>NW_020874417.1:6527161-7207661 GCF_003935025.1 Abrus precatorius
TAGAAAATGCACGCATTCTAATGAAAAAAAAAGAGAGCATAGATTTAGAGTGCAAAAATCAAACTACTTCAAATTGGAAATCAAAGAATTCAGCAATTAGGAGAAGAGATCCACGCTATTGTGAATTTGAGGAATAAATCTCTTATTTTTACAAGATCTCATCACAAAATCATAGAAAATGAGAGCCTCCCTTGTTTTCTACTAAAAAATATGACAAAAGATGCCAAAATTCAATTAGGACAGCAATTTATAAGCATTGGGCATGTACAACCAAATACTTATTGATCATGTACATGGTGACATAACAACATATAAGCCTCCTGATTCCAGGTTGCATGTACACAGTGAAGAAAAAGTGTGTACACGCCATTACCTAATAGCTCATTTGCCCTTCATTGTGAAATGTGTACACAACAAATAACTGTCGTGTGCACGCTGATGTAGCAGAAATAAAATTCATTAGAAACAGCTCTACCGTGGGCACAGAAAACTATTGGTGTGCACGCACTACTATTTTAGTGACCAATTATCACTTTGCTTCCTTTGTCTCCCTTTGGTTCTTCCTACATCAACCAAATTAAAGATTTTGATGAAATTAGGATGGAAAGTGATGAAATCTAAACTACTCTACATAATAATGGATATTATACAATGGAACTAGTGTAATTCCTATAAACTTAATAGAATGTTGGAAAATATGTTCTAGATTAAGCTCAATTTGCTCTCTAAATCTACTTATGATGTGAATTTATAAATGGAAATGTGTGATGTTTAATTTGATCTCATACATCAGATTAAGCTCTTAATGTACAAACTTAAGCTCAATTTGCCCTCTTAAGTCTATTTATGTAGTGAAATTATCAATGGAAATCATGAAACTCAATTTGATGTTGATGTTTAAGGAAAGATCATACAAGAAAGTAAAACTTGTGTAGGAATTACCCAAATATGAGATAAAATAGAACAGAAAACATAAAAACTTTTCACTCTCTAATTTTAAAATGTGACAGCACATTAAAATTTCATGTTTTCTGTTTATGTTGTAAATTTTACAGCCCTGTCACATTGTCATTGGCTGGGTCCAATATACCAAATTTGGGTCAATGCCTATGTAAGTTTTTAACATTACTCCAAACAAGAAGCCTTTCCCTCAATTCTCTCCCATCTAAACATACAATAATGATCTCTGATGGCTGATGTACCTTCTCTAGGTGCACGTGGGTTGGAGGGGATGCTATGATTTTTTTTAAGAAAAAAAAAAAGTGACAGCACCTTTTAGACTGCATTTTTTACTTGTCCAAGGGGTATCTGCATGCAGTTATGTGACTTGTGGCCTTGATCTATGCTTCTTTTGCTTCCATTACAAAACCACAGTTAACATGGATCCATATTAATTAATGTCCGGTGCATATATGTTCAATAATGCAAGTGCATCTCGCTTGTCCAAAGGTGTAGTTAAAGTATGCCAGTGCGACCAGTAATTGACTGGAAATATGACAGGAAGATCAAGTTAAATGAATGTATGTGCAAGTTGTAGGCAAAACCAATGATCAACCATATACCTTATGTGTTGACACCAAACAGCATTTCCATGCTATCAACACTACTTCCTGTGTTTTTATGAATTACCGGAGAAGATGATGGCTTCTTATCTACAGCTAAGTTCAGTTGTAAGGGCCGGCCTTGAATCTCCTGAGAACAGTATATTACATATGCAAAGAAAGTGGTTACATAATTAGACTAATATATCACAAGATGAACCTACAGTTGCAAAACTAAGGGGCTAGTTGGCTTCAAAAAGTATTTTTTGCTTTCATTTTCTGTTTTTGAAACCAGAAAACAAAATGAAAACAAAGTGTCAGTTTTGTAATTACAAGTGAAACTACAAAATGAAAACAAAAAATATTTTCTAAAACCAAACAGTCTCTAATCTCCCAAAGTTGTTCATACCACACCGTTCATAGCATTCATAGCAGCCTCTAAATCCTCAGCAGTTTCAAAAGAGACAAACCCGTATCCCCGAGATTTTCCATTGTTCCTTTCATAGATGACCTTGGCACTCAAGAAGCCTCGCTGCTTAGCAAAGGCAACTCTAAGACCCTGTGATGTCAGATCCCAACCAAGGTTTCCAGCATAGATCTTGTAAGGGCTGTCTACAAATCCCTTATAGTTTGAACCCGTTACTAACCTTTTGCCTCGTTTGGGTATTTCTGGGAAGTTTACCTTAATAATCCTACCTCCAACTTCCTGTTCATCATCACAGCCATTTCCATCAGACTGAATTCTGCTTGCTTGTACAGTGCTTCAAACAAATTGAATTATGATGATAATTTCAAAGAGAAAGCTCATTCAACACAAGAGGCATTTGATGGCCTGGCTGTGGCCTTCATGGCTTGTTATATGATATTTCCTAAATCAAGACCCAAAATGATAAAAAGAAGATAGATATCTCCTAGATAAATGACAACAAAACATGAAAAATCTGAAATTACAAATGATGACAACAACAACAACAATCAAGCCTTATCTCATTAGGTGAGGTTGGCTATATGGATCACTCAGTCAAAAACAAAATCTTCAGAAATCTGATTAATCAAAATGTCTCTTTAAATAACTTGGTCTAAGGTTCTAACAAATTCATAACCACACCTTGATTACACACCAAGTTATTCACGTCTTGATATCCACCTCCATCTTTCACCACTACAACAGTTTAATAAATTATATCCAATATCACATAACAAAACATGACAAACTTAAATTATTAGAACTCCAAATAATTTATAGCCAAGTTTTAAAAATACAGGAAGTTATTTAGGTCAAATGAAATTTCCAATCGAAGGTTATAATTCTCCACTTTACCCTCAAAGTATACCCCTCACTTAAGTCCCATAAATCACAGAGATAGAATAGTATAATAGCAAAATGAACATGCACCCACCTTTGCAATTTGGATCATTTCATTTTCAATGAACAGCGAATGACTCATAAGAAAATCACTGATATCATACATGTAATGACTTACAGTGCCATCAAACATTCGAATTGCTTGCTCAGCATCCTCCACGCTCCCCATTGTAACAAACGCAAACCCTCTACTCCTACCCGTAATGTCATCATGCACAATCTACGTAACAGTCCAAAAAAAAAAAAAAGCTTAACTTTATGAATCAAACAAGAAAAACATAACAAAAGCTGAAAAGGGTTTACAAAAGAAACTTGGAAACCTCGACAGATACAACATTGCCAGCGTTTGCAAAGAGATGAGCCAATTGGGAAGAAGGCAATGAATAAGGCAAGTTCCCAACAAAGAGCCTCCCGCAGTGTGAGACCCTTGGGTCTGGTTTTTGGGAGGTTTGGGGTTGAGGGTCTTCTTCTTCTTCGGTGTCTGGGAATGCGTGGAAGGAAACACTGGGTAAGGGAAGATAAGAAAGAGCAAGAGGATAAGGATTCAAAAATTGGAGGTTGAGAATGAGATTGTGGGGTTTTAAGGAAATGGGTGTGTGTGGGAAGTTAAGTGCGAGTGAAATGGAAGAATGGATGAAGGAGAGGTTGTAGATTCTGTTGCAGACAAGGGAAGAAGCAGTAATTGTAGCAGCCATGGAGAATAAACGTTTATGCAACGTCTTCAGATTTTGGATATAGAATCACAAAACACATCGAATTGGTCCCATTTGAATTTGTCATGTTGGGCTTCATATTCGATCTTAAATATAAACTGGGTTGATTTAAATCAAATAAAAAAAAAAAAGTTCAAATGGATCGAACAAAAAAGAAAAAGAAAAATCAAAGTTAATTCAAGTCTAAAATTTTAAAATGAAACTATAATTTAGCAATTTGAACAAGTTAATCTATTGAGCTAGCTCACTTTATTGACTTTATGAAATTCACTTGAAGCTCTAACAAATTAAGGTTGATAAATTTAGTGTCTTTCTGTTTTCAACGTGATCGTGTTATGTTATTTAATAATGTCACCATGAATATAGTAGTCTAAATGAAGTGTGAAAAAAACTATACTCTTTCCATTATTTTAGTGACTTGTGATAAAAATTCCATAGATTATCTTGCCTCTATATTAGTTTGTACATCGTAATTTAACTTATTTCAACAAATTTCATTGTTAAATTTATTACAATATTTAAGCATATATTATACTCTAGAGGTAAGTCTTATTTAACTTAGTTTGTCTAATAATATTTAGTAAATATCAATTTTTATTAATTCAACTTTAAATCATGTAATACTATTTTTTTTATAATGATGCATGTTAAATTTTTGACAAATTGAATATTTATAAGTATATAATCTTATTTTATAATTTACATATTGCTTTTATTTTAAAAAGTATATTATGTGTTAAAATAAAGTTATATGATGAAGTATCAAATAGTGTTGTAAAATTATATATTTGACTTACTTATTGAGAATATTTTAATTAGTGCCGAATTAATAAATTTTAGTTTATAAATTCTTAAACAAAATAAATTAATCAAATAATTTGATACAAGGTCTAATTTAAGCAAAATTTTAAAGAAATCTTTATAAAAAAACTATTAGTATAATAAATGAATAAATTTGCTTTCATAAGTTAGAAACAACTTTTTTATTAAAAAGTTAAATGAAAGAATTTTTAAAAAATAAAAAAATGTAAGTTGAAATTTTATTTATTTTTTATAAATTATTTTTATAAACTTTTTTTATAAGTTTATTCAAATTAAGTATAAGTATCATACTTGAACATTTACATCATTTAATAACTTTTTGTAGAATGCAATATTAATCAATTTAATGGTTGGTTTGAAGGTTCTTAGTAAGTAAATAAAATTTATAAATTATCATACAAAAATAAAATTAATATATATTGTATTTATTTATTTTAATGAATAATATATTTTAAAATATAAGTAAATATTAAATTCTAAATAATATATCTATAAATGTTTAAATTATATAAAATTTAATATATATCATCATAAGATAATATAAGATGATTTAAGAGTTAAATTATTTAATCTTGTATTATATAAAAAATTATTAAATGTTGTGTGTGTATAATTTTAAAATAATAATAGTGATCATAAAACAATTTTTATAGTGTAAAGTCTTGTCCTTTTAACTAAATCAGTGTTCTTAAAGTAATATTTATCTAACGTATTACAAAAATAAGTGTTTGAGCAAGGTTAGGCCGAACACAAATCAAGTCATCAACCCCATTCTTTTCCTTATTAGTAATTGCAAATTTATAGGTAAGACATGTTAAGTCTTTGTTTCGGAACTATTTATAGAAATTAATAGGTTTAGATGTCACCCAAGCTCTTGTTAAAGAACTTTTAAGCTTCTTCAACACATAGAATAGATAATATTATGTGTGTAAGTGAGTTTAACCTTAGTATTTAAATGTCAAATTTATATAAAAAAATTGTTTAAGTTTGACCATTTATTTAAATTAGATAATTTTAAATTTTGTTTTTAACTTCATTAACATATTAACTTTAAATTTGGCTGATTTAACTTATTTATAACTTATTATATTTTCATTGAATATCTCTGAATAATTTTTTATTTATTAATCTAAATAAAAAGTATTGAAGATATTTGTAAAATATAAAATTAATAAATAAATGCTAATGGAATTAGATTTATGTGTTTAGGTAATTATTAATATCAGAGTTTTAAAATTTAAAATTGACTCATTTAAATCCTCAAATTTAAAAGTAAATCAATAAATTTAAAGGGACATGGATGAATTTGAATAATATATAAATAATTCAGCTTCCTTACACTTGCAGATTGTATTGTAACATAACATTACAAAATCGGGGAGTGGTTTATACTGCATCCGCTGACTCTTACCTTCTTATCTACATTAACCTCGTCGAAAATGGCTTGGGATCCACCATGAGCATTCTTCGTATCTTATCCTACTAAATCACGTTTCTTAATAAAATATTGGACTTAGTTTTCATTTATTATGAATATGCATAGGTTTCCAATTTTCTATTTCGGCTAAACAACATTGAAGTCATATTCAACATCCAAAACTGGCGTTATACAGTTTGCAAACTATTTAAGCATACGAACCTTGCATCTGAAAAGAAGCCAAAATGAGAGTTTGTTATACCATCTTCCTTGTTGCTTACAAACCCATTTCCTACACTGAAAACTAAACCAGAATTCGCATGAAAATTCTTACTAACCATTTGGTTTAATGAGCCACATCAAGAGCCATTAGTACATAGACCAGAACAAGAACAGAGGCCATAATTCACTCCATTTCCACCTCTCCTCCCTTTTTTCCAATAGAAATATTTTTAACTAAGCCTCCACTTTTCTAGACAAATATTGAAAGCTTGTTTGTTTTATAATTAAAAAAACAAATTTTTGTACTTTTCAATGCAAAACACATTCTCATAAAAATATTATTTAGATAAATTTATGCACGTCTCAACATCATTCAACGATTCAAAATTAATTGAATCAAAATCAATTTTACTTAACTTAAAACCAAACGGACGCAAAGTCCACCAAAATACAAAGTGATCATGTCTACTCCATGTTCCTTGTGGAAAGCCTTAACCTACTTGTGACTTCTTGTACTGCCTTTATATAACCCAAATGCAAAAGATAATAAAATATTGACATTTCCGAGGAGGATAAAACGAGATCAATGTTTTATTTTTCTAACAAAGATCACAATCCATAGTTCTATGATACATTTTTTTCCACACAAAGTCAGAATAAAACAACACACCTAGACATGACTAGAAAAGCACACACATAGTTAGAATTCATGCTTTTATTTTAACATAGACAGACACATCATAGTCTACTGCATCAGGATATCAAGCTGTTAGCATGTCTAACCATGCTGCAACAAGCATGCGCAGATAGACAAAGACAGTACTATAAATAAAATGAGCCAAGGATGAGTTGCCTGAGCACCAGCCATCAATGATTTGCCTTCAAACCAGATGTAGAGGCAAGCCTCCAGAACCAAATTTGTCACAGCAAACGCAAGAAACTGCAACAGATTGGCGTGTTCATCTGGTCATCGCAAGGGGGGTTTGGTGTAGCGTTACACCAAGCCCTCTTGTCTCCTTGCCAATCAAACTTTAAGGTTGCAGCAGTTACCTGCTGCACCCCATTTTGTGGACATGATGATACCGTGCCCACTATCTATCATGCCTGTTAGTGAGTGAACGGTAGATCCAAGATGATTGACAGAAAAGTTATCAAAACCTCCTCGAGAATACATGCTGGTCACCTCTGAACCGGAGATATTTGGACTGCTTCCATTTGTCTCCTTTGATGAATTTATAGTTCCAACCTCAGAACTCTGAGAGGCACTGTTTTTGTTCACTTCTCTTCCACTTTTACCATTTACGTCAGTGGAATTTCTCGTGTTCAAGAAGCGACCACCGCATCCTCTTGGTCGCCGCATTGCATGTAGATGGCGTGATTCATGCATATATGGCTGTAAGACACGCACAACCCAAATAGGTATAAAAAGGGCAAAAGGAAAAGAAAAATTGTTTCAAAAGTAGTCAAACATTGTCTTGAGGAAAGAATGTAAGTGATTTGTCTTTCGACTGAATGAAGGAATCAATAGCATGTTGATGTTTATTGGCACTATCTTTTGGTCATATATAAATTTCCTTCTTAATAAAATCATCATTTAATAATTCCAACTTATATACTGATACTTTCCTTCTAAGTTTTAACTTATCATATTTCTGCTTGCACAAACAATAATAGAAGTGGATTGCTATAGTATACAGCTACAAAATGGTTTTCCCCAGTGTTTCAAGTCTTCTGTTTATAATAAGTACACAAGACTACACCCTGAGAAAGATGTAAAACTTTCCACATAAATTGGTAGAAGCACCCGTGACAACTACATTGTTTCAAAGTTACATTATATTCAATATTTTTGTCATGACAGAAAGTTCGGAGTGCCCATACCTTGCGCCGTTTTATCAATTTATTCTCAAGTACAGCTTTAGCCCGGGATTGTCGACGTCTAATGATTCCGTGGTACTGCTTAGCATTTACGTAAGTTGGTCCATCATCATATGTCAAGTTAAATGGAAGCATTATACGTCCCTAATTTATTAAACATGGATACATATATGAATTAATAAACAGTGAAAGATTTACAGCAAATACACATATGATAACTAAAAGCAGAAAATGAACACACAAACTGCAATGCAGACTGCATTGTATAATTTAATGTCAACTTTACAAGTTCACTGCAGTTCAATTTTCTGATATGTGTTAATAATATTAACTAAATTTTATCATCTTTCACATCCATAACCATTGTATAATCATTATTTTATTACTTGTTTATCATTTAATTATAAATCCTTCTCTTTACATGTCTACAGACTACAAGTTACATAGAACCTATGCTGCTCTCATATGCTCTGGCATCATAGTATAACATGGTACTAACTTTGGGCTACCACAATACTTCTTAATAGTCAAGTAGATGATTAAAATTAGTTGCTTTGATACAGCAAAAACCACAACTAAAACTAGAAGATAGGAATAGGATAATGCAGCATATTGACAAATATACAGGAACTTATTAATATATGATTATAGGGCCAAATCTGTGGTTGGTCAAGAAATTTATTCAAGGTTAAAAATTACTGAATCATCATTTTTTGAGTTCTCTCTTTCTTCTTTAACAAGTAGTTTTCCTCACCTTGCTGTTTGTTTCAAACCTAATGCCTAAAACTCAGTAACCTCCATGAGCATGTTCAACTGCACATCCACATGAACATGTACATCTTAGGTACACAGACATTTAAAAACTAACAAAATATATTTCAGAATCCATTTGATTATATTTTCAAAGGTTACATAAGATTCATGAAAACACTGATAGGTAATTGTACGTAGACCCTATACATAGATAAAACAAATTCCCGTTCAAGCTTGTTGAAAACATTGCACGATTTATATAGATTTAGAAACTAGTTGGGGTATAGACAAACCGAAATTTGAGGTCCATAAGTTGAGATGAGCCCATAAAATTGATCCATATAAGGATATTTTGCACAGATCTAGCAAGGAAAGCATATCAAACATTTTAAATTATGTCCAGCTGAAATAAAATACTTAAAGACCAAAGGAGTAATTTTTGTGAGAAGTTTTACCATAGGCTGATTAAACCCATGCTCAAAACGATTGCGGGGCTCAGCAAGTGATGACTGCAGTGATAAGGTTGCCTGAGGACTTTGTGCATCATCTGACATTTTACAATCATTTGAAGAAAAAATGTCTGAACGATCAGCCGTAGGAATATTCAAGTATTGAATGTAGCAAAATTTCTCACTTAAAAGAATTGGAGAAAAAAAAAGAAAATTAAAGCAAATGACATGTTACTGGAGGATGGAGCATGATTTTAATTTCAGACCTTATGCCAAGAAAAATTATGGAACATGAAATGCAAGTTTTACAAAGGTAGCAAGATTTCATATATGCATAATCTCCTCTCTCTCTCTCTCTTGGCAGAATGCATATTCTGATTTTTCTGCTGGATAAATAAGAATGATGGAACTTAGCTATAAGTTTTTTTTTGCACCTTTTAAGATCACTCTCCATACAGGCATTGGCTCATTCATGAAAAAAATGGTACGACTTCTGAAGACATAAATTCAATTTTCTGCCTTCTCCGTTTCTGCTACAGTGTTTGTAAAAGTGAATGCACCCAATTGATGCAGTCTCCATCCTAAAGATTATCAACTTTTTAGCATGTCTCAAATCTTCCTTAAGTAGTTGGGATATAATACCATTCTATATAAATTAATTTCACCCAATTTGTTAAATAGCACCTTTTGATTAGCCTTGAAGGACATTTCCTGGGGTACAGAGGAAACTTTTGAAAAATTATCTTCCCCACCTTGGACTTTTACTTCTAATTCCATTTGCTTCCTCTCAAGAGTATATTAATATTAGGTAATGATACTCATGATATGGCAAAGCAGAAGTCCCATAAGAAGTCCTTGCAGCAAAAAGGTTGCCTCAAAATTCTATCCCATCTTAGTACTGTAATGCTCTCCTGTTTTATTTTTAATTATTAATTTATCTTTTGAAATTGAATGATGAACATGTGACAAGAAGTGTGGGATAATAGCAGTTTTTAAACATACTATTACGTTGTTAACAAGGAATGTACCACCCTCCATTTATTAGTCATGATAAGTTATCATTCCAAAAAATAAGTTTCATGCTTGCATATCTTTCTTCTCTCAACCAGGAATGTGTGTTTTAAAATAAAGTCCCTCATATCCAAGCTATTTTATCCATGTCCTATTCATGGAAGAAAAACAAATCCAAAAGTTGACCATAGAAAGATTTCCTGCAATATATTTCCGCCATCTTGAGATTAAAAGAAAAGAATGTTGTTTGCCGTATCAGTTCTGAATTATGCGCAGCGACGCTAATCTTACAATGGATTACAGTCTCATACTCTCTCATACTACCTAAGTAAGGAAAGCTCAAGAAGCTCATGCTGAAAGCTGGGAGGGGAATCAAAGCTTTCCAAGTCAGTTGGAAATGAATAGAAATAGACATGAATATCACAGAATTGAAGTTAACCAATGATTTTATTTAAAAAGTTGGATCAACAAAATGAAGGTTGAAACGAGAAATTAAGAGGAGATATCTGAAATAGACTAATGTGATAACTGAATATAAGTACTTCTTTAGTTTAGGACTGCCATTATCTGGTAAAACGTTGAATTCATCGACACGGGACTAGTAAATTAATATTACTGCATATAAGACCATAAACTCATTAGACATCCTAAGTTACTCCATAGGTACTTTGAAGATTCGGTTGTAATTTCAGTGCTACTAGAATCAAACTCTCTCTTGTCTCTGTTACACAAACAAATGCAAATTTTTTTTAATTTTCTAAAAAGAGTTGGTCATCCAAATCTGTAGCTTCCCTAGATTGCTCCAAAACAGGCAGGCAAATTGTATTATCCAGATGGTTCTTACCATAAGCCACCTGGCAGGATATCCATCTCTCTAATTTTTATTGTATTTGCGACATCAAATATATATACTTACAACTATCACAACAATTCATATAAATTGCATTTTGGTATAAACAAGGGTGGAAAATTATGCAACTCAGATAGAAACATACAAGAGACATCAAAAACCAAATTAAATACCTGGAAAGATAGTAAACTGGGTTGTATGTCCTCTATCCAACAATTGTTCAACGCCTCGTGCTGATTGCTTGCCGGTGGCCAATTGGTCTACATAGTTGGGAAGCTCCAATGAAAAGGGTTTCATTTGGCCACAAGACTCCCCACAAACTGATTGAGATCCAAAGGCACTCCACCATGGAGCTGAAGTTGCAGATGATAACTGTCCAACAGAATTGTGGACAACCCCTTCATGTTCTTTCAAATAAACCGTTTGCATCGCCATCTATAGCCTCAAAATGATCCAATCAATGACTTATTACACAGTTAATAAAGTAAACTAATTCCTCTATTGAAAAGTAGTTACTAGTTAGGAACTCAAGTGAAATAATATGCAGCCAAAGTTAAAAAGAACAATTTTGCAACAAAGAGAAATAACAAAGATCCAGGAGGCATGTCTATGTATTGTCTACCTATAATTACCAAGATTCTTTTAGCTGTACCAAGTTCCTAGAAACTGTGGTTCTACCTCAAATTTTATTCAGCTTTCAACATGGACATCAAGAAATAGGAGCTGAAATAAATAAAATAAAAAAAAGACATAAAAAACAAAACTTTAATTTGCATAGCATATTAATAAAAAAATATATATATATATAAACAAGTTTAAGATTATTCCTAAGCTATAAGGACTAGGAACTTTAATGCTCCCAAGTGGAACATGCAAGTGGAGATAAGGAGACAAGGTAAGATGAGAAAAAATAAAAATATAAGAAAAAGGCAAAAAGATATGCAAAAGAGCACTTAAGTGAGTTCAATAGATTGAGTTGACAACAAGGCCCATTAGTAGGAAGAAGATGAAGCAAAGAAAAGAATAGCATTCACATCTAAGAGTGAGTGGCAAAAGCAGAAGAAAAATGAGTAGCAACATCGGTTTCTACGAAGAAGCAGATAAACATCCCATTAGGTTGGAGTCATGTCGTTACTAAATGGAGCAAAACACACAGAGAGTACACTTACACGAAGAAGAGAGAGAGAGAGAGAGAGGGAGAGAGAAGAATAAGCAGAGAGGGGGCCAAAAAATCGTACAAGTGTTATGGAACTAGAAGCCAAACTACCAATGGACTTCGGCATTCAAGGATCCAAAGGGTGCCACCCTTTAGTACCAAGTTCATCTATTTTTTTTTATATATATAAATAATGCTACTCTCACAATTTTTTTTTATGACATTTTATATAATTTAAATTTTTTTATCGCTTTGTATGATATTGCATTTGTTTCATCTTCTCATTTTATGTCTCTTATAGTAAAAAGTACTGTTAACAAAATTTAAAATAACATTACTATTATACATTTGTGACTCATTTTAGATTATTTTATAATAATTTACATATTTTTTAAAATAAGCATATGTTTAATAATTTTTTAATATCAGTGAATTTTGAGTAATTACAAATAATTTTTTGTTTATTATAATAACTATACAGAAATAAAATAATTTGAATAAAACTATATCAATATTAAAATCAATCATTATATTATATATTAAATCAACCATCAGTATTAATTAAGAAGCTAGTTAAATTTAAGAAATATTTTAATATAAATTAGTGATAAAATTTACTCATTTTAGAATAACTAAATTGAAAACCTCATGAATTATCTTATATGAAAAAAATATTACCATTGAATTAAATATAAGTATTATTTTTGCCTATGATTGAGCGTGATTACTTAAATCTTATGTCTATCCTCTTTTCTCTCCCCTTATTTTGTTTGCTTATATGAAGATTCTCATTTCTCAAACTAAAAATAGAAGGGTGCAAGCAAATGTCCGGAGAAGGTGACCAAACAAATGGCAATATTTTAACAACTATGGAGCTATAAGTGGCAATGTTTATTAACTGTTATTTTATTATATATTCTCATTAGTGCAGGTTCAAGTGGGTTCTTCACTGTGTCCGATATTTCATCAGAAGTGGTCCTGAGTTTTCATACTTAGTCGTAGGTGCATGAGTTGGCTCTGGCCCATCAACTCGTGGGAGAGGTGGGTAGCATTAGGAATAAGTTCAATTTTCTATTCAAGATTTTGCTTAGTCGAGAATCTGGCGTTTCCTTTTAGGCGATTTACTATGTCATAATGGAATATAGTTGCTGCTTTCATCACCTTAAACCGTTCATGCCTCTAGCTTGATAACAACATTTGACGTAACCGGTTTATTTCGTTTTAGCTTAGGTAATTAATGGTTGTTTCAATATATTAAAACCTTGGAGTTTTTTACCCTAGCATCCTTTGATTAATTTGCTTACTGGTTTAAACCATACCAACAAGAATCAAGAAAATTTGACAGTTAGCAAGTAGCTATGTTGCTTTTAAACTAAGAAGTTGGCTGAATGGAGTAAAATAGAGTTTCACAGATGACAAGTTATATGTTTGAGCCTTTATTTATTTTCTTAAAGTGAAATAAATGTAAGTTTTTTTTTATGTGAGCACTGTCTCTTTCTCCTAAAAATTTTATGGTAAGAAAATAGCTATATTCTTAAGCATGTTGGTAGAATTATGTTTAGAGCATGTATGCAAGTAAAAAACAATGTTTTTATTACCAGAGACCATTTATTTTGGCAAATTTTTATATCTCAAAAGAACTATCTTTAATTGTTGATTAAAAAAATATACTTATCGTATTTACTGAAATTAAACATATAAATGGGATGGTAGTAAATGAATAAAAAAATTACATATATATGCACTATTTATTCATAATTAGTAATATATCTCGTCACTTATTATTATTGTTGTTGTATTAAAAAATTTACTTGATCAAGTGTTAAGTGTCATAACTAGCATAGCTGGAATTTGAGAAACGGTTACCTATGGTTATAGCAGTAATTAACTAGTGACTCCTAGCATAAAGAAGCTTGTTTAGTAGACTTTGTCATCAATCATAGTTTTCCTTCATGCTTTTATTAAAATTTTGCAATTAATCTAAATTTATGGCTAAAAGTTTCAGAAGTGAGCCTGATGAACTAAAATCCCGTTAAATGATCAGACTTTTGCAGACAAAGTATGTAGAGAGAAAGAGCTATTTCAAATCAAACTTGTAATATGGTTAAAGCAATTTCAAAATTGACTTCAAAATATAGAGTCAATTGTACAAACAACAAACAATCAGCAAAGTACACCTATCTGTGTACCCTATTAAGCTGATCAATTAACTCATGCATGTTTCACAACAAGCACCTAAACCCCGACATAATTGCATTACATACGGAGGATGTTAATCATGTTATTTTCCAAAAGGCAAATTGGAAAGTTAAGGCCATTTTAGGGTATTTGAAACTATGAAGCCGTTGCATACTAGTTAACTAGTTGTGTCACATTCATAGAATCATTCTTATATAGTTGGTACATTTATTAAATTGGACCATTTAAGCTAGAAACTCTTAGCGAGGATAAATCACAAGTCAATCTTTAGCCCTTTGGTATACAGTAACTACACTATGTTCAAGTCTAAATGTCCTTACGCTTCAAGTTTGGGCTGTTTTCGTAGAATGTCTCATATAGGCATTTTGTGTTAAAATATAGTAAGAAAACAATTAATTACAAAAGAAACGGTTTTTATATAAGATTTGGCTCTACGAGCCATTGGAATTCAATTACCGATATGTAGATTCTGCTTTGAGATTCATTATCTTAAGCCGGCCAATTATTTTTAAGAACAAAACATTTTTCATTTAAGGTACTAAGTCAACTTTCACTCAGCAAGAACTCCTTTGTGGCACCTTATGCCTCCTTTTTCTTAACACTTTGTTGCTTTAGCCCCTTTTTTGGATACATTATATAAGTGCAAATACCATATAAAATTTTCCACATACCATATAAAATTTTCCACATACCATATAAAATTTTCCACTAACTAAAAGAAGAAAGAAACAAAGACAAAATGAAAAAGGAATGGAAAAAAAAATATAGCGAAAGGTAGAAGGACGAAGAACCACACATTAATATCAACGAGTTGGGCCAATTGCTGTTTTTCTATTCCTAATATGTAGTCGTTGTCTTAAGTTTGTTTTTTGCTTTCTTGTTATTTTTTGTTATTATTAATCATTTATAATTATTTCTCGGGATAACTCGTTATGAGTCAAACAGATAAGTATGGATCTTTCTTCTTTGCTCTCTATGTTCTTCTGTTGTGGGATTGTGTGGTGTTATTAATTATTATAATTATTTTGTGGGATTACTCATAATGAGTCAAACAGATAGGTATGGATCTTTCTTCTTCTTTGTTCACTATGTTCTTCTGTTTTTCCTTAAGATAGGTATGAACTTGCAACTGCTAAATCAAGTTGGAAAATATATCATAGATATCAAATCTTACATCTCCTATATACGTACTCTATCTTCGTGCGATATCTTCCCTAACATAACCATAACCAATAATGTAAATTTTAGTAGCATGGATGCTATATTCACCAAAAAATATTAGAGATTTTGCCCATTAATTATTTATAATATGATTTTTTTAACACGTATTCAAAAATACATAATAAAATATTAATAAATAATAAATTTAGGTGAAGATTCACTAACTATAATAATATATTATTATAGAATATAAATTTAAAAACATTTAATTATGTTAATACATAAACATACAATTTTAGACAATTTTAATATCAATAAATATGTAAAAAATTATTGAATGCAGTAAGTTTACCAAAACTTACTCTTAAGTAAGTGAATCGTTATTCATAAATTTTTATTAAAAATATTATAGCATTCAATTTTAGTAATACATTAAATTTTATGATATTTTATTATTTTATAAAAAATGTATCATACATAATTTTTTATTTAGTGTCTTTGAACATACGTTAAAAAATCATAAACTTATATTATATTATATTATAATATTCAAAAACAAATATTATATTTGAATTTTTATTATCTCTGTTTAGATAGATATTAAAAAAAATATTTATAACATGATATGTGCTAATATACTTACTATTGCACATCGCCAGTTCATCTATCTAGCAGAAAGTGTGAATTGCTCTTAATCATGATACAGAGGCTTTAATTGGTTTATAGTTGAAAATTGTAGAAATTGATTCCCCAAAAAATGAAAAATATTTAATGCACATTAATCGATATGCATTTGATCTCATTGTCTGTTTGTATAAAACTGAAAATGAAGTTTACATAAGTTACAATGTAAGCTCTGCGAGAAGTGAAAAATTTTAATTATTTAGTACTTTATTCAAAACTGTTGATCTCAAATTTTCAAAGCCCATGGCACTTTGTCCAATGAAAAATCAACAGAGCCAGAATTGTTTTATATTATCCCATGTTTCTTTCCAACGAGGAAAGGTTATTTTCTTTTCATCTAAAATTATAAAATTACGGAATCCAAGGCGACCCGTTGAATAGAAACCTAGTCATCTCCAAATTACATATTAAATAAAATTTATATTAAAATAAATTAACTCAACATCCAATTAATATCTGACAATATTTTTTAAGAGTCAAGATCCAATACAGTAAGTGTCAAACTTACATATTTAATTATTAAATTATCTTATATATTTTTATAATGAAGTATATTAAGACATTTATAAATATGTTAGTTAAAATTTGATATATTTTTTATACTTTTAAAATATATTATTTATGAAAAGAAAGTAATACAATAAAGTGGTTATTTATATAAACGTACAAGTTTTATATTTAACGTCAGATTTAACTTTTTTCAATACATTCTGACATTGCTTGTTCTATCTTCAAAAGATAAATATTATTTTACATTAAATATTTATTTATTTTTTGTCCTTCTCGTTTAATTGAAAATAATAAATTATTTATTGTTTTTTACACCCTTACGCGTATATTTATTTATATATGTATAGAAATCTTGTAAGAGTAACAACTGTAAATTGTCTATATGTGGCACATAGGATTAAAATGTTCTGTTTCATGTTTTTGTCTCCCTTTGTCCCTCAATCAAAATCTGTCATGTCATATGACCTCTTCTTTAAGTCTGTATAAGAGCAAAAAAAATAATAAATTGTTTGGAAATAATTAAATGCAAACCAAATAAATATTTTTAAAATACTTTATCAAAAAGTTATAAAAATTATTTTTTAAAATATAAATTAATTCAAACACATTAAGACTTTTATAATTTAATATATTTCTGAAAAAGTTTATGTCTATTTTTTTTAAAAGGATATGTTTATAAGTGAAATTTTGAAGAAAAAAAAAGAAGAAAATTTTATGATATTTATTGAATAGACAAAATATTACAAAGCATGAGAAGGAAGTTAAATTGTGTTTTTATTCTTTACCAAAAAAAATGTGTTTTTATTGCCTTAAAAACGTTTTAGCGAACAAAACCTCAACTTATAAAAAATGAAAAGGTTTTACAACAAGAACGTCTTAAGATGATTGTGACAAAGGATATGGTCTAATGAGAAAACAATATAAGAAATATGTATCAAAAAAATTTTATGCTGTAAAACTTCACAATTTAATCCCTTTTTCAGTTAGCAAATAGACAAAAAGGAATACAATTTATAATAGAGATAAACATTATTTTTATATTATTTATCCAACAACTTAAGGCTACATTTAGTGTTTGATAAAATTTATGAAATTTTTTATTAAAATGATTATTAAACAAATACAAGGATGATTTTAATCACGTCTCAGCTATTCTTTAACAATTAAGTCTTTTTAAACTATATCATCAAATCAGATTAGGTAACTTGATTTGAAACTTCTCATTCTTGTAGTCGGTAATATCTTCAATTAAAAGTACGAGGCTACTAAGAAGTTTCTTATAATTATAAGACGATTGAATCTTAAGTTTATAATGTTGGATGATTTTAAGATGATCTCTTTTAGGGTGTGTATTTTTTGGATGAAGCAATGCTTATCTAATTTTTGTACACTGAAAGTAAACTTAATTTTCATAACGTATTTATCAAGTCATTTTAGTTTATTTTTCATAAAAAACAACTTGCACTCAGGTTCAACTTTTTATGGCTCATTTCATAGACCTATTAATCAAAATCATGTTAGAATTGCCTTACAACAAAAACATACACTATGAGAAGATTAGAAAATTGATTAAAAAAAATTAATACATTGAAGATTCAACAATCACAAACAACGGACAATTGCGTTACATTTATAAGATAGAAATACAAATACTTGGCAACCAACCTCCAACTAAATCTGAATTATATCACAACATTTCCTTAATGCAGATCAGCTAAAGAAGTAATGCCTAGTTTATCATGAAAGTATTTGAACTTGTCAGTCTTCAGAACTTTTGTTATAATTTTATCTTCCTAATTTTCAGTTCTATAATATGTTAGCCCAAGCTTCTACTTATTCACCCAATCTCTTAAGAAATAGAGTTTAGTCCTTGTGTGATTATTTTTGTCGTATGCCACTAAGTGTTTACTCAAACAAAATGTTAGACTTGTTATCAGTTCGTAACTTTACCGGTTTCTCTTTTCTCAATTTTAACTCCTTAACTAAAGTGTTTAACCACACAGCCTAACAAGCTCTCAAAGAAGTTGCAATATATTTTGCTTCACAAGATGAAGAACCACAATGTTTTGTTTTTCAGAGCACCATGACATTGGAGCTTTATAGAACATAGACACCTTTCTCTGATCTTTATCTCAATACCAATCTAAATTAGAATGCCTAATTTACTTTTAAACATTGCATTTTAATAATAATAATAAAAAAACACCATAATCCCTCACATATTTCAATCTTCATTTGACGACCATAAGGTAACACGTTCTTGGTTTGTCCATCTATCTCTACTTAGTAAACCAACCCCAAAAGCTATATTTAGTTTGCTATTGCATAAAAATTCGAGAGCTTTAACTATTTGCTTGCGTAGAGAAATATTAACAGGTCTTTCATCTCCTTATTCTCACAGCAATCTTCAAACCTGAGTGAAGGTTATTCTTTACCCTCAAGTTCTAAGAGTTTGAACAAATTTTTCACATTACATCAATTTTAAAATTTTAATGTACATTTATTTTTTAAACTTCAAAATAATAAAATTTTACAATTCAGCATATATAATATAAGTTAACAGTTTATCTCACATAATTATCGTTACGTGTAACTTTTATATACCTTTAATTTCAAAGCCTTTATAACTATTCATAAAATATTTGCTTGATATTAAACCTTAAACTTTAAACTATTAAATAAATAATATCATATCTTATGTTAAATTATTTTTCAATAGTTTAATTTTGTACATTATTAGTGACTATCAACTAATTATAAATCATTTTAGATATAAATTTTAAAATAATCATTACAAAAATTAACGATTATTAATGATATGACAATTTATAATTGAATGACAGTACATTACAGTGTCAATATATTTTAATTAAAGTCTGTATGTAAATCATTTGATAAAAAAAATTTAAATATGAGTAATTTGATTTTGATTTGCTTACAATGTAAAAAAATTTATTTACACTGTCAACCCCATTAAAGATTACCATGATTATATATAATTTTAAAAATAAATATTACAAAAATTAATAATTTTTTTAGCATGTAACAACTTATGATTAGATAATCAATTAATGTCCATGTTATAATGAATTTATTTTCTTTCAAAGTTTGACACATATACTTTTTTAATTAAAATTGTCTAAGAATTATGTGTTAATTACACTCTATCTTATTGTAATAATTACTTTTTACTCATTTTTATTTTAATTTTTAGAGATAAAAATTGTTACTTAACTTTCTCATATAATCTTATATACATTCTCAGATTATTTGTAAATTTTTATGTTTAACATTTATAAAAATATATTGATTACCTTATATAAATCTTCAATTCATATTACTTAATATTATATTTTTATTATTTTAAAATACCTTTCATTTGTAATTTTAGAGTTAATTTAAAAGAGTTTTTTGAAAAATTAATATTTTAAATAATATATATATTAAAAAAAATCGTACACTATTAATATATCTAAACTAAATCCATTAAATCAATATTATAAAATTGAACATACTACAAACTACTAATGAATTTCAATATATATATGTGGTAACCCGTTAAATGAAGGATAGAGAAAAATGTGCAGCTAACTTGATGCTAATTGATTCGAAAGTTCCGAACAAATCAACTTTCATAATCAATTATTATATATTTATATATGATCTTCAAGAGTGCCTTTTCCATGTCCTCTAAGTATATAACTTTTGTGGGTTTAAGAATTAATCTAAGCAGTATAGGTATTGGGGATGCACCTGTGCCGCGTGTTGGACACAGAAGCATAGGGCTAATACTCCAACTGCAATTATTCTACTGTTACGTAGAAAAAGTTATGGATATTTGTAATTTTTATCATTGGATATCCAATCAACATCGTATGTGGACCCACAAAATTTACATATGTTAAAAAATCTTAGCAGACACCACTACCAAAGCAACAGTTATGAAGGTGACAAGCATTATCGATTGAGCAACAAAGCACAGGGCAAGTGGGATTTATTATATGTTGTTTATTAGCTTTAAGGAAATCTCATCTAGATAATTTTTAGATCAATTTAGAACAGTTAACCAAAATAGAGATTGGGGATTTAAAATATAGTTTGAGGTTAAAATATGAAGTTTATGTTTGCTTTGATGCAATTTTATATATAAAATCCCACTTGTATCACAGTATATGAATCTAATTGTAAAATGTGTGTGAGAGAATGAGAGCGATAAAGATTGAGAAAAAATAATCGTCATAAAAGGCTAGACTTTGGGGAGGGGGAAGACTTTGTCTCTCAAGTAACATAATTGAAAAAGAAAAGGGGTAAACTTTAAAAGTTTTTTCCTCTAAAATGAAATGTTCTAGCATTATTGCACCCTACTTTATTAATCAATTATCATATTAAAATTTATAAAATAGAAAAATCCGCTCATGTTATAAAAAAAGAGAAATTATGTGTTACGTGAAAAACATACATATATAGAGCATGACCCATATTTTATGTAAAATTGTCTACGTAATATCGAAAATACTAAGAAACACGTACACTTAAGATATTATATGTATATCATAATTCATCTTTCATATTGTTGAACTCAAATATTGAACTAGCTACGTAGATTTTATCGATCAAATGGTTTAATTAATTGATAGTTAAGTTGAAAGAAGTATAAGCTGAAGAACCTGTTGATTGATGCATAAGATTTCGAGGGGTGACTTGAATGAGATAATTTTAGAATAAATAAAATCAATATTATGCCTTGAGGTTGTTGTATTAGGCTTAGAGCACTTAGATGTTGCATAAAAATAAAGGTTTGACTTTGGTAAAAGAATTAGCAATATAACTCTTATATTTTAGCAATAAGATATTGAAGTTAATTTAAGTGGTTTATCTATTATCAATGATTAGAAATGAACTGTTCGATAATAAGATCTCAAAATAACCTATTCCTAAAAATAAGGATATAGTTGACGTCAACTGAGAAGTCTTTAAATACATCAAGTGGGTAGTTTTATTTTTGGTAGCCATGATTTTTCCTGCATTTAAACCTAAAATAAAATGATAGAAAATGAGCCACACATGCTTAGTGGGAGTAAATGGGGAGTCTAGGCTAAAAGTGTAAAGCGTACAATAAATAATAGATATCTTCCCCTAAGCAAATCAATTGAATATAAGCCATTACTTTCATATATCTTTACATTTCACCCATTATATTTATAAATAGAAATAAATTAAGCTAAACTTTAGATAAATAGACCTGACTTGTTTAATAATTTTAAAGCTTAAGCCTAAGTCTAACCTATTGCTTGTCTAACCTATTGCTTGTCATAAACTTTTTATTAAGTATAGTTTCACCTTTTAAAAACTTGATTTGACTTTATATTAAAACATTCAATAAGTCATTAAATTTTTTATAAATATAATATTAAACTATTTAAATAGATATATTTTTTAAAATTTATAGGGTTATATCTAAATATATTATTTAAAAAAATGATATAATATAAATAAGTGAGTAAGATTGTAAGAAAATATTGATGAGATAAGATGAATTAGTAACAGACGTAATCGAGACAACGCAATGTAAATAAGTGTTATGTATATAGGATATAAATTATAGCAAGCATTCTTTAACTGTGAAGAAAAAGCTTAAGATTTTTAATTTAAAATTTTATTATTTTAAAATATAGTTAATTTAATATATTATTATATTATAATTTTTATATAAAATTATTTAATATATTATTATAAATTTTATAAATTTTAAATAGGTCATTCTAATAGACTTTTTCTTAAGTTTAAGTCTAACTTATTTAATTAATTAAATTTTTTAAAAAATTTAAATTAAATCTATTAATTAAATAGATTAAGTCGAATTAGACTTTAAATAGACTAGGTTGTAGGCCCGGCAGACAATCTAGCCTATTCCATTCCTAATTATATTGTAGAATAAATTTATATATTATTCTTTAAGTGTTATTAGTATTATTTGCTAATTAAAATTAAGATTTTATTTTAATAAATATTTATATTTAGGGTTATTTCAAATTGTCAAAATAAAATTTTGATTTTGATTAATAAATAATACTCACATTTAAAAAATTATACCTAATTTTTTCCCTATATTTTAAACTATGTAGGTTTTGTTTACAAGCTTTATGCCTTAATCTATTTCAAATCAACTACTCCATAGCCTAAGTTGAATTTCATACAAAGTGTTGAGTAGATTAGCAACCTACAGCAGAGGAGAATAGTCAAATTTTCAATGAAATCGTTTAACCAACAGGGAATCATTGAGTTTACAGCAGCTGATTCGCTTGACACGTTCACTGATAAATTATATATTCGGTTGACATCATCCTAAAAGAACAGCAAAAAGAAGAATAATAAATTAGTTTTGATACTATTACTTTCATTAGACACAAAATTGCCACAGCCATTGATGAGTATTTTATAGGCGATCAAGGCACAACTTTGCATCTATCTGCCTTCACTTTCCACTGAAAAAACACAGACCAATTCAAGTTTACCCCAAAAAATGACCTCTAGGATATTATTTAGTCCCTGTTTTAATTTTTACCTGATTTAACTAGTCGGAGATCATTTAAAGCTAAACTTTATTAAGCCCCATAAAAAGCTGGTTAGAAAGTAAATGTCTTCTAAGTCAAATAATATCAACAAAATTATAAATATGTTTTTAATATTTGTAAGAAGATATACAATAAGAATTTATATATAATGATTTTTTATGAAAAATATATGATATCAGAAAATTCAATTCATTAATAGTATTAAATGTTATATTTTAAGTAAAAAAAAAAAAATAAAAAAAAAATAAAATATATATATATATATATATATATATATATATATATATATATATAGATGGAAGGATCTTTTCGTACTAGTTTAAATCTAAAAAATTCTTACATTTTTTGAATCTTTTATTTATATTTAAGGATTAATAAAATAATAAATTATAATAATTTTTTCGATGTAAGTTAAATGAAATGCTCAAATTAAATAAAAGAATTTTTAGACTTATTCCTATATATATAAAACGATGGTGGGTTTGGTGTATGTAAATGTAGGTTTTAATTTGAGCATGAGATGCACGGTGGAGTTGGGCACGTAGGACATGTAACAGCAAAGCAATAGAAAGGCAACTCCTTCATTTAAATTTTGGACACAAAATCAGGTGGAAGCCTGAACTGGATGGTTAGCTGCTAACATAAACAAATTCAATGTATCATGTTGATTGCTATGTTGGGGTTGTTATTATTAAATTGTTTATAGGGTAATTATATTAAGGCGTGGAGTTTGTACTCGACTAGTGATATGCCGAATCTCATTAAGCAACAAAATAAAAGGGTTGTTAAATGATGTGAAAAATACTCAAATCTTCATAAATTAATTAAAAGGGCTACTAAATGTTGTCAAAATACTCAAATCTATTGATGGATCATAGGCCAAACGTTAGAGATGAAGCAAATTAAGTAACGATGATGGTTTTAAGATGAATGTTATTTCTATTAAAAAAAGTTACAACATAATTCACTTTTCTCTATTTATTTCTATAAAATACCAATTGTAAAAATGGAATAAAAAATTTAAAACCAAATTAGTTTCAACCCCCCCCCCCCACATTATTATTATTATTATTATTATTATTATTTTAGATTAATTCTAATGTCTTTAGTCTGTGTTGGAGCAGAAACAAAGTTATATGATTTTCAAAGAATATATACCGTGATTTTTTTTTTTCAAAATAAAAAGTTCTCAATTGTTATTGATGGAGGTTTTAAAAGGGAAAGCAAATACGAGAAAGTTATCCGATAGCCATATGATGCTCACGTAAGGCAAAGATGCATGCATCTGTAACAAATTAACCTCTCTATGGAAGAAAAGGTGGTAAATGAAATAACAATTGTAAAACCTGAGTTGTACACGTGTCCAATAACAAGAAAGATTAAATATGGCTT
The DNA here is from genome assembly GCF_003935025.1 of Abrus precatorius. Taxonomy (NCBI): domain Eukaryota; kingdom Viridiplantae; phylum Streptophyta; class Magnoliopsida; order Fabales; family Fabaceae; genus Abrus; species Abrus precatorius. The sequence goes on from NW_020874417.1 coordinate 6,551,861, forward strand.
ATCATATTGGTAAATTTAGTGTGGTTGATATAATCAGCTCGAGTTTCAAAAAAATAAGAGAAACGATCACGAAGTTCTTAGTTTAAGTTTATTAGGTTTCTGTAAATTCTTTTTGAGCAAGCTGAGTTGAACTAATCCAATCAAGTTTGGACCCAATCATTAAGTTAAAAAATATATTTATTAGTGAAAAAAGTATTCTCTTTAAAATAAAGAAATTAAGGAATACGCATATTATTGGTTAGTTTAAATTTTTTTAATCTAAGACCCTATTCAAAATAGGTTAGGTTTAATTCATTTTAAACTGAATAGATGAATGATTAAAAATATTTTTTTCCCATAGGATCAGGTTAGGTTGGGTTGAGTTTGTGGATCAATTTGAATTTGCTTACATCCCTATAATATATCACTATGTCAGAAAAAGGCAACTTTTAAAGCTCAATTATCAATAATTTTGTGAGTACCTGTAAAAAGAAGGATTAAAAACAACTTATTTTTGCAGTTCACAAGTATAAATGCAAGAGAAAATATTAAATTTTCTTTGGTCAAAACTTTTAATCGCAAACAATAAATATCTCTTTTATCTAGGTGATTTACTTAATGAAGTAAGAAGAAAAGAAGTTCATCATGTCTCTATGGCTAAGATCGCTAATCGCAAATAAAAGTGGTAATTTCTTTTTGCGGTTTCTCAAAAAACTGCAAACAAATGTGCTATTCTTGCTTACCTTTAGTCTTTCACCATCTCATTTTCACTATTGGTGCCCTCTAAATCTCTCACCACTTTGCATGTGATCATCGCCACGACTTCATTCTCACTATTGTACATGCCAAAACTACCACCCTCTCATAACAACGTGTTTGGATTCATATTTAATCTTATAAATTTATATTTACTTTAATGTTATTGATTGTAACTTTATGTTTACAGATTCCGTAATAAATTTGCAAACACACTCAATATCTCTTTGTTGTGCTATGCCACCATATGGCACCTTCTTCATTAGTCTCTCACCACTGTGCAAGCAAGATGCATCCACTCATTTAAGGTGGGCTTTCTCTCATGTTTTTTTGCTCATTAGAGTGGAATTAGATCAGTTAAAGGTGGGTGTTTTTGGAAAGTTACTACCTTGAAGCAAGATACATCCTTCTAGAGCTGCATCTATGGTGGTAGTGGAGACTGGAGAATAGTGGTCAAAGATGGCAAAGCTTGGATCTGATTGTTTGGTCAAATTCGACAAATGGATGCCTTTGCTCTATTTTTCCCCATCTGGGGTTAGGGTTACTGTTGTGTTTTTTTTTTTTTTTTTTTAATTTCCTTTGGATTTGGGATTGGGTGCATGGGTGTTGATCCAGAGCCAAATTTGGCTAATTGAGTGAATGATGGGGGTGGCAATTTGCTAGAAATGGATCAGGGGATAGTGAGACTTGCCATCACTTGAAGCCCTAAAATAATTGCTACTTATTTTCTTTTTCTCAATTGCTTATTACTTGACTCTGTTTTCTTTTGGTTGTTTCTTGTTCATGTTCCAAGTATGAATGCAATGGAGTAGTTCATGTATGATTTATGTCAAGATTTTATAGTTTTTTTTTCTTCAAAAAATATATGCATATATTAACTATTTGTATATTGTGTGTATGTAATTATTAATATTATGTACAATTATAATATATAAAATATAATGATTTTAATTAGGGTGTGATCAATTTGATTTTAAAATGTGTAAAATTTGCCTAATCCATTGTTAGGCAGAAACCGGTATATGGAGGTGTTGAATAAAAAAATTGCAGTTAAGAACATACAATAGTGCTTTTTTTTTTCAGTTATTTATTTTTGATGGCAGAAAAAGTTATTTTTCTTTATAGTTATTAACCACTGATGCTATGATGTGAGTTTTGTTTGGATCTCGTTTATTTATAGTTTAAATTGCAATAAAATAAAATAAAATAAATGTAGTGTAAAACTGTAAGGCAATTTTCTTTTATGGTATTAGCATTCAATTAGTCCAATGAAAATTATTAAAGGAAAATTTTAGAAAAATTATATATGTAGCATTTTGAGAAAAAGGTTATCAAATAAAGTTAAAATAAGAATTTCACTCAGATTAAAATGTTATATAGTATACACATGATAAGAAAAAATCCTTCCCTAATAGTATGTGGTGGAATGGGAAGATGAGTTATAAACATATTTTTAACATATTTTTTTTATTAATTAAAATTTATTAAAAATTAAAAAAATATTAATTCACAAGTGAAAAAGAATGAAATACATAATTTTTGTAGTTTTTAATAAATTTTAATTAATAATAAAAAAACATTAAAAAAATATATCAGAGAATGTATTGTGAGTATTTTCGATGAGAAAAAATTAAGAAAAAAAAAACATAATTTTCAAGCACACCATAAAAGGAAGACAAATAAAAATATATAGTGAGCTGTGCATTATATCTACACGGGCTATTCAATATTAATACCTCAATAAATGGCAATTTAAATGCTCTTTAGAATTATTCCCAGTCACGATCAGTCGTTTATCTACCCTGGTAATAATTTTATTTTATAAATTATTTAGAAAATAGTTAATAGACACTAATGTCTGAACCTTAAAAACTAAAGGAATAGAGAAAAAAGAAGTGATAAATATAATAGAGAACAAAAAAAGAAATAAAATATTAAATAAATATTGACATTACTTAAGTATTTAAAAATTAAAATTAAAATAAACTTAGTTTCTAAATATAACAAGCATCATAGTGTTTTTTTTTTAATTCTGTAATTTACTCATACCTATAAATAAATGTAAGACCTAAAAGGGTAGTAAAGGATCATCCTAAATTCTACTGCGTGTATTTATTATTTAAAACTTTATACAACAAATTTTAAATTAAATCCCCATAGATTTAAACTATTAGTACTCTTGTGGATTAGTGTTCTTAATCTTTGTTATTTCCACCAGCCAGGGGTGATTTATATAATTTGGTTGATTAGTTATGATAAAGAATTCTCTTTTGGAATCTTGTTGGAGTTTTTAAAAGTGAAAAATCTGACTTAGAATCTTTTCCACCTGTAACATCCATGACCACCTTAAATTTTGGTGATGGAACCTCAAATAAAAAAACCTTAGGTGGGGAGATACATCATTGTGTTCGTCAACTACATATAATAATTGATATTATTGGACACTACGAATTATTAATTAACATTAATTTGTTCGTGGGATAATCAAACTACATATGATGATGGCATCTCATATCAGTAGCTAGATTTCATTTTTCAGTGGAAATTTATTGATCTAAAAGCATTCAATGAAATCAATCACTGGCTCGTTTTATAGTGTATATATAAAAGCAGTTATTAGGATATATTATTTTAAAAAAAGGATATAATATTATAATTAAATATTATGAAAATTAAACTGGTCATCAAATCAGTGAAGGCCAAATCAGTGAAGGCCGTCTACAGTTCTTTAGTTCGAACAAGATTAAATATCGACCAAAATGCAATATTGTATAATATATTAACATATAATCATAATAAATTAAGTTAGATAAAATTTTCAATTAATATAAAAGACTGTGCTATATATCTTATATGATAATAATAAAAACCTAAGTAAGGATAAATCATAAGTGAATGATACACTCCTACATTTATTAGTGTTAAAACTATTTAGTAAAGCAAGTAGAAAATAGAAAAAAAAAATATTGTTCAATCCAAATATTTTTCATTTATTTTAAACTAATTCTCTTTTAATATTTTGTTCATAGAGTTGTTTAAATTGTTCATGCTGGTAACTTGATTAATTTACTCAATTGGCAGATTAATATTTATTGATGGCATAAATTAAGGATGTTAATTGATTTAGATCAACCTGGCAAATCTTAAACCGAACTAAATTACTATGATTTATACAATAAAACCTTGCTATATCTTTACTTCGATTACCCAATCTACGATATGAAAATCAATAGCTTGTTGCCCATGACCTTCTCTCTCTTTTTTATGCTCTACAATATAAGACATCGTTGAAGCTAAAAAGGCTATATATACTTGCACTTTTATTTCATTTTATTTTTGCTTATTTGCCCAATACTATGTTGTTTTCGTCGTAAAATGGATTTTATAAATAATTAATTAATTAATTTTAAGACTGATTGATATACTTCGCTATCTTACTTTATTTTAATACATATCATGATATTTTAAATATAGGTAAATTTTTAGTTATTAAATTGATAAGATTTAATATTTATAAAAATATCAAAAATATTATTTTATCAAACTTGATAGTCTAATCATTTACTACTAATACATGTATGCCCACACACCATTCTACTCTTTATCATAGTTTGGTTCAGATTTGACAAAAAATATTATAAAATTAAATCTGATCGAACTAATTTATTTTAATAAAATTAATTTTTTTTTTTAAAACCGAACTAAAGTTACTTATCAACACCTCCAATATAAACACATTTGGATTATAACAAAATTGAAGAGAATTTTACCCTTTTAAAAGGTTATATATACTTTCAATATTCTTATCTTTTATTTATTTATTAGGTCAAGGAACGGAGTGACCACAAGAAAATAGAGAAAATGCGTTGCCTGTTTACCAATCAATGCGATATGTACTAAGGTCAACCATTTCCAAGAATTTTGTATGTTCCCATCTAAATTTGGACAAGAGATCTTAGGTTTTTGTTCAAAATGTATAATTAAGTCTAAACAAAATTTTATATGTATTTCTCCCTTAGAAACTAAGTTGTGTGAGAGAAGAACAAATTCAATTTTGAAAAAGTATGTTTGCAACAAAGATACAAATGAACCGTTAGCTTCCCAACAAAAATTTATTGGATTTCACAACGAGGCTCATCATCCATATATTTAGGATAAAATTTTGGTCCAATTTTAAAACATTTTTTTATGTTATTTTTTAATCAAATAAATCTTTATCTCAATTTAAATTTGACATATAAAGTTGTCTTAAGCTATGGAAATAAAAAATTTAATTTTAATTAAAAATAGTACCTAAACCACTTAAGAAATTACATATAAGTTCTATCTTGTGCTTTATAGATAGTGAATGTGTGGACATTGGACCAGAGACCCATACATGTTAACTTCTTTTATATGAAAAAAGGGAAAAAATATTTTTGCATTCAAATTTTTTAAAATATACCTCTTTTTAATTATTCATAGAAATTTAATTGTAAAATGCTTAAAATGCTTTTTTGAATTTTTCATTTTGGAAGTGATTAATTCCAAAGTTAAATTTTTAAAAGTGATTTACAAATTACCTTTTTAAAATTATATTTTTCATTTATATTAAACTACCAAAAAATTAATTTTGGAAGTGATTTATAAATTGCTTCTAGAATTTAATATATGGAAAAATGCTTCTTCATTGTGAGAAAAAAAAGGGGTATCAAATATTTTTAAAAAGGGGAAGATGCAAAAAGAAATTATATAATAAGGGGTTAATCATAAGGGATTTAGAAAAACTCATTCAATCCTAAATTTTGATCGGATCAATCTTTTAAAATGGTACCCTTAAACTAAGCCTAAATAGGACCAACAAGTTACTTGACGCTAGTCATTTAGTAAAAATAGATGTTAACACATTCAAATACTAATTAATAGTTATTTCACTTAAATTTTAGAAAAAGGGGTGCAAGAAAGATTATTAATTATAAGGGAGTTAGAGAAACCCATCCAATCCTAAATTTTGGTTAAGTCAACGTAGATCCTTAACAGTGGTGACATGACATACAACAACTATATTTCAGTAGCACGAGAGAGCATATATAGATATGTCACATTATCAGTAGAGTGATAGGAACCATTTCTCAAGACTTTAAAAATTATAAGACCCAAAAACAAGGAAAAAATATTAGAAGACTAAAATCAAATTTAGTCACTTTCAAAGTCTTAAAACATATTTTACCCCCAAAAACTTTTAATTTATTGATTCAGTAATCAGTACATTTAAGACACTTTAAATAACTGAACGTTGAATGCTCTTGAACTAAAGTCCTTGAGGCCATTGGAAGACCCTTCAAATAATTCACCATCTAACTCATGTCTGTACCTATACTACATCTCAGAATAATACACGTCAACTGCCCACTAGTAATAATGAAAATATATCAATTTATCACACATCTCTCTACCACACTAATCATCATCATTCGACATTATTCATATTTTAGCTTAATAATTTATAATGTTTGACACATGTTAATATTATTTAAATTCCTTATCCAGTCCTCCCTTCACCAAAATTAGATGCCAAACATGCATTTTTCGAGAATTCTTCCAGTAGAACTAGAAGGCAATTGCGTGGTTGTTTTATCGAAGTTGGCCAAACTACATTCTTGAACTTGAAAGGTCAATTACACTATTTGGCATGTCCAAGTCTAACACAGTCCGCCACAGTTACCAACAAATTCATATGTATTGTACTCTCTCCACTCTCCAGCATAATCAAAATAGCTTTTGGTATACAAATATACACGCATCGTTCGAGGTTCTCACAAATGTATTTATAAGAGAAGGGTTTGAATGGGGATAAAGTAGAAACAATATAAAATCACGACAGATTGGTACAAACTAAATTAGCAAAAGAACTAAATGGAATTAGAAAAACTTATCATACTGACTAGTGAGGGAATCTCTCAGATTTGAATAAAGGCCAAAGAGTGAATACTGGCGAAGGTTTTTCACTTCGTACCAAGAGTTGAAAACTGCAAGGTGTTTATCTGTGCCAGAGAATGCCAATTGTATTCCTATGCTGCAATCCACAGGTCCTCCATGGCTCTTGCAGCTGGATGTTTGTAGTGCACAGTCCTGATTGTTGAGACAGACAGCTTTTGAGTTACCCGAGCATTTAGCACAACCATCTCTTTTCCAATATAAATTTTGCAGCCTGCCCCTCTTAAACTCGAGGACCTGCAGAACCAGATTTTAGTTGGTTACTAGGAAGGGTTATGATTATGACAATCAAATAGAACACAAACAATCAAATATCAAAACTATTTATGAAAAGAAAATCTTCCTTACAAGAGTAAAACTAGTGACAGTATATGTGCTGTTTGCAACAAAAGCAGGAGGGGACCTTGCTGCATATTTCCGACCAGCAAATGCAACCATATAGCCATACGTGTCCTGCACAAGGAAAACAATTATGAGGCCCAAAATGACAAACAAACGATCCAACTCCAATCAATCAAAAGAGGCAAATAAATATAAGTTGACCAAACTGATGATGAAACCAATCCACACAGGTCAGGGGTTAGTAACCATTAACCAATTGGGCTCAATTAGGGTTAAGAGCCATAAAAATTCGAACTTTGTTTTAAAACTATGGCAGTACTTGTTAAGTAGAGATTGCGAAAGTGGAAAATAATAAGAGAATTGAAAATGGAGAGAGATAAAGGATTTTGTGCTTGCTTGATTAATGCAATCATTGTTGCACACATGACACATGTTTCAATGTAAAATTGTGGCTGAGATTAATTTAGGCATACACCTCAGTTACCTTAATTCTACCAAAACTTCACTCTAAATTTCAACTCAATTTCATAGTGTCAAAAATTTGTATTCTAAATAAGTTGCGCACACCATTTTCAACTCTTCCACATTTTCATGTTGTCCAGGCAGAAGTGAACTTCCCTACCAAATTCTTCCAACTCCACCATTTTCTAGTAACTCAAACAAGCATGGCTTGAATTTCAAGCAGGACATAAAACAAGCATTTCCCCCAAAAATAGAAGACTTTGATCCACATGCACCAAGATTTCAACTATTACAAGAGTGAAGGACCACAGCAATTACATTGTCACCAAAGCCATCAAAGTCCAAACCACGGTGAAAAATAGGGTTTAGTGAATATTTTCTAGTTAATTGGCATGCCAAAACAATGATAATAATTCAGTGCTAGATTTTGGAATCGATGGTCAAAAATATATATTCAAAAGCAGACAAATTAACCAAATTATGAATTAACAAATAAGGGGGAAAAAAAGAAAAAGAAAAACTAGCCCTAATTGAATTCACTTATTTCGATTACCAAAAACGCAGACTAGTAACGCTCTAAAATCGAAATTGAGAACCGAAAAAGTGGAACAGAGAACGAACCGCGACGAAAGAGGACGAGTTAACGGTGAGGAGCGAGATCTCGTCGACCTTGGGTCTGAACAGCGCGATCTGAGAGTTGGAATTGGAGAGAGAGAGCCTGGTATCGCAAGGTGATAACTGAACGCTGTTATTGTTGCTGTAGAAGAACTTGTCCTTCGACGCGAACGCGATTCCGAGCGTGAATCCGTCCGATCTCTGCACTCGCGTGTCCGTGCACGGAGAGAATACTCGGTTGTTGTCGCCGGCGTCCACCGGCAACGCAACCACCAGTACCGCCACCGCGATCGCCGCCGCTAGTTGTACGATAACCGCCATGAAAGAAGCTTCTAGAAGTTATCGCCAAAACCACACGAAGTCGCTAGTGTGGTGCGAAACTGCGAGTTCGGTTTTCTCGCGTTAACTTCTGCCGTTCACCTGAATGAAAAGCTAATGTCGTTTACGTGCTAAACGACTTCGACTACGTTAAACGACTTCTCAAAGTGCTTCTACCTACAAGCGTTACGTTATTTTAACACTTCCCCAGTCCCCCAGCTTGAATCCGAGTCGTACCCACACTAAACAATTTACCCCGTTTTTAAAAAAAAAATTACGAAGAAAACTATTTTTATAAAGGAGAAGTAACTTCTCACGCTAATCTAAATTTAAATTTTTTTTCATTCAATTTAAATTTTTTATTTAATTTATATTTAATAATTAATAAAATAATAAATTATAATTTATTAAATATAAATTAAATAAAAAATAAAAAAATATAAATTTTTTTAAATTTATACTAATAAAAAAAATATAATATCTTATATAACTATTTATTAAAATATAAATTTAATTTTAAGTTATTTAAAACAAAATGTATGTTATAATACACTAAATTTTTTTTATAAATACTATTCTCAAAATATTTATACCAATAAAAATAAAATATATAATAAATTAAAAAATATATATTATTATATTAATTTATTTAAAATAATTATAATATAATATATTAATTAAATAATTAAATATTAATAATAATAAAATAATAAAATAAAAAATATATTAATATAATATTATTATTTTATTTTTAAATTTTAATTATGTCATGTTTTTATTTAAAGATTTAATTATTTTTAACTTGTTTAAATATAATAAAATATAATAATTTATTATTAAATAAATTTATTATTTAAATACGTGTATAAATATTTTTAGTTTTAAATAAAATATAATTTTTATTTATTATAAATAAAAAGATTATAATATAATATATTAATATAATAATTAAATATTAAATAAATTTATTATTTAAATATATATTTAAATATTATTAATTAAATTTTTTTATATATATGGTCCTCTAAAATTTTTTAAGGGTAGCAGAATTTACCTTAATGATAACTTTTAGGCAATGATATTTTAGTTTTTGAAAGAGTACCTTTTAACTTGATTTTTTATCAGTTCAGTTGCCGATAAGCTATGTCACACCGAATTATAAATCTGCAAAATACAATAGTTGCACATAAGTTAAGTAAATTACAAACTTTTTTTTTTATATTAAGTAAATTACAAACTTTCGACTAAATAACTTGAAAAGTTGATATAATGATACAAGGTCTCGTTATGTTATGGTTGTAAGATTTTATTTCTTTGTGTGGTAAATTATTTTTTTTTATAGGCAAAACAAATATTATTAAAAAGAGTTTAATGGAAACTCAAAATTCATATATACAAAAAAATTACTTACTCAGAGAAATAAAAAGTAAAAATATACTTATGTAAAATTAAGACAGATACAATTTTATGGATTTAAATACCAATCAGCATGATTTGATTCCTCTGTAAATATTTAATTTGAGTAAATAAATTCATATAAATAATAATAAATTTTATTTTATAAATTAAAATTAATTTATATTTTTAAATTTTAATAAGTTAAATAATAATTTTTTTAAAAAAAATATAAGTTAATTTTTATCTATAAAAAGAATTTAATTTATTTTATATAAAAATTTGAAAAATTACTACAACGAATGATGGAGTGATTTCCTGTTCTACACATATCATTTATTAAAAGCAAGCTTTGAAGAAGATATTTACAGATGGCAACAACATGGCAGCTAGAAGTATTTATCATTCTGAAAAATATGATTTATTCTTATTTGCATCATATTATAAATGACATTCAACTCTAGTGCAAAAAAATCCATCATGAGAATTGAGTAGTCATTCATCAAATTCTTAAAAGTAAAAATTTCTTGAAAGATGTTTTTATTTCTTTTTTTTAATATATTAATTTTTATTTTAAAACACTAATTAACATTTATCTAATTCAATTCATCATATAGAGTAATCATTTTGAAGTAGTAGCAATAAGTGTTTACACATTTATTTTGGTTAAAAGTCCATGACTCATCTTTTTTTTAACTCACGATTTTAGACCTTGTAATTTTACATCGTGTCATTCCATTTTATGTCATCTATTATTATTATTAGTATTATTATTTGCATGCAAAGATTATTTCAAACTAGGAGTAATATTGAGGACTAGACAGCAAAATACTTCACAGTTAAGTTGGTTTCCTATTATTAAGTAGTACTACTTATATAGCTTACAGTCTCCCGTTGTGCATTATTTTATTTTATTTTATTGCATTATGCATTTATTTTCCACTAGTGGTACAATTGTACATAATTGTCTGTGAAAAGTCATGTAATTAGCTTTAGCATTATTCTCTTATATTCCATTATACAGGTGCAAATTAAAATCAAGTGATCTCAAACACAAACTTTTGCCCATCCTATTGCAAAGACAAGGAAATTAGGAAGTGCAAATATTATTATTATACACATTAAAGAAACAAATTAAATGAGGTGCAGTATCCAAGTTAAAATAACTAACTTGTTGGCCAATTAGCATGTTGACAAAACTATGAGATTATGTTAGAACAAAATACAAAAAAGACAACTGCTGTGACACCTAAAAGGAAGAGTTTCCAGCTTTGCTGGCAGGTTGCCAGTGAGGGTTGTTATTACTAAGTCCCAAAAAACTCAACCTCTTTAATTCTTGATATAGACTTAGGAGTTTCCCTTGTCAAGCCCATGCTAGAGGGTTTCAAAATGACCAAGTTCCAATTTCTGATATATGCTAATCTCTCCACCTAATGAATTGTTAGACAACCATTTCCTCTAAGGAAAGCATCTCTTGAATTTGTTATTCGTTAGGTCCATAAGAGTCAGGTTCTAAAGATTTTCAAATTCATTTAGAAGATTCCCTTCAAGGTGCTTGTGGCTTACTTCAATCTTCAATGTTGAAGTTAAGCTTACAAGTGTCAAAGGCAAAGTCCCAGATAATGAATTTATACTAAGTAAAAGATTAGCCAATATTATGATATCTTGAAGACAAAAATATTGATATCTTAGTATTTCTTAATATTGGCCTTTTTATGATAATCAACTTAATAAATTTTATTTTAGTGTCTTAATTAGTGTAAGATTTTATTTGAGGTTGTGAAAGTTTGTCATAATATTAACGATATTAATTTTTTTAGTTTTACTTTATGATAGTTCTATTGTCCAATATCTATTATATTTTTCAAAATTTAGATTTTAAAATAGTAATAAATTAAGATTGTTTATATTGTATATTTTGCATAAAATAAAATAAGAATATTGTTTTTTTATGATGAAAAAAAATTCAGATCTTAAGCGGAAAAAATACACTTTAAATGAGTCATAGTTGTAATTGATTTACTCATTATTTTTATATTAAAACATGAGTTCATGAAGTGAACTTATGCAATCCATTTGATATTATTATTTTTAAAAAAAATAAAAAATTGTGAGTTAGCCTCAGCCTATAAGGTTTGCTGGACTTTTTGACCCATGTGAAATTTGATCTAGTATATTTTTTAACCTTAACCTACATGAGTTAGAGTTATGGACGAACTGAATAAGCTTATTTAATATCTTTACATGTGTTATGTTTTTAAGTTCAACTTTATTTGTATAGAATAATTTTACTTTTAAAAAAATATTTTTTAATTTTTTTATAGCTATGTACATTGGTGGACATTTCTCTTAGATTTTTTTTAATATTTATTTATCCTTATTTTCACTAATATCTTACTTGTGACAAGTACATATTCAAATTGAATTTGATCTGGTAATTGAAGAAAGAAAAGACAATAATCACAATATGATGTTAATAACTTATATATCAATCTAAGTTGGTTAAGGAGAATATATAGAATTAAAGTAAGGACAATCTAAGTTATTGAAGAAAGAATAGAAAATTTTGTCTTTTGAAAATGAACTTATATATCGATTTATATAAAATAATATTAGTCTTATATTTTTTTGTCCAACGAGTGTTCCTATCTCAATTAATACATAAATATACATATAAAGATAATTATAACGAGCTATATTAAAATATCAAACAAAATCTTTTTTCATTAGAAATTTCTCATATAATTCGTATTTCAAAAATATTATACCATATATAACAAAATTTCTTTATCCCATATTTTCTAATTGAGTATCTCAATTTGTCATTATACTTCTAGAAGGTGAAAGAATTACAATAACCATGCCACCTACATGACGCAGCGTCGTGTGACAAAAACTATACACTGTCAAACTTTAAACAAATGCTTTTGGGCTTTTTCTTCGAAGCTTTTGGGCTTTCGTAGACATCCAATAAATTCAAAATCCAATGCATAGTTTTTTACCAAAAACATAAAAGCATAATTTGCTAGCCTGCGACCTTATTGGCGTCCACACCGGTACACCACACCGGTACACATGGTCTAGTCAGTTTTCACTCCACCCTTCTGGGGAAGTTAATAACACTTTTAGAAAACTTATTTCTGAAAAATAAAAAAAGTAAATAAAAAAAAAGTCGTGTAAAAAGTGAAAAACTCTTGATCTCTCATCAATCTTAAGAAGTTGAGAGGTTTCTGCAATCATTAAGCAAGTGGGGAAAAAAAAAGCCGCTGTCACAATCACAATCATCTTACTGATTTAACTTTTTCATGAACGCAAGTTATTGAACACAAGGTTAATTATTAGAGTTTGGTTGCTCTGTTTAAAAATTAATGATAATAGTTAATTATTAATTTTTAATTCATTCAACTATTATTATAAGATTAACTCATTTAAGCCGATTAAATTATATAATTTAGGCTTTAAATTTTAAGCTTAAATTAATTTCAAGCTTTTTCAATTCAATCCATCCAAAATTTTTTATTGTTTAGATTTTGGCTGGTTTAATCACTTAAGCATAAAATACGAAAATTTAAGGCCTGAATAAAAAAGGGTTCGTTTAACTTAACCCAACAAAACTTAAAACCTAAAACAAGTGAGTTCGAATAGTCCTCTTGCCAACTATTACTCTTATGACTAAATAAATATATTTGTAGTGTGAATCTCACTTTACTATCTCACAAAACTCCGATGGAATTACTAGTATTTTTTTATATTTAAAATTTAAAATACAAGGCATGATCCATGTACAATTTTGTTTAGTCTTGACATGTAGTTTGACTTTTCTAAACTTTGGTATTTTTATGATATAAATAGAAGTTGTAATGTTAATCTGGTTGGTGACGGTTTTAACCTAAACAGGTGAACAAGGACAATTATTTTATGAATTATATATCAATGTGGCTGCATGAGAGAGAAAGCGTACACTTGCTTTTAAACTAAAGACTTAATCTATAGCTATATTAAACAGGCCAGCCAACAACTAATAAAAACTTGATCCACAACTTTCCTAGTAATGCATGGAACGTGGGCATTCTCAACGATTGATCAATGAGACAAGATTTGTTAATGCTCTTAGAAAGAAAGGTGTGAATTATATTCAAATCAACACACAAATAATAGGAAGATACATGGATGCAATAACACACAAAGATCGTTGACCTACACGCTTGTGAACATGTAAGCATAATCTAACGTTGAGAAAGTGGAATGTATCCACATGCAGTTACCTAGCTCGTTGATTTTTCCTTACTTAATCCCAAAAACATGTCTTTCCTTGATTCAAACGCAACCCTTTCTTAGCCCCTTCCCTTCCTTTCTCTCTCATGATACCGTTGACTTTCTAAAATGATTTCCAAGCAGCTAAATAACCAATATTGCCTTAGCTTCCACCATCACCATGGCTAACAAAGTCACTTCTTTTATTATCTCCTTGACTCCAAAACAAGTTGTTAACATTGTTTTATCATCAACAAGATGAGCAACTCAACTGATTCCTCTGGGTTCCTTGGCTCCAATGGCATTAGTGGCTTTGGAATGGGAATAGGAATTTCAATTGGAATTCTTCTTCTCATTACAACCATCACACTCACTTCTTACTTCTGCACAAGGGCACAGATGCCAACTGCCCCAGCTCCTAGGAGAAGCATTACTACTATCTCTGAATACCTTGAGCCACAACACACAACAATTGATGTTGGGCTAGATGAGGCCACAATTATGGGCTACCCAAAAATGTTGTATTCTGAAGCCAAGCTAAGGAAAAGTGATCATACAGCAACATGCTGCTCTATATGTCTTGGAGATTACAAAGGTTCTGATTTGCTTAGGGTTTTGCCTGATTGTGAGCATCTCTTCCATCTCAAGTGCATAGACCCTTGGTTGAGGCTTCATCCTACTTGTCCTCTCTGTAGAACTTCTCCAATTCCAACACCTCTCTCAACGCCTCTGGCTGAAGTCGTCCCATTAGCAACCAGGCGAGATTAATTCATAGTTTAATTTTATTTTTTTTGGTATCAGTAGTACACTAAGGTTAAGGTTGATCTCAATTTCACAAGGTACTTTATTGATTTATTCTATATTGTAAATTCTTCTCTTGTAGATGTTAGGAAAAAAGTTGTTGAACATGACAAGTATTGGTTCATAATGACTAGAAATTCCTGAAATTTAATTCCTGATTTTCTCAAGGCTTGCGTACATAGAACTTGAAAACCTGGAATAGAAATCTGAAACCTTTTTTAATACTAGTCTGGTGGAAGACACAATGACATCTATATTCCTGCAAGATTCTGCTTTTGGGCAAGTCTAATGTTAGCTTATGTTACTAAACTAAATAAAGATTCTGAATTACAACATTTAGCTGTCCAATTTCCATGTCGTTGAGCATGAAATGTTTGTTAAATTAGTCACATATTTCTCCTAAATCCAAAAAATTAAAAATGCCCACGTCATTATGAATATGGTTAGAATACACATCATAAAACTTGAATAATTCTATTTTTCAAAATTAGATTTTAAGGGTGAGCTAAAGGCAATTTCAAATGAAAATAAATAGCCAAAATAAGAGATATTTCTTTTGCCTGCTGGCACACAGCTAGATGGAAACAATGATAGATGATTCCAATACAAGCAAGAGCCCACTCAGTTTCGACATCCTCTTAACCTTTGTCTTTTGCTCAGAGGTCGGTGTATGTCACAAGCCTCTGCAGATCTTAGATCAGAGCCATGGAATTTGAAATTACCCATTATTTATTTCAATAAGGCATAACAATCAGATTGTATATGAAAAACATCTAAAAGAAAAGATAGCATAATCGCACATCCTGCAATACAATACAGCTTTTTTGGGACTCACGATGTAACAGAGAAATTCCTGAACCTGAACTATGAGCATTAGTATAATAACCCAGGAACATGGACTTTTTATTAATTAAGCAGAACCACAATTGGATAAAAGAACGAAAAGAACACTAGAGAACCCCTTCAATGCTCTGCTTCTGACCCACTCTTCGTAATATAGCTACGGTTCTCAAAAAGTCGAAACTAATCTGATTAAGAAATGAATGTTTGTAGCAGAATAAAATGTACGTTCATTATACAATCAATAATGCTGAATAGTACTAATACTAAAACAAATTTCGTGAAAACGACACAAAGGTGTAACCGTGTTGAGAGTTCAATTACAAACTATAATTTATTTCTTTTTAATTTTATTTCTATTTTCTTGAAATGCAATAGCAATGCTTCTAATTTCATGAAAACTTGTTCGAAGTATTTAGCAGTGTTGTTATAAAATAGGAAGTTCTATCCCGTGACCCTAGAGAATAATGAAGTAGAGGTCAGGCAAATATTTTGAAAATATACTTTATATAACCATAGCACAGGGAAGCCCGCATAAAAGGTCAAGCAATTCGAAGCTAATATGAAACACCCACTCCAAATTCAGGTATGAGTAGCTTCAACGTGGCCCACTTTAAACATGACATTGAAGAAAAATAAAATGAAACTTTGTTCATGCCACTCTATCTATTCTATTCTATTCTAATTGAAGGTAGCCTACTCAGGGAACCATCAATAAAATAAAGTTTATGTTTTTTTAAAAGAGCATTTTAACTAGATCACACATATTTCAAAAAAATATTATAAGTATTTAATAGTGTTTGGATCTCTCGTGTCACTCAATAGGTTCACTAGGAGAAAGAAAAATACATGTATTTTGTGGGTGTTACAAAATGAACATATCTTTCTCTTCTGCACTTCTTCACAGTGAAACTTTATTTAGTTAATGTACTAATTTTTGAAAATTAATTACAATAATTTAAGTTTATCCATAATTAAAACCAAACCCTATTATTATAGGACTTAGTTGAAAAGTTAGAAAATATAAATCAATAAAAGATAAATATTTAATATATAATGAAAACAAATTAGTATTTTCATCCTCTAATTTAAGGGTCAAATTTAATTTCATCATCTAACCTTATTTTGATTCATCTTAATCCTTTAACTTTTTAAAATATTTTAAATAAGTCATTTTCTGTTAAAAGTATTAATTTTATTAATATTTTTTTATTTTTTTGTCACGTGTATTATTTTATTCCTTGTCTATGCATTGTTGATCATTTTTTTTTCCAAATCTTCAATTTTGCTTTTATTCTTAGATTCATGCAAGATAGAAAAAGATTTAAGAAAAACCTTCTAATTGATGTCTTAAAGATCCAATCCTCTGTTAAATGTACAATGCGTAACCCACGTTATATAAATTCATAGGCTTGGAAAAACCTATTAAGAAGTCTTTAAATTTGTTCTGGGATGATGCAATAGGTATCTCAGCACAGTTTGATTCATCGAGTTTTGGCCAACTACACACTGATGGAAATGTGCACATATTTTGTTCCGTGTGTAATGATTTTCATATAGCAAATTCTATGCTTGTACAATTGGATTGGTTTAAATATGGAAGAAATATATAAAGCATTTGTCAAGGCAAAGAAACTGCCTCCACAACACTCTTATATTTGTTTGTCTTTTATTTGATATTCTCTCATTCCTTACCATACACTCTGTGCCAACGTGGAAAAATAGAACAAATTATTGCTCTTGGCTTAGAGTCACTTGCAATTCTAGTAAGCAAAATCAAAGATTTGAGGGGAGAAAAAAGAACAATACACATAATGAATAGTGCAAAACAATACTTGTTGTAGAAAAAAAATAAAAAATATTGACAGTGTTAATATTTTTAATAAAAAAAATTATTTATTTAAAATATTTTAAAAAGTTAGAGAAACAAAATAAATTAAAATAAAGTTGGAATACAAAATCAAATTTAATCCTTAAATTAAAAGATAAAAATTATAATGTTACTAAATAATAAATACTACTACTAAAATTTAATCACTAAAATTTAATCCTTAAATTATTGGATTGCAAAGATCAACAGAAAGTTAGCAATGCCACAGTACTCTATTATAAGCTCAGTTTACGTGAGTTCTATTAAATTAGGTGAATCCTGTTCTAATTTCTTATTTAATAATTTTACATAAATTACAATTATTAATAACAACTTTATTGGAAAAAAAACATAATCAATATTTTTTAAAATTAAAGTTCTATTTGAGTGAACTTGTAAATAAATCACAAAAATAATAATAATATAAAAATAAATAAAACTTCTCTCATAAATTAAAATGTATATTATAAAAAATTAAAATTAATGTATACTTCTTAATTTGTTTAGAAGTTATTTTTATTTAATTTCTCTAAAACTTAAAAAGATAAATTGTTTTTAACCTAAAAAAATTATTTATTTTTATATTATTTTTCTTTTTTTTTATAAAGACTTATCTATAAATTCACTCAAATATAGTTTAAATTGTAGTTTTTTTTAAAATTTAAAACAAATTATACGTAAAAGGACTATAATTAATTTTTTTTTAAAATATAAAGGCTTAATTGCACTTTTAATTCTTATACTTTAATATATTAAACATGTGATTTTAATCTTTCTAATTTTAACTGGTCACATTTAGTCCTTCTCATTTTTTTAAATATACAATTTTAATTCTTTCAATTTTTCAAATGTGCAATTTTGGTCCCTTAGTTTTGATTGTCCACATTTATTTCTTCCAATTTTTTAAATGTTTAAATTAAGTTTTCTGTCGCAAAATTTTATTCAATAATTAATAAAAATATAATTAAAGCATGATATTCTATTGATTTATACAAATAAGTAAAAAAATATATAAATATTTAAATAAAAATATAAAATATAACAAAAGTCTCAATCAAATACTTAATTTAAATATTTAAAAAATTAAAAAGACTAAACATAAAGAATTAAAATTAGAAAAATTAAAATTGAATATTTAAAAATCAAGAGAATTAAAATGTAAGTAATTAAAATTAAAATAACTAAAACCGTATATTCTAAACGTTCAAAGACAAAATAAGAATAATTAAAACTAAGAGGCAAAATTTCACATCTAACAAGGCATATGCGTTAAATTACATAACCTAAAAGTGGAATTAATAGAATATAAATGTGATACACAAATTACATGGAGCAAACCTTCTTTACCAGTAATTAAAAAGTCAAGTCATGCATATTAATGTCAAGTGAAAACAAAAAACGAATGAGCGCCAAGTTTGAAAACAGCTAATACAAAACTAAAATTCAAACACTGAACTAACAATTAATTAACAAGATTCTGCAGTTAGCTAAAAGAAAGTGACTAGATCATGGTTACTCAAGATTATATTACTCTACCTACCATATATTTTATTCTGCAAACTGTCACAAGGTTAGGATATGATCAAAGTATGCACCCGTTAAGAAAAATTAAAATAAACATAAAAAGTATAATTATAATTCTTTTTCTTTAAGATTAATTTCAGTTTGAAGAAGTGTCTATTATCATTTTCATTTATTTATTGTCACTCTCTATTTAAGACTTTTATATTTAAATATTTTTATTATTAATTAAATCAACAAATAAAAAGATTATTTTAAATATAAATTGTTTAAAGAGAAGTAAAAGTAAATATTTTAGAAATATGACGTTTTTAAATATTAAGACTCTATATTTTTATCTAAGTGATGTTATCCCTTGTTTGGACAAGTAATCATAATAAGTGCACTTTTTAATGAGTATAGAAAAATATTATTTTTACAAGAATCCTCACTAAGTATAACAAATGTCATAAAATAAAATTAAAAATAATTTGATTAATATGTTTTTATGTTTTATGTCAAAACATTAACGAAAAAAGGGTTTATGTAGAGCAATTCAAAAACATAATTTGAAACAATTCAGAAATATAAAAATTTAAAGAAGGTATACAAAACAATCAAATGTGAAAATCTAGAATAAAATATGCAAAATCAAGTATAAAATCATTTATGATAAAAGTAATTAAAAATCAGACTTCATCCGAATTCTCATTTATGTAAAAGTTAAAATTTTTAATTTAGTTTTACGATATAATTGAATAATTTAACTCTCTAATGTAATAAAACTTAATGTCTTGATATTTATATTTTTCTTTTTTAAATCCTATTGTGATTAAAAGTTTTTAGGTATATTCATATTTTATTAGCAACTATATTTTTACTAACTGAAAATAATATTTAGTAAAAATCTATATGACACACTCCACCATAAATTTAAATTTGTCTTTGAAGTGGTAAATAAAAAATGTTTGAGGAATTTAATTAATAACAACTATTTCATTACAGGAAAGGGTACTTGATTTCACTATATATGTTAAGAATAAAATGTACGTTTATGTCAAACATGGTGCAATTAAGTAGATACCTAAACTAATATTTTTTATTTAGATAAATCATAACTCTTAATGTGGTACTTTTTAGATGCACTTGATAAATCTATATGTAAAATCTATTGATATGTCTATAACCCTTAGTTGTGGTGTTTTTGAGACGTATTTGGTGGATGAATATGTAATATATATATATATATATATATTTTGTAATCCATAGTCCATAATCCTTAGTAGTAGTGATTTTGAGATACATTTGATGGATATATATGTTATGTAAAAGTGAGACAAATTTCAAAATTCTTACTCAATAAAACATTTTAGATATGTTGAGAAAATTATGGTGGATACTCATTTGTTGGTCAAATGAAGCTATATAATTACTCATATGCTTAAGCCTTAAACGAGAAAAACCTACATTTTGTAAGAAAAATTGAAAACAAATAAAACTCTATTTATAGGAACTAAAAAAAGTTATTGAAGTTAAAAGTATTTATAATATAAAAATGTTTATCTTAGATCTTTTGTGAAAATATTTTTCAAACCTCATTAATATACACTTTGAGAGATAGATAAATAAAAAGAAAGTAACAAATGTAACAATTGATATAAGGAAGAAAAGTGAAAGAAATAGTTGAAATGTCATTATAAAATTTAAGATATAAAAATTATGGTAATTTTTTTTTCTCAATACATACTTTATGTTTATTTTAAATTTAATAATCATTCAATATAGAGAGCAAGAGCAAAGCAATTTATTTTAATGTGTAAAGGGATACTTTTCAGAAATCAATTTTAAAATAATGAAGGTTAACACTTACAATAATTATGTTGAGAAGGTAAAATAAATAATGTATTTGATAATGTTAATTCAGAAGTGATTTAAGAAGAATACATTTTAGTCTAAATTATTAAATTAATTTCTTAACTTTTAGTTTTATTTTAATTTAGTGTTCTATTTTTTTTAATTTAGTTATCTAAATTCTTTTAAAAGTATTTCAAATAAATTCTTTAATAAAAAATGTTAAATATTATTATTCATCTTTTTTTTTTTTTTACTATTTTTTACTCTTTCAATTCTTCCTTCTATATTTTCTTTTCTTGATTTTTATCATCCCTCCTCTTCCTCTTTCTTACCTTTGTTATTATTGTTCACTTGCATATACCAAATTTTACTCATTTTTGTTTTCCTCCCATCTTTTTCATATACATTTACTAGTTCCTTATTTGTGCTCATTATTGTCATCTTCATTGCAATTGCTATAGTTGTTGCACTCTGCTTGTATTTTACAGTCAGTTGATAGTTGGTGGTGTCTTCTCTTGTAGCCTTGATTATCGGAGTTTGAATTAGGCAAAAACAATTGTGGAGGCTTAGATAGAGATAAGACGAGAAAGAAAAAAAAAAAAGATAAAAGGAGAAACAGAAAAAAAAATGATAAAGAAAAAGAAGATGGATAATATATTTTTTAATGAGATTAATGTTTAAAAAAAATGAATCATTTAAAATAATTTTAAAAGTTAAAAATTAACATAAAAAAAGAAATTAAAAAGCGAAATCAAAACAAAAGTTTATGTGATTAATTTACTAATTTAACTTAAATTTTATTTAAATAAT
Source organism: Abrus precatorius (assembly GCF_003935025.1). NCBI lineage: Eukaryota > Viridiplantae > Streptophyta > Magnoliopsida > Fabales > Fabaceae > Abrus > Abrus precatorius. Next base: position 6,573,633 of record NW_020874417.1, read on the forward strand.
AAAGTACAATTTTAAAAATATATATAAACATCTATATAATCTTTTATATTTTACAGCTAAAACAAGTTCCATTGAACCAAAAAACTGTTAAAATCTATACTTCTCTCAAAATCAATTCTGTCAATGACAGCTACATTCCATCCGAAATTAATGTCATGAGAGATGTACTTTATTTTTAAAACAAACAACTTGTGAACAACACAATGTTAAACAATTCAAATTCTTATAAAAATTTAATTTTGTCTTTGTGTTGAGAAGGAGTGCAAGAGAGAAACGGAAAAGAAAGAAGAAATCATAAACAGAGAGAGGAGAGAGAGAGAGTAGTGTGAAAAATAGAGTGAAAAAAATTCAGATTATTCTCCTAATAATAATCGATATACAAGGAAAGTTACACAATAAAATGTTAATTTACTGCATAATTAAAAGAGTTTAACTTTAAACAAAATGTGGCTGTCATAAAAGAAAATGCTAATTTACGTTTAAGAATATCTTAACCAGCTAGTCAAGCAAATAAAATTTTAAACTGTGACGTTTTGTTCGTGTCATTTTCTCTATAATTAATTTTCAAACACTTTTTACAGGAAATTAATAAGCAATTGCCATTTATACCAAAGATTTCACATAATCCAAGCCCCACCCTGGTTTTTACGCGGTTGATAATTTCAAATCTTCTCAACAATCTATTCACAGACAAAGGAATTAAATGTATTCATTAAACTTCAAAAGCTTGCAATTTCATAGAAAATTGGAAATCTAAATAAACAAGATGACCAATTCATATTAATAATGGACTTAATTTGAACTACATTCACCAATAACAAAAGAAATGACAGAAAGGAAATAGATTTTACCAACAGAAACCCAAACCCTAATTAAGTCTAACCATCTCACATAAATGAAACTAGTTAAGCCTCTCAATAGAATGTAAACAACATAAGTTCAGAGTTACATAAATAGTGTATCATCAAGAGATGGCATGTTCTGAGTGGATCCATTGAATCCAGCATCAGCAGCATAAGGTCCATATCCTCCAATGTTGTTAAAGTGATGATGGTGCATCATGTTCCCATCAAAGACATAATTGTTCTGAAGCAAAGATGGTGGATGCAAATTGTTATTAACATCCAAAAAGGAGTTCCCAGAGAAAAGATGATTAATTGAATTATTATTATTAAAATTAGCACTTTGAATGAGGAGGGTTTGAGCTTTGTGAGTGACATGTTTCTTTAGCTCCTCCAACGACCCTTTCAACCATTCGAGTTGGGCCCTATTCATGTCTTCAATGGGAGAAGCCCACCACCATTGGGCTTGTGATGCCTTCAATGAATCACTTAGCTCTTCTCCACGGTTCTTCTCAGCTTCAAGCTGGTTGGCGAGACGAGCGAGCTGCGCGTTGAGGTCACGCGCATTGCTGCTGCGGTGGGCCTCAATCATGTTTTGCAAGGTTTGCGGTGGTGGTGGGGCCCACGTGAGATAACGTTGGATGACAGCATCAACGTTAGGGCTTCCAAAGGAGTAGGCTTTGTGAGCGGGTGAGAAGACAACAACAGCAATGTCGACATTGCAAAGGGTGCAAAGTTCACTCGCTTTCTTGAAAATCCCACTACGTCGTTTTGAGAATGTGGCTTGAAGGTTTCTCTCGTTGCTCATTTTCTTCATCTCAACCTTTTGTCGACCCTTAGTTTTCTTAACAACATCATTTGAGCTCGACATAGTTATTAACTCTTGTAGATAGATGGAAAAACAAAAATGGTGTGTGGGTAGGTAAAATATGGTATGAATGAATGTTACATAGACTATGGTCAATTTATAGGCTTAGACACTCACACTTTGGTTTCGCAAAGCAAACCAAAATTACACTTACTAATGTGATAAGGACCACTGTTTGAACACACTAAACGTTTACCAGTCTTCAATGAACAGTTTTTGGGTTGAGAGAATTTGGAAATAACCTACGCATAGCTTATTTTGCAGGAGATTGAATGTGACAACTCATATACATCTTAACCACCTTCAGCATCTATTTATAAAAATAATATGCAATAGGATATTTCTAGGAAATTTCCTTTAATAAACGTGAAGTTATCATTTCTTTTAACAAATTTGTTTATAACAAAAAAAATTAAATATTCTTTTTATTCTTATTAAAGATTACTTGTAGTTTTTGAGTATTATTAAATGTTGACATAATTAATTAAGAAGCTATGTATGCTTTTTTTTTGTTTGTAAAATCATATAGCAAGAGAAATAAAAAAATAATAACAAATTGCCAGTTGTTTTTCATGCTCCCTTTGCCACTGTTGTAAAATTTTAAATCACTGCAAGAGTAAAAGAATTTGTCTTCTCTTCAATGTATGTAAGGACGGGAATAAAAGAATGTTTTAGATTTTATAGAATTAAGGTTAAATATTAGACTAATGTGTTTTAAATTTGAGCTTTTTTGCTCTTCCGTTTTATTTTTTTTGTTTTTTTATAAGAAAAAAATAATTAATTTATTAAGATGAGTAAAAATTATTTATATGTCATTAATTTAAATTATATTTCAAAAATACTCACAGTAATAGTCAACTTAGTAACTTACATATTAAATAAATAAATATATTCACATGAATGAGTGACTGGTTAACGTAAATATCATAATAAATAATTTATTAAAAAATTAATAATTAAGACTTCTGATGTATATAAGTTGAACCTAATATACTTTCTATTGGTTGGGGATCAAATTCTCTCACTAAAACAAAACCTGTTTCACATACTTAAGAAGATGGGGATATAGTTACCTTTTAGCAACCTATTGTGATAAATTAGTTATTTTTATGTATTAAAAGAAACTGGTTGATAAGAATATGTTTGATTTATTTTTAAAAATATTTTTTAATTTTTAAAATAAATTATAGTACAAATTTGTATTACAATTTTTTAAAATTAAAAACTATTTTTAAAAAGTAAATAAAACATTATACAATGTATGGCTATACATTTCTTCCAAGTTTAAGGTGAGAGATCATGATGTGTTTTTAAATTCAAAATATTTAAATATTAATATTTACTCGTGGTTCGTAACTGATTTGATATTAAAGAAAAATATACATGACTTTCTATTAAATATAATAATTCTACGTATGTGAATTTAATGAGTCTTATATCATCGCATCGACCCTTCGAGTTAATACATGGGTATAATTATAAAAATGTAAAAATTTAAATTAAAAATATTATAAAAAATTAATTTACTAATACATATACATATATTTAAATTTTCAAAATTTATTTTAATTAACGGAAATTTAATTTAATGATAATTTCAAAATATTTTATATTAATTAATATTGGTTGAAGGAATCTAAGTATTAATTAATAAAAAAAAATTCCTTTATTTGAATAATTAAATAAGAAATAATTTATTATCGATTAGATTATATTTAAGGTAAATATTTATGACGCATGTCACAACATAAAAAAGACATATGACTTCATTTAAGTAGAGAATTTGACTGACCTTATAAAAATAAAAAAATAAACTATACCTTCGAAGGTGAATGCATTCTTTTGGAAAATCATTTTAGATAGAATTGCATCGAAGGTGAATTTGGCAAAAGGAGGCATTTTTCTGGCAAGAGATTTGTTATGTCTAGGCTATATATATATATGAACTAGAAAAGGAGCACACAAATCACATTTTCTTTGTGAATACAAGGAGAATACGAAGGTTTCAATAATTGCTTAAATTGGTTTGGGCTGTCAACTAGAACACAACATGATTATCTCCAATTCATGGATCTATATGGTTAGCCTAGAATCGTGCCATTTCAACTCAAAAAATTTGGAAGTGAAGGAAATATCTTATAAAGACCAAATCATTGTCCTGGATAAGGGAATCAAAGTTCAACGACTCCTTTTTTCCAACTAGTACATTAATCTGCCAACTTGTTTTGACCTGTTTTAATTTCACGTTGCCATTGCTAGGCCACCTTTGACATGATTCCAGTTTTATAATCTATTGGTATATACTTTTGTATTTAGGGGGGATTATTGGTTATGTGATTGATTTTACTAACGTGGCGTTTAGCTTATTTTCAAAAATTAGATTAAAAAGAACATATGAATTGGTCGGAGATTTTTTTTAAACGTAATTAATTTAATTTTTATATAAAAAATGAATAGTACTTAAGATTAAAATTGAATAAAAACAATCTTTGATGATTTATGTATAGTCATATAATGAGAAAATGAGAGTAAGTTTGAGTTACTATAAGATGAGCACTTCTACTGAAATATGAAAATGTAAATGATACCATTTAAATATTTTGACATTCCAATTGAAAATTCCAAGGAAGGAGAACACTTGGATACTGATAATTAACAGTATGAAGAAGAGACTAATGAGCTTAAATTAAATCCTAAAACCTTTCATTTAGCGGACACGTTACATTTTCTCCATTTTCAAAGCTCCAAGGAGTGATAAATATATCAGTAAATAGGAAATACTAAATTTTGGGATATCTGAAAAATGGGATGATTGGAGAGGTAGTGGAGAGCATAAGAATAGGAAGAGGCTTCTTATGGAGGACATTTTCACCCGTGGGAATATATAGAAACTACTAAATGACTTCTTGTAGTTAGTTAATGTTGTATAGAGGTGTGAAGATCTCCAAAACTCTTGGCTTTGGTTAGCAGAAGGAAGACAACCATTCAATAAAATCAACATTTCAAGCTTCAGAACATGTTGAAGATTGCCCAGAAAGAAAATCAACCAATCTATGTGGTGCAAGTTCACTCCTTTGTTATGTGCAAACTCTTGTAAGGGATGACAGTAACTCTTGTTAGCTGGTGTGAGGTTGTTGATGTAATGTTAATAATATATTGAGAAAACGTTAAATTACTTGAGAATAAAATGTAATTTAGCTTAAAATTATTTACTTATCAAAAGAGAAATAGCTTTTGGTTGACGGAAGAAAATTTTAAATTGTTGCTAAATGTAAGCCTAATTCTTTCATCAAATAGATTTCTTTTCAATCCTCCTTAGTTTCAAGGTTGCACCAATCTAGCAAGTTGTAGTCAAATTAATGATGATTCTATCACTTTTTGCTTTGATAAAAACAGAAAATAATGTTAACAAAACATTCCTAAAGGTGAATTCATTCACATTCTGATAATCTAATTCTGATGAGTAAAAGATTTAGGAGAAAAACCTAAAATTATATTGAAAGTCTAAAGCAATTAAGACTTGGATATTTTGCACATCAAATTTAAAATGTGCTTTCGATGTTATCTTTCTCCTTCCAAATTAGAAGTTTAGAACATCTAAATAAAGTTAGCTTCAAATTTTAGAATAGGTGGAAAGAAATATCTAACTTGTAAAAAATCTATCTGCGTGAGAAACAAATAATTAAGATGATCATAATTGTAAACAGCCATTTTTTGAGAAACAGAATTAGAATAAGAAACATTATAAAAGCTGGCAATATATTCATCTCATGTGATGGCATATATATTGATGATTTTAAATAATCATTACTTTATGATTTTAAATAAGAGTCATATATATATATGACTCCAAACTCAAATCTGATTTCAAAAATTATATTTTTAATTAAAGCTTTTCTTTTATGCTAATTATAATACTTTTTTATTTTATTATTCTTTTTCTCTACTGAATCATTGTCAGGTCGTAATCTCTATCACAATGGAAGAATAATGAGATTAAGATGAATATTACTGAGCACTAATAATTTACCTTTAAATGTACATATGCTTCAAAAAGAACTTGTAACAATAGTATAAATTGAGATTATTGATAGATATTTTTCATTGTATATATTGCACTGTACAGTATATATATATATATATATATATATATATATATATATATATATATATATATATATATATAAAAGGCTAGCACTATTTTACAGCTCAGCAAATCTTTAAAAAAATCTACAAAAATTCTAACAGAAAAATAGATATTGTAACAAGCTCTAAAATTATATGACAGAATGAACACAATGACTCAGCATAAGTAACTCTTTCTAAAAGACATGAGCTGTACACAAAAATAAAAAAAGAAATATATCATAAATTCATCAGATAAGACTCTAATAGTATGCAACACATATTAGGCTTCAAGGGGGCTATTCATCCTTGCTATGAATTTCATTTGTGTTGGGTTGCTTTTCCAATATGTCATAAATGTACATATGCTAATAAATTAAAATTTTTCTCAATATATACATCATATTACAGAAACAGTAGCAAGTTTTGTTCAATGATCCAAATGGTGTTATGAGATTCCATTCATCATCCGTAATCCATCAAGATAAATGAACAAGCTCTATGGTCAAGTCACTCGAGGCAAGCGTTATTAAGACAAATTCTTATAAAGTAATCTTGCGCTCTGCACCAAACATACTCAGAAGGAAGCATTATTAGACTAAAGATCTCCAACATCTTTCATGTTAAGCAAATATAAACACAGAAATAATGGCACACTAAATGCTACTGCCTATCACGAAATTGCATTCACTATATTCCAACTACTTTAAACTTCCTCAAAGCATTTGTTGGAATATCCTTAATGATAGGTTATGAAGCAATTATCTTGTATCCTAAAGAGACTAGGGAAACAATGCTTGAAAAGTGAGAGCTAAGATATCGTTTTTAATGCACCATTTGAATATAAATTTTGGCTACCGTCAAAAGACTGGACTTGCCCTTTCATTTTATGGTAAACTATTATAAGTTTATGTTTATCCTCCTCCCTTATATTAATAATAAACTTGTAGAATAATTAGATAAATGGAAAATAAAATAAACTTGTAATTTTTAAAAGCTAGTTTTTCAAAAAGAAAGTTTAACTTTTAAAAGTTAGATATCATAATTTTCATTGTCATAGTTCATTTCTTGGCGTAACCGGGATATTCGATGCCGTTGATATAAATAGCAAGCAAGCTTTTGTAGATACCAATTTCATGTATACTTGCCCTGTAACTGTTTGATGAAACGTTTGTCTGAATATATGTGGAATGCTTTTGCTATTAATCTGTATAGCACCGATCTTAAGTTGTAAAATCTGAGGAGAAAGATTAATCTTTTCATTTTTTTTAATTATAAGGTGGTGTTTAATTTTATTTACTTTATGAAAAGTATTATCTTGTTCATGAGTGGGGTTAGTCTTAGTTGTTTTGAAGGTAAGCATACAAAAGATGATTAAACTTTGAATATATCTCAATATAATCATTGAGGAAATCAAGCTCTTCTAACAGTCTTTAGGCCATAAAAATCTGCCCATACAAGCGATTTTACTGCACCTCAATTACCTATGTATTTCTAACAAGTCTTCTGCCAGTGCAATGTTAACCAAACGGCACATAGCATATCATCATATAATATCAAAACACTTATAAATAGTCCAGCAGATTGGCCTATTTAAGATGAAAGGTGATGGAAATGTTCATATGTTCCATTCTTAGTTTTAAACTTGTGTTTCCTCTTACTTATATTGAGGATAAATTTTGTAAATGGATTGATTTTTAATACTAATATTTAATTTTTTTTAACCTTTGCTTCGATATGGTGCATGGGACATGCCCAAGTAGATAAAATGTGTAAGTTATTTATAATTTGTTATAATTGCACTTTATCTTTATAGGCATCGAGTTTTCATCCTAACCATCCATATGTATTAACATATATTATTTAATAAAATTTAACATTATATTAATATATTTTTAAGAGATAAGATGCACTATAGAAGATGTGTTTTCATGAGGATAGAGTGGGCATGTAAGAAAAAGGACATTGCAATAGCTGGTTGCATAACTATTTAGCTAGACAGGAAATGCATAAAGCATTACTTTGAAGGACTCATGAGCTCCGGACTGAGTAGGATTTATCTCCACTAGAACATTTGTCATATAATTCACATTTTAATCAATACAGTTTCTTCTAGTTCTTATAATACATTTGAGAGTTCTGTCAATATACCATAAAAAAATGAGATGTTTGTTGTAAATGAATTTACACGAATTAAAAGGAAAAGCTAAAAGCAATACATGATGTACAAATTGATGTGGACAGTAAGGTGGATGAATATGGGAAAAAAAAACACAAAAAAGTTGGGTTTTCTTAATATTGAAGTCTTTGGAGGAGGTTTTCAAAAGACAAGCGATATTTTGGGTTTTCTTAGTATTGAAAAAGGATATTTTGGGTTTTCAAAACACATGGGTTTTCTTAGTATTGAAAAAAAAGGGTATATTGATTGATTACTGATTAAGGGTACAAGACCAATATACTGATGTACAATAACAGATAACAAAAAAGGATGCAGACTAATAATTAGCAGTAAACTAATTACATAAAGAGTAGTGACTGATAAGACCATTAAAGTTGGGTCACGATTATACAACTCTAAAACTTTTCATGTTTGAAACATTCTTAACAAGGAATTTTAGTATTTATAGTTTTCACAATTAATAATGAATAGAAACAATAACCTTTATCCATGTTTGTAATTAATGTATTGAAACTTTAAAACACATAATAAACTTGAAATACTTTCCAATCTGTTTTTTTTTTTTTCAATTATTAAATTAATTAAAAACAACATTTTATGGGTCTCATAAGGAGAGACGTTATTTTCTTTTATTTTATATATTGCCTCAATCAAGTAATATGAAAAAACTTCTCAAAAGTCATATCCCTTCGTTCAAATATTAAATAATATATTTATTTGTTCATTAAATCATATTTATTTTCTAGATTCACATGGGATAATTGTTTACAACATTTTTAACTAAAAATAAATGGAAAGAATTTTAGAGGAGACTAGGGAGGTTTAGTGAACACATAAGTTAATTGACAGAAGATAAAAACTAGCAGTAAATGAATGAGCTTGAATTGAAGTTTTTAACAAAGAATATAATTTAACAGTCAATTTTAATACGTTCAGTTATTTTATAAAGTGAGGAAATATGAGTTAAATAAATAGTTGAGTGATGACTGATTGTGACATAAGGTTGAATGATTAAGAGAGATAGGTAGATCATATAATAAATATTTAAGCCATTAAATTTTACATGTAAGGTAGGTAAAGCTTTATATTCATCTCCAATCCTCAAAAGGAGACGAGAAACTTAGTCAATTCGTGCTGCAACTTAGTCTAAATAAATAGTAACTTAATGCATTCTTTATTATGATAATAGAGTATTTTAAACAATCTCAAATAGCATTTTGATATGATACTAGTAATTTTTTTATGCATTACATGTACTGTTAAATCAAATAATTTTTAATAAATAATTAAAAAATATATCATATGAATTTTTTAAATTTAATAAATTTTTAAAAAATAAATATTATAATTATCAGCAATCATTCTTATAAATACTCCCATTTAATAATTCTCTCAAAAATAATTCGTGGGTACCTGCTCAAAAGTGTTTTAAAGTGATTTCTCAAGTGAGAGCATTTAAAAATTAGTTTTGATTTTCATTATTTTAAGCAATTTTTTTAGATTAAAAATTTATTTTTAATTTAATATTAAAATAATTTTTGAGTTTTTAGTCTTAAAGTTTATCTCTTTATTAAATTTTATTTAATATAATATTTAGTATTCAGAAATTTGTGCTCACAATTATATGCGAGATCCATCGATAAGTAGAGTTATATTAAGTAAAAATATTTTTAATTAAATATTATTATATTTTAAATTATGTCATAATTTTAAATATTTAATATTTTTTATTCAATTTTGATATGAATTTTAAATTTGTCTTAATTTTAAAATTTTTATCTCTTTAACTAAATCCTATTTAACATTGTAAACTATTAATTACTATCGTAAATGTATTTACTCTTTTAAAATTTATAATATTTACTAAATTTAAAAAGGCATATAATAATTCTATTTTCTTACTTCAATTTTTTTTTGAATTTAATAATATTTTATAATTTACAAAAATTTCACAAATATAAAGTCTTAAATGTATATTTTATAGATAACTTATAAATTATAAGGTCTTAAAAGTTGTAATAAAAATAACATTAATATTAATTTTTTATATAAACAAATATAAGAGAAATTATTTTTGTTAAAAATAAAATGCATATATTACATGAACTACTAACTAGTTAATTAATACTTACAATTTTTAATAAAGAAGAAAAAAAGATAAATCATATAATATATAAACTATCTAAAATAAAAAGTTTAAAAACTGCATCTAAAAAGGATCACTTATAGCAAGAGATTTTCAAATGCCATTGTAAAATTTATCCATATAAAAGTTAATTTATAATTTTAATATCAACTAAAAGAATTAAAATGCACAATCATTATAAAAAATTATAAAATAAGCTTTAATATCATTTTTTTAATAAAATTTCTCTATTTTACTTATTTGTAAAAACAATTAAATATTATTCCTTTAAAAAAATTGTAAATAAAATAACGAACAACTAATAAAATTCAAAATTAGATCGGTTTGAATTTGACATTATTTTCAAACAAAATATTTTTTTATGATTAGATTTGATTATTTTATTTACTTGACAGATAATTCACTTATTTTAAGAGCAAGTTTTGTTAAATTTATGTTATTTAATAATTTTTAACATATTTTAAATTTGTTAATCTAATAATTGTTGAAAATAAATTTCAATAAATAAATTAAGTATATAAAAGTTGATAAAAATTAAAATGTATTAAATATTTCATCAAATACTTTTATATTAATGTACATATATTTTTTAAAATATAAACAAAATAAAATTATTGGATTATATATTTATGAATATTCAATTTATTTAAATTTAGATATGTATAATTATTAAATTAATATTGTATAATTTAATAGTTAAGTTACCAAAATCTAATTTTTAAGCGTTTCGAAAAGAACTATTTAGCATAATAAGTTAGACAAAAATTACTCCTAAAATAAATGAATTCCCTCCTTAGAGATAGCATTTCCTATGTATTAGAATATTATTTGGAATTATTGTTATTTTAATATGCATTTTATTATATATACTAAATAACCAAATTAATTGTATTAAATTTGAACTTTCAGGAGAAGTTGAATTGAATGTTTTTTTTAAAAGCGCTATAAATATAATTTGACAGATCGTTATGATGAATCGGACACATATTTATATTCTATGTGGACGATAAATTACAAATAGTAAATACATTTTTTCAAAACAAGAAAAGTATTATTACCTCTATTAGATTAAAACCCTTAATATTTAGATGTTACATGAGTTGGAACTAATCTGGGTAAAGTACAATGAAACTAATTAAAGAAATAAATTTTTTAGCATTTATTTTTCTATTTAAAAAATTACTAAAAGTAGTAGTAATGTAATAAAGCTAGGCTGGCATAAATTTAAAAAAGAAAAACAATATCAATAGTATGTGACTGTAGCATTATTTATTTATTAATTCTTATAAAATGGGAGAAAAAGAATAATATTGGGAAGTTAACCTCTAAAAGCAAAGTTTGTTTAGCTGTTTTCAATTTCCTCAAACACTCTTTGTGCTGCCGACAATCCATGGAGATGATCAGCTCCAAGCTCTTCTTCTTTTCGACGCTGTGTCTTCTCTACGCGTTTTCCCACGCCACCGATATTCACTATTGCGGTTACTCTCTTTAACCTTCTAATATCTGATTTCATCAATTTCGTTTTTAATTTTTTGGGATTTTCTTCTTTGATTGAGGACTCGAAGAGGGGTTGTTAAAGTTTCAAAATTTTCAATGAAAATGGTTGATTAAATGATTGGGTCTCTCTGCAAGGTTTTTTTTTAAGTGGATTGTGCCTCAATATTTCGTTTTTAATTTGTTGTGTGCCATCAATTTTTTTCAACCACGAAACTTACAGTTGGGAAGAATTTTATATGTATAATCTGAGTTGGACTGAATTGAGTTTAACTAATTGAATAATCGGTTGTGCTAACTGAATTAACGTGTTAAATAATTGTTTGGAGCTTAGATTCTCTTCTAGTAGATTTTATTATTATTTTATTGTTTTTTAGTTGTGATTTGTGAAGGATTCTTCTCTTTGATTAGTTTTATAGAACTTAATAATTTACTTATGTTTTATTCTGTTATATTCTTGTTGTTTTGCCATTTATTGAATAAACTATTGCTTAATTGTTTTGGGCAGATAAGAAAGCTGATTATGATGTTGAGGTCAAAGGAGTTCAAATATCTCCTGATCCCATCGCTAGAGGCCAGCCTGCCACATTCAGCATTGCTGCAACTACTGGTACTTTGGAATTTCACATGTTTTTCTTATATTACTGTGTTTTCTTTTTCTTTTTTTCCCTGTTATATCCATTTTCATGCATTTGATGTTTCTTTATGTGCATTTGTGTTCGTTATTTTACTTATTTATTTGTCTAATGTTATTTGGAAATCTGAGTGCGATTGTAGTAGTGATACCATTTGAGATAGGGATGGATGAGGTTTTGATGGGTAAATAATTATCCCCTTTCTCTAATCCAAGTATTTCACAACTCAGGTAAAGCATTATCTGGAGGGAAGCTTTTGATTGATGTGTCGTATTTTGGATGGCACATACATAGTGAGACTCATGACCTTTGTGGAGAAACTTCTTGCCCTGTTTCAGTTGGTGATTTTGTGATTGCTCATTCACAAATTTTACCTGGATTCACTCCACCTGTAAGTCAATGTTTTGTTAATTCCTTGTGCACTCGTGCCTCAGTGCTTTGGTATGTGTATTTCCAATATCTTGCTAAATTGTTGGCTTTTCCTATATCATTGAAACTTGGGAAGAAATCTTTGTCTTGTACTCATGTTGTGACATGTAGGAATCTTATGATAGGGATTAACTTTTGTGGAACTCAACTGCAATCTGGTGATGTGTCTTGAGTCTTGACATTGTTATGTATACTTACATAGAACTAATATACTACTTGTTTTATCATTTCATTTGCAATGTTTCTCTATGGGGATAGGAGGGTGAAGTCAGTATGGTTGACATGAATTTTCTTGTGATGTTCTCATAAGTGGTGCATAACTATTCCTTTAACCAATGTAGAAATGACAGTTTCAATGTGTTGAAGTTTTGTTTATTTCTATTTAAAAAATGTTGCTAATATTTTTCTAACGGCGACATGCTTATTAATTTAGTCAAGCAAGGCAGCATGAACCTTTGTTATCATCAAGAAAAGTTTTCACTTTTCATGAATGCTGTATTGACAATTCCTAGTTCATTGTCCTGTTATATATCCCCTTTAGCAGTCACAGCTCTGTGTGTTTTCTGCTAATGCTAGAGCATTAACTTGCATCTATCCTTTCCCTTGGAGAGGTTTAAAGGTTGAATTGGAATGTAGCATGTTTGCGGCTCATTTAAGTTTCAAGTAAAGCAATGAATTATGTTGTTAAGAGTGTTTATTTATGTATCCTTTCTTGCTTAATGCTAGTGTGCTATTTTTATTTTGAATCTCAGAGCTCTCACCTTATGCCTTGTTTTTTCAGGGTTCATACTCTTTGAAGATGAAGATGTATGATGGAAACAAGCACGAGTTAACCTGCATTCAATTTGGTTTTGATATTGGGTTTGGTTCCTCTGTGGCTGATAGCTGATTGAAATCGGTGGTTGAAATCTATGATCAGAAACAAATCCATATAAAATTATTTGTACAAACTGCAAAGTATCCTTATAATACTGAGATCCTTGTTTTATAATTCATCATGAATAGTATGTAAGAATCAGAACATGTGTTGTACTTAATGGGATTAGAAAAGTCAAACTATGCTTATGTATCTATTTTTCTATCTTTTGACTATGCTCAGAAGGTGTGGACAATTGTAATGGTATATATCTATTTTGGCTATGTTCTGAGGGTTGTTATGTTGTGAATTGTGATGTAATGATATATTTCTTCACGCATACATTTAGGATAAAAAGAGAGATAATAATAATAATATTTCACACCTTTCTCTGTTCTCTTTCATCTCATTCTCATTCTCGTTCACTCTCTCTCTCTCTCTCTCTTCTATCATTTTGCTTGTTATATCTATTACTTTTTCTCTTTTTCTTTTCTAGGGACTAATATATCATTTCAATCTCGTAATAAAATTAAAAATATGGTGCAAAATTTCTGGTCTGCATAGAAGTGATATAGGAAGCAAAGAAAAGTTAGTGCATACATTTTTTCTGTATTTTGCTCCAGTTTGGTAGGAGTGTCAAGGTAAAGCTGATTTAATGAATGTCAAAGTAAGGCAATTGGGAGGAACAATGTTATACCTATTTTTAGGATGTAAATGAGATGAATCCAAATGAGTACTCGAAGTTTCAAACTTAATTTGTGAAAAAAAGTAATTATTTAATATTGATTCATTTATTTAAATAACCTGGAATTAAAGCTTGAACATAACTTAGTTTAAAATTCTTAAACTTGGACTTGATTTATTTTCTCATTTTTTACTCTATTATTTTTTATCAATTTGGTATTCAACCGTTAATTTTGTATTAAAAGTGAAGTAAAATGATAACATAATATAATTTTCAATACATAAAAGAAGCTTTTTTACGGAAATAAAAATAAAATACATATTACACACATCCCCAAATTGAATTTCTTTTGCATAAGTGTTTTAATTTGAGTATAATAGCAGTGGATTAAAACTTACTTTCGTGCAAAAGATAAGTTTATTTTATTTGACTTTTGTTCCAAGCATGACTGCACATCACTTGTTCATGTGCATGTTTTTGGCTATGAAATTAATTATAATAGACTTTGGTGTATTTGAGAAGGTGTGTGGTAAGTTGATTGTAATGGATTTTAGTATTGTAATTGACTTTTGAGAGGGTCAATACTTAAGTTTAATCAACTTTTAAGGGGGTCAGAACTCAAGTTTAATCAACTTGTGCATCTATTTATTCTCCACATTGATGAAGCAAAACGCACTCTAAGAAAGGCACAGTGAAAATAGATATAGTGAGAGAAAGAAGGGAGGAGATGGACTAGATATTTTGACACAAAGGTGATAAAAAAGAGGTGTTCAATGTGGTTATGACAGAGATAGATTATTATATATACTGACTTAATTATGTTAGTCATGTTACAAGTAAATTATCAGGATAATTTTTTTTTGTTTTAAATTATTTTATTATTATTTTTTATTCAATTTAATGTATCATTAATTTTTTATTTGTCTGCTTAGAGCGATTTGTAAATATTAATTTAATTATTGAATATTTAATCAATTCTCTATTATATATTTATTTGTTATAGTAATGTATATGTACTATTTAGATTTATTGTAGTTTTAGAATTAAAGAGCATATGTTAGTTGATTTTAGTTGTAATGCATATAATTAGTTCAATTTAGTAATAATAAATAGGATAAAATTTTACTGTTAGTGTATTGAATAATAGCATTTTTTGTGTAATTTACTATTTGTTATTATAAATTAAATAATTTAAATTTTAGGTAAGCGAACGTTTAGATTGTAGCTCGGTAAATTTTAATAAATTTAAATTTAGTGTGTTAAATTTATTTCGAGAGAATTTTAATTTAGTTTTGTGTTACAATGATTTATTTATTATAATAAAACTTTATATATTAAGATAATCTTATTTTAGTATGATGTATGGTTTGCTTTTGATATAATTTTAGTTATAATTCATAAAATTTAGTAAATTAAATTTTAGATTTTGTTAAATTTATTTTAAGGTTATTAATTTAAGTGTAATTTTGTTGTATAAATTTATTTAAATACAATATTGTATATGAAGAAAATCTTAAGCAATATTTTGGTGCAAACAAAATTTATTTTATGTTTAGTTTGTAGAAATGAATATTGTCTAATAAATAATATTTTTATCCTATAAGATACTCAAATTTTAAAGTAGTTACAATAATATGATGGTTACTTCAAATTTAAGGATGGAACCACTTCTTAACTATATTGATTTTTGGCATGTTATGCAGATGGTCCTAGTATTCAATTATGATAGGACGCTCATTAGTATCCTTGTGGAGCGTTGGAAGCTTTAGTCACATGCATTCCATCTTTTGTACGGATGGGCTCCCTATATGAGTGGCTACATGGGAGCGTGAGAGAAATTTTATGATGAGGATAGTAGTTTCGAATGAGAGAGACATAAAATGATTTTCTATAAATCTGCATTAGTTCATAGATACGTTTAGAGCATTGTCGCATAACGCTAATGAGGAGACTATTATTTGTTACAATATAGTGTACATAATGATTCTATTTGGTGATATTATGTTCTCAAAAAAATTAAGATTTAGGGTTCATATGAAGTGACCCTCTTACTAATTTCAATGGAACTGCAAACTATAGTTGAAGGTTTGCTGTTCTAGGATTTCTTTATTGAGAGCTTTACTGCGGGGTGAAATACAATGTCATTGATATTATAGGTTGTTTACTTCTTCTACACTCTTGGGCATGGTATAAAATACCTCAATTAGCCCTTACAGTCTTAGGCATGGTCCGACAAACACTTCTCAAGAAAAAAAAAACCATGTTTTTTTTTTTTTTTATCTTTCCTTCACCATGATAAATGCAACTGACAAGAGATTAGGCTTTTCATCTTGGACAATTTTCATCAACTATGTTCCAACGTACTTGCCATACAAGTGCATTTCGCATGTGAATACACATTTTTTGCCATTCAAGGAAAGCGGTTGAATGCATTATGTCATGGTCAGTTATACCAAAAAATGATGAAAAAAGCTTTTGACGAAAAAAGTGTCCAAGAGAATTTGTTGAAGGAGATATGGTGCTCAAAGAGATTTTACTGACACACAAAGATTATCGTGGCAAGTGGTCTCCAAATTATGAAGGACCCTATGTGGTGAAAAAGGCGTTCTCAAGAGGAGCTTTGATCCTCACAAACATGGTTGGAGAAGATCTTTCAAACTCTATCAATTTTGATGTTGTCAAAAAATACTATCTTTAAAAAATAATAATATAAAAAAAGAAGAAAAAATACTATGTTTAAAAAATAGCTCGTTAGGTTGCAAAACCCAAAAGGGTGACCTAGGCAAAAGTTAAAGTGACTTGGTGAATTGAAAACTTGAAAGAGCGGCTTAAGCAAAAATTAGGTTAAATAAACTCTGCACTAAACTAAAAACTTGCAGAGGTCGTTCAGAAGAAAAAGGGGCAAGATTTTAGTTACAAGAAGGTGTTTCAAAATGAGACAATTCTATTTGGAAGTTTTGTTAATGGGTAGTCAATTTACATGAGAGACTAGTATTGTTCATCTATAAAGCGTCACTTAAGTAGTATAATAGGTCACTACTTTTGTAATCACTCTAATCATTTATTTGATGTATTTATTTTTCCATTACACGCACTATAAGTCTTCTTTGTAAATTAACCTTGTTTTTTTATTATTTATAGTGATCATATTTTGGTTTCAAATGACTGTCTCTTGACTTCTGTCACTTTTTGTTCAGTGTATACATCACCTCGTTAATTTACTTGTTCAAATTCTTTAATAATGTTAAACAGTTATTCTATTTTTATTTCAATAATTATATATTAAAAGAAAGCATGTTAATTGTAAAAAAAAAAAATACAGTTGCAATAATAGGTTTTAAAATCTACGGTAAGTCTGATAAGTTCAACGTGACAGAAAAAGTTAACACTTCATGACAACTCAAAAGTAAACAACAATTCGACGTGACTGATGTGTTTGTTTAATAAGGATCGAGAAATTTGAAACCTCAAAAAAAGATAAGAAAAAATTTGTTTTGATTTAATAAGTCTCATCACAGCATTTGATTTCATCATGCAATAACTTCATTCCAATTGTTAACATTCATTCAAGTGTTGCAATCGCATTATTACATTAACATGCATTTATTTTATCTATTGTCATCATTTGAAGTTCAAAATATGCTTTACAACCTTTATTTTTAGCCTAAACTCAAGATCTGATTGACTACTTTACCTCTTTATCAAAATTTAAAAACTGATTGATCTCCTTATTTTTCTACCTTACTTTTACTGTCACAGTTCATAACTTAACTCACACTTTTTACTTTTTTTTCAAAGTTCAGGATCTGACTGGCAAATTTCACTTTTACTGTCATAGTTCATAACCTAACTCCTTTTATTTTTCTTTCAAAAATTCAGAATCTGACTGACACATTTCACTTTTACTATCAAAGTTCAAAACCTGACTGATACTTTTACTTTTTTTTTCAAAAGTCCAAAATCTTACTGACATCGTCCTTTCATTTTTATTGTCAAAGGCACAAAAAATGACTGGCTCTTATTCACTCTTCTTTCAAAGTTCAAAATCTGACTAGCATCTTTCACTTCTAACAAAGTCTAGTACTTCACTTGTAACTTATGTTTTCAACATAAATGCAGTATCGGTTGAGCAACTTTTATTTTTAGTTAGACTTTAATGCGGTCTCACAATTTCTTTGTTATTATTTGTTTGACATAAGCCACTAAACAATTAATCACGTGATAACCCTTATGTTATTTGTCTCACGGCTAAGTGTTTACCACACTTATCTTTACATTTTGTGCACTTCGTCATTGTCAAGCAAAATCGATTCACATCTTTACTCAATTCTTATCACTCTAGTATAGAATTTGTTCATACATATTGCTTGATAAGAACTGAGTAAAGAGGGCAAGTATGAATAAATATTTTTCATTTCTCTTTTTTCTTTTTCTTCTTATTTTAATTAAATGTAATAAAAAATGAGAAACTCGTAGAATAAGGAACACGCAAACTACTCCCACCGCCTGCAAATATACACTCAGATTCAAAATTGCGAAAAAAATGAAATAGAGTGTTTAAGGAAGGAAGAAAAGATGTGATTCAGAAAGCAAAAATAGAATATGACAGAATATAAAAGAAGATAGCTGAAAAAGATAGGAGGGGGGAGATAAAAAAAGATCATTCGAGAAGAGATAGCAATAAAAAAAAACATAGAGGGACACTAGAACAACAAAGATTTGTAAAAAAGAAGAAAAGGGAGGAGTGAAAAATATAAGAACAAAAAAAAAATGAAAGAGAAACAGATAAAGGAATTGAAATAAAGAATTAGGTGATGAACGATGAAGAAAAAAAAAAGGAAGAAGATATAAACGAAAAAACAAGTTTGAATCCCAAAAATTGGGACCACGAATCTTCCTGAGCTCTTTGTCATCTCCACTGTTATTGGAGGTATCTCTTCTCGTTCTCCTTCATTTTCTGCCTCAATCATCTCGATTTCCTTCATTCTTTCCTACATCATGCCTCTCTTTCTCTCTTCCTCCCTCCCCTTTCTCCTTTCACAACCCCAAACCGCCATCGCAACCACCATGCTCCAGGAGAATTGCCATCACCATGTTCCAGTCGTTGCAAGCCATCCGTCGCCGCTACTACCATCGCCCTCTTATTTAGAAACCCTAAATTTTTAGAAAAAGTTTCTAAGACGGCTAGGGTTTCTTCATTCGTATCTATTTATTGCTTCTTTCTTAGAGAGTCTAGGTCAGGTTTCCTAAAAAATATAATCTGAAGTTATATTGGGCTCCTGAACCCAATACGAAAATATACATAAAAAAAGAAAAAGAGAGGTTTGGTTTCTAAGCTAACATTACTATGGTCCAATGATAATAAAAAAAGAGTGTATTTTTTTTTTGTTTAATTTTTCTTTTATTTTCCTTTTATTTCTAGTCTATTTAATATATGTATGTTAAAAAATATGTTATTTATTTTATCTTTATCTTTAAATTTATTCATTTTTTGTTGTTAAAAATACATATGAATATGATGACAACAATAATAAGAATATTTATTTTAGTATATTTTGAATCTTTTTAAACTATAATTTTTTTTATTTCTTTCATATAATAATTGAATTTTAAATAAATTAATTTTATTAATCTACTAAAAATGAAATGTTGCACTCACTCTTACATAAATTTTATTTTGATATCCTTATTTGTTTTCATTTTTATTTACGTATTTCTTTTTTCAAACATAATTTAGTTAATATTTTTATATTTTTATATTTTTTTATAAATAATGATATCAACAAAAGAGAATTAAAATTGATTAGAACCTAATATTAGTTGTTGTTATCTTAATCACGTTATATCTGTATTTTAATCTTTATTTACAAAATTTATTTCTTTTATTAAAGTATACAATAATATTAAAATTAAATTGTGACTTTCATTCTCGTGTTATTTCATTATTTGTATTTAGTTATTTTTATTTTATTTTATTATTATTTTGCTTATTTTTTTTAGCATGATTGTCTTTGTAGAATGTTGATATATTTTATTTTCTATGTTCATGCTTTAGTTTCTTGTATTTCATGTTTAGTAATTTTTTATATATATAATAGATAGATGGTGTTATAAATTGGCAAGACTTATGTGTATCCATATTACTTTTGGTTTTTCACAATATAAATTTATTATATTTTAACTCTAATTAACTAGGTAATTATTTTATTAATTAATCTAAAATATTTCTCTATTTAAATATTAACTTTTTAAAAATAAATTAAAAATTTATTAATGCAGCAGTTAATAACACTATTGTACCTTTATGCGTTATTGATTGTCGAGACATATGTATACTTATGTTATCTTATTTTGTATGTTTTATCGATATATATAAAAATAAATCTTATTTGTAAAAATTAACAAATTATATGTTTATTTTATTTAATTAAAATTTTTATCTAAAAATTTTTCTCTCTTAAATTATTAAAGAATTTGCAAGTGAAACAATATTTATTTTCATCTAATTATATAATTAATAAAGTATATTTTTTATTTAATTTTATTAATTTATCAAAACATATTATATTTTTTATATTCTATTATCCGATATGATTTGTTAATTATAAAATTAAAATTAATTCACTTAATTAACGCAACGATCTATAATGTTATTGTGTAACAACTTTATCTTTATGCATTATTAGTCGTCAAAATTAATGTGTTCCTAGGTTACCATTGATTTTATGCGATATAAATCGTCTAAGTTAAAAAGTTTTTTTTAATCAATTGAGTATTTTGCCCATTAAAATATACTCTTTCAAATATTTATTAATTAAGTTATATATATATATATATATATATATATATATATATATGTAGAACTTTTTTTTTTTATCAATACAACAATTTACAATTTGTCTTAAATTAAGTAGATAACTATTTCTTTGATTAATATAAATATCATTTTTTAAACTTTTTAAATAATTAACTAAACCCTAAACCCTAAATTGTACAAAAAAAAAAATCTTTGTATATCAAAGTTACCTTAAGTTTCATGCAATAAAGTTATTATTAAAATTAAGCTATATTTATAACTCATTTTTATTAAATAATTATATTTATTAAGTAATATAAATTTTTTTTCCTCTTTAAATATTTATCCCTTTATTAAATAAAAATTAATTTTATGTTTAAAATAATAATAGCAAATTATGTTTGTTTTTTCATCTTATCATATAATATTTTACGATGCCGATGTGTGATTTACGTTACGTTTGGTTGACAAATAAGTCGTGTGAGATTTATGTATAGTTTACGTAGTCTTAGATTTTTCAATATCAAAATTTAAATTAAATGTATACTAAAATTACTACTCTTGTACAAATTAAAATATTTTGTCTTAATTATCACACTTTTTTTGCAATGACTTACAATAGAATTTGTGATTCTCCTTTACCTTTCGTATCATTTGTTGTAGGATAACATGTATAGTTGCGCTGTCTTATATCCTGAAAGATATAGATTATTTTTAAAAAAAGAAGTATAATTAATCTTGAAACAATTTCTTTAAAAATATTTCCTTTAAAATCTTATAAATTTTAAATTAATAAAGTATTTTCAAAAATTTTATAAATTACGTGACTTTGAGTTCTTCATTGCACCTCCAAGGATACATAAAAGCGGGAATTAGACTCGTCGAGTTAAAATAATTTTAAAAATAATTTTTTTCTTCTTCATAAGATATGACTTAATATTTTAATAAATAAATTTTTTTTCTTTAAAATAAAAATAACAACATTTATTTTATGGGTTAAATAAATACTTTTCAAAATTATAATAAATTTATATAATTAATTTAAGGTAACTATTATTTAAACGGATGTTGTAAGGTGCTAACACATTCTCTACACGTAAATGACTCCCGAATCCTTTTTTAGTTTCAAAGATAAAGATTTTAAGTTTTTTCGAGGTTTCCTTTAATAAACTTTGGTGGTTACTCTACTTATTTCTTTTTCTAAAAATATTTTTGTCATACTGTTGCGACCGCCTGACTGCGATATTGTCAATTTAAATAAGTATTTTTAAAATATTTAAATGCCTTTGTGCATATACTCTACAACATCACCAACATAGCATCATCTAATTTGCATTTGGACAATAGTACATGTCATATAAGACTTTAGGCCACCCAACCATCTAGAGAGCTCATTATACAATTCTTCTCAGTCGCAATATATCATAGCAATATCTTTCAATTTGGCTAACCACACATTTCTATAAATTATCTTGAACATCAACTCTAACTCCACTAATGCTTCCAGAGGTTTCATGGCAAACATCAAATTTGCTTTCATTATAAGCTATATGTGAGCATAAATAATACGATAATCTATCTAAGCATGTTAATTCATAGATTATGGAAAGACATGTGTGCAGTCTTGTCAGCTTTCACACTTCACGTAGATGCAATTTCTGGTAAAGAGTGTTCGTATACTCCAATTACATAATTAAGGTCATTCTCTTCATCATTTTCATCATCCTAGTGTGGCACAATAAAATCAAAATTCCTAACCGAGCTAACTTTTGTTATTGCCTATGGATTTAGTTGTAATATCTTTTCAATCTATCTGATAAAGTATTTGAAATTTGAAGAAGATACCTCATCATTGAGTTGTGCACTTCATGGCAAGACACTTCAAAGGATGGGACTGCATTAGATCTAGGAAGTGATGGATCAAAAGTTGAACCTCTTAAGCTAAAAGGATCAACTTAGATTTTGACAAATAGTTTTATTATATGATTTTTAGCAAACGAGTTAAAATAACTAAATATGTAATTAATGTGCTTATCTTTATGAATTTATCACCTTTTATATTGGACATCATTTGACATAATATCAATTGACATCCTATAGAATATTTTTTAGACTTGCATGTTGTTTTCCTCGTACTTTTTGAATATTTGGCTCTCCAATTATAGCAAACTATTTGATGGACAGATAACCAATCGAGCTTAATTGTCACTACAAAATGTCAACCATACATTGTGGTTACAATTTCATCATTATAATATATAAAAACATGAACATAACTCTTTGTTATCTTAAAGAGTTATCTCACTATTATTTTCACACTCGATCTCAAATTTTCTTTTAACATGATAATGCAGATCTGAGAATTCTCTATTTATAATTGAGGAGCATGTTAAAGTCGAGTAAAACTAGTTATACAAGTATTTTTCAAAATATATTAATATGTATGTATAAATCTATTATAATTGACTTCTACATTGAACTAAAATCTTTTGTAGTTAACTTCTACATTATAATAAAGTAAATTATAATAGTCTTAAAAAATTTATTATAATTAATTTTTACTTTATCATTAAGTCAAAATGCAATAGTTTTAATTGACTTTTGTGTAATTGTTGTTAAAACTTTAAATGAAAGTCCATTTAAATTGAATTCTATTACATACAAAATAAGACGTATTTAAAAATATATTCAAACCAAGACATATAATAATATATTATTTGTTAAAAATCCTATAAAAGATGACTTAAGATTGGAGATAAAATCTTTAATAATGAAAATGGTATTTTTTTTTTAAAAGAAAATTTATTGTCACTCATTTAAAATGTGATATTTCAAAATTAAAATCATGTAAATGATGTATATAAGTTGATAATAAATAAATATAAATTTTTATAAATATAAAAATTAAAAAATGCAATTGTTTAGATATGACGCACATATATTCATAGGTTATTCATGAACTATTCATCTCAAATTTACAAATTTTACACTTGTATACATAATTAAACTTTAAGTTTGGACTTGATATTTTAACTGAAAAAATAAACTTAATGAAACATTATATCAAAAGGTCATAAAATTACACAAGGATTATATGTTCGTAGATGCAATAGGCATACAATTGGTTGCCTTTTTAGTATATAGAAAGTGTTAGCTTTTGCAACAATCTTTCAAGTCTTGCCACTTTATATGAGTGATAAGTACATATGATGGCAGATGGACGGATTCCCTATCTGGGGTTTTTCTGGAGAAAGATTTGTCATGTACAGATGTTCTCTTATTTTGAAAGGGGTGAAATTAATTGAGAGAATGATTTTGGACTGGTAATAAGTAGGGTTGAAAGTAAAGTTTGTTTGGGAAAATGTAGAGAAATGGAAATTGAGAAATTTTGAAAATAATGAGAATTAATCTCTAGAGTTTCTAGTACAAGGTTAGGGTGATTAGCGCAGAGTTATTACCAAAAGTCAAATCTCTTAAAAATTTGAGAGAAAGTAGAGATAAATTTGGAACTTAAAGTCAATCTTAACCTACGGCTTCATTTGTTTAATTTTATTCAATTTCTTATCAGAAAATAAGGCATGATTTTATACCTTTGTTTCCCTCAATTTGTTCCCAACAGATGCATAACGTGTACACAAATGGTAACTAATCATAACCATGGGCACACACTTTGTCTCCTTTATACTAGGCATCATCCAGTGGTCCAAGGACACTCCTAAGTAATAGTGGTGCCAAACCAACGGAAACATGTGCAGGACTGAGATTAAGGTTGGCAATTTGGCTTAGTTCCCCCTTCAAGTAAGTAAAACAATGATGGGGAATTTTAGCCCATTTCATTGTTTTAGTTAACAAATATCCATCATAGTTCATAGTTCAAAGGATGATTGAGGCACCAAATGGTAGGTAATGGGTCAGTGCACTCTCATTAGATAAGGTAGTGGGGGGTCAACCTTGCCCCCACACTATGCATTGATCATTCAAAACATAATAAAGCATCCCCAACATCGCACAGCTTTTAGTTTCCACTTTACCATTCAACACTTCATCTTTTCTTCAATCCATAAGTTGGTAGCTTCATATCATATGCCATACAATTTTGAAAGGTGAAAGATACATGAGAGGAATGAAAAGCAGGTTTGGTAGAAAATTAAACTTCATCTCAACCATAAACAACTTGTAACATGGCCTAGTCCTTCAGAAATGTTCAAATCCACCAATGTGTGATCAAGATCAAAATGTCAACAACCTGGCTAAGTTAGAGTTTAGCCTCAGTGGAAGTGAGGATGATAAGCAGTCTGAGGAAAAAGAAATGGAATTGGAAGTCACACACACGAAAGGGTGCAAAGAAAAAGAACTTGCTGAGGAAAACTTAGTGGCTACTTCTAGTCCTAATTTGACCAACTTGGAGCATAAAAGCATGCAACAACAAC
This sequence comes from Abrus precatorius, assembly GCF_003935025.1. Lineage (NCBI taxonomy): Eukaryota > Viridiplantae > Streptophyta > Magnoliopsida > Fabales > Fabaceae > Abrus > Abrus precatorius. Next base: position 6,599,118 of record NW_020874417.1, read on the forward strand.
TATCTCTAACAGATTTTGAAGATATATATCCACCCGGTGGAAGCCAAGAAGTGATTCTCTACACCACAAGCTTGAGAGGTATAAGAAAAACCTTTCAGGACTGCAACACAATACGGTTTTTGTTGAGAAGCTTCAAGATAAAGTACCAAGAAAAGGATGTTTCTCTGCACTTGGAGTATCGAGAGGAACTATGGAAGATCTTGGGTGGCAAAGTGATCCCTCCAAAGCTTTTCATTAAGGGGAGGTACATTGGAGGAGCTGATGAAGTTGAAGGATTGCATGAGATGGGTTGGCTTGGAAAGCTTTTGGATGGAACACCAATTGACTTTGTTGATGTTCCTTGCAAAGGATGTGCCTACATGCGGTTTTCTATTTGCTCCAATTGTAATGGTAGTTGCAAAGTCGTCACCAACAACGTGGATAACAAAAATGAATTGTTCATTAGGTGTCCCGATTGTAATGAGAATGGACTTGTGAAATGCTCCATATGCTGCTAGAAATTAATATTTGATATCTAACTTAGAGCAATTAAGTGGCCATAATATGTCACTTCTTGATGTGTGTGTATTTTTATTTTTATTTTTCGTTTATCATCAATTTCTGGGTTTTCATGTAATGTAATTTCTGATCTATCTTATAGTCCTTAGACATGGACATTGTGCTAAGGTTCTTTAGACGTAAGAACTACAAGCTAATTGTTTATGATTAGTTCCGGTTATTGACTAAATGAAATTTTGTGTTCTATGAGAAGCTATTTAGTTTGATAGCGTTAGATAGTTTATGTAACTAATTTTATTTAGTGAGATAAGTCTTTATTTTACTTATTTGACAAGGCATCTAATTTTTTTGCCGACTTAGATTCTTGTATGCTGATGTGAAAGAGTGGAAATGTGCAATTAGCATATTTCTTTAAGGTTGTATTTTTAAAAGCATAAAAGATTTTGTAAAATTTGGTGTAGGGTAGCATGGGATAAGAGATAATGAAAAGGAACAACACCTCATATCATGATAGCACTTTGGAAGTTGCTATTTTCAAATGGCTTTTGATTACAAGTTTCGCCGCAAAATGTGATAGCAGATAGGTGTTAACTATCGAAAGGCAACAAATGCATATCATATTCTGATTTTATTAGAAGAAAGTAAATTTTTGATAAATGCTTGGCAGACAAATAATTGACCCATCCGATTTATCTTTATCACCAAAGTTATTATGAAATTAAATTCATCCGTACGTTTTGGGTGCAAAATAAGACACTATTTTTTTAACACAACTGCATTTACTAACTAACCGTGAAACTTGAAATTACAAATTAAATTAAAATAACTACCGGTCAATTAATTCACATATTTGGTGGTATAATAATATTTACTTTATATAAAAATATATTATCTCGTGTATAATATAAACAATTTATTAGTCAGGATATGTTAACTCTTGGGAGACCGTTATAACATGCTATTTGATATATTTTTAGATTACTCATTCTATTGTAATGTCATGTAATAGTTTAAAATTGTTATTTCAGAAGGGATCAATAAATTATAAATTTCTAGACTTAAAATTAATAACTTTCGGATAAGACATTAATGCTTTGGTTGTAATGTATTGTTCATAATTTTATACTTTTACCGGCAAAATTTTATGACTTAAGGGTGCATAACGTCTTAATTTATATATTTTTGTCTAAATATCAAGCTAACCCACTTCTTGTCCAACATTAATTACCCATAACTAGATGAAGTCCAAATCCAAAAAATTCCCCTCAATTGAACCTCATTATGAATTCACTTTCAAAAAGTGAATAAAGAAAAGCGATGTATAAGACTGGGCAAGCCTGGCTATAAAGCCCACAAGAAATATTCTTTTTAGAACTTGTGATCATGTCTATCTATACTTATCATCCTTCAATCCTCAAAAAGGTTAAATTATCAATTAAATAGGGTAAAATTCATTTTCACTCTGAAATGCAGCCCTTTTAAACTTATTTCTTGAATTTTATACATTATTTTCTAACCTCACATATAGTTTAGTTTATAATAAAAATATTACCTTTTTCAATTATTTGTCTAGGATTTCAAATATTTATTTTTTTTAAAAGTAATCCTGTTCAAAATGAAAATAATCATTATATGATAAGATTATTTCTTTTCATTAGCTTTTAATGTATTAGCCTCAAACTTAAACTTGCTTAAAAGAAATTAGGCATGTACTATCTAAACTACAACTCATTAGCAGTTAATTTTTCATTTGAATTGATTTTTGGCAAAAATTATAAATAAAATAAAAATTAAACTTCAGATACCTAAAATCAAGTTTCAAGACTAACTTTTAACCAAGTAAGAATTTATAGACCATTAGGTAGTAAATAGCGAAACTTTAGCAAAGTTATGTAACGAAAAAATGTTATTAATATACATATAACACATTTTTTTCAATATATTACTTCTTATTTTTGGTTAAAAATTATTAAAAATTAAAAAAATATGAGTTTCATTTTTAGTTTAATATTCTTTTATTATACTTTTATAGTTTTTAATAAATTTTAATCAATATCTAAAAATATGTTAAAAGTGTGTTCCTAAATTTCTTTAAGTAACAAAGAAAAACTTTGTATTTTGTAAAGTTATGTTGACTTGAGGTGTATATATATCATATTTTTTTGTTTAATTGAATAATTAATGTTAACATTTTCACTTAAAAAAATATTAAGGATATCAAATGGATATACTTTGATTAATTTTTTAAGAGATAAATAGGAAAATAATAAATATTTTTTAGAGGGATAAAATTTAGTTGATATTAATACATATTATCTTATTAATAGGCTCCATTTGGATAAATTTTTCAAAAATTATTTATAAAATAAAAAATAATAAAATTTCTTTTTCATAAACTAAAAATTTTTGTACTTCTCTAAATTTTTAGAAGTTCGGAGAAGTTTTTTCATGTAACTTCTTTAAAAATTGAAGATATAAGTTATTTTTCATCTTATAAGATATTTTATTATTTTTTATTGATAAAAAAACATCTCTACAAATTCACCCAAACAAAATCATAATTGAAAAATAAAGAAAAACGTTATTTTTACGATAATAAGATGTCATGTAATTTATATCTTGTATAACAATGATAATAGGTAAAATTTAACTAAGACACTATATAATATTGATTTTTATACTCATTTTAAAAAAAAATAATTACCTTCAAATTTATACCTGTAAGTATATATCTACAGTTCTACAAAAAAAAAATATGTATTAAAGTTAGCTATATGATGCATTCCATCAATACTTAATAGAAATATTAATAAAGAAGTTATTTTTCACACTTTAGAAATCTAAGTGGAAATACATCTTTTTTTAAAAAATTAAGGACTAACATGCATAAAATTCAAACCATAAGTATTAATTTGTATTTCTCTTTGTAAATTATTTAGACGAAGGGGAAGGGACAAAGTGACAAACACTCGAGTGTATAAAATGAGTGAGACATTGCTTGTCGATGATTAGGAATAGCATTTGGAAACAAACATGCATAATGCAATATTTGACCTAATTCATACCCATTTTTATGTTATGTTTTCCTATTTTTGGACAAGGTGTGGAAAAGTGACGTGCTTTTGCTTTTATCGTCCCTTCAAAGAAATTATCTTTAGAACACACAAAAAAAATTTATCTAACATCGTAGATATATGATAGTTTTTGTTCTTGGTAAAGTTATTTATTTGTGTTTGAAAAAATCATAGGGTATGTAAGCTTTAGGCAAATTTAGAAAATAAATATAGAAAAAATCTAGCTCAGTTAGTAGATAATTGAATCTTTTTATATTAATCATGATCAATTCATAGCTTGTCAACATGGAAAAAACTTTGTTTAAGAAGTTTGTATACTTTCAATAATTTCTCTAACTTGTAAGCAATAATCAGACTCTAGCTTCCAGCTAAATGATACTCTTGATGCATAGATAAAGAAAATTTATAATTGACACCATTACCAAAAATAAATAGTTTTAAATTTTAATATTTTCTAAAATTACAACTATTTATTAGTTTTATAATTTAGTTTTAATTTTTCATTTTTAATATCAAATTTAATTTAAATTTGAATCACTTATATTGGACACAGATCAACTAACAAAAGACTATTTTAATTAAGATAAATTCTGTAGTACTCATAAATTTTTTTTAAAGTACTGTACATAAATTTTTTTAACTAATAATATTTAAATATATATTTAAATAACAAATTATTATATTTATTACATTTGAATAAGTTGAAGAGTATTTAAGTTAAAATTAAATAAATTAAAATTTAAAAATAACATAATAATATTATATTAATATATTTTTTATATTCTTTATTTTATTATTATTATTATTATTTAAATATTAAATTAATATATTATTTATAATTATTTTATTTATAATAAATAAAAATTATTTAAATATTTATTATATTTTATTTGAAACTAAAAATTTATTAAAAAATAATATAAAAAAAATTTAATATAATATATATAATAGGACCATACAATAAATAATATAATTTTAAATAAATTATATAAAATAATATTTTTTTTAACTTGTTGTCATGTGTCTTTTATTGATATAAATTTTTTAAATATGATACCCATAAAAAAAATCTTAAAATATCACGTCACACAACTTTAATAAGTAATCTTAAATTTAAGTATTAATTATGTATTTATACTTATATTAAATACTAAAAAGAAAATTTTTTAAAAATTTTAATAGTCTAAACAAAAAGAATCACTCATCAAATTTTCATTTGAATTCGTTTAGTGGTAATTATTGTTAATTAGCGGGGCTGGACTGGTAGTGGAGCAATGCAATGCAGAAGTAGTTGATCAGTGGCAACATCAACGATGATGCTTGGATAGTAACAGTAGTAGTAGTATATGAGTCTTTTAGAAGTGATGAAAAAATTGAATTATTTTTTTAAAATTTAAATTCTATAATTTAAAATTACTTTATATTTTAAAAATAAGCTAAAAAGGTTTTAGAGTAAGTTAAGAGTTAATTTAACTCAATTTTAATTGAAATTATTTCATTTTAAAATTTATATATAACAATCAAAAGTTAAAAACTAACAGCCAGCATCACTAGGTTCTTAAGTTTACTGAAATTTTTAAGTTTTTATCTAATTATATCATTTTAAAAAAATAAAGTTAACTAAACTTGCCTATTTCAATTCTTAATTCAAAAAAATAATTTTTATACAAAAAATTATTATTCTCGTACACGGGGAGAGAAAATTTCATATTTAAGCGAGATTTTAGAGCAAGTCATTTTTTTTTTAAATAAAGCTATAACTACTCTTAAGTCATTATAATTTTGATTTAAAAAATATTTTTTATCAAAAGTTTCATAACTTTATTTATTGGCTTTCAATGTTTTAAATTTTTACATTTTTATGAGATTTCGATTTTTGTTCTTATAAGTTTTTTATATTTTTCTTAATTTTTTTTAAATTCTGCACTTTTAAGACTGATGACAATGAGGATAACTAAAAATTATAATGGCCTCGTCATTTTCTTTAAATTTTGTTGACATTGATCTCTCAATTTGATTATAAACATTTAAAAATATTTATTACTTTTTATATTTTTGAAGTGATAGATAATGTTTTTAATAAAAATGTATTACATTTAATTATTTATCTTCGATTCTAAATGATAAGGTCAATGTTTTATCATTATGAACGAATAATGGATTAAATCTTTAAAGTTGTCTTAGCTTTTTTTCTTTTCAACAGTCAAAAGCGGAAGAAAGGAATATGCTATCTGCCATTAAATTGTACTGCCACCTCAGTTTTCCTTGCGTTTGGGCAATAAAAAGCATAAAATCTTGTAAAAACAGTTCCATTTGCATAGATTTTCCTCGTCGAAAATAGAAGAAAATTTCAGCGAGAGAATAGAAAAATACATTTCACTTGCTTTATACCAAACAATAACAAAAGTGAGATGAAACTAAAGTTAAAAGTTAAATACTTTGTAAACTAGATAAAATATTTCAGTCTAAAATATATGTATCCAAAAGGTATTGATGTTAAGATGGATACAAAGAATATCAATTCATCATGCTAGTAACAAATTGTACGTAGTAAGAAACACGTTAAAAAAAGTTATAAACAGAGATTTAATATCAAAGTTCTAATTAATAATATTAAAATAAACATAAATTTGTAACCATGGAGAGATATGTTGACTATCACTCTGCAGAAAAGTCTAACAGGTATTCACATGATGCACAGTTCTTCCACTGTTGATAATATCTATTCATGCACGATGCAGACCTTATATGCTTGTAGATTACACGTGTAGCTAATAATAAACTCGCCGATTTTCTAGCAAAATGGAGCATTGATTATAATTGATATAATTTGTATTATCTATTCTGCTTTGTTTGACTTGATGCTACAATAAGTGCCACTAACCCAAGAGACTGTTTTACGTTACTTGTTTAGTGTTCTATCACCAAAACTAAGGACAAAAAATAATCCTTCACATAGTGAAGAAAATGGGTTTAAAGACATTTCAATTCGACCAGTAAAAGTTATAGACACTTTTTTTAACTAAAATATCCAATGTGAGAATGAATTTTTTTTTTAACCAGTTCTCTTCGTCAAACATTTTCTTTCTAAATCGCAAATATCCACGGTAGACAATTCTGCCGAAACTGAGAACACCCCATGGTATTGTTAATCCTAGCTTTTCCAATGAAAGATTTTTCTCTATAAGATTCGAACCCAAAAATATTATTTTTGAAAAATTATGTACCACAAGCTAATCACTCGTTAATAATCATTGTCATTGTCAAATGTTTGACAATACGTTAAAATTAAATTTATTTTTAATGACTGGAAATCGAAACTACAATGAAATGCATTTTTTCAAGCAAAACTAAATTGTTATAGATATACTGACAGAACAAAACGAGGAACGGAAAACCAATATCTAATTTTCCTGTGTAACTCCGAAGACCATACCCAATTGTTCATACCTCTGCTATCAGTAAATAATAAATAAATAGAATCTTGGAATCATAGTGCAAATGTTATAAAGCCAATTCACAAGTCTTTTGCAAACTACATGTTAGGTGCCAAAAGTTTAAGCTCACATGAAAAGCAAATTACAGAGACATTTACAGGATACCCCTCACTAGAAAGATTTGGCAAAACAAGGGGAGCCTTTTGTTAATTTCACTTCAAATCAGAAAACACTCTGAGGTAGTAAGACTAGTTAGAGAAACCGCATTTTCTTTAATTTACAGTACAACAACTATGTGGAAGCCTCAGTTACTGCAAGAGCAAGAGTCTCTGGCACAGTCATGGATGCTTCAGCCACTGGAGGTACAGAATAAGACTGCAACAACTGAGTGTAGTGAAACTCAATTTGTAGTCTATGATGAAACGGGGTTTGAGTTGATGATATTAAACCTTTCTTGACATCTGCTTGCAATTCTCTAATAGGAATTGCTGCCAAGAAGCTTTTAATATATTCTTTGCAAGCTTCCTTCCCTCTGCAAACAACCTCCTCCTCCTTCTGACTCTTCAACTGTTCGTCTGTCTCTGCAACAGAATCCACCTCTTTGCCAATTATTTGCTGGATCTGCCCGTCATTCTGCTCTAATACTTCTGCAACAGTTTGCTGGTCACTGGTTGCTTTTTCACCTGACGGCTGAGTAACATCTTGCATTTTGTATATTACTGTGTTGCTGTCAAATTTCAAGATATATGCCTGATTGCATCCTTCATAAAGCCTCTCTCCCAAAGTGTCAATGATGCAGTAAGCATCAGCTTCAACTTTGAGGATGAAGAAATGATCATTCCAACTAATAATATAAATCTGGGGCTCACCATTATTAGTGCACTCCTGGCCAGCATGACTAATCTCATCCCAGATGTTATCGAAAGACATGGCCCCATGCAGAAAATCGAATCTTCCCTCATCCATTCCTTCTGGATGAAAAAAACCAATAAATGACTTCCCAGGAACCACAGAGAGGGGTCGTATTTTGGCTTGAATGACAGTTTCAAGATCGAAATGCTTGTCAGGGAATCGCTCCCTATATGTCTGGTTTTCACATAAGTTCCTCCATTCTAACGAGCCTTCTCGTATAAGACTGTCAAACTGAGATTTTATTGGCATAAGATCGTGATTGTTTTGGAACCAATCAGCAATTACTGCAACAAGAGCTGTACATGCGCTCTCGCCTGCTGCACGTTCACTGCGCTGATCAATTGTGGCAAAGAACATCTGTGTCTGAAGTTTCATGTGGCCATCACGACTCATTACTTCTTTCTGCTCCCAGCTCCCAACAGCAAAATTGTCATCCCCAAATTCAGATACTGACGATCGATTAGCACCTGAATCGTCCTCAGTCTTCTGTGACCAGCAAACAGCGTGAAACATCAGTACTGATAAAAACTAATTAACAGTAGTTTTTCACATGCAACAAAAGTTGCAGAGAGGTTCAGAAGTTACTGTCACTAATTCCTCATTAAAATGGCTTATCACATATGCCAGATTACTAGTCAATAGGTACTAATCAGTAATCACAAAGTCCAAAGAAATCAATTTTCAGGACACCAGCAATCTATTATCATGTTCTTTTATGCCATAAACATGTAGATCAATGAAATCAATGAAAAGGAAAGAGTAAATCCTTACCCCGGGTGAAAGGGATTCATCTGAGCTAAGCTGTCGACGATCATAATCAATGTCATCGCCGCCATCCTCTCCGTAAGCCTTCTTCAACAGTGGCTCTCCTTTAGACTTAGGAGATCTGAAACTCAACTTCCTCTTCCTCCAAGGCAATATGCTGCGCCTCGAACTCTGCAATACATAAGGCTCAGAGGATGAAACACTTGAATCCTCTATCTGCGAACCCCCAACATCTGACTTGTGCTTGCTGTAGTAAACCCAGTCTTCATCTTCACCAGTCACCCTCATGCTAGAATAAAATGATCCCCCAGCATTTGCATATGCCAGTTTTCCATAACTGAATGACTTCCTCACACTGGAATCCTCCTTCACCTCATCTGAATCACCGTCCTCGAAATCATCAAGCGAGTCAGAGTCAAAAGGGTAATTGTATTCACCATCCTCACTCCTAGCAGAGAAATTCCCTTCACTTCCCTCTTCCTCACGACACGCTTTCTTTGCTTTCCTAGCAGACACAAACTCTGTCAAAATCTTCACTTTTCTCAGACCCGCTTTAATCGTCGAAAGCTCATCTTTCTCTACCAAGGTAGTTTCTCCAACGGGTGAAGGCAAAGGCACTATTGATTTGTGAACTAACTCTGTGCTCTCATGAACCGCTCTTAGCTCCACTAAGCTAATTGATATCTACATACAAAGAAAAACTATCACTATAAATACAAAAACAACAAATATGAAGACTCAATGTTGAATCAAAGCATAACTACTATAGTATCAATTGAACCAGCCTATAACATAATAACACAGTGAGTAAAAAGTTGTGGATGAACACACATACACTGAGTGAAGGACAAGAGTCAACAGAACCAGAAACAGTGAGCGGAACGTTCAAATCAAAATCCTTTTTATCAACCGCAGATGCAAATTCAGCTAGATTCAAAGATGCAGTTCCAATTACAGAAACCTTGGTCTTTGACCTTTCATTTAACCCCTGCAATAGAGAACAAACCAATTCAAATCCATTTCCCAGAATCAATAACAACATTTTTAAAAAAATCCAATTTACCCACAGAACATTTTTTAAAAATAGCCAATAAAACACAAAATATGGGAAGTCAAAAAATTCCCAAATTAAAACATTTTTCTAACCCAAACTAAAAATATAATTTTTCAGAAATTGAAAAGATGTGTGTGTGTGTGTGAGAGAGAGAGACAGAGAGAGAGAGAGAGACGGTGAAGAGAGATAAAGCGATCTCCCAAGGGTGAAATGCATTGTCCTTGTAAGCAGAGAGGGTGCAAGATGTGTGAAACTCCTCGTCCCAGAAAACGACATCGTTTTGGTCAGGTTGTGCTTCTCCGGTGAAGTTTCTGGCGACGGCGTTGCGACGAAGGGAGCTAAGGGTGAGTTTGGGACCCTTCCACCTAATCTCGAGCGCAAACCCTTTGCCTTCACTCTGCCGCACCAGATCGCAGCCGTGGAGAGTGAGAGTTCTGACAACAAGCTTCACCTCGTACTTCTTCGACACCAGAGGAGGCCACGGCCTCCACTTCATCATCTTCACCACCATCTTGAGCCGCTTTGAGTTTTCCACCAAAACGGCGTCGTTGGTTGTGTTCAAGTTGAAGGCGAAGAAGGGAAAAGGAAAAAAGAGAAAGAGAAGAACGGAAATGAAAGTGGGATCTTTGGGAAGGATTCCAGCGCTGTTATATTAACGCCATTTTGTCATTTTTGTGAGGTACAAAGATAATATTGGTGCAATTAAAGCAACTTCCATTTTTTTTTCCCCTTTCATGATAAGACATTTATCATTTTTTTATTGTTGCTTTTGTTTCATTATTTCAAATTTGTGTAAGATTTTAAAATTAAATATTTTTAAAATTAGTATTATCTTAGGTTATGTTTTAATGTTATTTTCTTAATATTTTCTCAATTTTCTTAAAATTATAATGATTACTCGTCTAATTAATTTTAATAATATATATAAAATATATATATATACACAGTTGTTTAAAAAATATTTGAATTATTTAGTAGGGAACTAGGCTGAAAAGCTAAGTAATTATAATTTATTTATATATTATTAAAGAATAAAATTATTAAAATTTGTGAAACGAGAGATAAGTTTAATTTATATAAATTTGTAAGATTTTTATTTTAAAAAGAATATTATTTTTTCTCCGATAAGAACTTATATACTAACTCACCTAAATTAAAACGTAATTTTATTATAAAAAGAAAAAAGAAAAAGTGATTGATATTTTGTAATAATAAAGAATTGGTTTATTACTCCAAGTAGTCCTATATAACAGTGGATAATTGTCTTAGAAGGATCCAAATTCCTGTGGATCCTCAGACTTTGCTTATTGACAAAGTGTAAAAGGAGTAATTGCAACCGTTAGCCATTATTATCATCTCCATCAATTCCAATTTCACCTTGCTGCTTTACGCGTAAACCTCATCAAGCGTTTCTCTCCATCCACCTTCATTCTTCTAAAGAGACTAAAGATGTCAAATATAAAATTTAAATTATTAAATATTTTTCGTTTACACATTTGCTCATTTAAAAAAATTCATTTATTAAACACTTTGCTTTCTAAACTTACTTGTATAACTTCAAATCTTAAGCCTTAAGTATATGTAGAATTAATACGAAGGGCAATCTATCAGATCAATGAATACCCTATTTGTGCCTATAACGTGCTGATAGATTACACACACTACAAGAGCATGGGCATAGCACATGGTATTGATTTCCTATTACTTACAAGGAAAGTATGAAAATAGTTAAATACAAATTGACGATGTTAATAAGATTAGCACATAAGAGAGACAACAACCTTACGACCCATTAAACTCTTGTTTTTTCTTTTTAGATGTTGTATCACAATTTTTTAATATAAAGTAACTTACACGACCAGAGGTTGGAAGAGGACGCTGTACTATTTGTAATGTACTCATTTATACATTGTTATTGTGAGCTTTAAATTTCCAAGTGGAGGAAGGTGCAATTTACTTTTTGTTAAAAAAAATTTGTTCCTGTGTTTCATGTAATTGCTGATGATATCTCTTCTCACTCCTCACCCAGCCTTTAACTCAAATTCACACCCAATCCTAAATGTGCTTCATATATATTACTTTTTTTTAAAAATATTTATTTCAAAATTTAAGATCAATTTCAAATAACTAATTATAGTAAATTTTTATTTATTTTTAAATTTGTACAAATATTGAGAAAATAATTGGTATCTCATTTATTATATCATTTATCTATATTAATTAACATTTATCGGTTACTATCTTCTCTATCAAATAAATTTAATCATTAAAGAAAAAATTATAAAAATATTAATTATACATTGATTTTATAAAATAACAACAATATTACAAGAAAACAAAATATAACTTCCCTGCGTAATATTACAAGTCATTCATTAAATTGAATGGATATAGTTAGATGGATAAACAACAAAGCTGATATCTCTCCTAACTGACTAACTCCTATCACGGAAAAGCATAATTTTTTTTCAAAGCTTAAAAGGAAAAAAAGAAACAAACAACGAGTGAGGGTAGTCAACAACCTTGTTATTACGGCGTTACTCACTCGTCGACCTGGGATACCCAAATAATAATAATAATAATAATAACACTATGACTGAAAACTCAACCTTAACCTCCAACTAACCTCAGCTCAGGTTAACTTCCCAACGTAGTACAGTTAGATATACATGTAATTCAATCTTTTGTGTCTTTCTCTTTCATTTCCAACCCAAAAATTAAGGGCTTACGCGCTTCCGGTTTCAGCTGAAGGATTATATAAGTGAATTTGAAACTTCTTGTTAATTTACAAATATATCAAAGTTATATTGTAAAAAAAAAATAAAAAAGTGGATTAGATTACACATAAATAATAATAGATCTTATTATAATTAGTTTTATCTCTTAAATTTTATAAGGAAAATGCTAACTAATACTCTTAGATACTGATTAAGAAGGTAAAAATAAAAATACTTCATTAAAAAAACAGAAAAATGTACCCATTTTCATGTATTTTTTCAGTATTATTTTTTAGTAAACATTTATTATTTATTATTTTTTAACGATTGTCTTTAAGACACTCGTTAACAATGTTCATTTTATAATATAATATGTCATTGTCATATTAAAAAGGCCAAATCGAGTAAAATGGGATATTCATATACCGAAGAAAATAACATCAAAGAAACGAAATTCCTTTTTTTTTTTTTCTGTTTTCCAATGCTTTTGAAAAAAAATAAAATAAGAAAACAGATCTCTCGTGCTTAGTTGTTTCCTTTATGTTTCTAACTGGGGTTAAATTATCTTCGTTCATCATTCTTTCTGGTCCACCAGTAGTTTTTAATATTAGTAAGCCAACCCTAGCCATAAACTTCTCAGCTATGTAAATTTAATTAAATACATTATTAATCTAACGCACCATAACAAGCCTTTGAATTCCACTTTGAGTGGTGCATGAGCTGGTACCAATGCATGGTCATTGCATAGATTTCATATGTATAAATCCACCAATTCAAAAAGTCAACATTTACGATAAAAATAATAAATGCAACCAAAAATGGTTAGATTTATTTTTATTTTTAATTTTAATTTCGCTCGTGGAGGATGCAAGAAAGTATAGCACACATTTGACTTGATGTGCACCACAGGTCCATCATAATGGCATGTGGAATTGTGGATGTTATTGCTTCAAAAGTTGGGTTGGGATCCTCTCTTGAGCAATCTACATATGCATGTACCGTTAGATCATTTTCTTTTGTAAAGACATCAAGAAGAGAGAGTCTTTTCTTTCTGTGGGACACCATTGCTTTACAGGTTGGCTACTATTTAAGATATGAACTTCTTTGCAAGTTTCCTCAGCCATTAGATTTTAAAGCCTAAACGTATCTCTTCATATAATTCATTAACTCTGCTTCACTTTTAAATTATAATCTCAATTCCTCCTACCCATTTTTTCATATTGTTTTTTCTGGTCATGCCACGATTTGAGGTGTTGTGGAATCCCCACTGGTTTTGACATTGAAACTTCTCTTGTAGTTGCTTGAGTGGGGCACATATAGGAGGAACTTTAATATTTTAAGTTAAATTATTCTTGAGAGATGATCTTTTAAAAAAAAAGAAAAAGATAAACATTCTATTTTTAAGTTAATAATTTTTTATGATATTTGTAAGTAAATAAAAAATTAATTTTATTAATTTCAATTCTTAGCACTAAGTTTAAACATTTAAAAAAAAGTAACACTTTATAAAAAAACATTTATCACATGTTTTTTGTTCTCAAATACTTTTTTTAATAAAAAAATTATTATTATTAATTTTCAACTCAATTAAGTTTAACATTTTCATAAGAAAAATACATTCAGTTTATACGTATAATAAATCTATTATTTTATTTCTAAAAAAATTAAAAAATTAAATAATATTTATTATTAAAAATAAAAATTGTATTCTCTCATCCCTTCAACTTTGAATCATGCTTTTACAAAAGAAATGGATATACACTTAATTTACCATACTAATTATAGGGTTGGGACCATGTTACCATTGTTGAACTATGGTATCCCTTAACTACCCTTATAAGATTCAAGGTTTTAGAAAAAAAAAAAAAAAACTTTCTCTTTGATTAAGATACTGATATTACATGTTAAAAATGGAAAGTTTTATTTAAATTTTGATTGTTAAAATTTATATATACAGTATATTACTTTATTTAACTATTTCAAAAGGTATTTTATATCATTTATAAGATGATTTACTTAAGAAATTGATAAAAGAACTGACCATTCTAAAATAAAAATATTTTAAATATCATATGTAAGATAATATATCTAAGAAATTGACAATATAATAAACTATTTTAACGAGAATATTACATGTAAACACTTTAAAAATATCAAGATCAAGAAAGTATTGGATCAAGCAAGTGATAACTATAAAAATAGAACCATTATCAAGAAGAATAAAGTTATATTAATTTAAAAAAGAGAATGGCACATTTCTTCTCTTACCTTACGTCAAGCACCAAATTTTTTCTATTAAATTCTAACAAATAGAAGGATGTATCTAACTTAAACATATTATCAAGGAATTATATAATTAAGTTAGTGTCAATTATTTAAAGTATCTAAAATATTTCTTACCTTTTAATGTTTATAAAATTTTGAAGATGTCCAAAATAATACCGAAGAATGGTATTGATTAAAGAGACATATTAGAATACTCGGGAGACATCAATACCAAAGAGTGGTATTGCCTAAAGAGACATTAGAATACTTGGGTTTAATTAAGCTTGAAGGGGAAAAAAATACTCAATTTCATAAATTCTTAAGTTCATGTAAGGATTAATAAAACTCTTAATATTAGATCAAGAACTAGACTTAGTCTTGGTATTTAAGGTGAACTAAGTATAGATTGTATGATGTCTCTTTTTCTTTCTCTACAATGATACGATTGTGTTTCCAAAAATCCTTATTTGAAAAGTTTATCAATATTTTGAAAATTAAAAAATTATATTTGAAAACATATTTAACCCTTTTGTCTTATTTTTCAATCTAAAACTTCATTACGATATCATGTGAATTATGTAAACTTATTTTAAATAGTTGCTAACCTTACAACTAGGTCTAACTCAAACCTCATATTGGGCTTACCTAAGTTGTCAATTTGAAACAATACAATCATTCAAAAAGGTTGTTGCTTTGAGGATAGAAAAAAATAAAAATATAATTATTTCATTAATTAGTTATTCGTAGGCAAGTGTATCTATCAAAAAGTAATAAAAGATTTTTGAATTAAGAGTTTTTAAGTTATCGTTCCACAGATATTATTTTCAAGTACCAAAAATAACTTAATTTGATTGTTTAAATGTAACGGGATTGTAACGGATAAAAAACAGAACTTAATGTTAACAATAAATTAAAAAAATAGTAATACAATGTATGAGAGAGATCAAATTAGATGAGTTTAAGACTTATGGGTTTACCTACTACACTAGGACTTATGGGTTTACCTACTACACTTTTTTATATTTTAATTAATTTAATCTTAATATTGGTATCCAAATATTTGTCAACCACTCATAATTAGTTCTATTAACACCCAATGATTATGCAATGTCAATATTCTTTTCTCTGAACAAACACCCCAATGATCATGCAAGGTAATTGATTGAGAAAGTATGAAGATTCTATGAGTTTGTTAATTTAATAATGGCTGAAAGAAAGGAATGAAGTGTAATTAACATAGCCCCTTGTCTCATTTTTTTCCTATAATTTTGTTAATTACACTTGGTACGATTGCCTACAATACAACTAACTATAGAATGCTAAGGGTGATCAAATCTTAACATATATAATATAATCCAATAGAATAAAAATCAAACATTAAAGAAAATCAATACCAACATTAAAGTAAAAATTACATAAAGTTTGTAGTAAGATATACCATAGCCTTAGTTATGAGTTTAGTTACTCATAATAAAATAAACTACAAAGAACATGATAAGTAAACTCATAATCACAAAAGAAAACTCAAACAAAAGAAACTCAAAAAGGTAAAAGATGAAGAGAGTTCTCGTTCTCCGAAGGGGCGCTTAATCACTTGCTTAGACTCCAAGGAGAAGCTTGTTGTCCTAACCAATGGTCTCCAATGACTCTCAAAGATGAGTTTGGTTATAACTAAGAAGGGGAGAAGGTGTGTAGAGAAGTAGAAGTGTATCGAGTGTGGAGTATAAGACCTCTTTATATAGGCTGTGGTTTGAGTTTCTACTCAGTTAAGCTCTATTTTTTCAAATCGGTTTTATCCACAATCAGAATCGTTCCAAATCTTCATATCTAAGTTTAAATTTTAAATTCAAAATTTAAATTCAACTTCACAAAACACTGCCAAAGACTAAAAATATCTAATTTTTATCCAAAATATCTCCATAATGCACTAATAACAACTTCTAGCTAAATTGCAATAATTAATAATATAATTAGTGTAAATATATATAAAATAGAGTTTAAGTATATAAATATAAGTCATAAAATATATCAAAATATGAACTTATCATTAGTGTCAATCAAAATAAGTGATCAATCTTTAAGAAAAAGGACATAGTCGCATAATGAATTGCTTAACACAAAGACTCAAAAAAATATGAAAAGTAATATAAATTCATGCCAATAAAAAGATATCTACAAGGAATATAATGTATAAGCTTAATTATATGTAAACCTTACCTCAACACATCTTTAAGGAGAAGAACTAAGTTGTAAGGAAATTATTTAAACTACACTTGTTAAGCCCAATATGAAAATGGGACCAATGATATAAAATTGTATACTCAGATATAGATATGGCAAAATATTGTCCTAAATAAACCTAAAGTACCCTTAGAGTGAATATTTCTTGACTTAACTTAAATACTTTTTAAATATATTGAATAATAATTTATTAGTCATAAAAAGGTTGGCTAATGTTTACAAAAAATCGTCTATATATAGGCTAAATAAAACTCCAACACGAAAGAGACCCAAAATAAAAATATAACAAATTTTTTTAAAAAAATCTAAGACTCAAATTACTAAAATAATTATGTAAGATGATTCCAAATTAAAATTCCTAATTAAAAAATAAAATTTCAAATAAAATATTAATTTAAAAATTAAATCTCAAAAGAAGATAATATAATTTACATTCACTCATTCATAAAATAATTTGGCACATACATCACTCCACATTTCTTGAATATTTTAACTAGTCCTAAAGTTTGAATCTCATGAGAGTGATTGAAAAGCATTACAAAATTACAAAATTTAGCTATAGTTTCATGTTTGTGACTTAATTATATACCAATCTTACAAATTATAAATTACATGCTCTTATCTAGTTTAAGCATATACTCTTTTTCTTTTCATTCTAGATATAAACTACCTTAACATAATCATTAAAGTATATATCTCGGCTAGTTCTTTTGGTGTTAGGTCCTCATCCTCTTTGAGGTTTCCAGAATCTGCCACAACCTCAACACTTGTTATCTGTTCAAAAGTATGTCAGATAGGTCTCTTAAACTAGTTGTGATTGTAGAAGGTATAGACATTATTTATAACTCTCGAAGGCTTAACAGTCCCTTAGTATATATAAAGACTAAGGATATGATGGATACGTTTATTTACAAAAAAATAAAAAAGGACATCATAAACTATATTTACTTCTATAGTCCATACATGATCTGACTCTTCCCCAAATCTATACTAAAATTAAAATAATAAAGACGTTGATATTATTTAAATACATAATTCATTCTACAAAGTATGAGATAGTTTACCAATCTAATCCGCCTTTGGGGTGTCATCATCCTTGTTCCTTGAAATATTTAGTAAGAATGAACATCTATTTTATCATTAAACATAACTTAATCTCAATGACTAACATTACAACATAATTATAATTATAGAATAAAAGAAAATTTAATAATGTCAATCACAAAACAGTATTTCAATGATTCTCACATAATCACATATACATAGATTTCATCATAAGTTTTTACATTTCTCTCTTTTAATTACGCATTATCAGTGCATTGTGATCACATGTATATTATGT
Organism: Abrus precatorius; assembly: GCF_003935025.1. Taxonomy (NCBI): domain Eukaryota; kingdom Viridiplantae; phylum Streptophyta; class Magnoliopsida; order Fabales; family Fabaceae; genus Abrus; species Abrus precatorius. The sequence goes on from NW_020874417.1 coordinate 6,617,423, forward strand.
CTTTAGCACTTCTTGAGGTCTTACACAGATAGGTAAATAGTTGTTAGTTAATCCATGTACATAGATATAACGTATGCAATAATTGATCCCTTAGCAACGACATAGTCAAGAAACGAGTGTGAGGTCATGTGATGCATTCGCTCTCAGAAAGAGTATGTACACATACGCTAATATCACTCAACACCCTATGTTTCTCTCAGATTTCCACATCGTCTCCAGACTCTATAGTCAGTATTTATTTCTCTGTAACTATTTACACTAGTTTATTTCATCACTTCATATTCATCCATATTACTATTTCATATCATTCTCATTGTCGCAATCAGGCGATCGCAACGGTACAGCAAAAAACGTTTTCACATATATAAGAGGAGTTGCCATCAAAGTTTATTTTTAAGAAAACCTTGAAAAATTTTTCAAAAAAATAATATAATCTTTGAAACTAAAAATGAGTTCATGAGTCATTTACGTGTAAGGAAGGTATTAGCACCCTACAACGTTCGTTTAAAAAACAATTACCTTAATTAATTGTGCAAATTTATTTTAATTTTGAAAAATATTTATTTAACCCCTTAACAATAATAATTATTATTATTATTAGTTATTTTAAAAGAAGACAAATTATTTATTAAAATGTGAATGGATACCTTAAAAAAATTATTTTGACTTGACAGGTTCGGTTCCCGCTCCTACGTATCCCCGGGTGCAATAGGAAACTCAAAACTACGTAGTTCTATCTAAAAATTATGAAGTTAGTTAATTAAAATTAAGTTTAGTAAAAGAAATTTTATTTTACAATTAAAATTATTTTTGCAAAATTATAATGTTTAGGATACAAGATAACGCGGTTATACATGTACTCTAACGAAAAATAATACATATGGTGAAAGAAGATCACACGACTATATTATAAATCGTTAAAATATTTTATTTGTAAATGAAGTATTTAAATTTGAATTTAAATTTTAATTATGATTAATATTGAAAGAAAATTTAAGATAACGTAAATTATACATAAATCTCATATAATTTGTTGGATAATCGAAAGTAATGTAAATTATACATCAATATTATAAAAATTTGTATAAATAAGTAAGAAAATATTTAGTTATTAATTTTTTTTAGAATTAGAAATATGACTTAAAAAATTTTAAATATGAAATTAATTTTTATTTAATGAATAGAGTAAATATATTTAAATTATTAAAAAATAAAATTATTTAATAATAAGATTTAAACTTAGTTTGATAAATTTAAATTGTATAAAATCTAAGGTAACGTTGGTACACATAGGTTTTAACAATTTATAATGTATAAAGGTAGAGTCGCTACACATTAGCATTATAAATTATTGTGTTAATAAAATAAATTCTATTTAAATTGATTGATTAGTAAAATAGTAATTATAGAGAATATGTTTTGATTGATTATTAAGATAATTAAATTTTAATAACATTTGATAAATTACTATTTTCTAAAACCTCATAAACGTAGGTACACATAGACTTTACCAATTTATAACATATGACGGTAGAGAAGCTATATGCTAATGTTATAAGTTAATGCAAACATGTATTATTTATTCATTTATTGTAAAATAAATTTAAAATGTAATTTACTTCTATGAAATAAGAGGTTAAAATATTGATACAAAATTGAATTACATCTATCTTCTAATATTAATACAATAATACTAAAAAATAAATAATTCACAAATACATGAATATATGAATCTAAAAAATAATGCAAAAATCATTATGAGAATTTTTATTCTCACGTTACTTTACTTATTTATTTTATATAAATAATTTATTTACCTATTGTTTGATTTAATTGGCTGAATTCAATGTCTTTAAAGTAATAAAATAAAAGAAATAACTATAATAGTAATAATAAAGAAATAAAACACAAAAATAATAAAAAAAGTAAAAAATAAAATGTTCGAATCTAATCCAACAACTATATTAATGCAAATATCTTTTTTATAATCTAATGCTGGTTTGTTGCACCACAAAACAAACATATAATAATAATGAAATAAAAATAATGGCACGAAATAAATTAAAAAAAAAGAAATAATTTGATTATAAAATCTATAACTCTGAACAAATATCACTGGAAAACCATGATCCTGAATACGTTTCACATCAATATTTTCTATCAACTATTTAAACTAATAAAATAATAATATAAAATCATAACTTTATTGAAATCGGTTACATAAAGCTAATAACCTTCGTAAATGCTTCTATTATTGAAATACATCAAACATTTCTAAAACTTTTTATAATAATTATATATTAATAATAAAGGACTTATAAGTGTTCGTTCTCATCATTCATCTTCTATTTATATTTTACTTTGCAAAAACTCGAAACATAGACATTTGGTCATGAGTTAAGGAACGAAAATAATACCTTGTGTAATATACCCGTTGGGAAATATTTTCAAGCAAGAATAGAGAATGATGAATGGCAAATGCTTTTTCTTCCCTCTTCCTTCTCGGTTAAGTGTTTTGTTCCCTTTTCTCCTCAGCTCAGATATACTAAATTTCTTTTTCTTCCTCCAAAAAGCTCTTCCTTTATTTTTTTTGAAGATTTTTCTGCTCCTAAAATTTTTCTCGTTTCTGAAAGCTCACCCCTTCACCCTTTGGATTTTACTTGTATATTTATATGAGTCATTTAGGGTTTATACAAAACGCCAAAAATTCTGAGTTTTTCCATTTTCATTCTTAAAATTGGTTTTTGATACTGGGTATGAGCCTGCATAGTGTAAGACTTTCGTTTCTGGAACCGGTCTCTCTCTTTTTTTCCAAAATTTTCCATTTTTTCATAAAACAAATTTATTTTATTTTAAAAAAAAAATAGAGGTAATCTTTGGGAGGAAAAAATTGGTATTCACACTCATTATTCAGCTAAAAGATCATTCTTAGTTAAGCACTTCTAAACTAAGTTCACAGTGCATTATGTTTCCATAATACAATTCTAATATTCAAAGTCAGTTAATCATGCGTCATTAACCATTTACCACAATTACATATTATTCAACCACAAGATCATATTTACGCATAACATCTCCAGAAAAATTCTTCACAATCACAAAGATATAGTACAAACATCCAGATTAACCAATGTTCTAAGGATAAAATAGAGCTCTCTTTACCTCAATGAGCTGCTTTAGGAAAAGATTGGTGAAGACTATTGTTCAAAGAAAAGAAATTTTCCTAAATACCATAAGATAGAACACCTTTGAGAAAATAGAAAATAAAGAGAAATGAATCGAAGAATAGAGAACCAAACTTAGAGAACTTACTTAGAGTTACTCAGATTAGACGTCAAAGTTCAAATTCGAGGAACGATAAAAGTTTAAAGGAGTTTTATCTGGAAAGGAGGTGAGAGCTCAAAGAGAGTTAAGAGAAAATGTAGAAATTAAATGTAATGACATTTTTATGTTGAAAATTTCCTAAATACCCTTCAAATCTCACTTAAGCGAGGTCATCCTCGTTTGGACGAGAAAATCAAACAGTGATTCCTCAAGTTTTTTCTGATATTCTCGCTTAAGCAATGGTCGTTCTCTCGTGAGCGAGAAGGGGTTCAAAGAGTTGGTCATTTCTCTTGTGAGTCCTCGCCTAAGAAACTCGTTTCACCTGGGCAAAATCTTTTCTCAACTGATCGAGATCTCTTCTCACCTGCAAGAGGATAGTTGAACTGAGTTTATTCTATCTTACTTGAGCAACAATGCTTTGAAACCATGTGGCTCTAGAAGCTCAATCTCGCTTGAGTGAGACCCAGCATCATACCTCTATCAAATACTCATCAGCACATTCTATTGTCACCTAATATCAAGCAATTTATTAATTAATAAATAAAAAGGAGAATGCTAGAACTCATCTTAACAACTCAAGAGAAAAGGTGTAAAACTCTTATTCTTTTCTATTTCTTTGATTTTAGAACAAAGTTGCAAGCGTTTCTTTATCTCTGTCTTAAAGAAGAAAATCATGGTTTAACTATATAAAAGTTAAGAAAAGAAAAGAAACTCTAGGTAAGACAAACTTTCTTTGTATAAATAGAGTTCTTTTATTTTTTAGACTTTAAATTTTTAATGACTCTTTCTGTATGCTTTTAGATCAAATAAGACACTATGGTATTTAGAGCAAATGCTCCCTCAAACTATGACAATTTTAATTGGTCCATCTGTCTTTCATAAATTCTAATTATTTTTGCATTAAAGTTCATGTAAGATTTATATACTAACAAACTACTTGTGTCCAGTTTGGGTAAATTTTAAAAAAGTCTTTAAAAGAAAAAAACATATATAATGAATAAAACTTCTTTCATATATTATAAACAATTTATTTTTTCAAATTTTACAGAAATTAAATGAAAGAACTTATACAAAAATAAAAAAATAAAAAAGCATAAGTTTATTTCTAATTTATCAAAGAATTTTTATTTACTTTTATACTATTTTTTTTATAAAAATTTATCAAATTGAATATTAATAACAAAAAGACCTGATTATAATCCTTAGAGACCTATTTAAAAGTTTTAAAAGCTGAATATTATTTTTACAACTTTTCTTATACTCTGTGAATTGCTAGCAAATTTAACTTTCTTTATTAATAAAAGACTTAACAGAAGAATTTGATTACAAATAATTATAAAGTTTAGAACACTTATTTATAAATTTAAAATTTTTTGGGATTAACTTATATTTTTTCCTGTAACTTAGAGACTGCAACTATTATATAACCTTTTCAAAAGTACTTCAAACCTAATGCAAAATTAACAAACTATATCGGTTTTTATGCTAACTATTGGTGACAACTTACTTTCGTGTCCCTGCTTTGTATTTAAAACGTTGCATAGACAGAATATATATATATATATATATATATATATATATATATAATTTTTATTTAATCAGTTAGAGAATTAATAAAAACAAATGTTACAAGAGACCTTAGAGTGATGTTAAGTATCTTAGACTAAAAAATAATAAACAGAATTTTTTTATTAAAAATAATGTTTACATTGTGGCAAAACTGCTAAGTTGTTCTATGTAAAGTGTATAGTTAAGCAATACTGAATGCATGTTTAAATGGGCACTAAAACTTTTAAACTTAAGTTTAAATATGTAAATTTAGTTTAAAATTTGTATTAATATATTTGACAATTTTATAACATAATTAATTTTATGATTAAGTTAACATTAGCTAAAATAATACACTACAGTACATTTTGCTACAAATATATTTTTAAGAGAAAATTTTTAAATATAAATCATACATATATATCATTTTAAACTTACTTTTAAACAAAATTAATTTTATAAAATTAAACTTATTTAAACAGTTCATAATTACTTAACCCAAACATACCTTTCATGTATTAATCTTTATGATACTGATTAGCCAAAATGAAAGTAGAGTGAAAATCCTCTGTCGTGGAAGAATTGGATTGATAGTTTCTTTTCATGTTTTTTAAGATTTTAGTCTCTTTCCTTTTTATTCTAGATACATATATGATGTGGGGACTAAAATTAATGACCTTAAAAGTTATTATTCAATTCTATTTTTTACGATTAAAATATTACTTGTTTATTTAATCAAAGTTAGCATTCATAACTATGAAATAAACAATGATTTACCACCGATCACTATGTTTACGTCAAAAATAAGTTTTTAGAGCGCTAATTTAGACATCAATTAATAAAAATTGCTTTGTAACTATATATTTAGAAAACGATTCTCTATTAACCACTCTCAGATCTACACTTCTGAGAACGGTTCTTTGTTAATTGCTCTCAGAATTATATTTCAGAGAACGGTTCTTTATTAACCGCTATCTAATGTGTAACTTTAGAAAACAGTTAATAAATAACCATTCTCTAAACTCATTCTTGGAGAGCGGTTAATAAAGAACCGTTTTCTAAAGTTATTAAAGTTATTTATAAATGAAACACGTTTAGTGTATTTCTTTTTCTTAGCTATTAAAGTTGGTCTCTTTTACTGTAAGTTGTATTCGTCTTCTCTGCTCTTTTATATTCTTTTCATATTCTCTGTTAGCATGCTCTCTTCGTCTTCTCTCTTTAACAAATTAGTTTTTTTCATATATATAGGTACCTCTTCCTTTCTGTTAGCTTGCTCTCTTTATCTTTTATATACTAATGAATCATTCATTCTCTCTTTCTTTCTTTTTCTCTCAATTAATGTTTAAAAATCATCTTACTAATTTGTTCTCTTTTTTCTATGCTTACTTGTATTTAGTTTATTCAGATGTGAACAGTTTAGTTAATATCAAATATATAAACTCAAGATTCAATTTTGATTTATGATAAAAATAAAAAAAACTCAAAGAAATCAATTCTAAATTTTGATTTAAACTTAATAATAAATTAATTTTACTTTGTAACAGAAACTAAAAAAAAAAATCAATTTTAAATTTCAAATTTATGGTCTATATCTATGTTTTGGAGAACAGTTCATTCAATCTTAATATTTGAGAGCAGTTATTTAGTTGCTCTCTTAAATATAACACATCATAGTACAAGATTTTAGTGTAATTTTAAACACTCTAATTTAAAACAAAATTGCTCTCAGATCTTCATTCTGACGTAGTGAATATTACATGCTGGATGAGATAAACTACAAAAAAACCTAAAATTAAATAAAAAAAGGGATAATACATTTTGCTCACAAGAAAGTACCTTCGAAGTCAGATATAATTTTAATATTTCAAATAAAAATTATTCCCATGCTTAAAAAAATAGTAAAAAAAATCAAAAAATAGAACAAAATTGAATTAATACATTTAGCAATGATTTTTCCTTGTCCACATAGTTTTACTTTGAATCTGTATAAAATGACCGCAAAATGTATATGAAGATAAAATCCGACCTAATTAAGTATCAATTAACAAACAAAACGAAGAAAGCGAAACCTTTGAAAGTAACGCGTTCGAAGGTAGTCATAACATAAACAAAGGAAAAGCGTGTATGTGGACCATATGAAAAGTACATCAATAACAACCACAGAGGACAAGTTAGCATTCACCTGCCTTTTTGAATAAAAAGTAATCACATATATATAATTTTTTTAGTATAATTTAATATTCGTTATCTTCAAAGTAATTAATATTTTGATTTATAATTTTATTTTCATATACTGTACCCTTGATACTGAAAACTAAACCAGTGTTCTATCCCACCTCTTCACTACTGTATTTAAGTTTGAGTTTAATCATTTAAATTTTTAATTTGATTGGCAAAACAAAACAACGTAATTATTTAAATAAGTCATATTAAAAAATATATAATTAAAATTAACTTAATTATTTTGTATTTCTTATAAATGTGTTTTTGAAGTGTTAAATTAATTATTGATTTAGTATTTAATAGATGTTTTTTTGTTAAAAGATAGGACTAAAAAAACTGAAATTAACTTTTCTCATGTGTCCGTGTAACACAGTTAACACATTATTTACAAATTTTTATTGTCAAGTTAAAAAGTCAAAACGTATTTATTTCTTGAAAATTATTAAATATTTAATAAATTAAATTTGAATAATATAAACAAGTCAATTTGTCATACTCCTAAGTGCGCCAAAAAAATGGAGTTCAAACACAAGCAAAGATGAACAATCTACACATGTAGGAAAACTGACATAAGAGCTCTTAAGTATATCCTTCGTTCTTGCATGCATGAAATTTTATTATAGTAATTTATAAATATTTTTTATAAATGCAGTTCATATATAATAAATATTATATATTTTTTGAATGTGATAATTTGTAAGGAAATGAAGGAACAGCTGGCCATGGCTGAGAAAGCTAGCTCGTGGAATTAGCCGTTGAAAGGGTCCCAAATGCCAGTATTTGAGTGAGTTTGATGCCACTTAAATTTACAGCTGAATATTCAATTCTCCCACATTTAAATAAAAAATATAGTTTATAAAATTAATTATACTTAAGAAATTAAAATTAATTCTATCATTAAATAAGTCTTGTTTTAAACAAATAGGAATAATTTGGATTGTTTTGTTTGTTATGCAAATAGTTTGTCGTTATGCTTGTGAAAACCAACAGGCCTCAATTTTCAAAGCTTGAATTTTCCGTCCAAAAAGTGTTAGGTTTTGTTCATTTGTTAATTAAAACCGCATTGTTTTTCATTCGCAAGCATGGGTTTATTTGGAGCAGGTTTCTTTGTCTTTTAGGTTCAGATCCGGCACCACCCCCGTCCCCACAAGTGTCCTATGTGGTGAGGCCTGACGATAGCAACACCACCACCTAATATTTTCTATTCTGCGTATGTTAGCTGTCATCAACAATTAATTTATTGTCTACTACCCAACACTTCCTGTGAAGTTTCCTTCCCCTCTGATTTAGTAAAAACTTACTCAGATAACTTGGAATTGTAGATCAATTTTGTTTTGAATATTCAAATGTTACTAAGGTTTTATTATATTTTACTGGGGTGTTTGGTTTTGCATAGATAATGCTAGCTAGTATGTCATTCCTGATAATGACTTTCTCCGGATAGATGATCTCATGCAAAAATAATGTAAAAGTTACATGTATAATTGTATTAAGAACTGAGACACTGAATATTCAATTCTATTTTTTTAAAGAAAAATAAGCACCAATCTCCCACCAAATGACCAAAAAGTAATATGCAAATGTTATAACTTTTTTAAGTACAATTTCTTTGCTTTAGAATGATTTATACAGTGCTTCGTAAAAAAAATGTATATTTTCATAATCCTACCAAACTTTGTCACATATATTGCTGGAATGGATTATGAGAACACAAGCACCCTATTAAAAAATTTAAATTATAACATGATAAAATAATAAATTGCTGCTAAAAAATTTATATAAATAATTAATAAATAATAAAAATATCTCAGGTAAACAATCAAAAGATAAAAATGATAAAAACAATTATGATTTTAACATTCGCATTTAAAAGATTATTCGTATAAAAAAGTATTTAGAAAATTACTATAGTGAAAAAATGTTAGATAATTTCTATTAATCCTAATAAAACTCTATAAAATCAAATCTATATTACTTTAGGTTACTAACAATACAAAAGAGATTTAAGAATTTCTGAATTTATAGATGACTACGACGCAGCAGAATCTATTTATTTTTTTTTGTGAATAATCTTTGAGAAATTTTGGTATTATAATATTGTTTTACTAAATCTCTTTATTCTCCTATGAAGCCTAATATTTCTCTTTGACGGATAGGATAATCTGTTTTAATTTAACATATTAAAAACCATAACTATATTAGTTTTATTAGGATTCTCATTATTTTTAACGAATTTAAAATTCGATTTCTATTTATTAAGTCTATGTTATGTTATTTTATTTATAGTCTAAAAAACTCAATAAAATTAAATTATTATGTTAAGTCTAAATAAATATAAATATTTATAAATAATATGTAACTTATCTAATATTATTAAAAATATAAATCATAAAGTTTCTAACATAAAACACTTCAATAAATTTTGAAAAATATTTAATTTCCTAACTCGGACCATTACTTAATCTGGTCACATTCCAGATGGTCCAACCATCGTACAACATTGTCATACACTACAATATAACACTATTCTTTATTGGCGCATTATACACCATCGCACCCAACACACCCACATCTAACAGATGCATCTACATGTATGCAAAACGATAAGATCTTAAAATGACTCGTATATAATGAGGGAATTCATAAAATAATATATAACCAGAGAATTCATATAATTCAGATGCATAGTCTCTTATTTTAACCTTAATCTTAAGTAATTTCTTTAATTTAATATTTTTTTAGAACACTCACCTTTACAGTTTACATATAACCATGAACTACCGTCACCACACCCTGTAAGTCATTAGGAATTCTCATCTTAACAATCGGGTACACAACAAATTGTAAAAAATAATAATAAGTAAACCAATTTGACATTTAATAGGATAAGTTTGAAGAGAAAAAAAAATGTATTGCTGGATCTCATGAAAAACTTATAATTAAAAAGAAGAATCGTTAAAAGAGAAGAGTCATCAAGAATACATAAATAAATTTATTAAAACGAAAAGGTTAAAGAAACAATTATAACAGGAATAAAGAATTTTTTTTTAAGGTCACATCGTCAGAGTGAAAAGGACAAGCAAATTTGGTTACAAATCTTACCTTGACAAGGCTATAGAATTGTAAGGATTCACTAAAATTAAAGAACAAAATAGAAGGAAAAACTGAAGAACTGTTGCTAATGATAAATCAAAAAGAAAATGAGACCAAGGCTATATTCCTATTCTCCACTCATATACGAGTATACTGAAAAGTTGGGTAATTCAATTAATATTAATTAGTGAAAGTTTAAAGATTTTACACTGAGCATCTATCTATCACTTAGATTCAGTAATTTCTAAAGAAAATCAAACAGGTAATCTTTAATATTGAGTTTTAAATTAAATTATCAGTTATTTTTTCATATTATATTATTCATTTTACCTGTAATTTCGGCAGACCGTTGGACGTGGCATAATTTTACATTAATTGTCAAAAACAATATATGCTAAAGTACATTTATCAATTGCATTTATGTTGTCATCATGCGTAAATTGACAAAATCAACATATTCATTAATATATTTTTTAAAATTTCATAGTATTATACATGTAATAAAATGCAAAAAACTAAAGTACACTATGGACGTTGCGCGCAATGCACGTGTACATAAACTTGTATTTGAATTTGTTTACGTTGTGATAAAAATATTTTATTACAACAATTTATGAAAAAAACTTGAAAGGAACATAGTTTCTTTAAATGTTAAATTTTAAAAAAAACTTAAATAAGTTAGACATACTAAATAAATAAGTTAAAAAATGTTGGAAAAAATATTTTTATGTTTTGTTAACGACTAGATAAAGACATTAGCTTCCAGTTTCATTAATTATGATTAAATAAATACATTTATTAAAAATTTATATAATAAATAATTTATTAATTTTTTCTTTCAACAGTTGTTACAAAATATTAATTACCTTTTTTTATTTTTTTAATCAAAAGCTCTCTCCCAACAATGTTTTTATTATATATAAGCTATTTTCAAGGCTCATCAAAACAAAAACATTAGTATATTATTGAATTCCTAGTTAGGCACAAATTACGTTAAATTGAAGTCTATTAAAATGTGGAAGGCATTGAAAGCAACGTTGATAAAACAAGGAGAAGCACCAAAGAGAACAATCCCCTAAGGTCCCAAGAAAGGGACAAAGTTGAAGGGCAGCCAGAAAACAAAAAGAAGAAAGTCATTATTAATCCAACAGAACAATCCAATTCTCTAAATGAATATTCTATTCTGCCACTGCCAAAGCCTTCCAACCCTATTCCACATTCAAACCCAACTGGAGGATAATATTGCCAACCCAAACCTAAAGATGAATATTTTAAAAGATGTTTTGAAATTCCACTGGCATCATTATTTTCATCAATTTTAATCGATTTGGTTCCAATTCCGAAACACTTCACTGTTCCATGTACAGTAATGATTCAGCATATATATATTATTAAAAATTGCATGGAGCGTCAAGCTAACAGAGTTGAAAAGGTTGGGAAAACGTTGTAACGAAATTCTTGTGTTATTTGTGGATCAATCATTGACTATATAAATATGTAGAGTAACATTAAAGGAATAAATGTATAATACCATTATAACATTAGTTTTATATTTTTGGTTCATGTCGAACAAGAATGTATTTAAGATTAAAAAAGTTTCCTATTTTAACAAGAGAATTATTCTGTAATCATCATGAGACGCAATCAACTGAGTCTTACCCATTCTTTTCGTTGAAAAAGAAAGCCACGTTAAGTTCTTTAATTCGATTAAAATTTGTCGAGAAGGCATGCCTGTTGAAACACTATTGATCGATTTCAATTTTTATTGATATCATATATTTTAATAAAAACTTTTTATTTACTAATTTTCAAAGAACATTTAAAGAGTACGTTTAAGGTATATACCTGTTAATTAGGGTAAGGGAACCCTTAATTTAAAGGTGGTAAATAATATTAATTAGTGGGCACACTATTATGGTTTATTCCCCAAGTTATGGAAGCCACCAATACCACTAAACCGAACAAAATACGAAGACTAGTCGTAATTTGAATTGATAGGGCGCACCAAGTTGGAATGGAGAATAAGATGATATCAAATGTAACAAAATTAAAATTATTGTGGCTGTTGATGGGCCACCCAATGAGGTGGCTCAGCATACATTGTGGGTATTTTTCACTTTTCACGCATTCCCTAGACTTTTAATTTCATCACTTTGGTTTTCAATATCTTGTTACGTGTAATCAAATCGTTCACAAGAACCATGCTTTGTCTAGAATTACGCATAATTAAAAGAGAAAGATAAATTGAGGAAAATTTTCTAAGAGGTTGGATTTCTTGGACCATCAAATGCAGACATAATGATAGTTTGCTAGTGGGATGGAAGATAGCAAGGCTTGTTGAGAGGTCCACACATTCCACTTTGTTTATCATCCACTGGTGTTTGTGAAGGAATCCCAGAAATTATGCCTTCCCAATTAACGACAAATTCCTTTTCTTCAACTGCTATAATATTGTAGGTTCTATCAATGGGTTCCATTTGCCAATTCATTCAACTTCCACATCGTGAGAAGAATGTTAATCATGTTATTAGTTTGATAACTTTTCACCGTTTAATATATAAAGAATTCAATTTATATATATATATTTTCTAAATCATAGTTAGAGTTAAATAAAATCACTGTAAACGATCAAGTTCGCTCAAATATGAAACTATAGATTAAGATGGAACAAGTCCTACCGGTTCATCTACATTTTTTTATATTATTAAATAAATATAATAGGTTCAAATTATGAAAATAAAGATATAATTAATATTTTATTAACATTTATAAGAAATATAATAAAATTTAATAGATTAATAACAGTAACTATTATAACTCTTGATAAAAAAAATATTATTTATTAAATTTTTAATACTGTGTATCTGTGGATACACATTAAAAAATTACTTTACTAACTAAAAAATTATCATAATTAATTAGTTATAAAAACTGATTATTTAATTCTAACAAAAAATGAGAGAATTCAAATTCTAGTATAAAAGTAAAAGGGGGGTGAAAGTTTATTTTTGAAAACAAAGACATGATATAATTAATGGGCATGTGTTTTGTCTATGGCATTGGCTTTAAGGGAATTTGAGATGACAGGGGTCAGTGTGATGTATATTTGAGGAATTAGCAGTGGCAGAAAGAGAAGAGTGATGGGGCTTAAGTAACTATACATGTGAAAGCAAACTTTATTTATCGATGAGAATAAAATAGGGGCTGACTAACTTGGAAAGGGAGGGCAGAGAAATAAGGTTCACAAGCTTTCTACATCCACGAGTATGTGTCATGATTGGCTATGGAGAAGTTAAATAATACATTTCATAGTGGCAGACACCAATGCTGCATATAATACCACCGATATCAAAGAATTTAACACATATGGAGGGTGGTGGGTGCTTGTGCTTCATGTCTATGACCAACAAAGTCTTGGACTTAGGTCTCAATGTCAACATGCATGCGTTGAAACTCTAATTGGAGGGAGTTTTGTCAAACCATATTACGTTCATATTGCTGAAAAAAGTTAGAGATATGATGTTACCAAAATCTTTAAGAAGTGATGAAAATTTTGAAGTGTTTATATATGTTTAAAAAAAATCTGTAACGTGTTTAAAATGTAAAGCTAGAGTAATGTCGTTAAAATTGACGTGTAAAAATATGTTTACTGTTGATTTAAAGTCGATATTTATAAAATAATTGAATTCAAATCAACAATGATAAATTTTAAGTCTTTTGTTTTTCGCATCTTTTTATTTCAAAAGAATCAAATTATTATTCTTTATTAGTTAAAAATGATTGGTATTGGGGTTTCTCATAAAAAGTCATACAAATCAAATTACAATGGTTAGAAACTATTTCTTTAATTTAATTCATTTTCCTTCAATTTTTGTTTAGATGAATCATATTTATGGTGGAAAGACAAAGTACACATGCTGAAACAAAATTTTAAAATAGCAAGGAGACATTAATATCTTAATTTCATGAATCGGAGGTTTTGAAAGAGTAAAAGACACAACGTAAAAAGTGTCTAAATTTTTGGTCCTTATACAATTCAATACTTATGTCCTAGTCTCATCCCTATGCTTTATGTGTTTCGTTAGCCATGTCTATTCTATAGCTAACACTCTTGTCCGTTTTGATTCCACGAATGATGGTTCCACCTTCATTAAAACATGAAATAGTAATCGTATGATGGACTAGCGATGAACTAAATTAAATAAGATATATAATTTGTGATAAGTTTAGTTTAATTATAAAAAGCAAAGATGGTGAAGATTGACCTCATCACCCCTTGATCATGGAAATGTTCAGCTGGTGCCACTCATAGATATTATAGAGAATAACTTTACTGGCACTGCTGCTGAGAACAAACTTTGGAAATACAACAACAATGTGAGTACATAGTACTGTGGTAGAGACAATATATCATACAATATATACATGCCTAGAGTTGACTCAACGTTGGACTTGCATATATAAAGTATTAAACACCATGTTTTTGTGGTTCTTAATAAAAAGAAACTGAGTGCTGGATCCTAATCATGTTTCAATGTAGTGATCCACATTAGGGACCTAGCTATGGCTATGGGTGATTTTGAACCACTATAGGGGCGGTGCTAAAAACTCCAATCAAGAATCCTTGCCCTATATAAAAAGTAAAATCAACTAGTATGCTTCTTCTTGTCAAGAAAGGTGTGATCATAATCTTAATTAAAGGCTACATACCAGCCTAGATTAGAAAGTGAACGAGGAAGATAATAATTAAAGATTAATATAAGCTGGGATATTAAAGTTAAACTCATAACTAAGATCGGAAACATTGCCTGTGACACAATTGCTCTCACTCTACTAAACATTAGTTTCTATATTTGGATGTATATGCTTTGGTATTTGGCTTTTATATAATTATTATCGTTTTGACCAATATTACGAAAACAATATCGTCATTAAAGTGGTGAGGAAATTGATTCACACCTAAAATGATGAAACCGGCCGAATAATATGTATCTCACCTTTTGGGTACACAATTAATTAATCTTCGTTCACTCACTCACTTGATTTTTAGACCGTAATGTTTATCATAAGTTTCTAACTCCCACTAAAGATAAAGTACAACGGCATATAAATCTTTTTGTTAATGGCTTGGGATAGCTGCAAATTTTTAACTTTTAAGTTTTAAATATAAATCCTAAGATAGAATTAAGATGGGGTATTTTTTAAATATGTTTTTATTTCTTTTAACTTATTTGTTTCTATTCAATTAGTAATAATTAGTTTTTGTGTACCAAAAATATTCTGAACAATAATTAAAGTATTAAAATCACCAAAATGAATTTTATCTCTTTTAATAAACTTTATTTCATACGTACAGTGAAAAAAAATCATAATCAATATATTTCAGGAGACTCAATTATTGTTTTTAATTGTTTGAAAAGCATCTCACTTTACGATAAAAAAAAGTAGCTTGAGAGCTTGATTAATTGATATTCAGTTAATTTTAGATTTTGGATCTGTCTAGTAGATATTGACCTTTAAAGATTTGATTTCACTATAATTGATCAACATGTTTAGATCACGATCGATTTTTTTTTTATTACCATTTTTCTTTCGCTTCTCAGCTGGATTTTTTTCAAAAACCAATGTAACATTACCAGTATTTTTCTTTTTCTTTAACTCACACGACTCTCTATGATTTTTCCTTTTTGTATTTGTATTTCTGGATGTAATTTTACATTTCACTATTTTTTTAAAAAAATATTATTATAAATTTTTTTAGACTCTTGGTAATTAATTCAAATTGCGCCAAATGGATAAGATATAAAGTTTTCCTAGCATTTTGTTCTTCATTCGTTAGATTCGAACATGAAATATATTAATAAGGTTATAAATTTATTAATTTGATATCGGCAAACAAATTTATTAATAAGGTTATAATAAGTAATGTTCTAACTTATTTACATATCAGAATAAAAGCCAAGATGAACTTAACATCGTTTCTTTCTTTCATTTTCTGTGTTTTTTCAACCAACTTAACATTGTTTCAAATAATAATCTTTGTTATTGCAAATCTTCCGATAAAAAACCAATGTTTGGAGGCACCTTATTTGCATTGAAACCAATGTTTAGTACAAAAAAGAAAAACGTTAAGCCAGTGGGCTTATACATGTTGGATAGCCCATTATTTGTGCTTGGGTTGACATGAGTATTTTTATGATTTGTCCCTTGCATAAACACAGTATAATTATTTATTCAATGACTTATTGTTATATTAGCTTCTTGACCAAACAAACAAATGACTTATTATCTTGAGTACTAACCCAATAACACAACATCTTTTAACTGATTAAAATTATATATAATTTTAAGTTCACATAGAAAATATTAATTGAAATTAATTATTAATTATATATAATGTGATGAAATCTACTCACATAAATTTTATTATATTTGTATGATTAATTAAGATAAAATATTAAATTATATTTTTTAATCTACTTGCAAAAAATAAAATAAAATAAATATAATTTAATAGTTTTATTGTAAAATTACTTAATGAGTCTAATTGAATATGACTTTAGTATAATGGTAAGTTTTATGTCAATAGATTTATGAATTAAGACATATTTGTATTGGTGAAATATAACATTTAATTTAGTTTCAAATTATGATAATATGTATTTTGAACTTGACAGTTTTTTAATCTATGAATATTTCTAATATTAGATATGACATTTTTAAGTTAAAGGATGACAATTATAAGATTTGGAAAGAGAAATCTTCTTCATTTGGGTTGGAATAATATTGATTATGCTATTAAAAAGAAAGAATCGTTAGCTATTATTGAGACCACCACTACAGATGCAGTCAATTTTTATGAAAATTGGGAGAAATTTAATTGCCTTCTTGTAACTTTCATAAAGATCAACATTCTGGTACCTGAGGTTCTATTGATCAACATAATAATGTCAATGATTTATTGAATACTATTGATGATTAATTTACTACATTTGATAAATCTTTTACCAACACCTTCATAATGCAATTTTCATTCATAAAACTCATTAGGGCTAGAAGAGTATGTGATCATATTATGTGCATAATGTAACACCTTAATTTAATTTTAACAAATAAGGAATTTCGTAAATTTTTAAAATAATAAACTTTTCATTTTCAATCCAAGTCTCATAAAACATTTCAAATAAAAAAAAAAGTTACAAATTACATCAAACAGTTGCTACAAGATTTATTCAAGTACAACAGTTTTCAAAATAATATCATAAGTCCTATAGCAGTTCCATCCACCCCTTTCACTAAGTCCGGTGTTGATCGTCTTGCTTATCTGAAAAATAAATGTAAGAGTGAGTACTTTATACTACACAAAAACACACAGTCAACGTAAAGTCTCATCTCTAGCACATTTTCAATAAATTAAACAAACACAATCACAGGTAGCATTAACACACAGCTCATGTCAATTTAATACCGATGCACTCATGACATCGGTAGCATTTCACATCCACAAGTACAATACATAAACCTGTGCATACGCACACCAGCCACACTCACTGTGGCACTATGATCACAGACTTACACCATGAATGGTCGTCGGTTACTCCCGCCTCACAGATATCACGTGGGCAATCACGGGTCGTTCAGCAAAGATAGTGGTTAGAGGTCTAGTCAGAAAGAGAGTGTGTGGCTCGTGGTACACCCGTTCCACAGTCGATGTCACCACCACTTCCTCTTCCCTAAGGTATTTCTACTGTCCTCATCTTCCACACCCCCAGTATATCGCTGAACCATTCACAGCACATTACAACGGCGCTAACACGCTCATTCACACATATTCCGTTCACGCATGCAGTAATCATGCTTACACACAACACACAGTCCACATTCCATTTCACAGTACACGACACGTAGCCTACAATTATCGTTCATATTACACGACCCTTGGGCCCATATTTTCACAATTTTCATTCAAAATATACGACATAAGTGTTTATACCCATTCACAACACTCGGCATACATGCCCTCATTCTATCACACAACATTTACACATAATCCACATCCATCAATTTTGGGTCAACACATATAATGTTCATATAGCACGGCACATGGACCACATTACATTTCTCAATAATTTTCTACTCACTAACTCAGCCACAACACAATATTCAGTAAAATAACAATAATTCATGCACAAAAGAGTAGGATAGAGCCCCCTACCTCGGATTGACGTCCCACACACTAAATCCACCAAGAAGTGCTTCCCCTCACAGATTTCATCCTAAACACATGGAGAAACTCCATGAGACTCCAAGGGAAACCGCAAAACAGAGAAAGGGAATGAAAACGGAAACCCTAACCATTAAAACTCACCTCCAAGCGTTCCCCACATGGATTTAACCTTCAATCTAGCTCCTGAACGGCTTTGGAGGCAATTAATCAGTAGAAAAGGGTTCTGGGGATGAGAGGACCCAAGGGACTTCGAATGGAGAGGGAGAAATAACCCTCCCCAAATCCTAACTCCCTTTAAATCCTTTTATGATCGTGACACTCTCGCTACAGCGTGATATCCTCTCGCTGCAGCGACACGCTCTCACGCTGCAACGAAAATCTCAGACGAAATTGCACCCTGGTTTCTGCATAATCTCGCTACAGCGAGACTACACCCAAAAATGCACTTCAAACTGTCGCTTTGTCGCTACAGCGAGAAATCTCTCGCTACAGCGAAAAGGCGACAGTTTTGGTCCTTCTTCCTAGGGCTCTCTCGCTACGGCGAGAACAGCCAGTATTACGCCCTGCACTTACGGACTTAACTCATTTCAGCCCTATCCAGTCATGCATACACATATATATACACATACATCCACCACATACATATATGTACGTATATTCATACTCATTACACACAAAACACCATCATTATGCATCCAATGCAAATTCACAACACTCATTTACATTTGTACACACATATATATGCATTTAGATTTATATAAATAACAATAATTAATATTACAAAATTTGGGACGTCACACATAAGAGATATAGTGACTTAACCGAAAGTCTTAGAAGTTACCATATATATTTCTTTTCTAGTACACTATTTTTTATACACCTTGTCTTATCAATATGGCCTTTTTAAGATATCTTATAATACATATAAGGATAAGTGGTTTATTAATAAATTGTTAATCGTGTGTGTTCAAGAAAAGGAAAGGTTATTAATGAAAGAAGGGAAAATGGTAAACTTGATTACTTTTGGAAAGAATAAGAAGAATTAAGTTAGTCACAAGATAAAAATTCATGCTCAATCAAATATAAAGAATGAGTCAAAGTGTTAATTTTGAAAGAAGAAATGACACATTAAGAAAGACAAACTAAAATTTAAAAATTAACTTAACAAAAAAAATACTTTATTTGTTTTTGTTTGTTATGAATCTAATATAGTTAGCATTAATCATAACACATGGTGGATTGATTTTGATTCTACAATACATATTTGTAATATCTTGCAAGGAATGCAAAACTAAAGATGCCAAGGGGAAGTGAGCAATGCATATATTCAGGAAGAAAAATGAGTTCACATATAGAGACTATTGATACATGCATTTAGTTTTAAGTAGTGATTATATTTTGCATTTAGAAAAGATATTTTATGTTTCTAGGTTTTCTAAGAATTTGATTTCCATTTCAAGGCTTGCGTCTTTAGGCTTTTCCTTTAGTTTTTCAAATTCTAGTTTTATATATCAAATAAATTTAAAATTATTGGTTTTGGTGAACTATGTGATAATCTTTATTTCATTGTTTTGCAAAATAATATCACTTATAATTCTAACCACGTTACTATTTGGTTAAAATATGCATAGAGAAAATTAAGCAATTAGTAAATGAAGAAGTACTTAATATTTTAAACTTTACTGATTTTGAGACTTGTGTGTATTGCATTAGGGGAAAGCAAATTAACAAGTCTAAAAAACACATTTTGAGTTATTCAAAAGTTAGAAACCTAGTTGGCGACATATACACATTTGAGGATGCCCATTGAAAATGAGAATTTATAACCCATAAAAGAAGAAACTAGACCCTAGGATTATTAGTAGGCATTTCATTATATATGTTGAAAGTCTCAAAGGTATAGGTTTTATAGTATATCTCACAACACTAGAATCGTGAAATCAAGAAATTCAAAGTTTCTTGAAAATAACTTAATTAGTAGGAGTGATATATTTCAAGACATTACTTTTGAAAGGAATCATTATAAATCTAAACCCTCTAGATCAAATGACAAATTAGTAGCCATTCATATAGTTAAAAATATCAATGACCATTGTCTATATGTTTACCATAGCTCAAGGAGTGCGACATCATTGTTTTACTTTTATTTTGTTTTGCTATATTTGTTTGAGGAAAGAGTACTAGCGCCAATAGTTATTTTTAGTTTTATTAATTAAAGAAATGTAATTATTATATAAATACTTGTAAACATTGTGTAACACATACATAAACAAAAAGAAACACAATATAGAGAATAAAAAAATGGTGTTAGACACCAATTTTTTTTTCTATTTATTTTATTCCACACATATCTCTAAAAAAAAGAGACAATAGGAAAAAGATAAAAGTGCAAAAAGAAGTGAATAAAGAAGATAAATAAAATGTAAATAAACAATAGAAGAGGTAGAATAAATAAGTAGTAAAACATTCTTTTGGACTATCTGTAACTTAGTGCCAAATTGATTAATTATACCTAATAATTAGATTTAGTTTTATGATCCAAAGTATTTATCCTTTTTATTTAATCTTTTTCAAGGGACTTTAACACCATGTAAAAAAGCATGACCAAGCCTACAGGAAGAAAAGTATTTAATTGTAAAAAAGAGTGTCTCATTCTAATTATTATTCAATTAATCAAGTTATAATTAGACTTTGAACATAACATGTAACAAAGCACTCATAACATCCAAAACAGGATAACCAATGCCCCAAAAGTTCTAGTTGAATAATTTATAGCATGTTTATATTAAACGAGTCAAAAGTTCAAATTTGAAAGGATTGTTTCAATTGGCTTCAAATAATAATATTTTTATCCAAAGATACTCAAACCAACCAAACTGTCATGTCTCAATTCGTTCATTCATAGCTTGTGTCGATTAACATTGATTGAAAGTTTCAAGATCCCAATGTGACCAATGTCCACCACTACTAAGCAGTATGTTAGATCTTAAATTTGAATAAGATTAAAAAAGATAAATGAGAAGAATAAAACAAAGGACTACCTCAAAACATCGAATTCTCATATAAATTTTTAAAACTTTATCATTATCCTTAGATAAAACCAGCAATGTTTACTGAGAATCAAATTAAACTACAAGTTAAATTATAACAACTTTATGTTAAATTATTTACATGCATGATAGTTTTATTAAAAAGATATATATAAGTTTAAAATTAAATTTAAAATATTTTTTAAATGTATTAATAACTCAAACAAGCTTAGTAATTTTTGACCATTTAAAAAATAAATTTTTAATTAAAATTTATATATTTTAGTTATTTAAACTGATTACAAATATTTTTTTATGATTAAAAAAATATCAATTTTATATGTATACAAATTATTTTTATCAATATTTTTACTAGCCAGCAAAACTGTCAAAATATGACTAATGATCTGTTTATTTTTAAATTTATAAGCATAGAATCAATTTTGGATATAAAATAAGTGATTAAAATATATTAAAATTTTAAAGGCAGGCTTAATCTAAAAGTTTTGAGAAATATTATAAAACTTTAAATTTAAGTCGTTTAAAATATTTTAGACTTACAAATATCTTGCTTGTATATTTTATTTAATTGTTAACAACATTTTTTCTATGTAAATACTTATTATATTAGGTAAACAAGTCTAATTGTTTTTAAATTATAAAAAATTGAATTGGCCTAAGTTAAGAAATAAAATTGGTCCATATTTTTTATATTCTTTCAAAGTTTTTATCTAATTTAATTTTCATTTCCCTGGGACAAATTAACAAAAAGAATATACATATATTTTTTTAAAACATACGACATCAAATATATTCAATGCACACGCCTGGTGGGACTCGAACCCACAATCGTCTGATTAGAAGTCAGACGCCTTATCCATTAGGCCACAGGCGCCTACTGTTGCTTTTGCAAAAAGATATTTATAATAATGAGAATAAAATTATGACCCAGTACTTTTACCAAAATATAATGGATATAAATTTAAAATTTATAAAATATTAAATTCATTAATTATTTAAATAATTTTATTTTTAAAATTACGTCTAACTTATCTATAAGAAATAATTGTTAAAAACTAATTTTAAACATTGGATAGCTGTATTCCATCAATCACCAGAGACCAGAAATGCTGGTGTTCAAAACTAATTTTAAAATATAAAGCAAATACACCTTATATATTTACATGGCCATATATAGGTTGTAAAAGTTTTAAATGTATTTGCAGACAGAGGAGAAAATGGTGAAAAAATATTTATTTTTAAATTATATATTTTTATTTTTCTTACGTACAATTTTTGAGTGGTGTTATTTTATTTTCAAATAAATGTCAGCACTTAATTTTGGTTAAGTAAAAAATATATTATTAAATTAAAAAATAACCAAATTCACATTTTAAAAAAATACTAAAAAGGAAATTAAGAGAGGATAAAAGAAAAAATAAAGTTGACATATTGTCTTGTAATCAAATTTAAGTATCTAAAATTTATTTATCTTTAAATCTCACATTCAAAATGTCTTAGTTTTTAGCTTCTTTATTCTACATAAAAAAATTAATTAATTAGGATATGTTTCATTTATCTAAAAAAATTTAATATATTTAGAATTTATTTGCAGAAAATAATAACACAAATTACCAATAACGGATCAATCGTGCTAACACATATTTCTATAAGCATTAATAAAAATAAGGATAAGTAATACCAGATCAATAGTATCAACACATAATATAGTATCTTCTATAATCATTAATAAAGAATAAGGATATATAACATGCATTTGTTACAACAACAAATTATAGTATTTTATTTATTTAATAATTTTTTTAATTTATTTTTATTCTTATTTTATAAAATTATTGAATAATTGATATTATATTTATAAAAAAAGAGAGTTAAGATTTATTGACACTAAATGTTAAACTTAAATATTTATACTTGTTAATAATTTTTTCTAGAGTGCAAAATTAACAAATATAAATCTTAAATCATTTTATATTATCTTCATAATTATATATATTAAATTTCACATAATTTAGACATGTATAAGTATTTTATCTAATAGTAGATATTTGCTTATATTATAAAAGTGTAATATTTATTAAAATAAAATAATATGATGAAGTATCTTTTAATTTTATTTTTATATGAAGTTTTATAATGTTAATATACTTAATAAAAATCTTCAAACTAATAGTTGAATTAATTAATCTTAATTTTATAAAAATTATTAAGAAATGTAAGCATTTAAGTTTGACATTTGGTGTTAACAAAGAAAGTATCTTGAACCATTAGGCACATAGACCAAGTAGTAAGATGTTATTCTAGTTTAACTTAGTTGTCTTAAGTTTGATTTATAACAAATACAACCAAGTTATATGACCAGATCGAAATGATGCATCACCATTGTTTATAACTTAGGAGATTTTCTAAAGTTTTTATCAATTAGTATCATAGTCTTCAATCATATCTCTGAGCGATATACGTAATGAAGTCGGCATTGTGATATTTATCTTCACTCAAATATGGGACTTGAGTCCCACATTAAAAGTATGTAAAGTTTACAAGACCTTGAGTTCTTCTACCCTTTAATCACTTGCATGAGATTTGTTTTACTTCTTAATGTCTTTAAAACTACCAAAAATAAGATGAAAGTGAAATGTCACTATAACATTTAACAACAATCAATGTGTTATTCTTAATTGACTTATCTTTTGACCCCTAACATTTTATATAAGCACACATAGAGGTACCTAAAGGCATAATGGTGACCATTATTTTACATTCAATATCTCCATTTCTTCTATCTCTACTTTTATTTATTCATCTTCCTTTAAAACATGGTCATGAAACACATTTAAATAAGAACTTCTAAAAAAAAATAACTTTGATTGAAACACATAAATAAGATAAAAACGCTTAACAAAGATTAACTCATATTAAGATAAAACAACTTAATCTTTTATATACAAGTAACCTCCCAAGACTTATGCTTAAACATAGTCATACTCGTAACTATCTTCAAGCATAAGTTGCACTTAGATAGAAATGATTTGTGTGTAAATTACAAATTATTTCACTTGTATGATTTATGTATTTAAAAAGGACATATTTAAAATTTTATATTTATTTTTTATTTTTAAAAAATTTAAGAATATAAATTAAACTTTATAGCATAAATATTTGTTCAAGTTTACTTAATTAATTAAATAAATAAATTTAAATTTGATTATTTAATCAGTTAAGTTTAAGTTTTATAAGTTTATAATCAAAATATTAACTTTCTAATATCAAAGTAACTTTATGTAAATAAAGTTAAATTTTATTATACTTTTAGCATAAACATATTTATTGAATAAAATTTTATTTAATATTTATAAAAAATTTTAAAAATATAAATAAGCTAATGAGTTAAATATAAGTTTCAAAATTTTTAATATCAAACATCAAATTTGGGTATTTTAATAAAAAAAAAGTTAAATTTAACAAATAATTTAGTAACAATATTGTAAATGTTTAATTTTAATAAAATTAAACACAAATAATTAGGTAATATATAACTATTAGATGGATGAAAATTATTTTCTAAACATCTAAATTGCTTTAAAACGTTGAAAACAAATATTTCAATTAACGCCTATCTTGTTTATATAATTGAAGCAAAAGTTGTGTGTTCTGTGACAACAGTATTTACAAGCAGATCATGAAAGCATTAGCCAAGCTCCGATCTCTGCATTCCTTTCTCCTTTCACAATCTCACGTTTTGCACTTTTCTAACGCCTCAAAGCTTTCGCACCCTCACAAAATAACACGACATCCCAGCAACAACAAGCCCTCAGACACCGATGCTTCCCGTGCACTTTTCAATGAGATCACTGAGATTTTAGGCGCTGATCCCGTGATCCCAGACCAATTCCCATCTTCGTTTTTGTTTTCCCTTGAAAAACAAGATTTTGAAGTGGGTTTCAAGGATCAACCAACTTGCACTAAAGGTGTTTGTGGAATTGCTGCTGATAATGTTTTGCACGATAAAGACGAAAGCTTTAACATTTTGGAAGATGCCCAGTTGGGAAATATGTGTGCAGAAGATTTGAGTCGGGTTGTTGGTGAGATTACTGAAATTGTTAGAGCGGAAAATGATTCCTCTTCTGTGGAAGAGAGGTTAGAGAATCTGAATTATGGGTTGAAAAGTGAGGTTTTTGACAGAGTGTTGAAAAGATGCTTCAAAATGCCTCAGTTGGCTATGAGGATTTTCAATTGGCTGAAGCTCAAGGATGGTTTTAGTCACACAACACAGATGTATAATACCATGTTGTGCATTGCTGGAGAAGCTAAGGAATTTGGGTTGGTAAAGAAGTTGGTGGAAGAAATGGATGAATATGAAGTTCAAAAAGATGTTAATACGTGGACCATTCTCATAACCCACTATGGGAAGGCAAGGAAAATCAGCAAAGCATTGTTAGCCTTTGAAAATATGAAAAGATGTGGTTGTGAACCAGATGTAGTTTCGTATAGTGCAATAATCCGTTCGCTTTGCAGTTCGGGCAAGGGAGACATTGCTATGGAGTTCTACAATGACATGGTTCAGAAGCAGATGGTGCTTGATGTGAGGTTGTATAAGATGCTCATGAACTGCGTGGCAAGATCAGGAGATGTTGCAGCTGTTAGTTTGCTGGGAAATGAAATGACTCGGTTGTCCCTGATGCCAGAAAACTATGTTCATGGCTGCATGCTGCAGAGTTTTTGCACTTCTGGGAGGATTAAAGAGGCTTTAGAATTGATTCGTGACATAAAAAATAAAGATTTAGCTCTTGAACCCAAATATTTTGAGATCTTGGTGAAAGGGCTGTGTAAGGCGGGCAGGATTACAGATGCTTTAGAGATTGTTGAAATCATGAAGAGAAGGGATATGGTTGACGGGAAGGTTCACGGGATCATCATAAATGGGTATTTGGGGGGAAATGACGTTCACAGGGCACTCGATGTGTTTCAAAGCATGAAAGAATCTGGCTGTGTGCCTACTATTTCCACATATACAGAACTGATACAGCATCTCTTTAGGATGAGTAGGTGTGAAGAAGCCTGCATGCTGTATGATGAGATGCTGGGAAAAGGAATTAAGCCAGATGTTGTGGCAATAACAGCTATGGTTGCCGGTCATGTTTCACAAAACCGCATATCTGACGCATGGAAGGTTTTCAAGAGTATGGATTGCCAAGGCATCAAGCCCACTTTGAAATCATATGCAGTATTTATTAAGGAGCTTTGCAAGGCCTCAAAGGCAGATGAAATTGTCAAGGTATTACACGACATGCAGGCTTCGAAGATTAAAATTCAAGATAAAGTATTCCATTGGGTTATAACTTATATGGAGAACAAGGGGGAGCTTAATGTGAAAGAGAAAATCCAGCAGATGAATAAAATATATACACTTGATCCCAAAATGTTCAAGGATTCGGACAAACAAGTATCTTTGAGAATTAAGGTGGACGAGGACATGGAAGTTCACCAATCAAAGTCAGAAAAAGTAGATTGCTCTGTAATACATCCACACATTAAGACTTTCAGTGAGCAGGATGTTCATGAAGTTTGTAGGATTCTTTCATCCTCTATGGATTGGTCCTTAATCCAAGAAAAGTTGGAGAAAAGCACCATTCAGTTCACCCCTGAACTTGTTATGAAGACGTTGCAAAATTGCAACATGCATGGTAGCTCTGTCCTGAAATTTTTTTCATGGGTGGGAAAGCAAACCAACTGTAGACACACTGCAGAATCTTACAACATGGCGATCAAAATTGCAGGCTGTGGAAAAGATTTTAAGCATATGCGCAGCCTGTTCTTCGAAATGAGAAGAAATAGTTATCCAATAACATCAGAAACATGGACAATCATGATAATGCTTTATGGCCGAACAGGTTTGACCAAGATGGCCATGAATTGTTTCAAAGAGATGAAAGCCGATGGTTATACACCAAGTAGGAGTACATACAAGTATCTGCTCATTGCCTTTTGTGGGAGGAAAGGAAGGAAGGTTGACGATGCCCTCAAAATATATGATGAGATGATTAGTGCAGGATATGTCCCTGACAAAGAATTGATTGTAACTTACCTTGGTTGTTTATGTGAAGTTGGTAAACTGTCAGAGGCTAGAGTTTGCACAGATTCTCTTCAAAGATTTGGCTATACAGTCCCTCTTAGCTATTCCTTGTTTATGAGGGCTCTTTGTAGAGCTGGGAGAGTGGAAGAAGCATTGACCTTACTTGAAGGGGTTGGAACAGTGAAATCTAGTTTAGATCAGCTAACTTGTGGAAGCATTGTTCATGGTCTATTACGCAAGGGTCGCTTAGAAGAGGCATTGACCAAGGTGGACGCCATGAAAAAGGAGGGCATAACACCTACCATTCATGTTTATACATCTCTTATAGTTCATTTCTTCAGAGAGAAACAAGTAGGAAAAGCTATTGAGACTTTTGAGGAGATGCTACAGTCAGGGTATGAACCAACCATTATTACATATTCTTCACTTATACGTGGGTATATGAACGTTGGGAGGCCTACTGATGCATGGAATATCTTCTACCATATGAAAGTTAAAGGACCCTCTCCTGATTTTAAAACTTATTCTATGTTCCTTACTTGCCTCTGTAAGGTTGGAAGATCTGAAGAAGCAATGCAACTTATTTCTGAAATGATGGATAGTGGGATTGTTCCAAGTACTATTAACTTTCGTACAGTTTTTTATGGGCTAAACAGAGAGGGTAAAAATGATTTGGCCCGTTTTGTATTGCAACAAAAATCAGAACTAATAAGAAAGCGCAAGGTCTTAACTTGATTTTTTTCTCTCATGACTTTTAGATGTTGGATCTATGCTACTGTTTTTTCTCGTTCTAATTGACATCCAGCATGTTGTCCATGCAGCTTGAAATTGTTCTCCCAAAAAGGGGGCTCTCATCTTAGTGATGCTATTTTGTAAAAGCCATGAAAGTAATAATCTTGTAAAATTTAACAATATGTTTGGGTTAAATATTTTTTTAAGCCCCTTTAAATATGATTGAACTTGATTTTAGTCCTTCAAAATTTTTGTTGTTAATTATAATTCTATTTTAAAAGTTTTGAAAATAATTTCCATGATTACTTTTTGATGAACGTGTTATCACAAAGAAGTAAAAGAATTTTTTTTAAAAATCTATTAGGACCAAAACCAATAAAATAAAATAAAACAAAAATTAGTCATATTCATAACAATTAAATACATATTTAAGCATATTTGATTGCTTTCTTTAATAAAGTTAATCAAATTTAATGCTACTTTCGATTTTATTTATAAAAAAACAAATAATTAATTCATTAAAACTAATAAAAAAATAGCTATATGTGATAAATTTATAGTCATATTGATGTCTTGTCTTATATATTAAATAAAAAAAATACTTATATGAATTATTAGTGACCCAATAACACAAAATTTACAATAAATAAAAGTATAAAAAAATTAAACAATCAATACATCTAAAAATAAATCTTTACTTCTTATAATTAAGATAAAATATTTGTAATTATTTTTTATAAATAAGACCTAACGTAAGACAATTTAGCAACGAGTTGCCACAAAACACCTTTACAGGCTACATCATCAAATACAAGTGCAACAAAATTCCGAAGATAATCCGCTCTTTGGTGAGGATAATACTACAAAAGAAATTATGTGAAGGAAATACAAAAGTATTGCTCAGTTGCATGCAGTGAATCTGAAAGGGTGTTCGTTCTTAAGATGTGCCTCTTGATGTGACAAGATGTGAACTCCATCATGTACAAAGAGAACTAATAAGGTCCCCCGAGACAAACAGCGAAATCAAATGGTGATTTACTGTTTAGGCCAGTTCATTGAGACAAATGAGTCAAATTCTTCAAACGGACAACTGAACTATCGTTTGCCCTCAAAGGAATAGCTCCTGAAGCCTACACTAATATAATAAATAATATGAAATAAAGGGAATCAGAGGCAAAACAGAATTACAAGCAGGGGCAACTTAGATAGAGTATCTATCACATTTCCAAAGCAGTAAACTAGAGAAATAATATATCAGTAGAATCATCAGTTGTTGACAGAGATATACATTTTACTCTGGAAGCCTTGAAGCAAAAAAACAGAACAGGTACAACAGCTACGAGGTCCTGCAAATTGGGTGACAATAATGTCAGAAATTGTCAATTAAAGAATAAACCGAACTATAAAGATAGCCCAAGGTAGTAGGACATTTTATGATATGGTAGAATTTCAGAAAAACAACTATTCCACACTTTCTACAAAGAAATTATTGCATGCTCCCTGGAGCAGCAATTAACGCATGCTCGAGGAATATATCCATCATTGTTTTTAGGCACATTAACACCAACTTTAGACTACCAACTTAAAATCAACGGTGGAAATGTTCCCAGAGCATGAAGCCTGTCTCCATGAGTACGTAAATTAGCTGATAGAATCACTTTCAACATAAATGTCATGCAGACTTGTGCTTGAGTATGCATATGAAAGATTGAAAATGAAGATAATAGCATCCTCTTTAAAAAATGAATATATGGTGAGATCATTTCCTCTGCTTGATAAACTCAAACTGAGGTTGTCTCTACCAAGATTTTTCAGGCAGCTTTCTATGAGGTAAAAAATGAGATAGAATCAAAATGACATAAGGTTTGGCACAGGAACTCTTGCAGAAATGTAGGAAAGTTAAAGGACTGGTGATGGATGAATTGCTCTAGTCTTACTCTTGCATGATAGGAGTGAAAACAGAGGTATGAAATGGTAGACTAAATTTCCCATCAGTCCCATCTTATGGATTCTAGTATTTAAAGGGGCATGTGTGACAAGTTTACTTTAAGTAATAACAGTTACTTTTAACTTCTGTTTTCAGATCTTTTTCACTCAATTTGCATTAAAAAATGATGGATGAGATGAGAATAGCTATCATCTATTATCATTTCGTTCTCATCAACCTGCTTGCAGTAAGCATAAAGCACTTTTTATCACAAGCAACAATTCTTTTCAAATTTCTTACTTTCATCTCTACCAAGCGTAGCTTACTGAATCAGGCAAAAGAAAATGTTGATGTTACCTATATCAAAGCTTCTTCACAACTTCATCAATTACACGACTATAGTAAGTCATTCTCCTAATTGCCAATTTTGCTTCTTCAAAGTTCTGACTTTGAAAAGCATTACCAAAGGCAATAGACCAATTTTCCAGCTTCTCCTGCATCTGGATGACAGTTTAAAATCTTGATTTGAAATGATTGTGCATTCTCTTTGTGTACTTCTTCCTTGCAAGGAGTTTCCAGACATACCTGAGTAAGAATGTGATTCAAAGCCTCAGAGTTAGTTGCTTCTTCAACTGCTTCCCTGATTTCCATAATCTGCAGTAAAATGTAGCAAAATAATAAGATTGGAAGCTATACTTTCCTTCTGCAGAAGAGTGAAACACGAGATAAGAGAAAGTCAATAATATATACCATTAATTTGAGCACAAATATTCCAGAATTCAATTGAAGTTCTGGAAAAAGGATGACCAATTACTTAAGGGAAAGAAATAAAAAAAAGGGTAGGAGAGAGTAGGAGAAGGAGAACAAAAGGAAAATATTTTCCTGCGACAAAATGCTGCATTCATTTCCTAGAACATATAAGTAGATGAAATGTATTTTTTATATTTAAAATTCATATGTTATTTTCACTTTAAAGCAAATCAATGTCCCAAAAACTGACAAAACCCACTTCAAAATGGAAATGGGTTTCCAAATTCTGAAAAAAACAACTACCTATCATGATTTCTTTGAGGAAAAATCCACTCATTTTTTAAAGTACTTGTTTCACTAATATTTTGTTTACCATGGATAGGAAGTTATAAGAAGTTTCACATTGAAAACAAATAAGACTCTATTCAGTTACCTCTGCAAGTAATTCTGGATCTGAAATTGTCTGTTCTTCATCAATTTCTACTCCATAAAGCTTCAACTGAAAAAAAAAAAAAAAAAAGGCACAAATTACTTGGTAACACTTAAGAAGAAACAATTGGGATGAACAAAATATAAAAGCACAGACATTCACGTAAAGCCTATATTGATGACTTACAGATCCAATAATAAATTTCTTCATCACAAATACAATATCACCATTATAGACTTTTAAGATTTTCATAATCTGTAGAGATTTCTGTTACTGTAATCAAACATGTTTGAATCTTCACATGGAAGTATGCTTACCATGTAAATCCCTCTTGACAAAGGCTTGCTAAGTGTTCGGTATGCATCAATCACCCTTGCAGATTGTTCAGCAGCAAAATCTCTTTCTTTCTAACCAATTGAAGGAATTAGAACAAAAGTCTGTTAGTTTCTCCAGAAACACATTCAACTTTGCTACCTAAAAAGGAAAATTAGAAAGAAGAAAAAAAAAAATGACATAAAAAGGAACAAGAAAGGATATCCATCCCACCAACCTGAGACTTTGAATGTACTAAATCAGGATGCAGTTTCTTTTGCCACTCTTTGTACTTGCCCTCCAAATTCTCACCCTCTATATCATACTTCCTCTCCCTGTTTGAAATTTGAAATTTAAAATTTAAACTTAACTCATATATTTAAATTTATCAGAAAACAAATCAATAGATTTCTCTTTTACTCATTACAAAATCTGAAGCACAAATGTCCTGCTAATGAAATTCAGAAATAAATTTAAAAGCCAACTATGACACATTATATAGTATTATAGTTTTTATTTCAGATTGATGAGAGAGAGCAAAAAAACAAAATTTACAACATTGAAAATAAATCCAATTACCTAGAACCAAATAATAATAATAATATCAACAACAAAAGCAATTTCCTAGTAACTATTAATTACCAATTTACTACAAAAATGAAATCTCTATGTGGCTCAAAGCATATTGAATCAACAATATCCATATAAATAACAAACCCATTGTTATAAACCGATCAATCAAGATGAATTGTCATAAAGATGAAAACTTTGTCAACAATTTAATCACCCAGAACAATAAAACAAAACCCTAGAAACTTACGACCCAAAAATTTGAAAATAGTCAATGGAATCATCGACGGGTTGAATGCAGCGACATGAGTCGCAAACCAAGAAAGGTGTTGCTGATTGATTGACAGCATGGCAATTCCAGCACCCACTTTTCATTTTCTCAGCAGATTCTGAGCACAAACTTTTCCCGTAAAATCCGAGACACCCGAGTGAATAATAATAACAGGACGTGGGGTTATTATGACAAGGAAGATCCTTGGGGGCGAAGGGTGATACATGGTTAACACAAAGTTTAATCTGAGTAGAAAAAGTTGAGGTGAAGTGTTGTTGAGGTATTGAAGTTAACGTGCGCCTCAAAAGGGGTATGCAAAGCTTCTTCTTAAACATTGTGTGAAAGAGAGAGCAGACACCGAGGGCAGAAGCTAGCAAGCAATTCCCGTCTTCTGGGAGGGCAAAACAGTTTGTACTTGTGTGTACAGGTTTTAGAAACAGATGCATTTCGTACGATTTTATTTTTAAATCAAAATTCTTATGACTCAATATACAAATAATATCCAATTCAATTTGAATTTTACTACTATTATTATTATTATATTTTCTATTAATTTTTTATAAATTTTTTAAAATAATTTTATTTACATATATTTATTTTAAAAAATTTTAAAAATTAATTATTAAATTATATATATTAAAAATATTTGTGAATTGTAAAATTTACTAAAGTAGTTAATTAATTAAAAGATAAAAAATGAAAAAATTAATTTTATTAAGGGAAAAATAAAAATAAAAAATACTCAATTAAAATTAAAAGAAGCGAAAGTTTTAGAGTAAATAAAACTGATGTACCACGTTTTTATAATTTTTTATGATGATATTAAAGAAAAATAATTTTATGTAAAATAATATAAATATATGATAATTGATAAGTATAATCTGGTTTTAAAAAAAAAACTAAAATGTAATATAAAAATATGATTTTTAATTTAATCAATTACTTAATTGATTTAAAATTGTTTTATTAAATTTTGAACACCTCTGCTGAAACATCATTTTAGGAAATTAAAAAATCACGTTCTGGGAATTTATGGGACTTAGGACGTCTAATAATTCTAAAATAAAAAATATATAAAATTTATATAAGAACATTTTTATATTATTTATCTTTGTTAAGTAATTTTAACTTAATAACTTTTAGTTAAAGATTAGCTTTTAAACGAATTTGTTAATTATTTTTATTTAAACTATGTATTTTTATATCAAACAATCTTCCTCAAATTAAGTAAAGTTAGTTTTTTGGAGGCATATTTAATACACAAATTTTAAATTTAATATCTTGCCTAAGAAAAACTAATTATATAATTTGGCAAAGAAAAAGGAAATAAAGTGAAAAAACAATTAATTAAAAATGATCAAGGAAAGAGTTAAGGGATTAAAAATATAAAATTACAGAAGAAGAAAATAAAAATAAAAAAGCAATTAAGAATTAAAATGACAAATGAAATAAAATAATTAAAAAGATAAAATACATAAAAAAAATGCTAGCAACATTATTTTTAATATATTTTTTTATTATTAGTTAAATTTTATTGAAAATTAAAAAATATATAAAAATAAAAAATATTAATTTAAAAATAGGAAAGAGTAACATTTATATAATTTTTATAATATTAATAATAAATGTTAAAAAAATATAGATTATGTATTTCTGTTATTAATCATACATCAATTCAACGACTAAAGCAAATTAAATAACCTATTTAAACATATTTTTGACTTTTTGTTGTTGTATTTAATGTCACTCTCTGTATTTTCATTCTTTTAGATAGTATTTAAGAATCTACTGTCATATTATTTTACATGCATTATATAAATGGTTTTAATTTAAATAAAATTTTAAAAATATATGTAAAAGATAAAAGATTTTAGAGTTTTGTTAACCTCAATTTATAGAAGTGAGTTTAAATATTCATAAATAAAAAAATTTATAAAAAAATATATAATTATTATATTAAAATTATAAAAATATAATAAATATTTTTTTAATAAAATTTTATTATTATTAACTAATTTATTCTGTGAAGGTTAACAAAATTCAAAATTTTATTATTGTCAAATCATGGGATCTTTATTTTAAATATATGATAAGTGATATATTTATTGAAAATAACACTTTTTAAGTGAAGAATCATTGGATGGTCTATATTACATTATGATAATCTCAACTAATTATCATGTGACATGTGAAAATATTATTTAATTAATAAAAAAAATCAAAATTCTACTACGTGTCACAAAATGTTTGAAATTACGAACACGCGATAATTCTCGATCTTTCGTTAATTTTTCATCTAAGTGCCCCATGCACAATAAAAAGTGCAAAAGATAAAGCTTTTGGCAAGGAGGCTTGAAGAACACTTGTAACACGAAGCCTTATCTCGTGTTAATCTTTTCTTTGCGCCCTTTTTGGAAACTTCCAGCACCTTTGCTTTTAGCCCTTATCCAGTATTTGTAGACAAACAAACGAAATTAGAAAAGTTCAGGATCTTTTTTCTTATGTCAATTTTCAAACTCAAATACAAAGGGATTCTTGGGGATGAATTAAGAAAAGTTTAAAAGAGGAAAAAAAAACTATTTTTAAAAATTTAAAAATAAAAAATAAAAATGATACATTATTACAAACTTAACGTCTTAATCTTTTGTTTATTTCTATGAATATAAATATAATTTCCTTAATTTAAAAACAAAATTTATTCACTTTTATTTTCCTTTAAAACCATCCTCTTGAACATATCCTAAAGAAATAATGATAATGATTGATAAACATAGCAGAATAAAATAAAAATAACACACTGGTTATGTACATGTTAGTGCATTTTGAAAAACAGAATAAAACTAGACACATGGTTAAAGTGTTAACGTTTGAGTTTCAATAAAAGGGATGAAAACATAAAGGTAGAACAAAACAGAATAATTTTGTTTGCACTTTAAACACTGCCAATTAAAGAATATCACGCAGAAATTTGGATTTGCACAAATTCAAACTTCTTATATCCAATTTTAAGAAGCCCTGTGAAGATAGCCTGTGGAGCAAATGAAAAATCTTCATAAATTATACAATTTTGTTAACTTCAATTCAAGACTGATTTTAAAAAGTCTAAAGCTTTTAGTTATTTATCCTCGTCCTTAAGGATTGAGTTTAGTATTTTCCTAGATTATATGGCTGGCAGAAAAAAAAATAAGAAAATAGATTATTCCAACATAACAAAAGGGAGAACCCTGTTAGTATACATGACCAATCAATCATGATAAAAGTAATATGCAAAGCATGCACCGAGTTATTCAGGCACATGAAGCCTCAAAATACAATGCTTCTTCCTCTGTTCTTGGTTAGCATTTCCCTTTTAGTTAACGCAGAAAACACCAATAGAGACTTTTTTTCTGCCTGGTTAACTTCTTTGGTACTTTTGAAGTCATACCTTGAGTTACAATGGTGTTTAGTTTTATCTTCCTGCTTGACTTGTCTGCATAATCTGAGGACACGTCTTGGACCAAATTGGCATTTAATTGCTTGTTTCTGATTGTTGTTTGGTCAAAAACTGCTCCATTTTCCAAAGAATGTGAAGCAACCTGGGTTGCCTCAATAGGTCTTGAAAGATTTTTCTCTGAAGAAGTTGGGACTACTTTGTTAGAATTTACTTCCCTTAAGTTAGAATTTGTTTCTGTATACCTGAAGGAACAAAAAAAGGATAAAAATATTAATGATCATCTTGTACTACGCTTATTAACCATATGAAAGGAAACAGAATCATACATACTCTTATTCCTTTAAACAACAACAGAAACAGTAGCACAATTACCTTAAGTTTTGAATGCCAGAGTTAGTCTCAAGTGCTTCATGCGAAGTTCCCTCTGGTGTATCTCTATTCGGTACTTCAACATTAACCTCAATTTTAGGACTGAGTTGGATAAGTTTTGCAGAATGTGAATCAACCCTACCTTCTTTTTCCATGCAAGGGGATTCTTGACTGTCAATGCTAGAAGAGGCCACCCTGGGATGATATCGGTGTTCACGCACCATTGAAATGGCCTTGTCTAATGTTTCTAGAGCCTGTTCTACCTCTGATCGGATATGTAGGCTCCTTTTTTCCCTCAGTACACTCCCATCAACTTCCTTATTTGGAATGTCATTTACTTCTTTATTCTCCTCTTCCTTATTTGGAATGTCATTTACCTCTTTATTCTCCTCTTCACATTGTACAATTTCTTCACAATCTACTTCCACAATCTCACTAAGTGCTTTGCTATTATCTAGTGCTTTTGTACTCATTGCCATTGAGATGACATTATTTGTATGCCGATTGCTTTTATCTTCCTTAGATACATCTTGCTTACTTTCAACAAGATCTTCAGAAGTGAGAACTCTTGCAACTTGCTGAAGCTCTCCAACATCCATAGCCTTTGATCTACTTGTGGTATATAGAGCTTCACGAATTCTAGCATATATTGGGTCCTCCAAGGCCTTAGTGAATTCTCCTTTATCATGGCTCATCATAGAAGCCACAGTCTATAACATAATCAGTGATTGGTTTGTGTCCAAAGATGATAGAAAACATTAACAAATAGCAATGCAATGATGCAAGAATGTTTTACTTTTGTTTGATGGAACAGAAAATGACAGATCAGCTGAATCCAGCTTTCAAGCTAGCCATTGCAATTAAGATAGGCTGAGTTCACAAAGCCAGGGTAAATACTGCTCCACATAGGTGTATGTAATAATATAAAGAATTCCTGTTAATGTGTTTGAAACTTATCATTTATGTTGCTTGTTTAAGGGAAATATCTCATCCTACTTTTCTCTGTAATCCATCTAACAAAACTAACTATGATATCAAAAACTAAATAATAGTAATCTAACGACAATAATTAAAGAATCCAAGGGATGGATGATTTATTTGATTATAGGATATAACAAAAAGTGCAATACATTTATAACCAAAAAAATGCAACATTACATTTATTTTTAACTTGTTTTTCTTCATTAAATAATGAATTAACTCATTAGGTAGATCCAGAAAATCAAAAACATTTTTTCATTGAATGCCTAATAAAAGAAGCATATCTGAAACGAATCTACTACCTTCTGATAAAGTCTGAAACCATTTCCAATGAGCTGCCTTGAAATAAAGTTTATTAAGGATGGAGGCACAAAATCCAGCTTTACATCCATATTTGCTATCGTCCTACAAAAGTTCAAGTCTTGAATCAGGATTGCTAATAAACTCCATTTTCTTTGTGGTACCTTTTTCATTTTTTACCTCATGATGAAAAGTCAAGCCAAGTAGTAAATCAATGAACCAGTTTACTTTTATCTTTCTTTCAGAATCTAGTATCAGATGAATAGGTAACTTATAATGGAAAGTTGGAAACATAAGACTCTTTATCCTCCAGGAACCAGCAAAGTCACTTCAGACAGAACAATCAAAGCACCTACATAACTATTCACAAAAATACCAGCAATACCAAGCAAGTACAAAATAGAAACAAAATAAATTATTAAAACAAGAACAATTTAGTTCCCTGACTGATCCCCCAAATCAAAGCCCATCATAGTCAGAATTTTCTAATAACTGGAATTATATTATTCTTAACCTATAGTCCAAACCCCAGGATGAATTCAGAAGCAGTAATTTCAGTTATTTTCCTAGGAAGATAACACACTATTAGAATTTTAGAAGTTTCTGTACATTTGACTAGAGATTGACACAATATGCAGAATGCTTGTGTATGTTTGTACTGCAGATCGTGATTGACTACAAGTAAAGAAATGGTTGTTGTTTAAATTAACATTCCAAATACAACAACAACAAAGTCTTATTCTATGGGTGAGATCGGTTAACATTTCAAATAATGAACAGAAAAAATGCAAGGACTTTCATTACTGATGGAAAAATAGGCTTCATAGTTCATATTCTATAACCAAATCTCTCTCTCTCAAATGAATAACAAATAAAAGTGAATCAAATATGCTTACTACTATAAATGCACAAATGCAATTATAGAATGCAACAAATTTTGCAAATATAACAAACATAAAATAATATTATATTGTTGTATCACACATGTTATTGACAACTAAAATACTTATCATAATTCTGCTATGGTCCAAAAATATTTCTTAAAGACAGTTCATCTCTTTTCTAAAACAAGCAGCCCATATATGGCACATTATGGTTTATGATTGTTGAATATTTTCTCCTTTCACTCTACCACTTCATTCAAGTAAATTCTCATGTTTAACTACATCTAAAACTCACCGAAAGTAACTTCTTTCTGATGTCACCTTCTGCAAAGCAAAGCCTCCCACCAAATCAACTCTCACAACATCCTTTGCTTCAGGAATCACCTCATTGTCAAAACCACAAATGGTGTCAGTGACACTCTTTGACTCGGAGACCTGAAATCAAATTAAGCACAATTTCAATCTAATTTGAAATAAAATTTAAAAGTTAAAACAAACAAGGTTCTAGATGATTACCGAATTTGTAAGAACAACAATTAAGTCATCTTGAAAGTACTCAAACAAATAATAGTGCACTATAGCTTCTCTCGTAGACAAAGGCCATGAAACCTTCACCCTTTCTTCCAAAATGCAGAGAAAAATCAGCATTCGGAAGCAAAACTTTTAGCATGGTAAGGCGTTAAAAAGTTTTTCGTTTTTTTAATTGGTGCTAGCAGGACAAACCTCACAAGTGATAATTGTTCCCCAATCTGGACCTGGTGCAAACATTCAGCTGACAATATTTTGAAAGAGGGAATGGTAGACTGAGGCCACCTAAATGGAAATTGTGAAAAGGGCATCAACTAGAAGTATCAGATACATTTTTATAGTGATATATTACTGAGATTCAAAGCCATTTCTAAGGTATACAACAACTTTCAGGAATCATGACCACCTCAAAACAAAAGTAGTAAGTCAATTGCAAGCAAAACACATTTCCTCAACAGTAATTTTCTCAGCACCCCAAAACACACCAAAAAGATAAAGCACTTTCTTCTTTTTATTATTAAGGAGTATAACTTTGAACTTTATACAGAAATATAATAAAGATAAAAACGATAATGGTGGTCAATGTCATATTGGAACTAGTATACAGAAAATTCAAGGCACTTATTGTACTAAATAAAACTCTCACCATTTTTTGTAAAGGGATGTCTCCCATGAGATACATAAACCTGTAACAAAGAAAACAATTAACTCAATTTTGCATATTGATATCAATAAAAGGGTGGTGCTAAAAGTATTTGCTTCAGTGTGGCTTACAAACATCAACCGGCCCATCTACAAAGCCTTCAACTAGCATTGTGTGAAAGGGAGTTCCCTCTGGTCCTTCGCGATACATAACACGAAACTCTTCACCATCTTGTTTCAACTGTTGAAAGAAGTAAAATTATCAATAACTGGAGAATTTGATGGAAAAAACTAAGTATCCTCAACCTAAAACATAACAAAAGTCATGCTACAAATGTCACAAGAGATTGCATTAGTCCATTGAATTTTAGACAATCGGGTACTGTTGGACTAAAAAAACTGAACCAACAAGGTCAGTCATCAAATGTAAATTCCTGCTTTCTGTGAAAGGAAGTTGTCAATTGAATTCACCAAAAGATTTAAGATTTAAATGAATGGAAGATGGCATAAATAAAAAAGATAAAACATGGTTAAACTACAGAGTAGATAGCATACTTTCCAATCAGTGTGCGATGTATTAGATCTTCCACCATCATCTGAAGAAGCACTCCTCAACATATCAAGAAAATTAGATATCTCTGCAGTCTTGGTTTCGGCTAATTTCTCTCTATATCCTGCACCAACCAGTGAACATGAATTGCACAAATAAAAAATGACAAAGTAAACTAACTAAACAATTGTTCCAATTATTTAGCACCATTTCTTCCTGAATATGAATTCAAAGAGAATTAGGGAGCACCTTCTACATTGAGTTCTGAAGAAGGTTGCAGTTGACTTCTAACAAGCTTTTTGAGCATCTCATCATTTGTAAGATCAGGTGAGGCAAGGGTTCTATCCAGCCTCTCCCTATACTGCACAATCTTTCTCTTCTTCTCCATTTTTGCATCTCTTGGGAAATTGGAACAGACCGTCTTTCAAAAAGTCAGATCAGGAACACAAGCCTCATCAATTAGTAGGATTCAGATTCTTCTCCTAAACCTACTACAACAGAAATCCACAGTGGTTAAACAAGACAAGCCAATCTGTTATAATACTCTCATCTCATCATGCACGAATCATGATTAACAAAACACAACAAACTGCATGTGTTTAACTAGTCAGAACCCACAAAAAGGTTTCTCTCCACAAGACAAAGTAATGAATTTTTTTATAAATTCACCCCTATATGTTGTTGTCAATTTATCATATAAAGATCCACAAACCAAAAGCCAAGAAAAGTCAATAGACTCAATACACATCCACCATATATAACACATCCATTTGAAGCAAACACAAAAAGAAACTTCAAATTTCAAAGCCACAAGGAAATAAAATTCTAAGAGGGACAGAAACAGAATAGCTGAATAGGTGAATTTACATACACCTCAAGACAAGCTAGCAATTACATGAAACTACATAACAAGCAAAATTTGAAGTCAACAAAAGCGACAAACCAAAATAAAATTCCAGGCTTGATGTCAACAAAGATCATTCACATGACAAGTAGAAATTGAAGAAACTCAAAGAAATCCAATTCAAAAAAAAAAAAAAAGAGGTGAAGATATCAAAACAACCCACATGAAGCAACAGCTTAGAAAGATGAAAACTTCATTAAAATTCTTTTTAAAAAAAAGAGCATACATGATTCATGAACCTTGGCTTTGAGAATTGGTGCTTTTCAAATTTCAATATTCATATTCTGGGAAGAACCCAGAAGCAGAAAAGGCAGATCTCAAGCAATAATGCAATCCCAAGACAGAGTCTGGTGATGTGAGCAACACAACACACGGTGGACTTGGCTTTGCTTCCCTTGAGAGACAAAATAGCAGCACACTAACAACCCAACCAAATAATTATATTTTATTTTAAATATTATAAACATAAAAAGGAATTCGTTTACAAGAAAAAGTAAGTATGCAACAAGATTTAAAAATTATAAATTTAATAAGAATGTTTTTATTTTTAAAATGATAAAAATAGTAAATTTAGATCATATAGTTATATATAAATGATAAAAAAATTAAATTATTTTCTCCAATTCTCTTATTATATTAGTTGTTCAAAAGTTATAAATATTTTGATTTATGAAGAATAAATATATAAAAATATAAAACACTTCTAAAATCTTAAAAAACAAAACTAATTTACTAGTATTAATATTAGTTTAGATTATGTCCTATTATTTAATAAAGTGTAACTATACAGTGTGAAAGGGTGGAAGGCGAAGTTAGAACTTGGAACTCGCGTCAAATTCAAAGGTTTTTGTGTGGGACCCACTCAAACACCCCGGATTGAAGGATAACATTTTGGCTTTTTTACATAAATACTGCCTTTTCAAACTCAAATGACGCATGTGCCCTAAAAATATTTTTATTACATAAATATCCTTAAAATTGTAAACAGAAGTCGATTATAAACTACTTTAATTTAAAAATTGAATTTACTAGTACCTCTCACAAAAATCGACTTTAAAAGACTTCATATCTTCACAGAAGTTGACTTTAATCCATTGAAGTCGATTCTAATCGTTTTTAATTGCTGATTTTCAAATACAAACAAGTTGATTATAATCGACTTCCATATAACAGCAAAGACGATTAAAATCGACTTCTATTATTATTTGAAGATGATTATAATCGACTGCTATATAAATGTGAGTAACCAGAAAGAATAGAGTAGAGAGAGAATCAGGACTAAAGAGAGAAAGGAGGCCAGAGAGAAGGATCGAAGAACAGTGGAGACAGTAGAAATGATCGAAGAACAGCAGAGATAACATAAATAACAAAAGATGGATAATGAT
The DNA here is from genome assembly GCF_003935025.1 of Abrus precatorius. Lineage (NCBI taxonomy): Eukaryota > Viridiplantae > Streptophyta > Magnoliopsida > Fabales > Fabaceae > Abrus > Abrus precatorius. Next base: position 6,659,929 of record NW_020874417.1, read on the forward strand.
TTATATCGACTTAATTTTGCTGATCATATTGTCAGCAAGTTGTCAATACAGGTAAATTAATTTTTAAATATATTTAGTTGATTTATAATTAGTTATTTTTGTATTTAATTTAATATATTATTAATTTTGTAATTATATGTTAATATTATTTTGTAAATTAATTGTCTTATGTTTGTTATAATTATAATTATTATATTGAGGAATGTAAATAAAATTTTATTATATATTTATAATTATTATAATAATATAGTTTTATATTATAGTGATCTATAATTATAATAATTTTGATATAATGTTTTCATTTAAATCTTGTATATATTATTTTGTTATTGTACAGGAAGCTCGAATTTTAAAAAGTAGGCATTATAATTTGATAGTTCCTCCAGATTCAAGAATGGAACCATTTCTTAGGCAGACTAGTTTTTGGTATGTTGCACAGATGGTTCCAGTATTTGATTATAATAGGACATTCATAAGTACACTTGTAGAACGTTGGAGGCCTAAGATACATACATTTCATTTTTCATATGTAGAATGTACGATCACTTTGGAGGATGTTGTGTTTCAGCTAGTCTTACATGTGGATGAAGTCCCTGTGAGTGGTTGCATTGGAGCGTGGGAGAAATTTTATGATCGAAATATATAGGCATTGTGTGAAGATTTACTTGGAGTAGTTCCTGATGAGAGTAACATAAAAGGATTTTTCGTAAATTTATAGTGGTTTTTAGATACATTTGGAGCATTACCTCACAATGCTGATGGGCAGACTATTATCCGTTACACTAGAGCGTACATAATGATGATATTTGGTGGGGTATTGTTTCCAAATAAATTAGAATTTAGGGTTCATATGAAGTGGCTACCTTTTAACTGATTTTACTAAGATTCTAAATTATAGTTGGGGTTCTGCTATGCTAGCATCCCTTTATCGTGAGCTTTGTCGTGCAGTGAAATACAATGTCACCAAGATTGTAGGTTGTTTGCCTCTTCTACAGTCTTGGGCATGGTATAGAATACTTTAGTTAGCCCCTAGGCACCATTATCCTCTCATTTTTCCACTAGCATTGAGGTACAAATTAATTCTATTAATATATTATTTTTTTGTTATTTATATATGTTAATTTTGCAAGTAATTATTATTTATGTCCATTTCAGGTGAAAAAGTTATAGGTTATCGACGAGATCAGATACAGATAAATTATTGTGTTATAAGAGGATCATTGATTCAATTGACATTACTAGGGTAAGTTTAAATAAGATGTATGTTACTAAATTATTTTGTTTTAAATAATTATATTTTTTGGTCTAATATTTGTTATTTATTATTTCAGTTTAGATAGACGCCCTACAACAACAATGAGGTCAGGAACATTACACTTTCTTTCATGTATGATGAGGCTAATGTTTGGGTATCTGTGACTGTTCTTATACAGTTTACTATAATTAAGTGGCACCCTGTTGATCGCGTGGTTCGACAATTTGGTAGAGCACAACATATACCAATCAGCCCAATAAATATTGATCGATTGCATACTAAGGATGGGAGGGATGATATAGAGATATGGTGGCCTAATTACACCAAACATGGCACACTATATGGGAGGTACGTAGGGAGCAACGAGTTCAATACCCTTTATCTGATGATGATCGTCCCTCTGTCGAGTATTTCCAGTAGTATTTATCAGTCGCTAATAGATTTTTGTCATTGGATGGAGCCCCACAGAATCCAAAGTTTAGGGACTTGCCTGATGGTGTAGCACTACATGCTCCCTCAGTACCTGACATCACACACCCTAATGACGTTCCAGATAGACACTCTTTTAGCCGTCGTTTGCGTGCAGGTACATGTGCTAGTAGACGCCAATACTCCAATGAGGTGCATATACTAGCTGACCCCCCAGCACATGATGTACAACCAGATGTACTTTAGAATTGTCGTCGTTTGCGTGCAGGTACATGTGCTAGTAGACGCCAATACCCCAATGAGGCGCACATACCAGCCGACCCCCCACCACATGATGTACAACCGGATGTACTTTAGAATTTGAATTTTATGCAGTTTAAAATTTAAATTTTATGTCATTTGAAATATTATTTTTACATTGATATCATTTAATAATTTATAAAATTGTTATACAAAAATATTAATAAATTAAATTAAAATTATTATTTTATTTAATTTTGGTAAAAAATTTGAACAAATTATATGGGCAGGACGTGAAAAATGCATTAAAGAAGTCGATTATAATCAACTCTCTTTTAACACAGAAGTCGATTCTAATCGACTTTCCCATTGCATTGCAGAAAACGATTTTAATCGACTTCTGTATTTGTGTGCAAAATCTATTTTTATCAACTTCTATGCAATTCAATTTAGGACATTCATGTAAAAAAAAATTTTAAAACATATGTAATTTAATATTTAAAATAATTTATTTCTGTAAATTTCCCTAAAAAAGTGAATTTATTTATAAAAAGTATTTTATGATAAAAATTATTTAAATTATATAAAATTAATATATTATTTGTAACAGAAGCATAAATGTGAGAACTAGTAAAATTAAAATTGGTATAAAAATAATGGGTAAAAAGATAGGAAGTTTAAAATAGTTGTTGGTAAATGAGGTCGATGAGGTTGATGTTACTCAAAAAAAAATATAAATGATATATTTTTTAAGGTATTTACTTGTAATAAAAGTTGATAAATAATTTTTTATTAAAATACTTTTTAATATATATTTAACTATTGAAATAGTTGAAAGTAATGAGAATAATAATGATAATGAAAAAATTATGGAAGGAGACAATCATGTTATTGATAATGAGATATATAGAGACTGACTTGTGGTTACTAAACAAAAAAAAAAATCTAACTTAAAAGCAATTAAACCTAAAAAAGATGAAGAGCTTGTAAAGAAAAAAAAAATGTTATTTTAGAAGGCCTTTAATATTGTCTCTCGAAAGAATGATGATTAATAAGTCACAATTTCAAATCTAATAATAATAAGACAAACATATTATCTTTATACCATTCGTCATAGAAAAGAGGGAACAAAGGGACAATAAGTAGCAAGTCCTCACCAAGCTAAATTTCTACAGGTACATTTTAAAAGGGTGACGAGGTCACATATAATACAGGAGCATTTACATGCCATGCAAAAAAGCCTAACCTCAACTCAATAAGTCAACTTAGTAAAGGCATAGCACTTGTTGGAAGTTAAGCCATGAACATGGAACTTAATCAAAGAAATTGTTTCAAATTATTAGAGACACAATTGACAAATAGTATAATTTCAAGATCAACAACAAGAAATGAAGAAGGGTTTATGGTAAAAGTGGTGGGAGCTACACCTCTCAATACTTGAATCTCATACCCTCACAACTTACCTTGTCATGATATTAGAATTTAAATAACTTTTAATCCTATCCTAGAATATTATAAGAGCTGGTAATAAGAAATGATAGAGACATGTCAAGGATATTCTTAGTAGATAGCAGCCTATGATACTTTTTTTTGTGAAACTCACATTGAGTTCACTAAAACTTCTCAATTTTGGAGGAAAGTAGATATTAACTGGTCTATGGAGTGGAGACCTAAGGGCACTCATGTGGTTTATAGGTTATTGTTTAAGAAAATAATCAATTTATCCTTGTAGTCACTCATTTTAACCCACATTTTATCACCGTTAAAATAGGGGTAATGGCTAAAGAATGACATTATACTTGTATTTTTGCTAATCTTGCGACTACCTAAAGAAAAAAGACATGGATAACCTTAAAGAATGTTCATGTCATTTCTTCCACTTCATGGATAACGATTGAAGACTTCAATGAGGTGCAATTTCCTTTTATGCAAAAAAGTGAGTTTAATTCATACAACAAGGCTTGAGCATTCAGTGCAAGGCCTAAGTGTGACTTAACCAATATTCCTTCATCAGGTTATGTATTCACTTGACATAGAAATCATAATGGTCAAACATTCTTTCGAAGATATTAGTAGAAGTATGACAAATCTACCTTAGTTAAGAAGCTTTCCAAAAGCTTTTGTCAAAACACTTACTCTTCTACACTTTGATTATAGTTCTCTCTTGGTAAGCTTTGGTGGGCTTCCCCAAATGCATGGACTTTTACTTTTACTTTTTCAAGCAGCTTGAATAGTTCACAAAGACTATAACATAGAAGAATACATCGTTCTATCTAGATAATATCCCGACAATCATATTTGATGATGTTTTAAATTTGCAGCAGCCTATAACAAAAGAAGAGGTCTCTCTAACTTTCTATGCTATATACCCCTACAAGACTCTTGGCCTGATGAGTTCCAAGCAATCTTTTATAAAAAATATTGACATGAAGTAAGTAGCAATATAAATAAACTAGTTAGTAATGCTTTTGAAAAAGACACTTTTGATACCAAACTCTCAAAGATTCATATCTCTCTCATTTCAAAAGTGAATCGTGCTATCAATTTCAAGGAATTTTGACCTATTAGCCTTTGTAATATCCTTTACAAAATCATTAAAAAGGTACTTATTAATAGGTTAAAATATATTCTTAATGATTTCATTAGGCCTCTTCAGAGTTATTTCCTCCTAGGCCAGATTACTACAGAATGCAATTATTTTACAAAAGTCCTAGAGGAGAAAAAGGAATTTTGCCTTTAAATTAGACCTAGGAAAAACTTATGATCATATTGATTGGAGATTCTTAAGGCATAATCTCCTAACTTTAGATTTTTAAATAAAATAATGACTCTTATTATGCACTATGTTATTACCTTATCCATGAGTTTTTATGAAATGAGAATAAGTTTCCTTTGTTTTATCTAAACCGCAATCTCTGTTAAGGTGATCGACTCTCTCCATATCTTTTCTTTTTGTGTATGGAGATGTTAGCTTTTGTTATAGAAGATTTTGCGAGGAATAACCAATGCTACCAAATTAAAGTTAACAAAAATTGTTCAACTATATCTCATCTACTTTGTACTGATGATGTGCTTTTATTTGCCAAAGTTCAAAGCTATCAAATCAAAATCATAAAGAAAATTGTTGATTGGTTTAGTATTGTATCTGGTCTGAAAGTTAACTTGATAAAATTTCAAGCTTATGCTTCAGTTAATATTAATGGTCGGAAATAAGCAAAGTTCAACTCTATCTCAGGTATTTGTTTTACTTCTTTCTTTAATAAGTCTATGGGCTTTTCAATGATCTCATGTAAAGTAAAAAAAAGACACTTTGACATCATTGTGGAGAAAATTCAACATCAGCTTGCTAATTAGAAGTCTAGTTTTCTTAATAAAGCAGAATATTTAACTCTAATTAAGTCAGTTATTATAATAATCCTAACATAATACCTACAATTGTATCAATTACCTCAATTTGTTTGCCAAGTATGTGTCTTTATTGGATTAAAAAAATTTGATATATGATGAACAAAAAAGACAAATTTGGGTCTAACTATTTGTAAGAAAATATGTGAAAGAAGATAATTTGTTAGATAATAATAAAGATAGAGAATCTCACTATTGGCAAGCAATTAAAAATGCTAAAAATATTATGAGGGATGAGTTTACTTTTTGACTTAGTAATAAGCAAGTTTCCTTGTGGTATCATAACTGGTTAAGAATGGGCAAATTATGTGGCCACATTTTCTATGTCAGCATTCAAGATATAGAGTTGTAGGTTAAGAATATGTCAATTTGATACCAACATTAATTAACTCAGTCATTCATCAATTTAACATGTCAATTAATAATCATGTTGAGGACAAGTTTATTTTGTCAAATAGTTTGGAGAAAAGTTATACAACTAAACATGATTTTAATATGCTCGAGATGTTACACTTCTACTAAAGATACTCTCCAATGTGTCAGAAACTATTTAGTAGCTAAGAAAATCTAGATTCATACAGGTCTATGAATAGAAAGACTTGCAATTTTCTTTGTTGTGAACAAGTAGATTATAACTCAATATAAAGTAATTTTCCCTTATTTTTAAATAAACTATGGTTTTTATGGAGGGCCAAGAATATTAATTACATTAATGGAAAAAATATCCCAGCTTACAAAATTAGGCTTAATGTTATGAACCTTGTCAATCAGCTTTATTTATGTGAATAAGTGCAGTAATCTCAAACCTATTTGAAGTGTTTGGTTTGTTGGGAGGTTGATTAAAATTTTAAATTCATCTTTATTGTTGATGTGAGTACTTGGAGGAGTCTTTGAAGAGCTAGTTTTTGTGCTCTTATTAGAAATAAAAATGAAAATTGAAAAGAGGAGTTTTTAGGTTTATTAACATTTCTAACAATACTCATTTGGAATATAAAGAAGTGGCTAGAAAATGACTGACAAATCACCATCAAACACACTTGTATGAAAGCAACAAATGTGTAGATTTTTTAGTTAAGTTGAAAGTTTTTTTTTATATTGTGGTTTCAAATATTGAGTCTCACTTTTTACAGATTTAATATTAATTATTGAGGCTGATGTTAAGAGAAGTTGATATATGACTATAAACTTGAGATTACCTCGTAAGTTGATGTTAGAAAAGTCTCATATCTGAGATTATAATTTTTCTATTTTTGTTGATGTTTCTTTATTTTCCTTTACCAAAAAGTATATGTTACAAAATTAAAAAAATAATATTTTATTAAAAATTATAACATTTAATTTTATACATTACATAATATTTTATTATTTTTAATATAATTTTACCATACATAAATATTTATTTATATTTTTAAACTCATAGAAAAAATGGATAATTTAAAATTTAATGTATATTTATAGATATAATAAAAATATTAAATAATATTTTTATTAAAAATTATATCATTTAAAAATATCAAATATAAAAAATCCTTTTAGGTTTAATAAAAATGTGTTATATATCAATTTTGAGTATATATATATATATATATATATATATATATATATATATTAAAAGAAATTTGAAATTGTATTTAATTTACACAATTTCTCATATTATTAGTTTTTATTTTTATTTTTACATTTTGTAGTCTTACTTAATATATGGAAAAGATAAAATTATTTTAAAATACTTCTATCCAAATATTTATGGTTAATTTAATCTTTTACATATATATATATATATATATATATATATATATATATTGCAGTGTTAATTTATTTGAATTAATAATTTCTACAATACACAACTATTTTATTTTAAAATAAATATAAATATAATTTAATAATTAAGGATAAATATTTTATGGTAAGTTGTTAGTTCATTAATAACAAATATTATTAAATTATTTTATATTCATTAATTTTAAAAAATAAAAATAATTTAAAATTAAATTTTTAATCAAATTAAATTGTTAAAAATAATCTTTAATATATAATTAAAAAATAATAACTCTTAAAAGTATTTATTTTTAAATTTAATTTTACATATGTGTTATATAATATTTCATTTATTTAAAAATTTTGTCTCTATTCTAAATTAAGTGACTACGCATTTTAAAATTTATTATTTTATATTAAAAATATACTATTATACTTAATTAAACTTGAGAAATTAATAAATTAATTTGCAATGAGATATATTTTTAATGTGTGTGAAAAAACTGAATAAATTTTATTTGAAAATTATAATTTAATATTATGAGAGAGAAAATAAATTTGTAAATTATTTTACTTTAAAGAATTGAGATTTTATACATATATAATAGAGATAAATTTAAAATCAAATATTTTTTAAATATTTATTTTAAAAGTAAACTGAAAGAAATATTTCTAATAATGAAATAATAATAATAATAATAATAATAATAATAATAATAATAATTTAATTTGTGTAAAATAACACCGAATAAGAAATTATATATAATAATTTTTTTATAAAATCACGGCATTGAATATAATTAAATATATTAATACAATAAATATTACAATTTATAATCTAGTTGTTTATATTGTACAATATTGCACAATTTAAAAATCTTAAAAAACAAAAAAAAAATGCTTTATTTAATCCAACATATATTATAGTTTCAATTTATTTAAATTAATTAGTAGTTTTTACAACGTATAACTGCTTTATTTTATATATTTTTAAGTAACATAATTATAAAGATATTTAGAATTTCATAGTGAGTATTTTAATTATTTATAAATATTATGAATATATTGCATATTTTTAAATTTAATATTTTCAATAATATATGATCAATAAATATTTTATTATTTAAATTATAATTTTATTAGAGAGATGTATTTTTGTTTAGTTTATATCATATGAGCATTATAGATAACAAAACTCTTATTTTAAATATTTAATATAATTGTATAACTGAAACTCAAATTTAAAACCATAAATAAAACTGAAATAGTTATTTATCAATTGGTTAATGTGATCAATAACTAAAGAGATATAACTTTTAAAATAAAAATTTAGATTTTAAAAATTATATTAAAAAAATAAATATGAAATACCAAAGAAGTTGAGACACAATTAAGAAATAATAACTTCAAATATGTGTTATATGATATTTAACTTATTTGATTATAATTGATGTCTTTTTTTTTTCTTTACTCTAAGTTTAACATTATGCACTTCTCATAATGTATATTCATGTTATATACATCAGAAATACAATTTTAATATTTTTATAATTTCAAAATTATTAATTAAGTAATTGTATAATTTTTTAAATCATTATTTTATATTAAAAATACACTATCATGTTCAATAATAATTAAAAAACTAATAAATTTACATATATGCACTTTAAAGAGTGAAATATATCCTTAATCTAAGTGAAAAGACTGAATATATTTTACTTAAAAATAATAATTGGTATTATGTGAGAGAAAATAAATTTATAAAAATATTTTATTTTAAAAATAATAATATTTTATAAATATATAAAAGAGATAAACTTAAATATAAATTTTTTTAAATATTAATTTAAGAAATAGACTCATATTGAACAAAAAAAAATTATGAGAAAAAGAAAAGAAAAAAAAATGCATTATTTATGCACTTGGGATTGATTGGAGAAAAGAAACAGGGGAAAAGAAATTGCATTCCCTTCACGCAAAGCAAATGATTCTGTTAGCAACCAATATCACAGCTTACTACAAGATCACAAGAAAATATTTTTATCTTCTTTTGTTTTGAAATAGTTATAATGATTTAGGAGGCATTATAATCCAATTCTTTTTAAAGTAAAACACTTTTACTTTCTAGTAACCAAGCTGTTAATGTTATTTATTATACAAATTTAATAATTTTATTATATTATATTACAACTAGTAAATCCTTCATGGAATACATTAATTGAATTATTAGACTTTTGTTGGAGAACTTATTTTATCACATATGATATAATTTCTGTTAGAATTAGAGATAGCAAGATGGCCTAGTCTGCCTCGATCTGTCAGTCCCAAAACGGCTTAGCTCGAGTCTGTCCTATTTTAAAAATAAGCTAAAATTTTTAGTCCAATTTATTTCACAGTGGATTAGGAGGCTAACAGGTCAATCTGTCAAAAGAAAAAAAAAAGTTGATGAACCATTAAATTAATGATCAGTCCACCAAAAATTAACAAAATAAATAAATAAATAATAATAAATAATAAAATTTATTTTTGTATTAATTAAAATTAATATTTAATTAATAAATAATTATTTTTAAATTTTAAAAATAAAAATAGGCCTAACGGGTCAGTCTACTCTGGCTCATCATTGGCCTACATTTTGGCAGACCAAAACGAGATAGATTAAGCAGGTCATTGGATCTAAATCACTCAGTCTGACTCATCAATTTTGGTGCGTTAAGTAGGTCAAGCCCACTCTAACAACTCTAATTAGAATGTTATATATATGCACATAAAATTTATTCTTACTTGCATAATGTACAGTTATAATATTTGTTATTTGGAAATAAATTCTTTTAATTCTATAAATTTCAATCTAATGGGATATATTTCATAGCGCTTTGCTTCTATAAATCACCAAAACATAATGTTCTCTCCTTTTCTTTTTTAATTCTTTCCTTTATCAAATATAAAACATGATTCATATAGTTTAAATTTAAAATTTAATATTATAATTTAAAAATAAAAAAAGAAAAAAAATCAACATCAAAATACACACTTATGACAATGATCAATTTAAGATAGCTTCATATTAACTTAACTTCAATTGAAGCACACAACATCAAAACACTTGTCACCGGTCTTTGATTGGTTGAAAGAGCTAGGTACACACATGTAAGGAGGATGATCAAGTCAAATATGTCACCAATGTGCCTAGACGACATCAACTAACTCATAATCTAACCAATGAGTAGTCAATTTTTAGAGGAACTCATAGAAGTTGTTGGATATTTTCACAGTCCTATGAGTAGTTACTAGTAGTGTCTCAAATAATCTTGCATTTTTAAAAACAATTAGTAGAAGTTACCACCACAAACTTGTCTTAGAACATGGACTCAATAGCATCATTTTAAGTAGTCATTCAATGTGATTTAGTGCATGTTTAGCATGATTAGTAATTAATTAGTAGTAACTCATTATGTAGTTTATAAATAAGATTTTGATTTTTTATTAAAAAGAAAAAAAAGAGAGACACAATTACTCATATACTTCTTTGTAAGACATCTTCTGGATTTGCATCGTTATCACTTTTAGTTGTATTATGAAAAACATTAAGTGTGATCTCAATTTTTATTTTATGTACACTTTTAGTTGTATAATGAAAAATATTGAGTAAGTGTGATCTTAATTTTCATTTTATGTACACTTATTTTAAAGGTGGCTCACAAGTTAGTTAGTCTTTAAAAAGTTAAAAAGCTCATATTTATTTAAATCTTTCTTCATAATATTCCAAACTTTTTATTTTATTTAATTGTTTTTTAATAGGCCCATCTAATAAGCCCATTTATCAATGTTTCTTTTAAAAAAAACACAATGTGAATCATTATTTCTCAAAAAAGTGCTTATAAAACATTTTAACTAAAAAGAAAATAGACATCAATTAAATAAATAAACACGTACCTTATGTGATGATAAATATAAAAATATTCAATAGTTACAACTCTTGTGGTTGCAAATATTATATTTATTCTCATTTTTAAATTGTAAATATTATTTGTTCAAGTGATTAACAATATCTTACTACCTTTTATATTACACTACTTTAGAATATATATATATATATATATATATATATATATATATATATATATAAAAGATGCAATTATACAAGAAAAAAATTTAATTTTAAAAAAATTAATGCAATTTGTACTCACTTTATAAAGTATTGTATAGGTTTTAAAGAATTTAATATAAGTGATTTTTAAAAAACATTAAATATAAGCAAAGACATAGAAAGACTAAATAAATGACAAAAATTATTTTAGATTATCTACTATCAGTATAGTTATAATTTATTATTATTATTATTGTTATTAGATAGATCACAAGATATCTCTAAACTTAAAAGATGAAGACAAATAAAACCATGATCATAAGTTTGGTAAATAAATAATAAAATCTTGACTGTAAAAAATGGGACATCAATAAAAAACTAAAATAATTTATAAAAATAAAAACTAAAACAAAAAATAAATTATTTAAATAACTAAAATAAAAAAGTTGTTAAAATATAAAAATTAAAAATATATTTAAATTTATAATTTATTTATATATTTATTATTTAAATTCAACGATCATAAGGTATCTCTAAACTTAAAGAATCTAAAACAAAGAAATCATAATCCTATATTTGAATAAAAAATAATAAAATAATAAAAAACCAAAGACGTTAACTTAAATAAACACGCATCTTCTCTAACAAAAATAATGACTTCAATAACTATTATCACTAATAATATTTTACTAATTCTATTATTAATTAATATAATTATTAATTAACTCTCGTGACTTACAATATTTTACTAATTCTATTATTAATTAATATAATTATTAATTATTATTATCATCACGTTAATCACCATTGTAACTATTATTATTTAATTATCATAAGTTTATCACTATTATCTTTTTTTTGTATTCTCAAATTCATCAAACAAACTTATTTTATAAAATAAAAAGTGATTTCTATAGTTAAAATATAATATTATAATTTCAAAATTAAAAGATTGAAAAAAATAAAAAAAAACTAAAAGTTACAAAATTAAAAACTAATATTAATTTTTAAAAAATTTAAAATTTAAACTAAAAACTAAAAAAAACTTAAGTTTGGGGAATTAACAAGTATTAAAAGACAAGACGTAAGCTTGCTGGATATGCAATTAGTAAAAGAATTCCATTACCATCATCCACTAGAGATTGTCATTACTAGGCTGTAATAACATTTTATTTTTGCATTGATTTATGTAAGTCTAAAAATAAAATACGGTTAATAGCATATTTGAACTGATACTGCAATGATTATGCTATAAATTTCTACCTTATGCTGAAAATATGCCAAAAGGCCTAAAGTTTTGATGACGTTAGAATTTGATTTATAAAGGAAACCAAGCAATCTTAGATATTCAAGCTAAATGCAAGTGATATATTTTAAAATATTTATAAAATAAAGTTAAATTTAATTATAAAAAAACTAATAGTGTTAAAAATAACTTATTTTTTAAAAGTATATAATACAAACTATTATAAATTCTAATAAATGTTATATTTTTTTAACATTAATATTAATATTTATATTAATTTGTGAATTAGAATTATTAAATTATTATAGATATATTGTTATTAATTATGAAATAAAATAAATATGCATAGTTATTATTAATCGTATAAATTTTATGATTGGACTCTTAGTGAGAATGACTCGTGATGGATTGGGTCATTCTATGTGTCCAATGAGAGATTCCTGCTCTCATCTGATTAGGTTATAACTGTTGCCCCTATTAGACAGTTACTTGTGTGGGATAATAACAATTAGATTAGAGAGTAATACACACTCACTTGAAAAGAAAGATTGCTTATAGATCATGCGTTCTTATCAGGTACGCGTTTAACACGGTTATTTAATTACATATATATTGTTGAAAATATATTGAGATGTTATGATATGTGTTATGTATAATCAATAATACCTTTATAATTTTATCTAAATTCTTCAATTGGTATCAGAGCTTTTTCTAATACATATTGTAATTTTTCAACTTTGAGAAACCAAAATGCTATAATTTTATATATGGATTTAGAAAATAATTTAGGACTTTTTTTCCTCTTATATTCATAAATTTCATATCTAAAAATTGTTAATTTTTGTTGGATATATTAAGAAAATTTTGCAGTTTCTTAACTTTTTGAAAATATGAACCTTAAAATCGTTTTCTTTTAAATTCTTCAATTGGTACAAGAAAGTGGGAAAGTATGTTCCTTATCTTAGTCCAACCAAGAAATTCTTCAAAGGGGAATGCAAGTATTGCAAAAAGTTTGGACATATGCTGAAAGATTGTTATATGCTAAAGAAAAAGAATCAAAAGGAAGGTACACTCCTTATTCTAGCTTGTTTTGAAACAAATGTTGTTCATGTCCCTCCTAATACTTGGTGGTTTGACTTGGGAGCAACAATTCATGTGGTGAATTCCTTGCAGGGGTTCACAAGCTTGAGGAAACCAAGTGATTATGAATAAAAGATCATAATAGGAGATGGAGCTAGAGTTCCTGTTGAAGACATTATAGTAGTTTCTTTATGTTTGCCTTCTTGTTATGTTTTGTTATTGAAAGACATTGTTTATGTTCCTACTATCCGAAGAAACTTGATCTCTGTTTCTGTTTTAGATAGTTGTGGTTATTTTTTTGTCTTTGGCAATGGAAAACTAGACATCTATTTTGATTTTTCTGTTGTCGGACATGGGGTGTTGCGTGACAATCTTTATATGTTGACTCTTTCTGATATGTCTGCGAACTCTATTGTTGTGCATGAGTATGGGAGGATTGATGAGAATTCTTCTATGTTATAGCATAGACGCTTGAGGCATATTTCTAGGCCTCGTATTAAGAAACTCATTAAACATGAGATTTTACATGATATGGACTTCTCTGATTTTGATTCTTATGTGGCATGTATCAAAGGCAAGCTTACTACTAAATCTAGGAGTAAGATAGGGGAATCAATGTGGTGATTTGTTGGAATTAATTCACACTGACATGTGTGGACCTATTACATCCACTGCCATGGGTGGATATAGGTATTTTATTACCTTCATAGATGATTTCTCCAAATTTGGCTGGATAGATTTTCTTCAAGAGAAATCTAGTTCCTTGAATGCTTTCAAGTCACTCAAAGCTATCATTGAGTTGAAAACTGACAAGAAGATAAAATATGTGCGATCTGACATGTGAGGGGAGTACTATGGGAGGTATGGTGAAACTGGTAGCAACTCAAGACTGTTTGCTAGATATCTTGAAGAATGCGGCATTGAAGCTCAGTACACAATGTCAGGTACTCCCAAACAGAATAGAGTAGCAGAAAGAAGGAATCGCACACTTATGGATATGGTGAGATCTACTATGGGCCCTTCTTCCTTACCAGATTTCCTTTAGGGAGATGTCTTGAGAATTGTTATGTACATTCTTAATCAAGTACCAAGTAAGTCTGCACCTAAAACTCCTTATGAATTGATGACTGGGAAGAAGCCAAGCTTGAAGCACTTGCATGTTTAGGGTTGTAAGGCAGAAATGAGACCTTATAACCCTACATTGAAGAAGCTTGATCAAAAGATTGTTAGTGACTTCTTCATTGGCTATTGTGTGGGTTCTAGGGGTAGCAGATTTTATTGTCCTTCTTACCCTACATGAGTGATAGAGTCTGATCGTGCAATATTCTTTAAGGATGACTTGGGAAGTGGGAGCATTGTGTCATAACCAAATATCTTTGAAGAAGATAGAGTTGAAATCCCTACATCGCACATTTCTATTCAAACAGTTTATGTGACTCCTTTCGCACTTGATAATGACCATGCCCCTATAATTGATGAGAATGTAATTGCACCTATTACAACTCATCAAGATCGTGATGTTGCTATTGAACGTGTTCCATTAGATGATGAAATTGTACCTGCACCTATTACTGTTGCAACGTCTCCATTGAGAAGGTCCAAAAGAGCACACAAGTCATCTAATTCATATGATTATATTGTGTATCTTTAAGAGCATGACTTTGATGTCTGTGGTGATGATGACCTTATCAGTTTTGAGCAAGCTATCTCTAGTTCTCATGCTTCTAAATGGGTAAATGCCATGCATGATGTGTTAGCTTCTATGGCTCACAATAATGTTTGGGAGCTTGTTTTTTTACCTTATGGTTGCAAACCAGTTGGTTGCAAATGGGTTTTCAAAACTAAGTGCAAACCAACTAGTGAAGTTGAAAGAAATAAAGCTAGGTTGGTGGCAAAGGAGTACAGTTAGAGAGAAGGCATCGACTTTAAGGAAACTTTCTCCCAGTCTCCACTAAAGATTCATTTCAAGTTGTTATGGCAATGGTGGCTCATTTTGATCTGGAATTGCACCTCAAGACAGCTTTTCTGAATGGTGATCTAGCTGAAGATGTCTATATGGTTCAATCTGATGGCTTTGTTAAAAATGGCAAAGAGCACTTAGTTTGTAGGTTGAAGAAATTTATTTATGGTTTAAGACAGGCTTCTAGACAGTGGTATTTGAAGTTTGACCAACTGGTCACTTCTTTTGGCTTCAAGAAAAATGTTGCAGATCAGTGCATTTACTTGAAGATGAGTGAGAGTGATTTTATCATCTTTGTCTTATATGTTGATAATATCCTTCTTAGTAGCACCTGAATTAATATTTGAATGAGACAAAGAATATGTTGAGTAGCCATTTTGATATGAAAGACCTTGGTGATGCTTTTGTTATTCTAAGCATCCAGATATGTCGTGATAGGTCTTGTTGTTCTCTTAGAATGTCTCAGAACGGGTACATTGATAAGATCCTCAAGAGGTTTAATATGTATTTTTGCTCCTTATGTGTCGCACCTTTTCAAAGGGGTGAGAAACTCTCTAATTCTCAGTGTTTTCATGATGATAGAGAGTTGTTTGAAATGGAGAAAGTTCTATATACTTTCGCTCTTGGGAGTTTGATATATACTTAAGTCTGCACTCATCCTAATATTGCTTATATTGTTATGTTGTTAATGCTTTGGGTAAATACTTGAGCAACCCAGGTTTGGGTCATTGGAAAGCCGTGAAGAAGGTCTTGAGATATTTGCAAGAAACCAAAGATTATATGTTGACCTATGCAAAGTTTGATCAACTTCAAGTCATTGGATACTCTGATTCTGATTTTGCAAGTTGCCTTGATGACCATAAGTCTACTTCAGGCTTTATTTTTATGATGGCAGGAGGAGCTGTATCTTGAAAAAGTGTCAAACAGATAGTTACAGCTACTTCTACTATGGAAGCAGAGTATGTCACTTGTTATGAGGCTACCCGTCAGGTTATATGGTTAAAGAATTTGATTTCTAACTTCCGCATTTTTTAGAATATATCTAGGTCACTTGTGATTTATTGCGACAACATTGTTGCTGTACTTCTATCTCAGAATAATAAGAGTTCTACTCGTTCAAAGCACTTTGATATAATGTACTTGTTTGTTAGAGAGAAAGTACTTAAGTTTTAGACTTGAATTGAGTGCATTGCCATGTAAAGCATGTTGGCAGATCCACTAACCAAAGGCTTGACCATTTGAGCTTTTTAAAATCATGTAGCTCATATGGGTTTAGTCAAGTCTTTCGATGTTTTGGATTAGTGGGAGCTTAATTTTGTATCTGCTTATTGACATTATTGTTTAGTTTTCTTTATGAATTATGAGATATGTATTTTGTTGATGACACTTTTACAACATTTTTGTTGATATCTTTTATGTTTTTTTTTATGCTTGGGCCTTTGAGGAAATGATATTTATGTTTCCTTTATCTATATTGTGATTGAAATATAAGTTGTTTGTAGTGTGTGGTATATATTCATGTCGGATATAATTGTATACTATTGAGAGCTTATTATTTCTTTGGTGATAACTAATGATTTGTTACGATAACATAGTTTGTGGACTTAATAATTTAATGATGCTATCCAAGTGAGAGAATATTAGATTTTTTTAATATTAATATTAATATTTATATTAATTTGTGGATTAACATTATTAAATTATTATTATTATATATATATATATATTGTTATTAATTATGATATAAAATAAATATATATAGTTATTATTAATAGTATAGATTTTATGATTGAACTTTTAGTGAGAATGACCTGTGATAAGTTAGGTCATTCTATGTGACCAATGAGAGGTTTATGCTCTCATCTAATTATGTTATGATTGTTGCTCTATTAGACAGTTACTTGTGTGGATAATAACTTATAGATCGTGCGTTCTCATCAGATACGCATTTAACGCAATTATTTAATTACATATATATTATTAGAAATATATTGAGATGTTATAATGTTTGTTATTTATGATAATAATACCTTTATAATTTTATCTAAATTCTTTAATAAATTCATCACCTTATAAATATACAAAAGGAACCCTTCAGAATTTTCATGTAGAAAAAATTTTAAAAAGTTATATCAAAATATGTTAGATTAATAAATAAACATACATTTAACTTTAAAGAATTTAAAGTTAAATCTAATCATACAAATTAGGAAAAGTGTAATAATGAAATAATAAATGATGTTAATCGTAGAAAGAGAGAGAAAAAGAAATAAATTGTGTTACGTGTATAATACGTAAAGGTCATAAAAGTATTAACTACTTCTTATTTTTTACTTCTAATGTGAGCCTCACTTCTTAATGGAAAAACAAAAAGTTAAAAAAAAAAATTGTATTATATCTTTTCTCTATATAAATTAGTATTAATTATAGTTATAGTAGGACTTTGATTACTTTTACATATGAAAAAGTTGTACATAATTAAATTAAGTTTTAAAAGTTGGCTTGACAATAATACATGTCATAATCACATAATTTTGTCTCTATTAAAGATAAAATTTTATTATAAATAAATAAATTTTATTTATACAGTAAATAAGACATGTGCTAATATAACAAAAGAACTCAGATAGAGAATATATTTTAAATAAATATTATTTTAAGAATTGATTTTTTAAAAATATTAAAAAAAAAAAAAGTCGAAAGACAATATATAATAAGTAGAATAGATTTATATTTATGTGTGTCACATTGACTATTTTACGATAATTTTGAGCAAATCTTCATCGCATAAAATATTAAAAATACCTAAAGAAACTAAAAAGAAATTGTTTCTTTAAAATGTTTCTTTAAAATACCTAAAGAAACTAAAAAGAAATTGATTAGGTCATCTTTGTATGATAACATTTTGAAGTAGATCCTTCCTCCATGATTATCCTTAGAACCAGATCAATATGATTTACTTCTTTTGAATTAGATATTCTACTTATGTCTGTTTCAATTTTGGTTCATATCTCATGGACAGTCTTCACAGTTTGTAACTAGGTTTTTGAGTTTTGTGGTTGCACCTTTCCTTATTCTTTTCATCATCGTCACAATGCTTTGCAATGACGATCGTTTGATTATGATCGTTAGACGACGATGTTTGATTTTGATTTTCTGAATTGAACAATCAAATCTTCAAGTTACTCAACAATCTGTCATTCAACATTTGCCGCCTGGATAAATAATTTAGTATTCCTGTTTTGAAAAATAAAAACAATTTAAGATTTAGAAAATTAAAAATTATTTTTTCAATGAGATTGGTGACTAAGTCAAACATCAAAATTAGTAGTTGAGAAATAACATAGACGAATTATAAATGAGAAAAAGAAAAGTATTGACAAGATTCATTTATTTTCTCTCTAAAATTATACTTTAAAATAGAAAAAAATATAGTAAAACCATGATCATAAATTTGAAAAAGAAACAATAAAACATTAACTAAAAATAAATAAAACATCAAAATAAATAAACACTTACCTTCTTTGACAAAGATAAACACTTCTGTGACTGCAACTCTCGTAGTTGCAGATATTATACTCGTCCTATTTTCAGGATTGTAAATATTGTATGTGTGTGTGAGTTAATAGTAATACCTTGCTGCCTTTTATACTGTGTTAGGACGGAGATTACAAGAAACTTAATATATATATTTAATAAAAATATTTGAATATTTATAATACAGACACAGAAAACTTCAAAAAGAAGTTATTATACACGACAAAAATTTTAATTTAAAAATTTTAATGTAATTTAAGTAATTTGATAGAAGGTGACAGTTTTCAAAACTTTAATATAAGCATTTATTTTTAAGAATTAAATATAAGCGGAGATTATGAAAGACTATATAAATAATAAAATATTTTTGGGCTTTTAAATTCTGTTTACTAGAAAAAAAATGTTTTAAAATACTCAGAGCTTGTTTGTTTTCTGTTTTAAAATAGAGTTTTTGATTTTTAAAATAAAAAAATAAAAAAAATTGCTTGTTAATATAAATTTTAAAAACTGAAAAATAGAATTGCTATTTAGGAGTATGTTTGTTTGCACTTTTAAAAAGAGTTTTTACTTTTTTAAAAACTAAAATTACATGTACTTTTAAAAATTAAAACTAAAAATAAAAACAAACATTAACAAACAAAAAATAATTTAAGACTTTTAAAAATAAAAAGTACATGTAGTTTTAAAAAGTGTTTTTGTTTTTATTTTTCTATTCTTTTTTAAAAACTAAATTATCAAACAAAATTTATTTTATTTTATTTTTCTAAAAACAGTTTTATAAAATTGTTTTAAAATTAATTTTTAAAAAATTAAAACTAAATCAAACAAACTCTCAATTTCTCTATTTATTTATTTTATTTACTATTTTAGTGGAGTTATAATTTATTTATTTATTTTAAGATATTAGATATCACAAAATATCTCTAAACTTAAAGGGTCAGAAAAAATAAAACCATGATCGTAAATTTGGATAAGAAACAATAAAACATTGAGTTAAAAAAACTAAGGCATTAAACTAAATAAATACATACCTTCTACTATTGAGCATGTAGATAAACTGGTAAAAAGTTTGACTTTAAATAAAGGTGAATGTTTCAATGAATTTAATATACACTTGTTTTCAAAATGTATAGACAAGAGAAAGAGAAGTCTTAGAAATACTGTATACATGACAGAAAGTTTTTTAAGACACTAAGGTTTTATTTGATTTACTTCTCAAAAGCACTTTTCTATTTTTAAAAATAAAATAAAATAAATACATTACCATTTAATCATTATAAAAAATAATATTATTTCAAGAATAATTTTTACTATCTAACTACTAATAACTTTAGTATTTTTAATATAAATAATTTAATAAAATTTATTTATTTAATTATAGTAATTAATAAAAATAATCATTTTATTAAGATCCATGCATTGATACTAAATAGCATGTAAAACATTTTTTTATACCAAAATGTAATAAGTAAGAAATAATAACATACAAAAAAAACATAAAAATCATCTTAAAATAATAACATACAAAAAAAACATAAAAATCATCTTAACAAGTTTTAAATGAATTAAAAATGAATTTTTTAATTAAAATAATAATTAAAAATATAAAATTTATAGAATAGTATATAAAAATATCACCATTATTTAACAATAATAAAAGTCCATGTATTAAAGAAAAAATAAATATAACAGATGGGCTTTTTATTATTACAATATAACTTTTATTTAGTTACATATGAATAAATTAAAATAATTTTTTAAAATTTTAATTTAATCTTAATTTTATTTGATGTTGTAAACACATTATTGATGTCAAGAATGATATATAAATTTTTACATGTTAAATAATTTTTAGCTATGTAAGTCATTAAGATATACATTAGTAATTTTATTTGATCCATAAAACAATGACCTCAACCCTAGTCCTATGGGCTTTTTATCCCATAAAATTTATATTTATTAAGTGTTTTGGCCTTAATTTACATGGACTAAAGATAGAATTGAGTCAACTGTGTGCTTTTTGATAACTCTAATTATATTATTATTTTGAATTCTTTACCAACACAATATAATTCACAAAGAGCATGTATTTAAGGATAATCTTTTGTATATTACTTGTTAGCACATATAAGACTTAAACTAAGTTAAACAAGTAAATATTTATGGTGAAACTTTGATGTAAATCTATTCATATTGGAAAGTCCTTAAATATGTTTTGAGAAATTTTTACACATATAATTATCTTCTCCTCTCATACATGTCTTGTATATTTCAAATATATATATACTAAACAAAGTTCTTTATTTTTAAAAATCTTTTATAACATTTTCTTAATACATAGTCATTATAATTCGAAGAATTATATATATGACAAAATCTTTAAGATACTTAATTATTTTATTCATTTTAAATTATCTTTTACTTTAGCATTAGTCATCTAACACAAGTAGAAGAAAAAATAAAGTAAAAAATGGCAATACAACTTTGTGCAAAAATCATTGGGCAAAAGAAATTTGAAGAACTTATATTTTTTAAAAACTAATAATAGTATAACGTAGAAGAAAACAAAATATAACAATGAAAGTTGTGAAGCAAGGAGTAGCGAAAGTGTTGAAGTAACAACAATTGAAAAAGTAATAACTTATAAAATAATACCTTAAAGTTTTAAGTTAGATGTGAGATCCAAATTTAGTTGTATAATTTGCTCATAATTTATTGAAAGAAATATTCTCTATATTTTACTGCTCTCTCTCGTGTGTTCCAACACAATAGGTTAAGAAAAAAAAAAAAATGTAGTTATATACAATTTCTTTTAGATGTGCTTTTGAAAGTTGTAATTTATAAAATATTTATTTTATGAATCTTTTTCTTATTTGTTATTATTTAAATTTTACAATAATTTTTTTTTATTTCTTATTTTTTGTGCATTATTCAACCTTGTTAATCATATCAAATAAATTTAAACAAGTAAATGAAAATTGATTATCCAATGAAATATTAATATTAAATATATGAAAAATGTTTTTTTTAATTTGTCATCAGTTAAAGATTCATGATTTAAAAATAAATAATTTAATAAATAAGTGATATTTTTTAAATAATTGGTTTGTTTCTTCTTCTTCTTTTTTAACTTTAACCACATTTTCAAAGTAAAAACAACTTTAAATTACTTACATTTTATAAATTTCATTACCGAAGGTTTAACATCATGCTAGAAGTTTTCACATGGAAAGGCCATACTAAATATTCATATAAAAGTATCCAGTAATTATTATTATTTTTTACTGTGTTGTAATTTATCGTGTTAAAATAAATTTTTATGAGAATTATATTCTTAATGATTCATTAAATTTGTTGGTGATAATTATTTTTTTAATATTTATATAATTTATGGTTTAAAATTTTATATTTTAATTTAATTTAACCATATAACAAACAAAAGGTTTATATTTTTTTTATGAATATAATTTTTTTAAATGTATAAACAAGTCTCATGTGTTTAACTTTTGTGAAAAATACAAATAATACATTTTAATTACTAATTAAAACTTATGTGAATTTCACTCTTTTTTATTTTTAAATTAATATTTTTTATCTTTATAATTTTTGATAAATTTTAATAAATAATTTAAAATATTTTAAAAATGTATTAAAGAATATATTGTTAATATTTTTTTCTATTTTTGATCAAGGTAAGTAGAAATGATATAAAATCAAATAAGTAATTAAGAAAAAAATTTAAATGAGAAATTTATATATTATACACCAAATTATATAAAATTATTTAATTTAATGAATAATTTTAAATTTAAATATATTAAATATTCGACTGATAGCTATATATATACTCAAAAATAATGTCTTGCAGATGAAGTACAACAGAACAAAATCTTTTGAGTTTTCTGTATCCGGTTTAAGAATAACTCTATTCCATTTTTTGTTCGAGGTCATATCAGACCCCTCGCACTACAAAGCTTCATCGTCCTTTTAAACTATTCGTTGCTAAATCAAACACTTGCTTGGTTCGCTGCTATTCTACGCCCGCTGTTTGTATTTGCTCTTTGGTAAGTCCCATTTTCGTTTCTTTTTGTTTGTTTTTTATGCTCAGCATCCAAACACAGAATTAGGGTTCACTCATTATTACCTTCCCCAATGTTCCATTTGGTGAAATTGGTTGGGAGATCGAAATTGATGGTTTGTTGAATGACCCTCTGGTCTTTGTTCCTGGATTGACTGCTAAAAATTCATTCTTTTCAGTGTAAGAGGAATAAAATTTCAATCTGAACTCTTGAGGAGAGTGATGATTTCTCATGGAAGGAAGGAGTTAGGGTTGATGAATTGTTGCAATGAGATTGAATACCATACAAGAAGAGGAAATAAACCCTCTTGAACTTTAAAGCTCTTATTTTTATTTTGGGTTTTTAATGTTTTTGTTTTGTTTTAGAGCTAGTGTAGAATTGGTTGGTTAAAGTGGCATCTTGTTTGTTTAGTTCTTGAAGCTGATCAAAATTAGTTATTTGAGGGATCAAATTATCTAAAAGTTGACAACTTAGTAGAGTATTTCTGTTAGGGAGTTGACATTTAAGGGGACATTTGTATAAACAAACTAGCACAAGTTAGTTGTCTCTTTAAGGACCTCATTTGTATATTAACACTTCTATTCACTATAGACATGTATATGATGAGTTGGATCCATTTGAACGTGACGAATTGGAATTAAGTGACAACTTAGAACCTCCTCTCTCTTCATGAGTTTTTTTTCTATATGTAGCATTGCACATGATATTCCAGAGCTAGGACACTGAGTTAAGGTCATTGTGATAGTGTGATCCTAGTATTGAGCTCTCAATCAATTCAGAGCAAGCTGTGGTGTCTTCATGGTTTTACTAACCTTGTGAACTTGCAGATTGGTTCTACCAGTTGAGGGTTGGGTCAACTGGCCTCAACCGGCAGAATCAAACAAGGTCTACAGAAAAAGGTCTTCGATGTGATTCCCACTCTTAGCCATTTAAGCTTATACAGTATGTCTTGACCTTGAAGCCATCTCTTCTCTTAGGCTTCTACTTTTAATAGAAAAGTTAATTTTAGCCATTGAGCCAACTGTTATGGGAAAGGCTGTCATTTTTGCGACTACATATATTTATGTATTAACAATCAGCAATTACATGTTTAAGCTTAAGGGACTAATTAGGAAGTAGAATGAAAACTTAGCAATTTGTAGCTTACTTCTGCGATATCTGCAACTTATTGTGTGTGAGAGATATTGCATATTGGATATTATTTATGAAATTAAATGTTGTATATGATCAGGTTGTCCGAGATAGTTTGTTTGGCATTTGTAGCACCATGCTAGCAAGAATTAGTAAGCATTCATTATTACTTTAGCTACATGTATTGAAAATGTAGTAGAAATTATTGTGTAACATGTTGGCTATATAAGACATGTATGATAAAGTAACTACATGTGTGAGAACTTCAGAGAGCATGTCTAAGGATTTCCCAACAAGAATAGGTTTATATCAAGACTCTGTTTTGAGTTCTTACTTGTTTAATCTAATCTTAGATATGCTTACAAATGACATACAAAATATTATTCCTCAGTGCATGCTCTTTGTAGATGATGTAGTGTTGGTTGAGGATTTGTAAGAAAAAGTCAATGCTAAACTTGAGTTATGAAGATAGACTTTAAAATTTAAGGATTTTCGCTTGAGTAGCAGTGAGACAGTGTATGTATTGTAAGTTCAGCAAAAAACAAAATTAGGATCATGCGTTGGAAGTTAAAATTGAAGATGATATTATATCATAAGTTTCTAGATTCAGATACTTAGGATCAATTATATAGAGTGATGGAGAAATGAATATTTTACTCAGAATATAAGTTAGGTGATTAAAGTAGAGAAAGACATTAGGAGTTATTTGTGACCGTAAAGTATCTATCAAACTGAAAGGAAAATTTTACCGTACTATAATATGATTAATTATCTTGTATGGTAATAAATGTTGTCTTAAAGGAACAGCACGAGAAGAAGTGAGAGTAATAGAAATGAGAAAGTTAAAATAGATGAGTGGACAAATGGAAAAGGATAGGATATGGAATTATAATATATGGGAATATTAGAATAACATCTATTGCAAAAACAAAGACTGAAAATTGTCTAATGTGGTTTGGTCATGTGCAAAGAAGACTTTTGAAAACACTAGTCAATAGAGTGAATTGCATGACTCTTAATCTAGTAAAAGAGTTGAGAAAGGGAAAAAAAAAACTTAGATAAAATTATTAAAAGAGACATTTTGATTAACTAAATTTTTAAAAATTTAATTTTTGATCGAGCTTTATAGTGTTATGTTATTCATATAGCCAACCTTATCTAGTAGGATAAGACTTGGTTGTTGTTATTATTGTATTGTGTTGGTGAAAAGATCAGGTTTCAGGTAGTGCCTGGTTGAGGGTAGATTTTAATATTCAAGTGGTCCTTACAGTGTTCCTTTGATTTTTGTAGTTGTTGATATTGTTCTCATTGTTATTATTTGGTGTCTCTGTGTGTTTATCTGTGTTTAAGTGCCCAAAGATTGGGGATAGGTCATTGCTTCTTAGAAACTAATCCATTTGACTCTCAGGTAATGAAATGGGGGATGATCTGTCTGTTAGTTTGGACACCTTGAGGGCCAACTGGACTCCATCTCAAGATCAATATTTTCTTGAGCTTTTGCGGTCCTATGTTCACAAACGGAATAAAACTGGGAAGGTGTTTAGCAGAAAAGCCTGGGCGGACATGATTGAACAATTTAACACTAAATTTGGGTTCAAGTATGATTTAGATGTGTTGAAGAACCGTCACAAGAGATTCAGGAAGCAATACAATGATATAAAAATGATTGTTAGTCAAAAGGGATTTCAGTGGGATGAATTATTAAACATGATTATAGCTGATGATAAAAAATGGGATGAGTGTATTAAGGTACATACAGTCATCAAATATTTCAAAAGCATAAATGAATATTTACTTTGCTTTGCAATTAGTGTGCTTTTCTTCATGCAGGTCTACCCTGATGCGCAAGCTTTCAAAACAAGAGGTGTTCCATATTATAATGATCTGTGCATAATTTTTGGCCATGCAGTTGCCGACGGGAGATACAGTCTTTCATGTTTTGATGTAGATTTTGAAAATGAAGGTAGATCTATAAATGTTCTTGTATGGTTGAAACTTGAAAGTAGAATTCCCTTTTAATTTTCTTTACCAGATGTAATCATTCGCCGTAGGTATTTTCCTCAAGTTTGGACTATTTTGATTTTTTTTCCCTCAGAAATTGCTTCAAAAGAATTAGATGACCCGTGTACCACCAGTAAAGGAGTGGATGATCAGAACCCCCTTGCTGTTAGTAATCAAAGTAAAATTGACTGGTCTCCAATGATGGACCATTTTTTTGTTGAACTTCTGCTGGACCAGTTGTGTAAAGGGAACAAGACTGGCCGTTCATTTAAGAAGAAAGCATGGTTAGACATGACAGAATCATTTAATGATAGATTTGGACGCAATTACAGTAAAGTTGTCTTGAAAAACCGTTTCAATGTCCTGAGGAGGCATTACTGCTCCATAAATGTTCTCCTTGGCAAAGAAGGTTTTAGTTGGGATAAGACACAACACAAGGTTTTGGCTGATGACCAAGTATGGCAAAAATGCATCAGGGTATGAGGTGTTCTTGATCATTTTTATTTTTCTTTTTGATAGTTTTTGTATTTTCTACTACCACTAATCATGATTGCAGGTGCATCACAACTTCCGGCTTTATAGAATCAAAAGCATGCCTTTTTATTCTGGCATGTGCATCATATGTCGCAATGAAGCTACTGTGGGTTGCAATTCAAATCTTGAAAAGGGTTCTTCTGGGGGCAATAACACTGTCCCAGATACTCAGCTACTCCCTAAAGCAGATAAAGGAGCATTTCATATAGGTGGCGAAAATAATTTTGCCAGAGAAACTCAGCCTCTCGCCAATGCAGATAATGAAGCATCACTTCACGTTGGAAAAAATGTTTCTGGTTCACGAAAAAGGCATCAACCAAAAATGCCCACAACCTTCAATGAGTCTAAGAAGACAATAAACCACAATGAGGGCATGGCAGTTGCTCTGAAGCATATGGCCGTTGCAGTTACTACACTAAACAAGAAAGCAAAGAAAGAAGATACTTTTTCTGTAGATTATGTTATCAGCGAGCTCCAGGCTATACCAGACATGGATGATGATCTTATATTAGATGCCTGTGATTTTTTGGAAGATGAGAGAAGAGCAAGGATATTTCTGGCCCTGGACGCCTCTTTGAGAAAGAAATGGTTATTGAGAAAGCTTCGTTCATAATGATTGATGAACCTCAAGGATGGTTCATCTGTAATCAGGGTGTTTAAATTTAGTTAGAACACCAAGCCATAACTTTGTGTGTTCTGATGTACCCTCAATACATTTGAGACAAGAAGAATCATTCTTTGATTATCTTTTTCAATATTGATATAGCAAGTGGTTAAAGTTGAAAGTTTTAGTTTGCCATAACTCATTGTAATCAACTTCACGCTGAACTGCCACGTGAGGTTTTCCAACCTGCACACGAACAGCACAAATCTAGCAGTGCTTGGTGACAGTAGTGGTTGCAATTTGTTCGGCTACTGACTCCAGAGATTGTGAAATGGCCCTTAAAAGAACTTTTTATTAATCAAATTCGGAAAATGATTGGAATGCAGCCATGAGTTAGAGTTGTGTATACTTGATGAGAGATATGACAGAAAAGAAAACAAATTATTGAGTGGCGGGAATACGCCAAGTGTTAAATTTTATAATTTATGAAAAAAAATGCACCGGTGGTCCATAGAGAAGTAAAAGATGTGATTAGTAATATAATATATAAGGAAGAATGAGATAAAATAAAAAATTATGTTGAAAACAGTGGTTAATTCAATTTTGTGATATTTATCATTTTTAATTATGTTCACCACTGATATTATCATCTTATGCTAATAAACTTGGTTTTAATTTATCTTATTTTTTTTATTAAGTCTGTTAAAAAACCTCTGCATCACACTATTAGATTGAAATGCTCGTGCGAATTAGTGATTCATGGTTTATGATACATTCTTTTTGTGTCAATACCATACGTGAATAATTTATTATTTGCTAACCATAGGTACAAGCAAATCGATGTTTTAGGATACTCTCTTTAGTCCTTTTTAAAGATAAGTCAAAAACATAAAAACCCAAACAAAAGCCATTTCAAAATTGGGCCTATTTTATCTTGCCTCTATGGTAACTTCTTTTTAAGTGTTTGAATTTTTACATTTCTTTCATTTAGGCATTTTTAAAACGCACACTTACATAACTTTTATTATATATTCATTTTTTATCATCCCTTTCAATTGATCCTACACTGCAGACTCATCCAACAAGTCTTAATGTATTATTAAAAGAAACAAATCAATTCCTAATTTGCCACAGAAATCTTAGGCCCCTTAAATTCTGCCTATATATCAGCCGCTAAAGCAGGTTATATTTCAGTTGATTTAGTAGAATTATTCTCAATCCAATATTTGACTTGATGTTAATTGAGTTTAACATTTTTAAAATCGATTCGAATTGATAAATATAACTATTAAATTATTTTCGAGTTAAATTAAGTTGACTAAGTATGGAGGCTAACCCAAGTTGACTTCCACCTCTATAATAAAATTGTATTTTTGTTTTAAGAAGAATATCTAATTATTATATTTAAATAAAAATGTTTTCAAATAAAAAATTCAATTTTTATTCCATTTTAATAAAAAAAAGTAATATAAAATTTGATTTATACAATTTGTAATTACTTTGGATCTCGACATGTCAGAATACTTGAAGACTGGTTTCAATTAAAAACATTGAGGCTGAACATTTTTCTCCAAAGCATATTTATTTTCTAAACGATGACTCCTAAATTGACCCACCAAAACTTCTAAATTCTAATCATCTTAGTACAGATAATGACAGTTATGAAAAATTATGTTTCTAATTTAATATATTTTTTACGTATTTGTTAACCTTCAGTTTTTATGATTAAATTTAAGTATCTAAATATAATTTTTTTTACAGAAAAATTCTTTCTCTATATATTTAATAAAAATATAATATGATTTTGTTAGAAAAATAAAATATTTATTGTATTAAATAAACAAAAACTAAAGTATATGCTTTTCCTAAATATTATTATTATTAAATTCTTAAACTTAATTTTAAGAGATGGAGTTAATAATTTTTTATTTTATAATTTTTAATAATTTAAAATTCTAAAGTGATTAATATATTTTAGAATATAAAAAAAAGTAATGCGATTAAAAAGAAGGATGATAAAAAAAATCTTACTTTTTATAACGGTATTTTAAAAATGTTTCCTTTATTTTAAAAATATATAAAAAATAAAAACAATTATTATAAAGCTTATATAATATATTCTTTAGTAATTTGAATAAAACTGAATGGTATGTACACAATACCTTGCTGGCATTTGCCAATTCACAGGACTTTATCCATCCAATGTGATTGACTGAATTTTTGTGGTGTAATTTTTATTTTTTGGTTTCTCGAAAGATTTAATTTGAATCTCATTTAAATTACATTCTTAAATATGGTGAACAATCTATTACTAAAGATTTTTTTTATACACAAAAATTTGAACTAATTTTTTACATACACAGTAAACTCGAGACTTCATTAAATGATACTAAACTTCTTATTACTTGTACTAATTTTTATTAATTTTGTAGTGTAATTTTGATTGGCTAATATACATTTTAAATTATTTACAACGTAAACAGAATTCAATATAATTGTCAAAGTAGCGTCCATTTTTTCCACTACGAAATGACCGTTTGAGTAAAATAAGTTGGATTTTCATTGATCGTCAAAAGAAATTAAATACAATGTAGTTTTGATTGATAACTAATAACTACATTATTAAAATATTAATGACATAATATGACAAATTAATTAATAAATACATTATTTTAATGATATTTAATTAAAAATTAAATATCAAATTGAGAAATATAATAATAAAAAATTATTTAGAAAATAATTAATAAAATATAATTTAAATTTTATTCAAATAAATAAATATTTATGAAATTATTTTTATTATAATATTATTTATGTTTCTAAATCATTTAAATACTTTTATTAATTAAATATTATGAACAGTAATATATTTATTGTTAAAATTTTAATATTACGTTATTAATTTTTTAATATGATATTCTCATTTAAAATTTCAACAAAAATAAATAAGGCGTTGCTTGATAATTAGTCCTTTTTTTTTCTAAATTACATTTGAGACTACATATTAAAATAAAATAATATTATATTAGTTGATTCATATGCTCTGATAATTAATAATTAGCCTCATTGGTTCGACATTATTATTTTAATTTAATGTATAAAAACATAAATATAAAATTGATAATAGTGATAGTTGAAAAAACTTGTCATAATTCATGTGATTTTTTTATTAGTTATTTTAAAAAATTATTTATTTAATTCTAATCATCTAACTTTTTGAACATTTAATAAACTAGTTCTTTGGTCAATTTTATTTAATTTTGTTAATTACGGTATTAATAGACTTCATATTTAATTTGACATTATTTTATTTTATTTTTAATAAATGTCTAACAAATTGATTGTTTATTATTATTTTTTTTATGTTAAAATAAAAATAAAAAATATTATTGTATTAAGTAAAAATGTATTTATATTTTTAAAAATAATTTAATTTTTCAATGAGTATTTGTTTTTATTTTTAAAATTAATGTACAGTTTTAATAAGTATACTTGATATTTATGCTTTAACCTATGATAGTACAACATTGAAACTTTTCTAATAAAAAAAGGTTAGTTAAAAAACGATTTTATTGTATTTTTAAAAGTTAAAAAATTAAAATAAAACAGCATTAAGTCAAATATGAAATCACTTATATCATCATTAATCGAGTTGAACTAAATCGACAAAAAATGACCAAGTTGGTAGACGTTGAACAATTAAAAGATGAAAATGAAATTAAATAAAAATTAACGACTATTAACTTAATTTTGTCAAATTTTTTTAAATTTATTGCACTATTTATATATTATAGCATACACGTCATCACCAACACCAAATGAAAAGACATTATTTTTTTTAAAATTACATCAAAAGAATGAAGATTTTAACACTATAAAATACAATCTGATTTTTTCTAAAAATCCTAAATAAAATTTTGTTTATTAATAATTTAGTCAGAAATTAGTTTTAGTTATTACAATATTTTACTATTAAAAATTAAATCATTAGCATTGCTTCATTCCCAGAATCAAGAAAATTTCGTTCCTTGGATTTTCTTGATTTATCAAAAATCATTTATCAGGAACAATTCCTTCAAGTCTATATGAAATCAGTATGCTTAGTGTTTTTAACTTGTCAAATAATAATTTGTCAGGACAAATTTCATTGGGAACACAGTTACAAAGTTTTGATGCAGTTGCTTATGAAGGCAATGATCTTCAAACGAATAGTGATATAAATATTCAACAAGTTCGTTCATGTGAGAATCTAGCAAATATTTTCACAAAGTCACTTTCAAGTAAAATTTTTGAACAACTAGTTCACAAGATTAGATTTCGTCGTCTTAGAAATGATTGTCCATATGAGGGGAAGAATTAAATACGCTTTGCACTCTTTTTTCTTTAGCTATAATTTTTTCTCATTGGGTTTTCCTGTCAAAGTTTTTAATGAGGCAACATATAATAGCGTATTAAATAATAATATATTTTTCTTTTCACTAGGTTTTTATCCCATTAGATTTTTCCTAGTTAGATGTTATAAAACATATTCTCAAATAATAAACATTCAAGGGAGAGTATTATGAATTATTATATGAGTCAATGTCTATATTCATAATTCCTCCTTATTCTTTGTAATTTGTAACCGTTTTATTTAATTCTCATTCAAAGATATACGATTCTTCGATTATAGATTTAAGCCTATAAATAAGTATCTCATTTGTATTTATGATATATGTGAAATGAAATTGAGATTCTTTTTTTTTCTCTATATATTGTTCTATCTATTTTCTCACTTGCTCCTTATAATTTTATATTTATTACATAACATATTTAACTTTATTTTATTATTTTAATTTTATGTGAATACCTATTTTACATTTATAAAATATCATCTTAATTTTTTATTTCTTAAATTTGGAAATTACTTTTAA
Organism: Abrus precatorius; assembly: GCF_003935025.1. Classification (NCBI taxonomy): domain Eukaryota; kingdom Viridiplantae; phylum Streptophyta; class Magnoliopsida; order Fabales; family Fabaceae; genus Abrus; species Abrus precatorius. The sequence goes on from NW_020874417.1 coordinate 6,692,194, forward strand.
AAGTCTTATCTCTTAAATTTATGTTTATTAATATATATTAATTATTGATATTTAATTAATTTTTTTACACTATAGAATAAAAAGTATTATTTTAAAATAGATTATATTTGTTCTAAAATAAAATTTGATGCATTTCATGGGTTACTAAATTAGTAGTTATATATTGAAAGAAATATGTTTTATAAATACTAAAATAAGACAATACTTTTTTTTTCCAATTTTTGGGTGTATATTTTTCATGAATATGAATGAAAAAATAAAAAATAAAAATAATATATAACATTATATACAGTATCAAATATTTTATATTCAAATAATGGAACTAATATTAAAAGCCTAAAGCTTGTACATTAGTCATTGTTTTTCTATCAAACATTTTCAATCAGTATGATCACAATGAATTCAAATTGTTCCAAACTCCTTGAAACCATTTTCCTTGTGATGATTTTGCAAGTCGAATTTCTTAGGCTTGCATCTAGTTGGAAAAACATGGATGCAAACGTAAGCTGCATAGAGAAAGAAAGAAGAGCACTTCTGGAGTTTAAGCAAAGCTTGGTGGATGACTATGGTCGTTTATCATCATGGGGCAAAGATGAAGATTGTTGCCAATGGAGTGGAATTTTGTGCAACAACCAAACTGGGCATGTTCAAAAGCTTGATCTTCGTGATTATGAAGGGGACCAACCTTTAAGAGGTGAGATTAAAGCATGTATGACAGACTTGTATCATTTAAATTATTTAGACCTCAGCTTGAATGATTTTCATGGGAATGAAATCCCAGAATTTTTTGGTTCTTTGGTGAACTTAAGATATCTTGATCTCTCTCATGGATTCTTTGGTGGAAAAATCCCATATCAATTGGGGATGCTATCAAGATTGCAGATTCTCTATCTCTTTAGTAACTATCTTGTTGGAGAAATTCCTTACCAACTGGGGAATCTTTCAAGCTTGGAGCAACTTGATCTTAGTTATAACAAGCTAGGTGGGATGATTCCTTGTCAGCTAGGAAATCTCTCATCCTTAGAAGTTCTAGTTCTTGGAAATAATGACAATGTCATTATTGACATGAATGCTGACTGGATTTCTCATCTTTCTTCACTTGTAAGACTTGACTTTGGCAATGTGATTGGCCTAAATAAGTCCAAAAAATTGTTGCAAATGGTTTTTCAGCAACCAAAACTAGAACATTTATCTATTTCAAATTGTAATCTTTTAGATATTGATATTCTTCCCTTGTCACCTAATCGACTAAATTTCTCTACATCTCTTCATATTTTGGATCTATCCCGCAACAAGTTCTCATCATCTATATTCACTTGGCTTTTCAATTTAAGCTCTAATAATCTTATTGATGTTCGACTTAGACAAAACCTTCTGAAATGTTCTATTCCACATGACTTTGGGAGCATAATGAAATCTCTTGAATATCTTGATCTCTCCTATAATCAGTTGAATGGAACAATACCAAAAAGTTTTGGATTATTGTCACAGTTGAGACATTTGGACATGAGAGAGAATTCATTGGAAGGCATGATAACTGAGACCCAATTTGCCAATCTCACCAAATTATTGGTATTGATCTTATCTCAGAATTCACTCACAATGAAATTTGATGACAAATGGATTCCAAAATTTCAACTAGAAGTGCTGAAGTTGCAATCTTGCAAGGTGGGTCCCACCTTTCCCAAATGGCTTCAAACTCAAAAGAGCCTTATAAGTCTTGATATGTCAAATGCTGGGCTTTCGGACACTACCACAATGGGTTCATTTTTGTGTGTAGCTAATGAAAGCCTCCACTTTTTAAATATCTCATATAACCATTTTGCAGGACAAATTCCTAATTGTTGGAGCCATTTGAAATTTTTAAGGGTTCTTAATTTAGGTAATAATGCATTTTGGGGCAATATTCCAAAGTCTATGGAATCCTTAGATCGAATCCACCTTTTGATTTTACGCAATAATCAATTAATGGGCAATCTTCCCTCCTTTAAAAATTGCATTGAATTAGTATTGTTTGAAGTGGGAGAAAATGACTTATCAGGACCCATACCATCATGGATAGGTTCCCACTTACAACAATTACAAGTTCTTAGCTTGAGAAAGAATCTCTTCTATGGAAATTTACCAATGTCTATTTGTCATCTAACTACCCTTCAAGTGTTAGATCTTTCACATAACAATTTATTTGGAGAAATACCAAATTGTGTGAAAAATTTCTCTTCAATGACTATGGAACGTGGCATCAAAAGGGCCATAGATGAATACTACATCTTTAATGCCGATGGTACCATACGTTATTTTGTGACGTATGAGTTTTTTCCTCTAGTAACCTGGAAAGGTAAAGAACTACTGTTTAATGACAATAAGGGACTCTTGAATTTGATTGATCTATCAAGCAATCAACTATGTGGAAAAGTACCAATTGAGATTGGTAATCTCACAGAGCTAAGATCTTTGGATTTATCATTCAATAATTTGAGTGGCGAAATTCCATCACAAATTGGCAACTTACATTCCTTGGATTTTCTTGATTTATCAAAAAATCATTTATCAGGAACAATTCCTTCAAGTCTATGTGAAATCAGTATGCTTAGTGTTTTGAACTTGTCAAATAATAATTTGTCAGGACAAATTCCATTGGGAACACAGTTACAAAGTTTTGATGCAGCTGCTTATGAAGGCAATGTTTATCTTTGTGGCAAGCCACTTGAAAAACTCTGTGTTGAGGAAATTGAGGATCCAATGGTTAATGAAGAGCATCATGAAGACTTATTTTTCACCCAAGGATTTTACTTAAGCATGGGTTTAGGGTTTTTTGTTGGGTTTTGCGGGGTATTTGGCTCCTTGTTATTTGTGCGTTCTTGAGGCATGCCTACTTCAACTTTGTACACAATGTGATGGGGAAAATTTGTGGTGACAATAATCAATGCAGTGAGATGTACCAAGATGTTTCAAGAGCTCAAAAAGGTTAGCAAAATCTTGATTTGTTCTTTATTACTCGTTTGAAGAATGAATTTATGGCGGTAAATTCATTTTTATAAGATTTTTAAAAATGTTAATTAGCACATTCAAGCGTACTTCAATTTAATATTGAAAAGAGTTGAAGTTCAACCTCCAAGTATATAAATATAAATGGTCATGATTCACTTTCAACTGTTTGATTCTCATCAATCAATTTTTTGTCCAACTTTACTTTGTACTGTATGATCTTTATAAAAATGTTGAAGGTTGTATTATGTTGTCAGAATGATTCGATTTGATCACTGCTAATTTTTCTATTTAAAAATTATTAGTTTTTGAATCGATAAATAATCCCTACCACTTATCTATCTTTATATACTAATTATGAATTCTTATTTTTAAACAGAAGTATTTTTACAAGATATTTTTTTATTGTATCATGTGACTTTTTTAATTCGACATTTAATCTTTTTAATTTAAATTATATTTAAATTTAATTTTTTATAATTTAATTCTTAATTTAAAAATTTTATTCCTTTAATTGTCTTATTTAATATGATAAAGTATTTTTTATTAGTAATAAAATATTTATTTTAATAATTTATTAAATTTAAGAATTATACAATATAATATATTTAAAATTTTATAAAAATATTTTAATTTACTAATAATTGTGAAATATTTTTAAAAAAATCACTGGTTTCATCATAACAATTATCCTTGAATCTATCTAAATCCTGTAAACAAATATGGCTTTATTTTCTAACTCTGTAAAAATTTATGTTGAATGATAAAAGAAAATCGTTGATTGTGAACTATGCATTTTAGTCTTACCATCAGTTCTAAACTTCTAATCTGTTTCAATCATGTTAGTGTTAGAATCTACTATATAAAAATACAAAACTACAGGGGATAATTTAAATCATGATGCTATATTTATACGCAGATAAATAAAATTAAAAATGATATTATTGTGGATCCATTTTAATTTTCTTAAATTAATTTGTAATTTAATGTAATATCTCACAAATTTCATCGTCAGTTTTGATAAGAATATTTATCCTTAATTGTTATAACGTAATTTGTTGTGTCAATTTAATAAATTTGTCTATTATAAATAAAATACATTATAGAGTATAATTTTGTGAAAAATTTTAAATATCTAACAAGTACAAGTTTATTGCATGTTGAAAAAAATATTTTAAATTTTAGTGAAGTTTAAAATATAAATGAAAATAAAATACAAGCAAAATAGAAATATTATCATTAACAAAAAACAGATAAAGATTAGAAAGAATATGTTTATATTATTAATAATACAAATTATAAATAAGAGTAAATTAAATATGACTTTTATATTAAATTTGGCTAAATTTAAATACTAATATTTTAAAAATAAGGAGATATAAAGATTATAATTCTTGAAAGTCTAGGCTTGAGAATCAGTATTCAATTTTTAAACCGGCACCCATCATGAAAAACTACCATATATACTTGATATTTTCTTCAAAAGTTATATGAAGCAAAAAATTTGATAAGAATCAAGGTGCAAGTTTAGTGGCAGGTACTCCTGAAGTTAGGACTGTTAGTGCGGAATTTAGACCAAATCATATAATGAAATTCTCCTTCTTTCTTCTTATTTATCGTTTAATGTTATAATACAAAAATTAAAAAATTAATTAATCTCCTTTTTTAGTATAACTTATAAGTTATTTTTATTTTATTTCAATAAATTTCTGCATTAAATTTATAATGTAAGTCATTATTTAAAAATATATTATTAAATACTTAAATAAGTATTTATCCAACCTCACTCTTTATCTATATTAGCAAGTTGATTAGTTAAAATTTTCAAATACTTCTCAATTGGTTTATTAACTTTTAATTTTATTTCTCAATTTTACAATTCTTAGTAATTTTTAACCATAACTTTACTTTTGAGCTAATTATGTAAAACAAAAGCCCTAGCTTGCCAACAAAGGCTAATACGATAGATAATTTGATCTTTTAAACATGTTAATTTAAGTTTATTTTTAATTGTATGTTTAAAAAAGAATTATAAAAGATGTTATACTCACTTTAGTAATCTCTTTTATTCAGAAGGGATTATTAGTCTTTAACTGAGAAGATATTCATTCCTCATACACACAAAAAAAATAAAAAAAAAATCTAACTACCTTTATAAAAAGTGTTTAAATGTAATATAGTGTCAACTTACTTTACAATAAATTAATAGTTGCATCTTAATGGACTTGAGGGCCAGATTATCTTTAATAAAATAAATAAATCCAGATTATTATCTCGGTTGAATGGACCATCTCCGTCTATTTCTAATAAAGTAAATAAGCAACATTCATCAACCTAATCGGATTGAATGGACTTCGAGAGGATCCCTAAAGTGGATTCATTATTTAAACATGTCCATTTACATTAAAATTTTGGAACTCAACTTCAATGATACGTAATCGGGACACTATATATTGGCACGGGGCTCTTCGGCTTTGTTCTAATGAAAAGCCTAACTCATCACTACCAGCAAAATATAAGATATCATAGTGATGGTGGGACTAAAACCTTGAAAATTATATTTTACCTCAGGATATTTTCAGAATGCAATGATAAGCCTAATTGAAAAGTATCAATAGAATGACAATCGATACTTCCCAACTTAGATTGAAAATATTTTCATATTTATTAATTGTTAAAGAGAAATAATTTATATGTGCCAAGTGTTTGGTTTACATGATAATAGATATTTTCATACGTGAAGCATGATATTTTACCTTTTGTCACTCTATAAATTGTTTACTAAAATTCCATCTCGAATAAACATATCTCATCTAGAAAAAGGATGCCTTCCTAGAGGGAAAAGAAGTAGATATCGACAGCAACAGGAAAGAGAGAGGGGAGAGAGTACGTCTATAAGAAGATACACTTAGTAGCGGCAAAGCAAACCATTTAGCTGTACCAATCAAGGAAGATGATCGAAAAAGTAAGCACAAAGAGAAAGAGTAAAAGAAATGTCCTGCTGCTGCTATTCCGCCTAATGGCTTGTGATAGTTCTTTGTTGCCAAGCTCAACATTCTTAGTAGCTTCAACAGCCTGCAAGAGACAGCAGATGCACTATTATATTTCTTAGATTTTGGAAATGCATCTTGATCACTAGCACCAGGAACTGGCATAAAATGTATTATTAAGAAATGATAAGAGAGTCTAAGCTCCTCATATAAAAGGATATTTCTCTATATAAAATGTATTATGCTTCAATTGTTTCAATGTTTCATCCCTCTCTTGGAATTCTCAAGCCACAGCCTCCACCATAGTTTTCCCCTTAACGAATTGCCCCACCGTCGGTGGTTTCTTCTCATACGACACTTCAAATGTAGCTGTACCAATAGTGACATGAAAGGTAGTATTATATCAAAACTCCACCAAGGGTAACCAATCAGGCCAACTCTTAGGCTATTCAAAGGCAAAGCATAGCAAATATGGCTCTAAACACTGATTAACCACCTCTGTTTGGCCATTAGTCTCTAGATGATAAGACAACATCAACATGGTTCCCTAAAGTTTGAACAGCTCCTGCTAAAAATTGCTAACTAAAGAGGGATCTCAGTCACTAAGAATGGATTTTGGATTCCATATAGCCTCACCACTTCCCTTGCAAAACAGCACCCACACTCTGCACTCTATATGAATGTTTAAGGATTATAAAACGTGCATATTTCAGTAAATGGTCAACTACTATCTTCTTGTATGGCCTCAAAAATCTAGAATGTCCACTCGTAGAAAAAGAAAAAAACCCTTTCAGTAGAAAGGGAATCATGTCTGAAGATGATATCACCAATCTTCCCATGTGGAGTAGAATACCCTTGTGGAACCAGGTATGGAATTAGAGTTTGCTTGCAAATCATTAATGATTTGTTTTAAAATTGGATAAGCCATAACTTCTAGTCATGTCTCCTTCCCTTGGTCCCAAATAAGAAAAGAAACTCGTGTCTTGAAATCTCTCTCGTCATAACTTCAAGAGAGTTTGCTACTTTATTTTTCGGTCCCAATTCATAACTCACCTCAAAGTAGAAGCCAAGGAGTTTTTAAACCCAACATTGTTGATCACAGTTTTCCACCCTTTGCTGTAACAAGTGTTTAAGACCTTCTTGGTTTGTGAAAACCAGAGAGCTCTGTCCTATAAGATAGTCTCTTCAATGCTACACCGCTGACACAAGAGCTATTATCTCCTTTTAATATACTGATTTGGACAAGCTACTATTAGTCAAAGCTTAACTAAAAAAAAGTGATTGGCCCGCTTCCTTGAATTAACATCTCCTATCCTGTTCCATGAAAGCATCACACTTATTCTGAAAGTGTTGAGAGAAATCTCAAAGTGCCAAAGCCATTTTTAATTCGTCAAATGCTTGCAAAGCTTATGGACCCCAATCAAATCCCTCCTTCTTGGTCAGTACTGTTGGACGCTTGGTTAACCTCCCATATTCCTTAATGAACTTCAATAATATCTTTTCAATCTTAAAAGTCCCCTTACTCCTTTAACATTGGGAAGAATTGCCCATTCCACTACACTTTTCACCTTGTTTGGATCAATTGCTACTCTAACACCCAAAATGACATACCCAAAAGACTAAATCTGTTGTCTTTCAAATAAATACTTTTCTTATTAGCCACAAAGCAAATTTCCTTCAACCTCTAGTGTACTTGATAAAGGGGTAACAAGTGTGTACGCCAATCCTTACTATACACTAGGATATCATCCAAAATACTCAGCAGTATAACTAATTCTCTCCCCTTGTGCCTTTCTTTTCCCCTATGAGAATAAACTTTCTAGATATTGGGTTATAGTCATTTAGTGGAGAATAAACAATCAGTGTTGTAGTTAACAACACTGCAAAGTCAAACCATGTGAAAAATATTATGCCCTTACTATATTAATACACAGAATATGGATATTAGGATTATTAGGTGTACAAAAATACTGATTATTTATTGTGATTTTGGGATTTTTAGTTTTTTGGTTGGGGTTATTACTTCTTGGGGGTATTTAATAAAATTGTTTCAGGGTTATAGTCATTTAGGATTACAGATTATTGGGATATCAAGTGAGATGGCAATTAAGATTTCTAAATACTAAGTTTTGCATATAACCTTGAATTTGGGATGAAGCATGTACACTGTTATGTTTCTCTCTACATGATCTATTTCCTTTCCCTGTTATACTTTAATTCTCTTTCCCTTCTGCCTACGTTCTTCCTGTCTGTTTCACCCACCTAGCTTTACTATAAATCGATGGCAGGTTAGGCACATAGATACATATGAAGTAGTTACCTAACCCAAATATGTGGTCAGCTGTGATCCATAGACAACTTGATATATATATATATATAAACAGACAGATAATGGCCTTAAAATTTGAACACAAAAAAAAAAAAAGAAAGGGAGAAAATGAGAGAAAGAATATATGTTATTTAACCTGCTCATACAGATGCTCAATTTGCTGAGCTTGTTGCAAAACATGTGTAGACATGAGGTGATTTAGTGCAGACATTTCCACCATCTTAGTTTCAGTTTCTTGAACTGTATCTAGAAGACTAGACAATTCCACCTAACAGAAAAGAAACAATAGCAAAGGGTTAGATGTGAGAATCTAAAAGTCTTCAATTAAACAAATCACAGAAAATGACAGAATAAGTCCTACACAAACTCATAAGGGAACCAATTTTTTTTACCTGAAGGGCACGTGTTTCATCATCCAAGAGTTGTTGGACCCTTAGAGGCTCCCTGCGCAATTCATCAGGTTCTTTGAGCTCCAATTCATCTGATTTAGAGGTTTCTACAGAATCTTTTCTGGTCACACGGTTAAGTTTTCTACGCGGTATTACTCTATTAATAGCATCCTGGAAGCGTACAGCTCTAAGCTGATCAAACTGTGCTGTCACTGAATGGAGTCTCTCACTTAAAATTAAAACCTAAAAAAGTAGGCAAATAAACATTAGCATATGAAAAAGTAAATAGCCATTTCAATTCATGGATGTATTAGTATTCAGGAGTTCAATAGAATAACATTATCAAGCATTGACTGTGCATGCATCAAGGATCATTATTGTCTTACAACTAGCAGCCATTGGGGGGAGGGGGCGTGCACTTGTTATCCCATGTCTTGTGGAGAAACAGTGAGAGTAACACTAATAAATTGAAGAAAAATATGGGATTTGTATTTTGTGACCAACTTGGACAAATAGCTAAAATATTTTCTTTTTAAAGCATTAGAAAATGATACAACTGTATGACTAACGTAAGTAAATAATAACTGAACATCAAGAAGATTAGAAGAAAATGTTGCCCTTACCACCCCATGTTTGTGGGCAATGGTGTCAACATTAGCTTTTGCAGTTGCAATGCCAAGCCAACCTTTCGAATTTTCTACTTCTTGATTTATACTATTCTTAAGAACATCAATTTGTTCCTGGCAAGTTTTAATAAAAACACTAACCTGCACCAAATTAATTACAAAATAATCATAAGCCATTGGTATAACTCTTGTTCAAGGATGGTATACAATTAATGGATGATAAATAATTCTGCCTGATTGATACAGACAGAATGCTAATAGAAATGATGAATTGGTAGGTGAAGCTGTTGATAAGTCAATGGCAGAAAAATGTGTTAATAGCCAGCCTAGTAAGAGACAAAATCTAATTAGTAGTTAAATATATAAATTATATAGTAAAGTAAACAAGTTTCACTGAGCCAAATTGTTTGACAAGCTTAAAATAAGTTCTATTTATGCATTAATGTGAATGAGCATTAACGCATACAACAGATAAAAAACCAAAGTGTATAAAATCCAACTTTTGACTGATTTATTGGAACCACTCTGAATGGAAGTAAAATGAGAAAACCAGTATGATTCAATGATAATAACACAAGCAGTCAAGGCATAAATTATTACCCAACTAACTAGAACCATAATTAATCTAGTAACAAGTTAATCATGGTAGTTAGTATCACACAAAATGCAATATGAATCTGTAACATAGAGATACAAATCACGGGATGAATCGTTTTGCATCCAGAATCAGGTCGCAAATCACAGGAATTGCTGCTGAACCGCGATTCTCCTTGGCAGCGCACAATTCAAGTGCGAAACGGGTCGGGTTGGCACGACCCGGTTAAGTAAAAAACCTAATAAATCTTTTTTTTTTTTTGCAGAAATGCCAATTTCTACCTAATATTGCCTCATCAACCCACTCTTTAATGTTGAAAGAAAACTTTGTTTTCTCATTCCAGCGCATACCTCTTCTCCATACACACTGGTTCATGTTATTCTCTATTGCATTATTGTCTCGTGCATTATTTGTTAGCTATATACTATTTGACTTCAAAATGTTAATATATTGATGTTTTTTTATGTTACAATACTCTCATATTTATGTTTTTTTATGTTTTATATTATTAATCTTGAATCTTACAATTCAAGATACAATTCGATTCACGATTCAAAACATAGATTAAAAAAATAAGTCTTACAATTCACAATTTGAATCCTGATTTAACTACTTTGATGTTTGTCTTCGGGATAATGAAGAGGTGGTAGTGATAGGGACCCAAGTCTTGAACCAATTAATCAATTGTCATATGGAGCTAAGATATGGAAGGTTTACAAGAGAAAGCTCAAAGATGAGTTAAAATCACACATGTTGAAAGTGCAGAGTTGGTTATGACGGAGGGACTTGGGGGTGTGTGAAGTGTGAATTGATTATATTTTGTATGTATCATGTAGTGGGAGGTATTGGAAAGTTTTGAGAGAAGGTTGTTGCCATAGTGGGAGGGAGAGTATCTCTCTGTTAAGAACTTTGCTCTTCAGGACAACTCTGTGACTGTTGACACCATTCATCTTCTATTTTCTGCAATATTAATAATCTCTTTCTGTAATTCATTTTCTGTAAAATTTGTGTTTGGCTCCTATTGGAGGATCTGTAAGGTGCATGTGTGAGTTACAGAGTATATAAAAAGTTATACAGCACTTAAGAAAGTTAGTTAGTTATGCTGATCTAGCAAGCAGATAGACTGTTGAAATGATAGTTAATAATAGGAGAATATATTGTACAGAAGGGGATTATCGAAGAGAGAACCAAGCCTAGAATTCATTTGTGCAGAGGCAATACTTAGAGAAGGAGTTCTTTCCTTGTCCTTCCATTTCCTCCTCAATAGACATAAATATCTTAATCTCTTCTCTCTTTCGGTCGCTTCTGGATCTGTTTCTTGCTTGCTAATATGTCTTCCTATTGGTTGTTACTCTCCCTAGAACTATAGCATAACATCTAAAAGGAAAAAGACTTCACATGCCAAATTGCAAGGCTGCCTAAGCAAACAAATTTAAGTCTTATCTACTACATTATAGCGAGAAATTCATAAAACATTAATATCAGCAGCAAGAACAAAATTAATTGATATGTGAAACTCCAAGCTTTTGCCAAGAACCAATCTGATCTAACAACAATAGCAATACCAATAAGTATTTTTTAATTATCAAGAAAGATAACTGCTACTTTTGAAAACTAATGGTACAGGTAAAGTCATGCAACTTACTTCATGCTCGATGCTATCTCTCTCCTGTTCAGTCGTCCGATGTAGATCCGTGTAGTCCTTTCTATGCTTCAACAAAAACTGTTCTAGTTCTCCAATACTCTCAAGCTATAAACAAAGACACAAGGTCACACTAAAGAAAAAAGGATAATTATTATCAAAATACATTACATCAAAGTAACATTGCTTCCTTTTTCTCACTAAAACAACACAACTCAACACACAGCACAAACAAAACAGTAGCTTAATGGACACGAATATGAAAGTTGATCGTTACCGTCTTCAATGCAGCTTTGGTAAATGGTGACCTTTGCGGAGGTTTATGAATAATGAAAGAAGCCAAAATTGATGCCAACTTAGCCTGCCAAAATAATCATTAACACAATGAGGTTTACAAATTGTAAAAAATGTTCAGACCAATTCGAATAACGTTGATCCCGTTCACTTACATACAAATCCTAGTTGGAATTTCTATCTAAAAACTCATGATCTGAATTAATAGGAAGAAAAAAGTGAATGTGAAACCTCGTCGTAGCCCAAAGAACGAGCACTGTGGCGCACAGCATCTTTAAAATCTTCGGTTCTGTCTCTTGCTTTTGCCATACCCCAAATCTGCTATCAATCAATTCAAGGAACTTCGATTTTGCAATTGCTATTGCTGTATCGTGTCGTTTTGGCTTGAAAGCGAATGAACCCTAACTAAACGGTGGAAGAAGACGATGCTATAGAGCTTTAGTTTTCCGTTTGAAGACCCAAGCTGTGTCTTACAATGTTTCGAAAACTGCACCGCACGCGTCAATGAACTGAACAAATAAAGACAATAAAGTTACCATTTATTTGGTTAACTGAAATAATTAACAAAATGGATATTATATAATATATTAAATAATTTTAATATAAAATTATTAAAATTTAATGTTTATGTTCATGTTAATGCAAATATATATTTTATTTAATAAATTATAATAATTAATTTAATAATATGATGATGATAATTTGTATATGAATCATTTATTTATTTTAATAAAAAAATAATTTCATAAAAAATTGTCTTAACTCAATTTTTATGTTAGTTCTTATTAAATTTTAACAATATTTAGTGGAGATTTATAATTTGCACAATACTAATAATGATGAAAAGTTAGATATAATATATTTTGACTAAAATTTTTAGTTTAATAATAAAATTATGATTTATTGATGCTATATATTTAATGTACATTATCTAATAATTTTTTACATAATTATAAGTTTAATTAATTCAATAATTAGTTTAAAAATAAAATAAATAAATATTAAAATTTAAATAATGTACTTACAAAAATTTTAAATATATAAAATTTAATATATATGTAACTATAAAAATAATATAAAATAATATTATATTTTATTTAATTAATATTACATTTTATAAAAAGTTATTAAATAATATAAATATATAAATTTGACACCTTATATCAATAAATCTTAATTGTTAATAATATCAATGGATAAAATTACATTAAATCTTTAAATTTTAATTAAAAAATATTATATATAATTTTTTATCACATGTAATATTTTATAAATTTAAAAATTAATTATTATTAGTAGTAGTAGTTAATGTCATGTCTATCTTAATTAATAAGTAATTTTTGTAGGTTTCTGTAATAGATAAATAAATAAGGTGATTTTTTTTGCGTTCTTGCATTTGAGGTACATTTCATGTTTTTTAAGATAGATTAATAGAAGGAAAAAAAATCCTTAAGAAACATAAATGATATTTTTGAAAGTTAAAATAGTTAACCTTAATATAAAAAATATATGATAGATAGATGAATAAAAATAGGATATAATAAAAGAATGATACACTCTTATTTTATAATATATTTAATATACGTAAAGATAATAAAATAAATGGACTAAATCCTCGGTTTTTGTCTCTGACATAGTTAGCATTGTGTATTTTAGTCATTGAAATATTTAAAATGTCACATTAATCTTTTACTTTCATATCTGTTAGACATTTTAGTTTTTAGACCCAGACACTTTTGACAAACATTCATAGAATGCTAACATGTTATGTTAAGTGATATATGAGAAAGTGGTTGAGTTGACATATATAATGTCGTTTTACATATTATTTCTTTTTTCTCATGAAAAATCTTAATTTCTCTCACAAAGAGGAACACAAGCCCAAACCCAAGAATCCCCTTAATCTTCTCCCTCTAAGTATGATGATACTAATAATTGGAAAAGACTTTATTCAAACACTAAAACCAACTTCAGACAGGTTATAATCAAAAGTGGTGTTATTACGACTATAATGTCAATTTTTCTCCTGTGAGCCAGGGATAGAAGGCAAAAGAAAACATAAATTTGGCAGCCATTCATTACTCATATTCCACTTCCACCAAAGATCAACTAACCCTACTAAACCAACTCTGGACCCAACAGTGCATTTTTTATTTTTTTTTTAGCAATGAAGATAGATAGCAAATGCAAACACATATAAAATACAAACACTAAGCCAAGTGAAAATTTGCATCAATCCACATCATATTCAAATAAAAACCAACTCTTATAATAAAAAACATTACAGTAATTTCAGGAAGCTCTGGACTAATAAATCACGTTTGCAATAAATATTTCTTGATTGCCAAAACCACAAAAGCATGGATGGAAGGAAAATAGAGGAATCCAACAAAAATTTAAACAATCATTTGATATCAACCAAAAAGCAAAAGACCGAAACATATTAGTATAGAAGATCATAACCAATTATGCATAGCGCAGGTTGATGTAAAGAAGCTATGTAGTTGAGTAGCATGTTTATGTCAAGCCATGAGCTTCACTAGGCGGAAACAGAAATTCAGCAGCACTGAAGAAAAGTGGTATTTTTGTAATCTCAGCTAAAAGCAAACAAATTATGCTGATTTGAGTATCCAATTAACACTATGCTAACTTTCTCATTAATAGCATTCAAAAAGACATAAAAAGCACAATTGTATCATGTACCGCTACTCTTTTGAGCAAAGAGTGAGAGTAAAAATATAACTCTTTTCTAAAACATTTTTCAACTAACAAAGTAATATCAATAAAGATGGTAAGGTCAAAGATCTACCATTACTGGGGAACAAACAAACAAACCATAATACTATATTAATAACGTGTATTTTATCTTAAAAAAATTTAAATAAGAGTGGCTATAGACACTTAAGAGTGATAATAATCACTCCCCAAATCAACAACACATTTGGTTCAGGACAATACAGGGTTCACTTTGAGAAAACATTATTTTTTTATTTCCATTTCATATTTTCACAAATAATTACAAAGATTAAAATAGCTCCAGTGCTAAAACATTACTGACAGTCTGAGAAATTTTTCTGCCTTTCCTTAATTTTGTGCAAAACCTAAAACTCCCACCTTTTCTTTTCATGCATTGCTATTTGCTAATGTCATAAAGAAGAGAACTTTAACATTCTTCAAAACAAGATAAGACCACGCTTTGAACAAAAAAATGTTTAAGCAAACAGAAAAGTAAGGAAAAAAATTGAAACCTGGGTGGTTGATGAGGAAGAAGAAGATTAAAGGTGGAGGGATTAAAAGCGAAATGTGTAGCTAATCTGAATGTGGAACAGTTTCTGCAATCGAATTCAAAGTCAAATTCAAGAGAGGAAATATTGAATTCTGATTGAGATAAAATAGAAGCGTAGGATACCTAAGCAGGGAACCTCGATGAAGACGACGGTGAGTGATTGCATCGAAAGCTGAAGAAATCAATTCTAACGAGAAGAAGGAGGAACGTATAAAGGCAAAGAATGTGTAATTTCGTAAATAATTGAGAATGTTAAAAAAAATTGGGATTAGAAAATTGGGATTAGGGTTGGCAAAATTTGGGAGTATTTTCTGGGTCAGGGCTAACCCATGGGTAACCCTACCCTGGCCCCATATATTATGAGCTAAATAACTTAAGGTCAAATTAAATTGTTTTAACTAATATTAAAATAGGGCTTAATAAATTATTATAGGGTTGGGTAGGGCTGGCCTCAAGGCTTTGGCCCTTTTTGATAGCACTATTAAGGTTGCAGAGCCCAATTTACTTGTGGGCGCAAATTCTGAGTAGGTCTGCTATGCAGAGAAAGTTAACTTGCATCATTTGATGGAACACCACAACTCAGATATTTCCCATTCAGAAGACTTGCAACCAAAAATGGAATGGGCTTAGTACTTTTGGGCCCATGACTCTCAGGTTAGGTTGACTCAACTCTGAGGTGGGGGATTGGTGTCATCTACTGATTTCCAATTGAGTGAAGTGGCCTTCAAAACCTTTTTTTTTTTCCTTCCTCTTTTAATATGCTTGTTTCTCTACCTCGTGGGATTGATCACAGTTTTTGTTTCATATATAAAAAAATGAAAAAAAGGAATATTATTACTATGTTGATGCCAGATAAATTTAAGTCATGGATTTACTTCAGAGACCTTGTCTTTTGTAATCACATGTACGCTACTATTATTCAAATGATAAGCTTTTCTTCGCTCAATGTTTATCTGTCTACACTCTTCAAAGCGAAAGAGCATCATTCAAATTTCTAAGTCACAACCAACCAAATAAACATTGTATCACGCTAACAAAAGGATCAGCAGACCTTACTCAGACAGAACTTGGATGCAAAATTTCAAAAATGAGGGCAATAGCCACCAGGCATTTGATGTCTAAACAACCAATTTAATCAATTATGTACTATAAAGACAACATTTTGCTCTTCAAGTAAGATAAAAGTTTATTAATCTTAATAACTAGAAGTTTGGCTAATAGAACACCTGCATTCCACCAAATTTCCAAATGTAATAACTCAAATACTATCATTTCTTTGCAGAACAATCAAACTCTGGATGATGGCAAGCAATCCCCTATTTCTTTCTGCTATTACCAAATGGAGTTTCAAGGAATGGAGGATACCTAATATCCAACAACAAAGTAAATTAACAAAGAGAAGAAATAAAGTAGCTTATAGTAACGGCATAGAATAAGTTGCATATTCCCCCATCCCCCAATAACATTTCAAAAAGAAAAACACTACAACTAGATTAGGATAATCTTGCTAAGGCACAAATACTCTTTCATCATGTCCTGAACCTCTAACATCCCTCAGTATTGGGATTAGGTTCTAATCATGGTTTGGTCCAAAAAACAAAAGTGAAACAGAAATATGGTTTAAACAAACCAAATGGGGTTCTGGTTTAAATAACTGGTTTTGATTCAGTGAACTGGTTTTGAAGGTTCTGAACAAGTTTTGGTGCTGTCAGTGTTTGTGATCCAGTTCAGCCCATAAACAGTTCAACAGGTTCAGAAACCAGTTTTTGCCTTATTTAGGTTCTGCTGCAAATTGGTTCAAATATTTACTGGTTCAGAATCTGAATTCATTTCTAATCAAACCAATAACAACTAATCTAATTAGTCAATTCCAAAACTACTAAAATTTAACCAATATTTACTTTATAAAGATCAGTCCTCTAGGCTAAATTCTAACCCTTGGACCCTATACTTAATAGAGCATTTTCTATTTTTTCTACTTATGTTGAAGCAGTTAACTATGTTCAATGATCAATAATGTAAGTACATTTTCTCAGTCACTAAGTTTCCTTTACTTATTGATACGTATCAACTACAGATAGAAATGAGGGCTGAATGTCTGTATTATTTACGTATTCAGGACTAGAATTAAAGTCCAAATCCTGAGATTAGTGCTGCTTACAGTATAAAACAAAATGAAAACAATAAAAGAAACTCTCCTTAGTCACTTCAGGAGACCTAAACTCTCCCAATGGTCCCAAATTCAACTAGTCCCAACCTGCTTCCTTTCCCCCCACCTCTCTCCACTTATATTGCTGCTTTTCCCCCTATTCCCATGCACTACTGCTAGGCAGTCAGTTGCTCCTTTCTCCCTCTTGGCCATGATCAAGTGCAACGCACCTTTTGGCCCTTCTCTCATACACTAGAAATAATGGGCTTCTTTGGGCAGTAATCACTTATCAATACCTTTGGTATAATTTTCTCTCATGCCCAGATAACTCATCCAACATATAAGGAAAAACTTAAGTCATAGTGAACTCTGTTAATAGGCACAAGTCTCCTCACACAATTAATTCAAATGGGAAAATAAAACTTTAACCCACAGTGCTTGAAAGTCAAGTTCTAAGGACACATGCAACAGAGTCATGAAGGGGTTTCCCATAAGGGGAAAATGGGAATGGCCCCACTCCTTATAGGAATCAACAAGTGCAAACCCCCATTGGAGTTGCCTCTTTCAAGCGTTCATTGCATCAAATATATGATTAGAGCATCAGCCAGCATAAAATTAGCATCCATTAAATCCAACACATATAAATGCATACTGAAATTATTGAAACAAAAGCCAGGTCATTTGCATATAAATATTTGGATGGATGAACTATAGTCTTATAATGCCATTGCGGCTCATTAGTAGTCCCAAAAAAAGATGTCCTTTTTTTTTATTACGGCCCATCTTAGATAAACTTTATTAATCAACACTTACAAAAACAACAATAACCAAGTCTTATCCCACTAAGTGAGATCAACTACATGAACCACATGACATCATTGAGCTTGATTAAAAATCAAGATCTCTGAAATATTATTTATAATTAAATCTCTTTTATTAATTTCCTTTAAGGCTATGTTTGAGAGTTGTGTTTAGGAGGAGAGGGGAAGAGAAGAGAGGGGTTAGGAGAGGTTAACCCTTGTTTGGGAGTTACTTAATTAGAAAGGAAAGAATTTGGAGGTTTTTTCAAACCCTCCAATACCCTACAAACGATAGTTTTTTGAGTTCTCTCATTCTGGGAGCTTTCTCTCTCCCACCCTCTCTTACTCTTTCATGATTAAGATTCTAACTTAAAAAAAAAAATCTTAGTTTTTCAAGTGAGAATTTTTTTAAAAATTTATAAAAAATAAAAATATTAATTTAAAAATTATTAATTTATAGAGAAATAAAAATATTTATTTTTTATTTTTTGAAAAAGATTAAAAATAAAAATAAAAGATATAAAATATAATAATATCATTTATATAATTAAACCCTCCATTATCCTCCTCTCTCAATATTGAACATTCAAACATGAGAGGAGTTTAACCTCTTTCCCCCTTCAAACCGTTTCCTTCCTCTCCCTCCAAACTCCTAAACAAAGCCTACTAAAGTTCTTCTATGTCTCCCTCTACCCCTTTTCACGAGACTAAGAATCATATCTTTCTCAATAAGTATTTATAGGAGAAAAAATGGAGAAGTAAAATAAATCAAATTTCAAAAGTTAAATATCATGCACGATACACCTTAACATTTAAAAAAGTTAAATGAAAGAACTTCTTAAAAGAGGTCAAGAGCATAATTTGATTTCAACTTTTAGGAGAAGTTTAATTCATTTTACTGCTTTATTTTCAAGTTTATCCAAACTGGGCCTATATCCAAAGTTGAGAACTTTGGTTGAGGTGTTTGATCAAGTGTATACTTCCTATATGAGCAAATTTGGCAAACTAGAAAATCATATATTTTACTACAAATCAAATTTAAGCAGTATAACTCAAAAAAGTGGGTGCAAGGCAAAAGAGATGAAATAAGGAGTTGAAAAACAAGACAGAAGGGAGAGCTTGAGAGAGGTGTGCAAGAAGAGATGACAAAGTAAAAACAATTAAGGAAAAAAGAGGGTAACAAAGGAAGTGTATTTAAAATAGTAAGGGTAAAAATGAAAGAAAAAAATAAGCTACAACATTATAAGCTATAAGCTGGCTAGCTAAAGTAGCTTTATAATATAGCTTAAAAGGTACAAGCTAGTGAAATAAGCTTGTTTATCAAATGATCAAACAAACTTATAAGCTAGAATCTTGCCTATTTAACAGGCCAAAGGCAAACACACTCATAAGCAAGTGACAATTGATAGGTAATGACAAGATATTATTAGTCTCTCACAAAAGATATTTAACAGTTCAGAGCCCACATTTTTGTCTGTTCTCGCTCCCTTCCATCAAGTAGCAAAGCTTGAGAAGATGATAAAGCAATTGTTCCCAGAAGTGGCTGGACAAATTGGCCTGCACTCTGATTCAACCCATTTGGAGAACCACTTTGAATCAACCCAGAAATGGCTAAATTATGAAGTTGTTTATCTGCTACCAAGGGAAATATGATTTTGATTCGAGGAGCTACTTTGTTCATTGTCAAGTCTACATATATTTGCTGGCTTGGTAAATGGACTGGCTGTATTTTTTTACCTGGGATTTAAATCTAATCTACTGCTATTTTGTTAAAATTGCATTTGTAGCCTATATATAATAATGCAGATTGCAAAGAGATATGGGAGACGAAAATTTTTTATCTTGCACAATTGAAGATTACAGGAAAAATGACAGGAAAGAGATGTGTTTTTGCTTGGTTGCCCTGATTAAAATACTTACAGCAGGTATTAGTTCAACAAAAGGCAAGTATGGAAGCAAGAAATAGTGAGAGTATCACCATCCAATCCATGTATTCTTTCTTTGACAGTATTCTTTATCCTAGTCGTCACTCAACATCAAATTCAATATTCTGCTCATATACACAAGCTTTATCTTTATATCTACAAATAGTTGTTGGGCAAGCTTACAACACCCACATCTTGCAAAATCAGAAGAGAAACTTTTATAAATGAATCATACCAACTTGGCACGCAAAATTGTTCACAAAGTATGCATCCAAACCAGACATCAGGGATTAGATGAAGATCCCCAACAAGTCAATTACCAGGATGGATGAAGATGAAGAACGATTCAGGAGCAACTCGTAATACCTCAAGGACGAGAAATCGAAGTTCCTTGCTGCTACCGAAAATAAAAGAGAGAAATTTAATTAGCATAAAGTGAAAATTGAAACGAACGAAAGGCATACAAACGAGATGAAGGGTACCAAGAGAGAGCACAAATGAAGAGGGATTCGGTTTGGGTTGGTAGAGATGCAGTGACTCGAACTCAACGAAATTAGGAAATTCGAGATTAGGGATTGGGATGAAATTGCGGTTTAAGTTTCAATAGGCTTAGTCATAAAATTTGTAAACTATGGTGGTCGCTGTTATGTATAAAATTTGTAAAATTAGTTCCTAAACCAATTAAAACTTATTTTTGCCCCATCAGTAGTTAGGTTACAAAGATTTAAACCTATTTTTAGCACTTTATATCAAACTCAGTAGATATGAAACCTAACTATTATAAAAGTTGCAATATTTTGAAACTAAATTCTATAGCACTACCAAACGAGAAAAACAAAGGCAACAACTAGTGACGCACATTAATAAATATATTTGATAAAATTGATATGTTATCTTAATAAAGGAGAAAATGTTTATATACAACTAACTAATTATATTATTAGAAGAGAGAGTAAAATAGTTTTAAATAAATAATAAAAAAGTATTTTTTCTAAAAATTACATTTTATTAAAACAAAGTCACATTAATAATAGAAACTATAACAATTAATAATTGTGTATTGTTTAAGATTAAATGATTAATAATTATATGTTTTAATATTTAAAATGACATTTTACTTGTTAAATGACTATTTTGATAAATTTTAGAAATAATCACAATCAAATCAAAATAATCGATGATTATATACATTAGAGATTAAAATAACGTTTTACTTATTTTAAAAATTATTTTAATAAATTTTAAAATTGTAAATAGTGAAATGATAGTTTGTTTGTAATAAAAAATAAAATTTATGATGTCCTAAAAATTGAAAAGGTAAAGAGAGTTTTTTTCTAAGTGCATTAAGACTAATTTTATATTTAAAAGCTTATTAAATTTTTATTTGCTCTTCAATCTTGAGGGCATGTAACTCTTTACTACAAGGAAGAATTTATTTTTATAAAATTTTGAGTATTTAATTATTATAAGAGAATGTTCTTCAAATGCTTCTAATTTATGTATTTTCAATAAATCAAAGATCTTTAAAATAATAAATTAAACTTTGTTGCAAATAGACGAAACAACTTCAAAAGTGAACCAGCTAGAAGAAAAATTATTTGTTTTAAAAAAATTCAATTTCATCTTTATAACATTCTTTATTCTTTATATCCATAAGCCAATATAAAAGTACTTCATGTCATTGAATCTAAACCTTTAGCATGTATAACAAAAAATACTAAATTTATATTAAAACAAACAATGTAATTTTTATGAACAATTGTCCTAGAATATAAAATGGGATTGGTTGTGAGAATAATACTAAGGTTATCACTGAATATTAGTGGGAGATTTGAAGGGAGAGACACTTGTAGTTCGTAAAGTTTTAAGTACAACTTATATATTAGACTTGGAAACCATTGATTGTTTCTTAGCTATCTAAGAGATTATGTCCAAGGTAAACACACATATTGGATGTTGACTTTCTGTCATCTGGATCCAATCCACAGTTTGAGTCTAGAATAAGCATAGAGTTTTAAATGAGTGAATAGTAGAAGATCTATATCATGATTTAATATTCCTTGTATGTATGACATGATACTTGTTCCTGTCAAGGTAACACGGGTCTTTAAGTCTCTGCTCTGACGTGCTGACGTTTCTCTAACCGTTGCTGACGTGGGAGGGTATCTGCAAAAGCCACTCCGATGCTGAAGTCAGGATTCGGTTGCAATAAATGCTATTTAATAATAAAAAGTCAACCCTTTACCTGTACTTTTTACCTTCCTTATATAGGCACTGTAATGGGTCAATGGGCCTGTCAAGCCAATCTTCATTTTAGCCCTTTATTTAAAGTAAATAATATCTTGATTATTACCCTTAATTTGGTTAATTACCTTTTAATCCTGACGAGGGGTATTCGGCCTATTATACTGAATAGGTACTCGATTTCTTTTTTCTACAAGTAGGACCGAGTTGATCTTTATCCAGTACACTAGCCCCCCAAGACCGAAGAGGTACGAAGCGAGGGCTTTAAATATCAGTGTTAAGGCTACAATAGGTAGCCGGTTAAGATGTCTTTGACTATACCGAGGGGGGATTCGGTTAAAGTGAATTTGAATATACTGAAGGGGTATTCGGTTATAGTGATTTTGAGTATACCGAAGGGGGTATTCGGTTTTTAGTGGACGAGTGATGGTAGTATTTAAACTTGAATGTGTATCAGGCGTACACCAAAAGGTACTCGGTTTAGTAACATAATGATACAAACCGAGATAGTAGATAAAAAATCATAATATAAAAATACATAATTTATAAAGGAATATTCTAGAATGTTGGCTTTTAGGGTTTCGTCAGCGGGTGTACGAAACGAAAGGGTGCACAACCTTATCCGTTGATTTGAAAGGAATCTGACAGTTCAAAAGGAGGGGCGTCTTTTCGTTTGCCCGACACCAGATCCCCTATAAATATGTGGTGGTCCCTACATCCATTTTCTGCTTTTTTGCTCTGTACCGAAACCTGCACATTGTTGCTCCAAACTGAAGAGTGTTCAAAGATCTTCAGCTTTTCTTCCATATCGACTACTTGTAAGGTGCGTTTTAATTTCTCACTTCTTTTTTTTCATGGCCGAACCTATTGAGTGGGAGGATTCTCTGTCTGATGTCTCGGGACCGAATACTATCAAAGTAGACATTATGAACGAAACTGAGGGGAGTAGCGAGGTTTCATCCATATCAAACAAGAGGGCTGAAGAAGCACAGGTCAGGGAATGCAGCAACAAAGCCGAGTCATCTACTTCGAGTGATACTGACGCTTCTGAACCCTTACCGAGTACTAGTCCCCCTAGGGAAAGACAGGTGTTTCCCCCCTGTACAATACCTGAATATAAGTGGGTGCACGGTGAAGTGGCCGCGTACTTTTCTCGTTTTAGAAGAAATAAAAGTCTTCAACTCTTTGTAGATAATTGTGATATTTCTTTGTGGGAGGCGTCTGATCCGTATCTAATACACCTCAATCCCTGCCAAGGGGACGAAACCGAGAACCCTGACTTAGTTTTCTTGGGGGGTGTCGGAATGGCCGACACCTTCTTTATGTACGAATAAGGTATCAGGCTACCCTTTGATGACTTACAAATGGGAGTTTTGAGGGTTTTGAATGTAGCGCCGACACAACTACACCCGAACGGGTGGGCGGTGATACAGGCCTTTAGGATACTTTGTAAATTCCATTATATAGAACCTAGTGTAGGCCTATTTCTTCATCTCTTTTGTACACACCCATCTGACTTAGCAAGGTGGGTGTCTCTAATAAGGCAACCCGAGTTGCCTTTATTTAAACCATATGCTTCGTCTTTTAAGGGTTTCAAGACCGGTTACTTCAAGGTGACCGTGGACCCTGTAGGTAGAAATTATTTTTTTGATAGCGAGAATAATCCCCTCTTCCCCTTTCATTAGAGTCGGGCACCTCGCCGATACGACATATTCCCCGAGGACATGTTGTCGGCTAGGGAGTTATCAGACTTGGAATTTTTGAAGTCTCTCCCCCGGGATCTACCTGCCTGACATATAATCCTTGTGCTCAAGTCTCCGCGTCTTCGTTGGGATATGGAGGGTATGTATTGTCTTGATTTTAACTTATATTTTGAATCAAGTTGTATTGATTTAACTTATTGTTTTTACTGTAGGCTTAATGGCTCAGCGAGGTGTTGATGTACCAATCTTCCGTCGTACTTTGAAGCAAAGGACGCCAGAAGGTACAGTTGTTGAGGAGCACCGACACCCTCAACTTGACCAACTTCCAGAAATATCTGAGCCTCGCCCTCTTCCCCAAGACCTAGTCCCGATAGAAAATCAGCCCAAGAGGCGCAAAGATAAGGGCAAGGGTAAGGAGACCGAGAGGGAGAAAAAGAGAAAACATGCCCACTCGGGTGAGCCGAATGCTGCTGAAGGGGCACGTAAGCACATCCAATCCGGTAATTCCTCTGGATATGCTTGCCGAGGCCTTCCTAGTAAATAGGACTCACGCCAGCCGGCTAGCTGCTCCAAACTTGTTGTCTAATTCGGGTAAAGAATTAGTCAACAGTTTGGACTATGAGACTGTCTGGCGCCGCTATGCAGAACTTCAAGTACGATCGACAGCTATGCTTCGAAGGCTGGTTGTTAATCCACTTCTTGACTTGAAGAATATGCAGAAGACGTATTCGGCTTCACAAAAAGCTTTAGCCGAGAGCTGAGAGACTCAATCCAGCCTTGGCGAGACCATTCAATCCTTGGAGGCTGAGGTTAACCAGTACAAGAAACACTACCGGATAGTGGAGGGATGACTAAAAACGGCCGAGGAGGCTCTGAGGGCAAAGGAAGAGGAATTGGAGGCATTAAGGGTAAAGTCTGCTCAAATGGAGGAAACCCTACGGGCCAAGTCGACCAAGATGGAGGAAGCTGTGGCACTTGAAAGGCAGGCTGAAACCGACTTGAGGGCTTTCGCCGCAAAGTGTTCGGATCAAGTTGCATTTGAACACGAGTCTGGTTTTAAGCACGCTGTTCGTTAATGCTATGGATTCTGTCACGTCCCAGCCGACTTCCGTTTTGACATTACAAAAGACTTCTTCGGTGGCCGGTTCATTCCTTACACTGAAGTTGATAACGATGTGGAACCGAATGCCGAAGCCCCTATCCGAGCTGCTGATGAAAATGCCCCCCTCCTGAGGGCCCTAGACCTGATGCTGGGGAAGAACAATCTTAAAATCATCTTTTATAATTTTTTTCTTGTACTTTTGGGGCAATAGTGCTCCCCTTTTGTAATCAAAAAATTTGAAATACAATTTTCTTCTTTGGATTTTTGCATGTGTATTGAAAACTGAAATAACTTACCCAATCATAACCGAACGCTTATTATACAATTCATACAATTAATCATTGTAAGGATAACGTCTGCAAGGGGATTCAGCAGTGATTAAATAATTAATTAATTCAACCTTGGCCGAATAGGGGTACTCGGGAGGGAATTATATTAATTCAACCTTGGCCAAGTAAACATTTGGGAGAGAATTTAAATAATGATTCATCCTTGGGCGAGTAGGGGTACTCGGGAGGGAATTAATTAATTTAACCTTGGCCAAGTAAATACTTGGGAGGGAATTTAAACAATGATTCATCCTTGGCCAAGTAGGGGTACTTGGGAGGGAATTAATTAATTCAACCTTGGCCAAGTAAACACTTGGGAGGGAATTTAAACAATAATTCAACCTTGGCCGAGTAGGAGTACTCAGGAGGGAATTAATTAATTCAACCTTGACCAAGTAAACACTTGGTAGAGAATTTAAGCAATGATTCATTCGTGACCGAGTAGGGGTACTCGGGAGGGAATTAATTAATTCAACCTTGGCCAAGTAGACACTTGGGAGGGAATTTAAATAATGATTCATCCTTGGCCGAGTAGGGGTACTCGGGAGGGAATTAATTAAATCCAAATGAAATACTTGAAAGAAATACTGATTCATAAAAAATCGTATAGCTGAGAAGAAGTATTTTATTGATGAGGTGCCTCATTAAAAACCTTCCTAGGAAAACCTGTTTTCACTTTCTTTTAAGAGGATAAAACCTGGGGAGGAAAAGAGTACACCGATTACAAATTACAAGCTTTTAACTGTAATAATGCTTTAAGTGTGTAACATTCCAGGTCCTCGGTATTAGTTTTCCTTCTAATGTTTCCAACTTGTATGCTCCATTGTCTAATCTTTCCGCTACCCGAAAGGGGCCTTCCCAATTAGCTGTCAACTTCCCTTCTCGCCGATCCCTGCATGCATCTCCGGTTACTCGCCATACTAAGTAATTTTCATAAAATTGTCGTGGATTGATTTTGGAGTTAAATTTTCTAGCCATCATTCTTTTGCTCGCCTCAGTCATACTGGCTGCTTTGTCACGCATTTCATCTATTAAGTTCAGGTTGACGGCCAGAGCCTCCTCATTAGCCGATTCCTTGAAACTCTCCCATCGAAATGAAGGTTCTCGAATCTCTACCGGCACCATGGCATCAGTACCATAGGTAAGCCGAAAAAGAGTTTCCTTTGTTGTGATTTGCGACGTGCACCGATAAGCCCATAGCACCTCGGGCAGCTTCTCTGCCCATTCTCCTTTTGCCGAACCCAATCTTCTTTTTAATTCATGCAAAATTCCTTTGTTTGCGGCCTCAGCTTGACCATTAGTCTAAGGGTGCTCGACAGACGTAACCCTATGCTTGATATGAAGCCCTTTCAAAAATTTATTGAATCGCCGATCTATGAATTGCAATCCGTTGTCTGTTATTAACGCATAAGGGAGACCGAAACGTGTGATGATGTTTTTCCAGGTGAATTTATGTACATTATTGGCCGTGATGGTGGCAAGGGGTTCGGCCTCAATCCATTTGGTAAAGTAATCCACAACGACAATTAGGAATTTACACTGCCCTTTTGCTAAGGAGAAAGGACCGAGGAGGTCCATACCCCAAATGGCAAAGGGCCAAGGAGAGCTAATAGGGTGGAGAGTGTCGGCATGTTGATGTAATTATGGACCGTGTTGTTGACAGGGGATACATTTCTTTACAAACAAATGGCAATCTTGGGAGAGTGTTGGCCAATAGTACCCAGCTCTGATTATTTTTGCCGCCATGGTTCATCCACCTGAATGGGTACCACAGATTCCTTCGTGAATCTCCCTCATGACATAGTTTGCCTGGTCGTCATCAAGGCATTTAAGCATAGGTGTTGAAATCCCTCTTCTGTACAAGTCTTTACCGAGAAGGAGGTATTTAGCTGTTTGCATTCTTATTTTCTTGGCCGAGTCTGGATTATTTGGCAGGCTGCTATTAGTAAGGTATTGGATAATGGGGGTCATCCAATTGTGAGGTACATTTTCTACATCCAGGCACTCTTGTTTAGCTATGCTCGATTTAAGGATTTCCTGGTGAATTACACTTTGTAATTGACCATGTTTTCTTTGGCTGGCCAACTTAGCAAGCTTATCGGCTTGTTCATTCATTGCTCTCGGGGTGTATCGAACACCTACTTCATCAAATTCAGCAGCTATATTTTTAAATTCTTGGTAATATTGGAGCATGACCGAGTCCTTCACCTGATATGTTCCATTAACCTGTTCGGCCACTATCTTTGAATCTCTCCAACAAATGACATGTTTTACTCCCACATCCCTTGCCAGTCTAAGGCTGGCTAGGAGGGCTTCGCACTCAGCTTGATTATTAGAGGCTTTGAATCCAAACTGAATAGATTGTTCAATTGTTACGGTGTTTGGGCCTTCGAGTATAATTCCTGCTCCACTACCGGATTAGTTTGATGATCCATCAACATGCAAGTTCCACATATCCCCACTGGTGTGTGGTTGAGCCGTGAATTCGTTGACAAAGTCGACAAGTACTTGAGCTTTAAGGAGGTGTCGGCTTTCAAAGTGTATATCAAATTGGGATAATTCTATTGCCCATGCTACCAACCGACCAGCCAACTCAGGTTTTCTTAAAATTTTAGACATTGGACAATCTGTTCGTACCACCATCCGATGACTCTGAAAGTAATGTCTTAACCGACGAGCTGTGTAGATTAGGGCAAGCACCACTTTCTCCATTAATTGATACCGAGATTCAGGACCTTGGAATGTTCTGCTGACGAAGTATACAAGAGCCGGTTCAGGTATTTCTTGAAGCAACACCGAACTAATGGCGTTATCTGATACGGCCAAATAAATAATCATATCCTGATCAGGTTTTGGTTTTGTTAACACCGGTAGCGCTGCTAGCATATGCTTGTGTTGGACGAAGGCGACCTCACATTCATTGGACTAAGCAAATTTTTGGGATTTCTTTAATAATTCAATGAAAGGCCGAGACCTCTCCGCCATTATTGGTAAGAATCTAGCGAGGGCTGCAATCCACCCGGCCAGTCGTTGAACTTCCTTGACATTCTGAGGGCTGGCCATTTCGATGATGGCTTTACATTTATCAGGGTTTGCCTCAATCCCCCTTTCGGATAACATGAAACCCAAGAATTTACCGCCGACTACACCAAATGTGCATTTTTCGGGATTGAACCTCATACCATGTTTCCTGGCTTCGCCGAATACCTCCTCCAAATGGTCGAGATGTTGCTTCAATGCGAGGGATTTAACCACTATGTCATCCACATACACCTCCATGCATTTACCCACTTGTTTCTCAAAAATTTTATTCATGAGTCTCTGATATGTTGCCCCTGCATTCTTTAAACCGAATGGCATTACACGGTAGCAAAAATTTGTTGAATTTATGGTGATTGTCATTTTCTCCTCATCCGGGGGATACATACGTATTTGGTTGTATCCAGAATAAGCATCCAAAAAGCTTAGTATCATGTGACCAGCTGCGCCATCAATCAGGGTATCAATGTTTGGTAGGGGGTATGCGTCCTTTGGGCATGCTTTGTTGAGGTTTGTGAAGTCTGTGCACATTCGCCATTTACCATTGGCTTTTTTAACCATGACCACGTTGGCTAACCATGTTGAATACCTGACTTCTCAGATAAAGCGGGCCTATAGCAGCTTACCCGTTTATTCTTCTACTGCCTTTGCTCTATCACCGCCAATCTTCCTTTTCTTCTGAGCTATCGGTTTGGCCCCCTTATAAACTGATAAGTAGTGACATAGAAATGTCGGATCGATACCAGGCATGTCCAAAGCTGACCAAGCAAACAAATCGACATTATTCAACAATATTTCCTAAAAAACCTGCTTTTCTTGTACATTTAACCCAACCCCCAAATAAGTTACTTGCTCTGGTTTTGATCCAAGTTGGAAAGGCTGTTTATTTTCATTGGGTTCAACCCGACACCCCTCATCCGTTCTAGGATCCAGTTCCACATCCAATTCCTCTCCCAGCCGAGGGGATACAATGTTGACATCTCGGCTGCCCCCACAGAAAGGCTTAAGACATAGACTTGCAAAATAACATTTTCTATCTGTCTTTTGATCAGCACAAACTGTAACGATTCGGCCTCTTTCAGATGGAAACTTCATGGCCAAGTGTGGAGTGGATACTATAGCCTTTAACTTGTTTAGGGATGGTCTGCCAAGTAGTATATTATAGGAGGTATTCGCATGTACCACAAGATAAGTGACTTTTACTCTCTTTCCCTCGTGCTCTGATCCAAACGAGGTATACAGGTTAATGCAGTCCCGAGTCTCCACTCTTTCTCCAGAAAAACCAACCAACGATTCATGATATTCTCTGAGCTCTTCTTCTGGGATGCCTAATTGCTTAAACGTATTCCAATATAGGATGTCGACCGAGCTCCCCTAGTCAATTAGTGTTTTTCAGACGGTGCAATTAAGAATATCTACACTAATGACCATGGGATCGTTCTGCACCGGATCGACTCCTTGAATGTCATCGTCAGTGAATGTAATAGGGGGGATTCGAATTCTGCTGCCCAACAAAACATTATTCACAGAACGGACCTGCCTGAGATGCCTCTTCCTGGCCGAATGAGTAGGTCCTCCACTTGCAAACCTTCCAGCTATGGTATTAATGATCCTTTTAGGATACTTCTCACGCTCATCGTACCTTCTAGCTGGGGGTTTCCTGGACCTACTCCCTATTGCTTGAATCTTTTGTCATCAGATCTCCTCGGCGGTTCAGGGTATTGATCTCTTCTTCTCTTAATTTGACCGATGGGATTTGTCTGTACAAAATCTTTTAAATGTCCTTCCTTGATTTATTCTTCAATCTTATCTTTCAGCACTGTACACTCCTCAGTGGTGTGACCCCTGTTCTAATGATATCAGCAAGACTTGCTTTTATCTGCCCGAGGAGGGGTGTTGGCGCGTCTAGGCATTCTCAATATTTCTGTGGCCAATGCCTGATCAAGCTGGACCAATTAATGTTGAGGGTAGTATAGGAAGGATACTTAGGTCCCCGGGGCAGCCTTTCAAGTTTATTTCTTCTCTCATTTCCCTGCCTAGCCTTGAAAGCTTCTCTCCTGTCCGTATTTTTTGAATTGGACCATTGGTCCATCCGTATCTAGTTTCGGTACTCAGACAATTCTTCTATTTGCATATACTTTGCAGCCC
Organism: Abrus precatorius; assembly: GCF_003935025.1. NCBI lineage: Eukaryota > Viridiplantae > Streptophyta > Magnoliopsida > Fabales > Fabaceae > Abrus > Abrus precatorius. The sequence goes on from NW_020874417.1 coordinate 6,722,772, forward strand.
GACTTCTTAACTCGTCTAGGTCGACAAGTGGTTTTTTACAGATGCTATTAACGAAAGGTCATGGCTTTAAGGCCGTTGTGAGGTGGTGCATAGCCACTGCTGGCTCCAAGTTATGGATCGAAAGGGTCACTTTGCCAAAGCGTTCCATGAACGCTCTAAGTGACTCTCCCTTTTCTTAGCGAATGTTGACCAGCGCCAAGGATATTAAGGGATGAGGTCGGCTTGTGGCGAACTGCAAGTTAAACTGTCTTGAGAGTGTTACAAAAGAGTCGATGGATGAAGGGGGAGTCGAGTGAACCAACTGAGTGCAGGTCCTCGGAGTGAGGTGGAAAAAATCCTACACCATAAAGAATCATTCTCGATGTACAAATTGAGTTGAGTTGTAAAGACATCCAAGTGTTCTCCAGGGTCCGATGTGCCATCATATTTATCTATTGTTAAGCCTCTTCAATTATCAGGCACCTTAGGCTCCAGTATATGGTGAACAAATGGGCTTCGGCTTATGCGATCGTCTCGGTCATTTTTAGTTTCAGATTGATAAACCTGCTTTGATTTCTCTTGCAGCGCCGAGAATTCTCCCTGATCCTGGATGATAGGTGTATTTTGGGAAGGGATGTGTGTTCTGATCTCTTCTCTCAAGCTAGCATTTTTCCTTCTCAGAGCCGAGAGCTCTAGTGTATCCTTCTCTCTCTCCCTTTTCATCTCTGCCATTTCTGCTTTGAGCTGTCTTAGTACAGCTAAAAGGCTCTCATCGGTCCCTCCTTGTATCAATACTTCAGGTGTCGGTTCATCTGGTGTAGCATTCTCCAACTGTTGCCGAGATGATCCTCCCTGTTGAACATGTCCTTCCTGCTGGCTTCTCGTTAATATCATGTTTAATTCTGAAAAATGAGGCTAATCGTGCCCCACGGCGAGCGCCAAAATGTTCCTGTTAAGGTAACACGGGTCTTCAAGTCTCTGCTCTGACATGCTGACGTTTCTCTAACCGTGCTAACGTGGGAGGGTACCTGCAAAAGGCACTCCGATGCTGAAGTCAGGATTCGGTTCTGAGTAATAAATGCTATTTAATAATGAAAAGTCAACATTTTACCTGTACTTTTACCTTCCTTATATAGGCACTGTAATGGGCCAATGGGCCTGTCGAGCCAATCTTCATTTTAGCCTTTATTTAAAGTAAATAATATCTTGATTATTACCTTTAATTGGGTTAATTACCTTTTAATCCTGACGAGGGGCATCCAGCCTATTATGCTGAATAGGTACTCGGTTTCTTTTTCCTACAAGTAGGACCGAGTTGATCTTTATCCAGTACAATACTTTTTATTACTTTCCAATAAGAGTCAAGAGGATTTGGTGTTAATTGTCAAGCTTTATTTACACAATAAGCAATGTTGGCTTATTGAAAGTTGCATACTGATGAGTTTCAACTATAGACCTATATAGTGAAGGGTTAGGAAAATGTGTTCCTTCATGAGCTGAGAGCTTAAGACCCGATGTCATGGGAGTAGGTACAGGTTTGCAATCTCTCATCTTTATTTTATGTAACAAGTCTTAGATATATTTGGTTTCAAAAAGAAACAAACCTCCCTCCTTTGTTTGTGTTGCTTCCATGCCAAGAAAATAATATAAATCCCCTAATCTTTTAAGGAAAAGACTATATATGAAGCTCTATGATCAAGGAAGAGATGACATGAGATGAATCACCTTTGATTATTATATTATTTACATAGTCTATAAGAAAGATAGTTTCTTTGGTGGTAATTCTATCAAACAAGGATGAGTCACATTTAATTTGAGTAAACCCAAAACGAGATAAAGTTGATTTCTCAAACCAGAAGCCTATTTTAAGCTATAAGGAGCTTTCTTAACTTTGCAAATCATTTTGGAAGATCCTTGAGAGAAATTTGGAGATTGTAGCATATATACTTTTTCACTCAAATCACCATTTAAAAAAGCATGATAGAAGTCAAATTGCTTTACTGGCCACTGCTTGGATAGAGCAACTATTAAAATAGTTCTTATTGTGTTTGATTTTACCATTGGACCGAATGTTTTCTTGAAGCCAAAGCCTTTTGCTTGTTAAAAAACTTTTGCAATAAGCGTAGTTTTGTATTCATTTATGCTACCATCAAGATTGTATTTAAGTTCAAAGACCCACTTAAATCTATTGTGCTCTTATGTGTTTAAAGTGTCTCCAAAGATCAAGTGTTATTTTTCAATAGAGACTTATACTCATCAATCATAACGTGTTTCCAATTTGGATCTTGCAAGACTAACTTAATTGAGGTCAATTTAGTTTCTATGACAGCAGTGAACACTCGAGATTTAAAGACATTAACCTTAACTCTAGTGATAGGATGAGTATTTGTGCTAAGTTGAGAAGTATAGTTGAAAATTTTATGTTGATTTTGATGACTACTATTGATAACTCCATTTTTGAGATCACAAGAAACTGTAGAAATAATTGAATTATTGACAACAAATTTAGAAGGTAAAGAATTCATTTGAGTGTTTTGTGTAGAAGTATGATGAATTACTTTAATAAATGATACATTATTAGTAGAAGTTGATAGGGATGAATGGATATGAACATGAAAGGCTGACTTGAAGTTAATACGCCCTTCCCACGGGCATTGAACACTCACTTAATCTTTGTGAAAGTTTGGAAGACATGGTTCATTCATTCTCTGAAAAGAACGTTGAGCTGATATATTATTGTCATTTTGTTTGAAAGGAAATATAGATTTATCAAAAAAAATATTTCTAGTTATATAAATTTTTTTCATCAAAAATAACTTTAAAACCTTTATGACATACACTATACCAAACAAATGTACAAAGGTTGATATTTGAATTGAAGTTCATGTTTATAGTAAGGTCTAAGATTTGGATAACACCCACAATTAAATTTTTAATTGAAAATAATCATATTCTTTTTAAATGGAGATGTAAAATTAAGAGATGATGTAAACAACATATTAATAGTCTGTACAACAGTAGTAAAAGCTTTATTCCAATATTTTAAAGGCATACGAGAGTGAGCAAGTAAAGATAAATCAGTTTCTGTAATATGTTCGTGTTTTGTTTCTGTACATCTATTTTGCTAATGTATATAAGGATATGAAAACCTATGAATAATTACGTTTGAGGCAAGATGTCTAAATTGCCTTTAGTTGTGTTTACAGTTGCAATTCTTCCATTGTCTTGAAATGTTGAGATGCTAAAAGAGTTTGAGACCTATTCTATAAAAAATATATCGAAGTGTATCATGAAAAGGCATAAGTGATAGTTATATAATATCTTACACCATTTGTAAGAGGTGAAGGCCCCTAAATATCTAAATACACAAGTTCAAGAGGAGTATAATAAACAATAGTAAAATTTTTAAATGGTAGATGATGTTGTAACGACCCTTCTAATACTAAAGCTCTTATATCACTTTATCAATGTAGTAAGTCAGAAAACACCAAAATTTGGTAAATTTTTTTTTTTTGACAGGAGAAGCAGAAAGATAGACGCATTCTTTGAACTCATATCTAGCATATCACATTTCTGCTTAGAGGTTTATGACCTCAAAATCTAATAACAAAACCAAAGTAGAACAACAACAGTACTCCATCATAACTGAATAACTTCATGCAATAGATAGGGAAATAGTTAGTAGCAATCTCAGAGTACTACAACCTGATAAGGTAAAATGACATAATTAAAATGCATAAAACTAACATAGTTCAGAGATACATGGAATGAAACAGACTGACTCCCTAAGAGCAGTTCCCTAAGAAACAACAACAGACAAACTATTCCAATCAGTTGAGAGGAGAATAATCCTCCATAGGATCAGACTCCTCAGAAGAGGTGGGGGAAGAAGACGTGACGGTAGTAGCGGCATTCCCTTCATCACTGTCCTCTGTCCAGCCAGTAGTGCTAGGGGCCGAAAGAGAGGTAAGGAAGGGGGAACAAAGTGGTCGGAAGGTAGGGGACATATGTGATGGTCTAGCCTCATATCTGACTGAGGATTCCACCACATGGACATCCTTCTCAGCAGGTGCAGGCGGGGAATCAGAATGCAGTGGGGGGAAAGGTATAGATGCGGGCGAAGGTCTAACACCGGGGCTACGAGGGTCAACACAAGTAGGTGAGGGTGAGGCGGATAGAGCGGGATAAGGTAGCTGTGTGTCTCTAGGAGGAATAGAGAAAACAATCTCAATAGGACCTTCAATCACGTACTCAGTAATCCATGAACCTCCACTATATCGTCCCTGAAGGGTGTAGGCACGACCACGGAAAATGCTCTGCTGGGCCGCGGCGTCGAACACCCACATGTCTTCCTCAGAAGGAAGGACCAGCACTCTCGTCCCGTCCCTGGCCATCTATAATACATGGAAAGTAAAACAGAGACAATACAGCCAAGGGGTGAGTTCTCCAAACACAATTTAACATATAGTTGCCATACCCCAAGGAAGGTGGCGTTTCAGACACAAGCATATCAATTACTACAAGGCATAACAATTAATACATTCCACTATCATCATGAGATATACATAGGGTATGATAACAATCATTAGCATGCAAGAGCAACTTCACAATCAAAAACAATCCACTGTCTACTAATGATGTTCATGATGCATGAATGCAATTTCTACCGTCATCATACATCTCTAAAATTTCTCTTTTTTTTATGTACATGGTATGCATGGGGATCCCTTACTCTACTGCCAGCGACTTGCCCAGCATTTAGTGTAGAGTTAACAATTTCATATCCAAGTCGTGTGGCGATCGGAGGACTCCATTCCCTGCATCACAATTTGCATAGAAAACATTTATTTCATTATTCTAAGAACACCCAAAACTGGTGCTGGCCCCAAACTGGGTCTCTTCGGGAATGGACCTCAACGACCCTAGGATGTGGAGTTCTTGTCGGGCTTGGCTAAGGCTTGCAAGTAGGGTCACGACCCGGCCACAGAGAGCTCTACTGCGCCATCTAGGTCGGCTGTTCCCCCTTTCACCACCCCCGTAGGTCTACTCGGGACCGAACCTCCAATACCTACAGCTGTGCCTCTGTTGTGCCATCAAGTCGTTCAAGAAAATGATATGATGCATGAAACATTTTTATGTTCACAGTTCCCATAAGCAGACAAGGCACATTCCATCATCTTATAATCTTTACCATCCAAGTTTCATGAAGTCACACCATCCAAGCACAAGTTTTACCATCCTTCATCGTTAAAAACTAAAGGTGATCACAGTTTAAAGCCATGTCAATCCCATTTTTCCAGCACTTGTACATAACCATATTCAGAACTTTCCTAACTTCAAAGCTTGGCCAAATTACAACATACACCCCTTTTTTTTTCTTACGAGGTTAATCACGCAAACTTACAAGCAACAACAATCATTCAACCAATTAAATTCAGCATGGGTTCAATCAATTAATTCAAGGTAAAATGCTTCCAATCTCCTTGATTAAACCTAGATAAAACAAGACATCAAGGCGCAAAAACACTAATCTTTTCTCTAAGAGTTAAATCTGTCCAACACTTACGTTTATTATTCTACTTAAGTTTTCTAACATACTAAAGTAGGAAAATCAACATACAAAGACTCTAACTCATTGTCCAAGTTCATGATTTTATTTTATAAAAAATCAAGCTTTTAGGGACACAAAACTGAGGCATATACAAGGGTTCTCCTTTCAAAAATTCGGTTGTTAAACACTTTAGTTCACACATTTGCCAAGGTTCAATCCAAGCATGACATCTCCAAATAATTTGCATCACTTATTGTCAAAACTGAAAATCATTCAAGTTTATTGGTCCTTTCTTTTTACAAGGTTAATGTCCATGGTCCATTCTCGTACTCCCAATTTATTCTAAAGTTCTAAAATATGGAATCTTTGCCTTTTTCCTCAAAACGTTCAAAACTGTCCAGTCTTATGAACCTCCTTATTACTTCCTTCTTTTTCAAACACCACACTACTAATTCAAGGGAAATTTTCATGCAAAAACAAGGTTTCATCATCTAAGTGTAGTACACTAAATTTCCTAAGGGATGTCCAAACTTTCAAGAGTGAAACCAAAATACATAGGGCTGAAATTAACATGTAATGATGCAAAATTAACGTGTAATCCATGGTTTCTTGATTTCAAGGGTCAATCAATATTTGAACAAGAGATCAAGTCAAAAGGTATACAAATCCGAGACATGCAAATGGAAAGAAACCACACGCATACATCAACGGTTCAGATTTTCAAGAGTGAATTCATTAAGAGAAAGGTTCACACATTTTTTTTTTGAGAACTTAGCATGCAATTTCAGATTTGGAGTATATTCAACGTGCAGTCCAATTTATAGATTTTTCTAAGGACGAACAAGCAAAAACAGTCAAGGAAAGACAAAGAAATCAACATGCACACTTCAAAGTCTCAACCTTTTTGTGAATCAATTTGATTGAGAAAAAGTCCACTCTTTTTTTTTTCTAGGGGCTGGCCGAGACATGTAAATGGGAAGATAACACATTCTTTGAAGGGATTCAACATGCAAAAATCAGATTCAAGTCACTTGCACATGCAATTCAAAATGCAAGAGTTTATCAAGGAAAAACAAGCAAGAACATCAAATCGCAACATGCAAGATCAAGCAAGGTGAGAACTCCCCCTTGCCTTTGATTTTTGGACGTGAGATTGAAGAGAGAAGGGCTGGAAATGGTTGATCTTCAAGGGAAGCTTGCTGGACCGAAAAACAGTGGCAAGATTCTTCAAGTTCTCCCTCTAAAGTGGGTTCCTTCAACACGAAAATTAGAAAGGAAGGTGGAGGAAGGTGCTATGGTGTTAGGCTCCTCTAAATCAAGGAAGTAAAGATGAGAAACGGCTTACCTCTTTGGTGTTGTGGTCTTAGTTTGAAGAAAGCAAGCAAGGAACAAGGTGAGTGCTTGGAGTCTCTTGGTTTTGGCCTTGAAAAGTTGAGAGAATATGAGATTTTTGGGAAGGGCAGGTCTCGGTTTGGAGAGAGGATGAAGAGAATGAGAAAATGGAAGGGTTTCAAGAGAAAGTGTGAGATAGTTTCTTGGTTCGGTGCAGCAAAAATGCCAATTCGGACCAAGTGTCCTCTTTTGTATGAAAAGTGAAAATGAAATGGCCAAGGGAATGGATTCACGGTCCTAGGCTCCTTGGACAAGATTCTAAAGCTTCCAATCTTGAAATTGGCCAATTAGAGTAAAAGGATTGTTGCATGAAAAGGGGCTTACGGTTTTTTGTGCATGAAAAGGTGAATTTTAGAAAGGCTTGCAAGTAACACTTAGTGCATTTTGATAAGCAAGCTGCATGGAATGGTCTAGGCTGCATGTACACGGTTTTTGGTGATGCAAGTTCCAAGAATTGACACAAAGTATCAAGGTTTAAAGCTTTGGATAGCATGCATGCAAAATAATTGGCCGACGAGGAATTTGACGTGACTTGGTTGACATTTGAAAAGACATTTGACATGGTGGCAATTTCAAAGAAATCATGTTGGAATTTGTGAGACAAGACAAGAAGTTTCCGAAGTGACTTGGTCTAGGAATTAGGGAACAAGATCCATTGCATGCAATCTTAGTGGCCGAACTAGATTTTTGGGATCTTCAAGGGAATGATTACTAGATCTCGTGAAGTTCCGTGCAAAATTATGACGGCTAAGTAATCATTGAAAATCCAAAGTAATAATTACCAAATCTCACGCTTTTCAAGAAAGATAATTATGACAAATATATTCATTAATTAATTATTATTATTATTATTTTGAATAATTCAAATAGAACGAAAATATATTTTCTGGACAGAATTATCAGTGGACACTTTAGACAGTACTGCAGAGTAAATTAGTCCTGGATGATCCTAAAACCAAGTATTGCACGCAATTTTCCCTAAAATTCCAACTCTAAAATAAATCACTATTCTAAAAATTTTAATTTCCATCTACTCCTTCTAATACTAGAAAGTCAGAGACAGCGAGACGTTCTAATCCAAGAGTTGCTAATTAATTCGTGAAATTTGGGGCGTTACAGATGTGACTTAGAAAAACAAGAAGATTTACAAATAATTTCTTCTTTATCATTGTTAACTAAAATATTATATTTTTATAATATATGTTTCACAGTATTCTAGATTGCATGAGCTAATCTAACATGCCAAAGATCAAAATTTATATTCTTGGTTGAATAAAAGGTTAAGGACATATTGTTTGAATATAAATTGTGACTCAACGTAGTTGATAGAAGATTATGAAAGACATATAGTCCATTCTTAAGTGTTCCTTACAGCAAAATATGTTTAGTGTTGGGAGATGTAACACAACAATGGTTAGAGAAAAATTCAAAATAAACTTTCTTGTCTTTGCAAAATTGTGAGACACTTAAAATTTTCCAAACTCCAAGAACATGGAGTAATTGTTTAGAATCAAAGGAGAGAAAGAATTTTCAAAAACAATTTTAGAACTATCAACATGTTTTATAGGAATACTTGCACTATTACCAAATTGTACAAATTCTTAACCATTGTATGGAACCTTAATTGTGTAGCTTAGACACTTTAGATGTCATGTGATTTAAGGAACCTAAATCTAGATACCATGTAGGATCTATTATTGAGGTAGGTGTGTTTTTTAATGTTTGTGGTTGAGGCTAATGCTTATTAATGAGATGATGTATTCAAATAAGAGAAAGTTTGATTATTTTGATCAGTATAGAAATGTGGTAGATTCTCATTAAACCTTTGATAACAATTCCATGCAATATGCCCTAATTTTTCATTGAGTTGACAATAAGGTTTAGACCAATTATTTGATCTTACTCCTCTTAAGTTTTGACCTACTATTTCACCTTTGTTTGATTGACCACATTTGAAATTTGAATTGTTGAATCTTTCATTTTTACCATTATTGTAACCTTTTCTAAGATTAAAATTGCTTATATTGTTTTGACTTTGTGCAAAATTTGCTGAAATAGAGAAAGAAAGCTCAACATTCATTTTTTTCTCAGTGTGCTCTTCTTGAGCTATCAAGAGAGCTTCTATTTCATCAATGGTGTAAGGATCTGTCTGAAATGTAACTAAGACATCAAATGAATCTTACCCTACCTCTGATCCAAATAATATAGCATTGATGTGTTGGGCATTTGTGAGTAAAGCTCTAATTACTGCAAGTGTATCTAAGACTTTCTTTATTTGCAACAAATATTCAAATGTTAGTCTTTGTTTCTTTATGCTCTTGAATTAACACTACAATTGATATATTTTACTCTTGTTTGATATGCAAAAAAATTTCTAACTTGCTCAAAATCTAATAGGAATAATCACACCCAACCATTCTAGTAGTAAAAGTTTTTGTTATGGATGTCAATATCCAAGACATGAGAAATGAATCATATTGCTCCCAATTTTGAAATTATTCCCAATCTTTGTCAACTACATGATCTTTTCTGATAAGAACCTTTGAGGTAGTCCATTTTCTGTAAGATGCTTTTGAAAAGCTAGCAATATTTGATTATGCAAGAACTTGACGCTTCCAAAATAGAAAGTTTTCATCATCTAATTTTTTTGATACTACATATGAAAAGGTTTAAAACATGATCAATTGATTAAGGATTGTACAATGGATCGATAAGAGTGATAAACCTTAAGGTATTAAGTTAGAATACAATAGAATAATAAAGAATGTGAATTTTATTTTGATCTAATTTCACGTACCATACAATAAAAATAAAATAAAATATATATATATATATATATATATATATATTATTTCATAAAATAAAATAAAAAGCTACGCTAAATTAATTAACTTTTAATTAATACAACTATTTTTCTTTACAAATCTAATTTACATTCAAAATATCTAACAATAAAATTTATAAAATTAACTAATAAAAAGAATATACTACTAAAAACAATTTAATTTAAAGATAAAATTAAATTGCTCTATGAATGATTTAAAAATATATAAAAAATATTATTTTGAATTTTAAAGACAAATTTAACACAAAAATTTCAATTGACTTAAGTAAATAAAAAATTAAATAATTTTATTCTTGGATAACCTAAAAAAAACTTGAATTTCAAAAATAATAAAAACCAAAACATGTGCTAATAATATAAGTTTGATCAAAATAAAAATTTTAATAAAACAATGAAAAGATAAAGATTTTATTTATCTACCTTATTATTATACAATTTAACTAGTTTGATCATTATGTGACCAATTAAACTAATAATCTAATAATCGAGTAAAATTGAGTATTTATTTAATATTAATAACGTTACATTTACTTGACATCAAGTATAGTTATATAGAATTTTCTATGCATATATTTTTTAGTTGAGATGCAAATTACTCTTTCATGTTCTTTTTATAAGAAATAAAATAAAATATTTTTTTTATCTTTATTATAAGAAATAAATGATAGATTCAAGAAGTATTAATTGTTAAATTTCTTTTACGCTCTTCTTTTATTAATATAATTAATTATATAAATTATTAATTATAATATTTAATATTATAAATATTTTTAAAATAAAATTTATATTTATAAAAAAATATAAGTGATTTAATTATTTTTATTGATCTCAAAAATTTAAAACATAAAATTTATATTACTAACGCTGCTCCATCTAACTTGAAACTTCAGAAAAGTGTTAAAATGTTTAAAATATATATATTATAAATGCAACCACAAAATTTATACTTATATATAAGAAAGAATCAATAAACAACTGTCAATTCAAGTTTAATTTACATGATATATTTTTAATTTTAATATTTTTTATCTATCAATTTAACTAATAATTTACTTTCTAACAATAATTTATTAACTTAATATTTAAATATAGGCAATGGCGGTTTGAAGTTTTAATTATTATTATTATGTTTAAAATATATTCAAATAAAATTTTAACCTTAAAAATATAATATTAAGCATGTTTTAAGATATTATTCAATACATAAAATGAATAATTTTTTTAATTTATATCGATTTTAAGTGATTATTTTTTTAAACTTTTTAACAATATAATATATGTATATATGTTTTTAAAAATAAAAATCTTAAAATATCCCGGCGGAAGCATGACCACCACCTACAGAAAATTGCCAAGTAGCAGTAAACGGCGGCGGTAGCGGCGGAGTATAGCTGATGAGCGAGGGAGATACTGAATTCTAATGAGTGATTGATAACTCACAAAACTAGTTTCATTGTAATCGAATTCAAATGACAGCGTGATGGATCCCCCACCCCAATTTTCTTCCTCATTGCCTCCTCTGCAAAGCCCTAACCCTAATGGTTTTTTGGACACCAACTCCGATTCGATCCCAAATTTGCTCCAAAACCCTAATCCTAACCCTGCCTTGAGTCACTATCTCTCTTTGTCTGTCCCTAAGAAGAGGAGGCGCGGCAGGTCCCAACGCAATCCGACGTCGTTTCGCGTTCCTCTCTCTCTCAATGCTTCTTTCAACGCTAACTACAACGATCCATCTTCTTCTTCATCCAGAAACCCTTCGTCATCTGTACCCGACATCGCCGACGAGATCATCGTGATCAACAAGGAACCCAAAACAGAAGAGTTGATTGCTCTTACGGCTGGTTTTCAGGCGGATTCGCTGACGGAGGAGGAAATCGAAGCCGGGGTTCTCCCCGTCATTGGAGGGCTCGAACAGGTGAATTGCACTATCATTAGGAACCACATTATTGCGAAATGGCGTGAGAATGTGTCCAATTGGGTCAGTAAGAAAATGTTTGTTGATTATATACCTCAACATTACCATGCCCTTTTGGACTCTGCGTATAATTATCTTGTCTCACATGGGTATATCAATTTTGGAGTTGCTCCTTCCATTAAGGAAAAGATTTTGGTGGAGTCAAGTAAGCCAGGGGTGATTGTTATCGGTGCTGGCCTTGCTGGGTTGGCTGCGGCGCGGCAGCTGATGAGGTTCGGGTTTAAGGTGACGGTTTTGGAAGGGAGGAAACGAGCCGGTGGACGGGTTTACACAAAGAAGATGGAGGGAGGGAATAGGGTGTGCGCCGCGGCGGATTTAGGTGGGAGTGTTTTGACAGGTACCTTGGGAAATCCCCTTGGGATTGTGGCTCGGCAGTTAGGTGATCTGCTTCATAAGGTGAAGGATCGGTGTCCGCTTTATTGTGTAGATGGAAAGCCAGTTGATCCTGATATGGATGTGAAGGTGGAATCTGCTTTTAACCAACTGCTTGCCCTAGGCAGTTGATGGGGGAGGTCTCTGTTGATGTGTCACTTGGTGCTGCGCTGGAAACATTTAGGCAAGTGTATAAGGATGCTGTGACTGATGAGGAGATAAACTTGTTCAATTGGCATCTTGCAAATTTGGAATATGCGAATGCGGGTTTACTATCGAATCTTTCGCTTGCATTTTGGGACCAAGATGATCCTTATGATATGGGAGGGGATCATTGCTTTTTGCCTGAAGGGAATGGAAAGCTGGTTCAAGCTTTGGCTGAGAATGTGTCTATCTTGTATGAGAAAACTGTGCATACGATTAGGTACAGTAGTGATGGAGTGCAGGTCATTGCAGGAAGTCAGGTATTTGAGGGTGATATGGCATTGTGTACGGTTCCACTAGGTGTCTTAAAGAAAGGGTCTATCAAATTTACACCAGAGTTGCCTCAACGAAAGCTTGATGGAATAAAAAGATTGGGTTTTGGTCTACTGAATAAGGTTGCTATGCTTTTTCCTCATGTGTTCTGGGAGATGGATCTTGACACATTTGGACATCTTTCTGATGATCCAAGTCGCCGTGGGGAATTCTTTTTGTTCTATAGCTATGCTACAGTTGCTGGCGGTCCCTTGCTGATTGCTTTAGTAGGAGGGGAAGCTGCACATAAGTTTGAGAGCATGCCCCCTACAGACGAGGTCACAACGTGTTATTCTAATTCTCAAGGGTAATCTTTATATGAAATCGAAAACCTTGATATTTTCTTTCCCATCATAATCAGCTAATACAATTATGATATAATAATGTTCCTACAAAATAAAAAAAATAAAAGTTACAAGATAAGATTTGCATGTCTTTATATCAAATAGTTTGCATGTTTTCCTCAATTCCCCAACATGTGTCTTGGGCTATGAGTTTATTCAGAATATATGTAAAGTAAGTATACGTTTGGTTGAGATTAATTTTGTTTGCTTATTTTCAAAACCTCTCTTGGGAAATTGACAAAACAAGTAATTATTTTTCTAAAATAAGCTGAACCAAATACAAGTTATATCAGTTGCCCATTATAATTCAGCAGTAATACTTCTGAACAAGTTTTGGTTGCTGAATTTCAGTCTAATAAATTTCTTAAATTTGATTATTATTTTATTTAGGAAATATTTATGAAGCAAAGTGCTTTATCTGTCTGCAGGTATCTATGTACCAAAAGGAATCAATGTTCCTGAACCTATTCAAACTGTTTGTACTAGATAGGGTAGTGATCCCTTCTGCTTTGGTTCTTACTCTAATGTTGCAGTTGGAGCTTCAGGTGATGATTATGACATTTTAGCAGAAAGTGTGGGAGATAGTAGACTTTTCTTTGCTGGGGAAGCAACCACTAGGCGCTATCCTGCTACCATGCACGGGGCTTTTCTAAGTGGTCTAAGAGAAGCTGCAAATATGGCCCACTATGCTAATAATCGATCACTGAAGATGAAAGTCGATAAGACCCCTTCAAATGCTCATTCTTGTGCTTCCGTTCTTGCAGATTTATTTAGAGAACCTGATATAGAATTTGGGAGTTTCTCTGTCATTTTTGCTTGAAAGAATGCAGACCCCAAGTCACCAGCAATCTTGAGGGTAACATTTAGTGAGCCTAGAAAGAAGTGTCATGAAGTTGCAAAACAAGACCAACAACTGCACTCAAACAAATTACTTTTTCAGCAGCTTCAGTCACATTTTAATCAACAGCAGCAGCTTCATGTTTACACTTTACTGTCAAGACAACAAGTTCTTGACCTAAGGGAGGTAAGAGGTGGCGATGAAATGAGATTGAATTACCTTTGTGAAAAGCTAGGAGTGAAACTGGTGGGAAGAAAAGGATTGGGACTGGGTGCTGATTCTGTCATTGCTTCTATTAAAGCTGAGAGGGGCAATCCGAAGCCCATTTCAACCTCTTTGGCTCTTAAATCAGGTGGCTGCTATACACAATAAAATGTTGTTTTCATCATTTTTACAACTCTTTGGAAACAGGAAATAAAGTGAAAATAATGAGGCATTTTTGCACTTATTTATGAAAACAGAATGAAAATGGAAAACGTTGTCACAAATCAAATAGGCCCCTTAAATTTGTTGTTTCTTTGCGTCTCTTTCTTTTTATTTGTTCTCCTCTGTGTATGCATAATGACCAATATAAATAACATTTTTCTTGGTTTATAAAAGGAGTATCAAAGCTGAAAGCTGGCATAATGAAGCGCAAGTTAATCAGGTTTGGGCTGAATTTCTTGATATATGTTATATTGTCTCCTCATCTCAAATATCCGAATTGTATTTGTTATGAAATTGTAACTATTCTATATTGGTCAATTCAGAAGGGCAAAAGTGGGGAGGAAAAGCAATGGGTCTGTAGTTCATACTAGCACAAATGTGGGGAGTGCCAAAAAAGTATCAGAAGAGATACAGATGACAGATCAAGGGCTTCCTGATGTGCCTGTTTCAGGTAATTATTTTACAAGGAAAAAAATATTTTTATATTCAGTATTCCCTCTCAAAATGTACATTCTTTGGAGCTGCCTGCATGGATTGTATGATAGGTTGTTTTAAGTTCTAGTACTTCTTGTAGGTAACTTAGTTTTGAGGGTTTCCTTTGTTATGAAATGCTTTTTTCAGAAACACCTAGATTAGTATGCTGCTGACTTTAATAACTTGGATTTTTTCAGTTTAACATGTTTAAGATGGGAGATCAATTCCCATCATAGAGATATGTCATCTATTTTTGTTGGATTTTTATGTATATGGTCAGAACCTGAACCTGGATGTCAAAGAATCCAGATTTTTGTTATTTTATTGTTGTCTTTCCCCAAACTATCCTCTTATCAAATATTATGAGACTTTACCCAGATGACAGGGTAATCGTCTTATGTGATCAAGCAGAATAATTCCTTTCCCTGCTTACTCTACTTGTTTGCTATATAATTAAAATATTAGACTAAGGACCTCGGATGGGTTGGGTGTCGCCCCCCCCCCCCCCCCCCACACACACACACCCACCCCCCAACGAGCGCTCTACAGATGGGACAATTTACTAGAAACATGGACAGTTGGTAACGGGCTATTTTCTTATATGTATGGATTTGCAACTATTTTGTTAAAATTGACCAGTCTGTAATATCTCACTAGTCAGCTACTTTCCATACTAGTTCTTCTTCCATATCTGTTCTAGAATTACTAGTCGTGTACCTTCTCATCTTTATGCAGACACATGCGTGCACATGCAGACTCTTCTCTTTGATTTTCTTACTCTTCTGCTGCCAAGGATTTATTTACATTTAATATTTTTTCCCTATAAGGGTACCTTTATGATTTTGCATTCTTGACATTTTTTATTTTTCCTTTTCTGTTTGCTGTTTGCTGTTTGGAGGGTATCTTACCCTCCCCCTTGTTGCACCTGACTTCTAAACACAGTTACATTTTCTTTATCTAATCAAATGAATAAAATAAGGGTATCCCTAGCACCCTTATTTAAATTTAACCAAATGCCATTGTATAACTTAAACTTAACTAACATGTTTTTTTGGTTATGTAGTTTGTCCTAATGAAATACTAACTTTCTAAATATTTCTAGGGAACAATCAAAATGACTTGTCAAATTCATGAATGGATGAATAGCCTTCCTTCACCTAGTAGGTGAGACATACCTAACAACCCTGAATCTTGATATTTTTTTCTTGGATTATATATTTCTGGTATTATATTCATTAAGAAGTGAAGCTAGTAGTCCAGCATTCTACTATCCTATTGGAAATTTCAGATTTATTATTTTAATTTTTAATAGACTAAATTTTCATATTGCAGAGAGACTAAGATGCCATTCAACTTGTTCTCCCTTAGTGCTTTTCTCTGATCATCAGGTGTCATTCTCTGTATCCTCAGTAATTTATCCACAATATTTCTCTTAACATTTTTCTAGTAAATGGTAATTAGTAAGAAGTGCGAGGGTGAGCCTTGGTACCATGGTAAGATTGCTGCCTTGTGGCCCAGGGTTGAAATCCTAGAAAAGCCTCGCTACTTGCAAGGATAAGCCTCTCTACAACCCCCAAACCTCACTAGGCGAGAGCCTCATACACAGGGTAATTTGTAAGAAATACATTTGAAAGTGGTAGTAGATAATCTTCTAATTAAATCTAAGATCTTGACAATGTTGGCCCATTCATGATACACATCTATCATTTTCCTCGACATTCTTTAACAATATGGGTACCAGCTGTTTGCCAAAGTTTCATACATAACATTGTGGTAGATGTCTTTGGGTAAGGTACCAATTTATAGCATTTGGATGGATCATCCTCAGCGCAATTGTTCAATAAATTGAAGATGGGGTCTTGCAAAATACCTTGAGTGCTGATCGTGCTTTGATGCAGCAAACTAGCATGTATTATATCTATTCTAAATCAACAGATTCAACACCAATCAGAATGTTGACATTGCCTTGGTCTATACCTGATATGCCTTGAATAGATGGATATGCCTGCTACCGAAGAGATGAACTTGTGCATGGGTTTCCTGACCAGAGGTCTCATTATGCCCACGTCTCCTGCAAATTTAGATTTGAGACTGGCCATTGCCCCTTTTAAGGTTCAGTGCCACCTTTTAAGGCAGCAAAGGGGAAAGAAAATCTGTTCTTGTAATATTTTGTATTCTCATTTGTGCTTATTGAATGATTTATTAGGAAATGAAACCACAATCTGTAACTTACTCTACGATCGGAAAGTCATGCTCCTCAATTTTCTCCTGTATGAGTCTTTTTTTTTTTTTTTTTTAAACTTCTTTTTAGTGCACAAATGTTGGGTGCCATTCGGCTTTCATGGGATTAAGCGTTGACTTTATGCATAAAGTTTAGTTCTTGAGGCGTTCTCTGTAGAAGAAAATGATCTCAGTATGAATTTTGATAAAGACGAGATCAAGCTTCAAGGGAGTAATCTCGATAAAATCTTAGTTCGTTTCTTTAATAGGGAGTGATGCAGACTCTTTAAATAATTATTGTTTTGGCTCTTAAAACGTAAAATCAACCATTTCAGATGGCTATAAAGTTAGTTATAGTTGATTTAGTAGGTAGAAGAATGTTTGCAATATACTCTTTATCATTGTTTAAAATTTATTAAAAATTATTAAAGTATGAAAGACAAATATTAATTTAAGAGTGAAAAAAATTAATATTTATATAATTTTTGTATTTAATAATAAATTTTAGCGAATAAAAAAATGGTAGAGAATGTGTTAACATAGATTAAAAGTTTTAAAATGTTAAACATGTATTCTATTATAGCATTTAATACTTTCAATATTTTTTTATAAAAAAATAAATAATAAATTTATTAAGACTAATAAAAAATAATTATATATTGTAAATTTATAGCATATTTTAAAAATACTAATAGTCATAAATGGTTAAATTGGTGTTTTATGCATTAAATGAATGAATGTATTTATTTATATGGATAATGAGTGAATACTTTGTTAATATAAATTTTAGAACAAATAAGAGTATAAATTTTTTTCCAATTAATACATTTGAAAATGAGTTTGTTATAATTTACATAAAAAATTAGTTATTTTCTATAAATAGAATTGGAATAGTAGTTTATAAGAAAATAGTTTACTAATTGGTTCTTGATTACTTGTTCGTATATCAATTCTTGAATATTTTTGTGAATCAAAATAATTAATTACTAGTTAAAAATAATTGATTAAGTTCAAATAATCAATTAATCACTTAAAATAATTTATTAAAGGTCATTTCTCTCACTGAATAAAATGTTGAACTCTAACAAAATTAAATACTCTTAACTGATCTTGTTGCTATTGATTGTATCCTTACATATATATGAATATTTGAGATGTGGAAATAAAACAAGAAAATATAAAACTAAAATCTTCAAAGCTTTATCTATTATGAAAGCTAGTTCTTGAATATTTATAAATTGATCAATGCAAGAAATTGTAGGTCTTCAAATCTTATTATTATGAATTTAATATCATATAATTTCACTCAGCATTGCTACATCTATTACTGGTTTTGATTTTTGAAAATATTTATTCATTTGTTTTGAAAATTCCAAAGATTCTCAATAAAATTTAAATCTCCCCTCAGTTAAAACAATTTGGTTGATATTCGCCAACTCAGCATGCACATAGTTGCTTTGTTACTACCCGATTTCTCTATTATTTCTTTGTCTTTCTTATGATTTTATTGGATGATGTGGCTGTTCCAGAGATCTAATTGGTGCTACTTTGATTGAATGTTATCCCTCGTATACCTCATCAATTACAAGAATTTATAAAAATATTTACTCTTCTTCCTTTTCTTTCAAAATATTCAACAAAACATAAAAAATTTATAAAAATGTATTCTTTTCCCTTCATTTTCCTCCACCTATATACTATATTAAAGTGAAGGATTAACCATTGAAATTGTAATTAACTTTAAACTTTGTTTACACATACTGGATTTTATTGCAATCTTCAAGTGTTGATTTGTTTTAACAAACAATTTTGTAAGATTATTTATTTAAAAAATATAAGAGTTTTGTAAAATATTTTATATCTTAACACATTCTAAAACTAAAGAGAAAATAAAAAAATTTAAAAATAATTAAATTTAATAAATTTTGATTCATACTCTTAGTATTTCTCAGTGCAATGGAAAAATACAAAACTACAAAATTCTAAAAGAAAACTTTTTTAAGGTGCAAAACTAAAAATAAAAATCTTATTAAAAGGTTGTAAGAAAAATTAAAAGTAAAACCTTTTTAAAAAAGAAATATTAGAATTAAAATAAACTATTTAAAGGTACTAAAATAATTTGGAGAAAGGTATTTTTATGTCTTTAATTTTTTTAAAATAAAATATAAAATATAAAATTTCATCTTTTAATTTATATGAATTTAAAAAAAAAATTTATAACTATATAACATGTAAATAATAGAATAATTTATATATCATTTTGTGAATTTTAATTTTAATTTTAAGTAGGAAGAGGTAAGAAAATATTTAATTTTTAAAAATAAAATAAAATGTACAATAATTCAAATGTACAAGATATTATATAATGTACTTAAACTATTACTCTTTACGAATGATAAAATAATGTATTATTATTATTATTATAAATTGTTATATGAATAAAGATTAAAACATATTCTATAAAAAAAAGATTGAAACAAATTATTTGTCCATTTTATTTTAAAAATAAAAACATAAGAGTTTATAATTTATAATCATTTATATTTTATGAGAAAAGTTTACGTATTTAACTTTTAATACACAAATCATAAAAATAATTTATACATTGTTTTTGCAAAGATAATTGACTAAGTTTTAAATTTTGTTTCAAAATTATTTTTGTGAGAAATAAGTAGATTTATTGTACTTAATGGAATATAATTTCAAAATTTATTACTCAACGAAAAAATCTAGTATGTCATATACAAATTAATGTTTAATTATTCTTTTTACTTATTATTATTGTTGATGATAAGTATGACTAAATTGGATTTGAATTACAAAAATAATTTCAAATTCAATCCCTTAAGTTAAGTTGAATTTTATATTTACTGTATACCAAAAATAAAAGAAATATAGCATACTTTTTAAAAAATATATCTATAATTCAAATCTAATTTGTTAATCAAGAAACTATTTGTGATTTTATCTTAGTAAACCTAAGCCATATAAACTACTAAATGCAAGCTTAATAGGTCCCAAAAAGGAAAATCTAAATCAATTATGTTCCATTTTCAAAAAGGAAAATCATAAAAGGAAGGAGAGTAGAATACTACTATCTATGATGTTAAGATAACAGAGATGAAAGAGAGAAAATTTAAAATCAAAATTCATTTGCCACTTTTCTCCTTGTCCATTTTTTATTTATTTATGGTAATGGTTCACATACTCCTACCAAGATAATGAAGAGAAACAATGGCTTTCAATGATTCTTAAATGGATCAATTATATTAAAAAAATCACGATGTAATATACACACTAAATATGGGAAAGAAACTTCAAACAGAAAAATAAAAGAAAATTATAAACCACCAACCAGAAATATGAACCAAGTGAAGCGGGAAAAAAAAAAATGAACCCAAACTCCATTAGCTTAGTAACCAAGAAGAATGTGTGATGGCCAGCGAAGATCAAGGTAATTCTCAAGAATGCTAGTGAGAAAAGATTTTTGGTGTATATGTATAAATGTCGATAAGAGTGGAGAAAAAAGAATTTGTCAATACTTCCCTCAAGAGATCAAATTCTTTTACACATGTAAAAATCCGTTTAACCAAAAAAGAGTAAATATATAATTACTTAAACAAGATAAAATTTGCTTAAGAAAAATAAAACACACTTAAACAAAATTTAAAATGCAAACAAATGAAAATTAGTTTGAGCCACTCAAAATTCACTCAAGCAATTTTTTTTTTCTTTGTTTTCATTCTTGTTTTCGTTTTTATTATTATATTTATTTTATTCTTATTATTTATATTTATTATTTTATTATGTATATATATTATTTTAAATTTTAGTTTAAATAGAAGTAGAACTGTACAAAATTAAGTGTTCACACTGTTTGGAACATTAATGCATGTGTACAACCACCTTTGACAGTAGAAGTAAAACAACAGATTGAACAAGTATTTGAGATTTGTGAAATTTCACAGGTACACAAAAAGGAGTTGGAAGTAGGTAATTTTTCACAAAGTGAAATTCCACCTGGTATTGTAGTTCAGTGTGCAATGATTAACGGCTCATAAGTATCCAAGTCTTTCATTGTAAATTGGGATATACATATTTGAAGCAAGTAAATCTATGCTTGAAATGTAGCTATCCTTTGTTAAATAAGATGATGCTTCTAAATTCTCTAAAACATCTTGTCAAACTTAATGTAAATTTCATTTGATTGTTGATGAGTTACATCATCAACTGCAAAGACATGAATCTGCTTATCTAACCCCAACTCCATCCTACAAATGTTCTTATTCTCCTTTGTTGCGTAAGCCTTCTGACTTCAGCTACTTCATTCCATAAACCTTTTCTGGCATAGATATGTGCTAGTGTTAAATATGGTGCTGCATTACACGGTTCCATCTTAATGAGCTGATCAGCAGCCTCCCTCCCAAGTTCTATATCTCCATAAATCTTACAAGAACTCAAGAAGGAACTCCATATAACATTATTCGGATCATAAGGCATTTCTTCCATTAGATCCCTTGCCTTTCTTAGATTTCCATTTCTAGCATAAAGATCAATCAAGCAAGCATATTGATCTATATCAGGAGACAAGCCAAAACTTGTTCTCATTTTATTAAAGTATTCCACCCCTTTGTCAAGAAATCCTGCATGATTACAAGCTGTTAAGACAGCAGTAAAGCAGATATTATCAGGACTTAACTCTTTCTTGGTCAATAAACAATCAAAAAGTTCCAAAGCTTCTGAACCTCTCCCACATTGTGCATAGCCCATGATCATCGATGTCCACAACACATTATTCTTCCTAGAAGTCTGATCTAACACACATCGGGCCTCATCAATATCGCCAACCTTTGAATACATATCAATCAAAGCACTGGCCACAAACACGTTCCTTTCAGAACCCATTTTAATAACAACAGTGTATTTGTCTTCCTTGGAAGAGCAATGCAAGGATGCTGCAAGCATTTAACACTGTACATAAAGTATGATCAGTAGGACTCAGATTCTTTTTCCTCATTTCTACAAATAGTTTCAGTGCATCTTCACCGTACAAATTTTGAGAATATCCAGAGATCATAGAATTGTATACAACAGCATCCTTCTCACTAGTTTCATCAAATAATAATACAGAATCATTAATTTGTTCCCAATTTGCATAACAATCAACTAATGAGCTGACCACAAAATTGTTAGTATCAAATCCCCTTTTGATGACATGACCATGAAGACTTGAACAATTTTTAAGTGTCCCATTATGCCCCACACAGGCACTAATGACACTAGCAAAGGTAAAACAATTAGGCTTAATTGGGGTGCATAACATCTCTTTGAACAACAAGAAGGCATCTCTTCCTTGTCCATTCATTGAGAATCCGGCAATAAGTGAAGTCCATGACACCTGATCATGTACTTTCATGCCACTAAATACCTTCTTTGCATCCACAATAACGAAACATTTTGCATAGAAATCAACAAGTGCACTACTAAGGAACAAATTATCTTCATATCCAGATCGAATCATATAAGCATGTATTTGAATACCCAAATGCCAATTCATGGTTTTTGCACTAGAACTAAGTGCAGTACAAAGAAAAAACTTAGTTGGCTTCCCCATTAATGTATTCATACTGCTTACGGACTCCAGTGCTCTGCAGGTACTTGCATTTTTAGAATGCTTCCTAAGGTAATCGACTACACATGTTTTACCAAAGAATTTCTGCATCAAAGCATCAGCAAAGTAACGTTTAGGAAATGCACCATACCACATTGTGTAAACCTCAATCGTGTGCTGAATGTTAATAAATAAATGTCTCGCAGGGATTGTGTAACACTAACATCGAATTCTAGCAACTAAAATGTCTGGGCACATGAGATCATTGGCAAGCAAAATGATCACAAAATCCAGAAAACCAACCAATCACCTTGATGTCTACACATTTGAGCAACTGAAAAACAGTAGAGTTATCAAATAGCCAGACCAGATCAGACACGTCCTAACCCTGACCCATATGGGTTAGGGGGAAAAAAACCCCACTAATCAATTTGCCTTTCAACAATAGGATCTAAATAATAAATTTTATATTATAATTCTGAGTGTTCAGTTTTTAATATATGTATTTTTTTTATCATACTTTTTTCTTCTTTCGTAAGTTATTAATTTAATATATATATATATATATATATATATATGAAGATTTTTTAAATTTTAATTTTAATTTTTTTGTTTCAAATCTCATCGGCACATATTTTTAAATTATTTTTTCCTAAACTGTTAATATATATATATATATATATATATATATATATATATATATATATATATATATATATATATATATATATGTATGGCCAAGTCTAAGGCATATCAGTTGAAGTAAATTCTTCTTTTTGATCAATCAAAATCCCTTCCCAAATTGTACAAGTTTCTTCCAAATATATATAGGGGCGCACACACTTTTCTTTTGAATTTTAACTCAATGAAAAACTCGAGATTTTGGTGGAAAATTATTTGATTAACCTTCCTTTCAACCACATACTTTTTTATTTAAATATTATAAACATCAAAACAAATTCTTAATATATGTTTAATATAATAAAATATTTATGGTTAATAATTGTAATATTTGTTTTTTAAAATTTCTAAAATATATTAAATTTAAAAATATTAATGTAATATAAGAAAAATTTAATAGTAATTTGTATATAAATATAAAAAATATTTTTTTGTATTATGTTACTATTTTTTTAAATTTTTAATGTAATCATAATTGGTATTAAAATTATGTTAGTGATTTAAATTTATTAAATTAAGATGTAATTTGAATTTATATTTAAATAAAAAAAATATTTTTTTACGGAATGTTAGTAATTTGATCTTTATTTTAAATGTAGTAATGATTTGTATATAAATCTAAATCAAATTTGGTTTGATTATGTTATTAAAATTAATAAAGATAAATTCTCGTAATAGCCTAAAATTGTGACAGGTGTCAAATTCTTGTAAGTTGTGCAATTTTTATGGTAAAACTCACTCAGATTGTGACACGTATCACATGAGAGTTTCGCACTGTGTATGGTGAAATTAGTATTTAATTTCACCGATTATATTGCAAAATTTGTAAATATTAACACATATCACAATCTAATTATTTCGCATTTTTGTGACGAAATTTATTTAAAAATTAAATAAAAATTTAATATTTTTGTCAACTGCATTGGCAAAACTAGTGCCATGTAGACTGACACACTCAGACAGGAAAATAATTTTTAAAAAAAATTATATATTAAGAATTTGTTTTTAAGTTTATAATATTTAAATAAAAAAATCTTCAAAAATCCTAATATTGCCCGAACTCTTTTATTCTATTGATTCTTTCCAAACAGAATCCAATATCTCTAACCTAGAGTAATAATTTTTTTCTTTTACAGGGATATAACATTTACTGGAATTTTCATTAATTCAAACTCTGAATGGAAGAGAGAATTCAAAAACCAAATGTGAAGACAGAACGATTTGTAGTTAGAATTTAGAAGTCGAGATTGGCGAGGCAAATATAGCTACTTCTGAGGTGAAAACCCTAATGAGGGAGAAGTTTAACAAGATCGAAAGAGACATGAAAATGAACAGAAAACAATGAAAATGAGGAATGCAAAGCAGCGAGAAAGGAATTGGAAAATAAACAGCGCACCTGACAGCGGGTGAAAAGAGGTTTTGGGACTGTCCCCTTATCTATTACTTGGATACCACGTCAATCCACAAGCCTTCGATTTGCAAGTGCGCTAGAAAAGAAAAAAAAGACTTCAAATGGATGGTAAAGGAAAAATAATAATAAAGGTTGATTTTTAATTTAAATTTTTTTAAGTAATAGTTATTGTCAGATAAACTTTTTCTTTTTAAAAATTAACTCTCAAATAAAAATAAAAAATAATCGTGAAACACTTCTGAATTATGTATTACTTTATTTCTTTATTATTACACTTTTTTTTACTCATATTTAAACAAAATTTTAAATTTAATTCTCATTGCCACAGTTAACAATTACTTTTATTAACACTTATATTATATTATTGTATGGAAAATAATTTGTTAGAAAAGATTTTACGTATTCCAATAATATTATTGTCTCAAAAAGATTAAAAAACAGTAGTCATCAACTAAAAGACATCCTTCATACAAAAATAGTTATATTATTATAATTTACAATTTTTCTTGCATTTATTTTAATATTATTGTCTTTGTTTATTTCACAATTCTGTTCTATAAATATGATCATGTATATAATATTTTAAATTGTTTTGTTAAGACAATTTTAATAATTATAATATATTATCATATGATATAAAATTTATAGTAAGTTATCCTCAAAGCTATTACAAAAACAAAACAATAATAACTAGGAAAAAATTGTAGGTACTTGAGAGGAAGTTACTTTCACAATCTAGAATATTAGCGTTTGATTTTTTTTTTAGTCTCTTTAATTTACATTATAAACAATTTTAATCTCTTAAATTTTTTTTAATTGATTAAATCTTATTTTTAAAATTAAACAAATTTAATTGTTCTATTAATTTTTAACTTAAATCCCTCATTTTTTTTCTATTAAAATATTGGTGAACTTGAATTACGCTACAAGTTTATTTCAATTAAAGATGATATTTTGATAGATGGTAATTAAAACATAAAAAAGTATAGTACAATTTATTTAATTCATTTTGTAAAGATTTTGAGTATAAAAATGATAATTTAAAGCTTTCAAGTGGAAAAATTGACAAAGAAACTAAATTTACTTAATTTAATAATAAAACTTGATTGACTTAAAAATAATTTAAACCAGAAAAAGCACATATAATTGTATAATCACATTTTACAAAGGAAAAATCGAAGTTTTATCATTCCACGCGGACGGATTGCTGAATCTTGTCAACTCCAGACGGTTTCATAGTTATCCAAAGTACAATTGACAGCACTACAAAATATCTCACTTTATAATAGTTAGCTAGAAAAAATTAATTGGATATTAAAATTATATACAGGGTGAAGCATTGTATCTAAGCGTTAGCAAAAAAAACTAAAGCCTTTTCTCATCACCAGGTAGGCAATTATCCTCATGATTGCTTGTTCCTTCAAGCCACTCCTCCAGCTCAGCTTGTTTGCTAGCTTTGAAGTCATCATATTTTTCTGATACTGACAATAACTTATTCCCAATATCACTAGTATCACTTAGTTCAAGTTGAGATTCATCTTCAACTTGGCTTGACTGTGGCTGTTGTTTGTCCGCTTCCATTCCCTGTGAAGATGTAGCAGTGTTTGCTGATGGGTCCGACGGCGGCACATTACAGTATGGCTGTGGCATCTCAGTCTTGGAATTTACTGATACCGCAGAATCAAGTTGTGGCCACTTGGAATTGTTGGTCTTCTGTTTTGAGAACTTAAAAACACTTGAAAAATAGTTACTCATTTTTTCACTACCCTCCTGGGCATATACTGCTGATTTGCCCCATGATCTACTACTCTCAGTCTGAAAATTTGATGCCGACCGATGAATTACCCTTTTTTCGGTTGCTTTGATGTCATGGTTTCCAAGGATTTTTTTTATGTCTCCAATCATCTCATCAGCTATGGGAAATCCAGACTCATTCATTGATCTCACTACTGTGACAGAGTCCTCCAAATCTTCTGTGTGCAATGCTGTTTCATGAGACTTCTCAATAACATCGTTATTTAGTTTGATGATATTCGGCACTGCATTTTGAGTGTGCTGTTGGATAAAGAAAAGACCAACAGACGGTTCGTTAGCCAGGTATTTAATCATCTCTGCCAGACAGTCACTTATCTCCACAAAACCATCAACCGTGGAGAATCCATGCATCTTCCCAATGTCAAGTATTGTTCATCCCTGACAACGTTCATGAAAGAAACACAGTCAGATAAATTATAGCAGAGGAAATTAAGTAGGGCAAAATGTGCAATCAGCATTTGCTAATGTAATAGGAGGCTAATTTACATAACCACTAAATGGATGCATTTCATTCTAAGTCTGTCCTAAATCCTAGAGTGCTGTAGCCTTTAGTAGATTACCAACTTCAATAAAATGGACCCCATCGAACTTGTCTGCAGTACTTCTGATATGCAGCATCAGACAGAACACGGGTAATATCTTTTTTAGATAATATGTTAATCTTTGCACTTTTCCCTTTCATCAATGGTTGGCATGGAAATTAAAGTTTTAAACATTTTGGTTAAATAATGCAATAGTAGTATTGGATAATTGCTCTTGTATAGAGGATTGGAGAACCCCTTGTGCTCCCTTTCAATAATACTTCTTTGCTGATAAAAATAACTGCAATAGAGGATCTGAGACCAAGGTTATAAGTTGTAGCAGACATCACATTGCTATTGTTGATATGTAGATTCAGTAATTAGGAGCATAATATCATAATTATGTTTAATACAGTAATTAAGAACATAATAACAAGATTACATTTATTATCAAAATATTTTACAATTAATATAGATCCTTGTCCACTTGTATAATTTAGACCTTTGGGTCAGACAAGAGACAACAATATTCAAACACTTCTTCTAACCTCCATTGCTACCTTGTTTTTGCAGACCTCAGGTTCTTTGAGAGTCATCCCTTCTTCTCCCCTCTTTTTGTTACTGTTGACCATTTGGACTCCATTCCCTCGAGTTTTTTTTTTTTTTTTTTTCTCTTTTCCTCAATCTGTTCCAGCTCCCATTCTCTCTACTCCTCCTCCTCTTCTATCCTACCATAGGAGGAATCGCACAAATTCTAAGTTACAACAATTGAAGCTTAATCCTCCAAATTCATCTACTACTTCAACCGTTTCTATGTTTCTATCTCCTGAACAACTCCTTGCTTCGAGTAAAGATGTCCTCTCATAATCCTAATCCTATTTATGTTTGTCACTTGAATTATAATTGCATATCTCTTTCTTGTTCTGCTTTTGTTTCCTCTTCGGATTCTATGTCTATACCTCAGAATACAAATGGGTCTTGTCTGATCTAGGATGGAGACAAGTAAGGGTGGATAAAACTATCGCCTTACATTCTAATGGCACTTGAGATTTAGTTTCCCTCCCTCCAGGTAAGACTACTGTTGGATGCCAGTGGATATATGTCAACATTGGACATGATGGAAAGGTAGATCGTTTAAAAGCAAGATTAGTGGTCAAGGGCAACACTCACATATTTGGTCTTGAATATGGAGATACTTTCTCTTCCATGGCATGATTGCTTTTGTTTGTATCTTTTTAGCTCTTGCTACCATTTATCAATGACTCCTTCATCAATTAGATATCAAGAATACTTTTCTTCACGAAGAGTTACAAGAAGTTTATATAGATTAGCGTCTTGGCTTCATTACACACGAAGCATCTACTTCAGCAATCTTCACGTGCTTGGTTCAACTACTTTAGTTCATGTCTTATGTTCGGAGGGCAAGTGTACCCACAAAAAGTAATGAAGGGTTCTTAAATTAAGTTCCCGAAATATCGTCTCACAAAGATTAATTTTCAATTACTAAGAATTTTCTAATTTAATTGTTTAAGCTTCAAAGATACAAGATTAATTAAAAACAAGAATTTATAAAATCAATTATAAAACTAAGAGTAAGGAATACAATGCATGTCTTGGTTAAACTTATCAGAGAGGAACCTAGGGCATATGGGTTTTCTCATTCAATCCTTTATGTTATTTTTCTGTTTAACTCTAAATTCAATTTCCTTATAATTACCAATCATTCATACGAATACTATTAATATCCAATAGTCATGCAATATTAATATTCTTTTCTCTAAATTAACATCCTCAATGGTCATGCAAGACATTAATTTAAGAAAACTTTAGGAGCCTACGAACTTTTTAATTTAATAACGATTAGAAAATAAAGATTGGTTTGGTCCACCTAATCCTTTGTCTCGTTTTACCCTATAGATCTATTAATTAACTAAAGTACGATCGTCTGACGATATAATTAATTTGGATTAAAAAAGAAGCACAATAGGATAAAATCTAATCACAAAATGGAAATCAAATTTAGATTCAAACATCAAAATTTCATAAATTCATGAACAATAATTCTCATAGCCCTAACTATGGACTTAGTTACTCATGCTAAAGAAAAGAATTAAAACAATCATAAACAAAGCCATAATCAAAAGAAATAGCAAACTAGAATATGAGATGTGTTCTCGGTCTTCAAATACGGTCGCTTGAAGCTCCAAGTTTCGCCAAGCATGTGCTAAGGATCCCGTGCAAGAGAGACGAGATGACACGTGTATCTGAAAGCCAAAGACTATATGTCAAAAATAGTCTTTTTACAATGCTTGAGATCTTCCCTTTTATAGGATTTGAAAATCTTAAAAACTCTTCATAATTGGGCTTCCCGCAGATGAGCATGGTCGTACATGGGCTCGAAGCACCCCGTACTTATTGAATGAGTTTGGGCATACTAACTGCTGCGAAACTCTAATCTTCCATCAATTTGGGCCCAGAATGCACCCAAAATCCACTTGTGGCCTCTTTATACCAAACTGCACAATTAATATATAAATTAGTATAAAACTCAAATAAAATAAATGTCAAATATGAATATATGAGCTGTAAAAAAAGGCCTAATTACAGACTTATCATCTTACAACAATATGACATGACTTGCTATGAGGTAGATCATTTTGTCTTCTTCCTTCACTCATCATCCTATACCATATCTACTTAGTAATATATGTAGGTGACGTTGTCATTTCTAACAATGATAGTGTAGACATTCAGAAACTCAAACAACACTTATTCCATTATTTTCAAACAAAGAATTTAGGTTCTCTTAAATATTTCTTGGAAATTGAAGTTGCCTAATCCAACCATGGGATTTCCATTAATCAATATACTCCTTGTAATTTACTTTTTCATATGCTAATGTTTACTTGCCTACTTTTATAGGTTTTAATTTTAAGTGAAAGACTCCATTCAGTGACAGCACAGTTTGATCAGCTTAAAGCTGTACGCTTCCAGGATGCTACTAATAGAGCAATACCGTGTAGAAAACTTAACCGTGTGACTAGAAAAGATTCTGTAGAAACCTCTAAATCAGATGAATTGGAGCTCAAAGAACCTGATGAATTACACAGTGAGCCTCTAAGGGTCCAACAACTCTTGGATGATGAAACGCGTGCCCTTCAAGTGATAAAAATTGGTTCCCTTATGAGTTTGTGCAGGACTTATTCTGTCATTTTCTGTGCCATTTGTTTAATTGAAGACTTTTAGATTCTCACATGTAACCCTTTGCTATTGTTTCTTTTCTGTTAGATGGAATTGTCTAGTCTTCTAGATACAGTTCAAGAAACTGAAACTAAGATGGTGGAAATGTCTACACTAAATCACCCCATGTCTACACATGTTTTGCAACAAGCTCAGCAAATTGAGCATTTGTATGAGCAGGTTAGATAACATATATTCTTTCTCTCCTCTTTCCCTTTTTTTTTTCGTGTGTGCAAATTTTAAGGCCATTATCTGTCTATCTATATATATTAAGTTGTCTATGGATCACAGTTGACCACATATTTGGGTGAGGTAACTACTTCATATGTATCTATGTTGCCTAACCTGCCAACACTGTTAAGTAAAGCTAGGTGTGTGAAATAGACAGGAAGAACGTAGGCAGAAGGGGAAGGGAATTAAAGTAAAATAAGGAAAGGAAATAGATCATGTAGAGAGAAACAGAACAATGTACTTGCTTCATCTCAAATTCAAGGCTTAAATATGCAAAACTTAGTATTAAGAAATCTTAATAGCCATCTCACTTGATATCCCAGTAATCTGTAATCCTAAATGACTATAACCCTGAAACAATTTTATTAAATACTTCCAAGAAGTAATAACCCCAAAAAAACCTAAAAATCCCAAAATCACAATAATTGTTTATAAACCTAATAATCCTAATATCCATATTTTGTGTATTAATTCATACAGTAAGGGCATAATAATTTTTATATGGTTTGACATTGCAGTGTTTTAACTACCACACTAATTGTTTATTCTCCACTAAATGACTATAACCCAATATCTAGAAAATTTATTTTCATAGGGAAAAAGAAAAGCAGAAGGGAGAGAATTAGTTATATTGCTGAGTATTTCGGATGATATCCTAGTGTATAGTAAGGATTGGCGTACACACTTGTTACCCCTTTATCAAGTACACTAGAGGTTGAAGGAAATTTACTTTGTGACTAATAAGAAAAGTATTTATTTGGAAGACAACAGATTTAGTCTTTTGGGTATGTCATTTTGGGTGTTAGAGTAGGAATTGATCCAAACAAGGTGAAAAGTGTAGTGGAATGGGCAATTCTTCCCAATGTTAAAGGAGTAAGGGGACTTTTAAGATTGAACATAGATTATTGAAGTTCATTAAGGGATATGGGAGGTTAACCAGACCTCCAACAGAACTGACCAAGAAGGAGGGATTTGATTGGGGTTCATAAGCTTTGCAAGAGTTTGAAGAATTAAAAAGGGCTCTCACTACTAATGTTATCAATGGCGAATGACAGTTCATGGCAGAAACCAAAAAAACTACCATAAAGTTATGGTGGCTGCCATAGCGAGTTATGGCAGATATAATAAAATATATAAAAAAAATACTATAGGTCATAGAAAATGATAGAAAATAATTAACTCAAAATATATGTAGCATAAACTATAATCTAAAATATAACTCAATACAAAATATGCAATTATCAAATGTCAAATTAACAATAAAAACAAAGATGATCAATTTAATACTCTTCTTCAACTCCAACATAATCATCCTCTTTTTCATCTACCAAGGCATATCCCTCCTCCTCTTCTCCCTCAGATTGTGGAAGATTAATTTCTAATTCATCTTCTGTTTCTTCCGACATCTCCTCATCTTCTAAATCTTCATCATCTTCTTCAAGAACTATTTTCTCTTTTCCTTTGGCTGTTGAACATGCCTTGATTTTGGAAACTTTTGCAGCTTTGATAGTGATACCACTTGATAGACTCTTTCTTTTCTTAGAATGACGCTTAGTATATGTTATAGGCTCTCCAATTCCAGAAGCTTTATAAACAGTTGCCCAATTTAAAGTGTTATCACCATAAAAAACTAAGTCATTTCCAGCATCCTCATCATGAGCATCATCATCCATTTCTCTAACCAACCACTCATTACACTCATCAATGTTATTGAGTGTAATTGGATCAGTTACATCTTTAAGATTGTAACGTTCTTTGAGTTGTTGGTTATATTTCACATAAACTAAGTCATGTAATTTTTTTGTGATCAAGCCTATTCCTCTTTTTTGAATGAATCTGCAACATGAGTTTAATTAAAAGAATATTAATTAGTTTCTTTCTAATTTTTAGAAGAAAATAGTAGGCTTGATAGATAAGAAATTACTTGCTAAAAAACACTCCAGTTGCGTTTACATCCAGATGCACTACATGTCAAGCTCAAAATTTTGATAGCTAGTTGTTGCAAATGTGAAGCTGAATGTCCATACATTCTCCACCATTGAGCTATAAAATGAAAGATAAATTATAACTCTAAAGATGAATTATAACCTTAAAATTAAAAAGCTGAAGACTTTGATGAATTATCAGGAGCAATATTTTTTCTTTGTGATTTTGCAAAGTCAGACCCAAAGAGACCACCACCACTCTTATAAATTGGTAATTCAAGTAGTATGCTTTGTTGCACATCCCAACTTGGCACTAACCTCTTGATACAATCATACAACCCATTTGTAACTTCCAAATCAAATTCTATTTGGGGGGTTGTCATAAAAGAACTCTGGATTTAAAATGTGACCAGCTGCATGTAATGGACGATGAAGTTAACAAGTCCATCTATTATCAATGATTTCAAACACATCTTTGTATTTGCTTTCATTATTTTTGAATGACTTTATAATAGCTTCTTTACCTTTCTCCATTGCTTCATAAATATATCCCATGGCTGGTCTTCTTTCCCCATCAACCAAATGTAACACCCGAACAAGAGGAGTCATGATTTTCAAAGTATATACTACATTATTCCAAAATACAGGATTTAATAGAATTTTGGTTGCTTGCTTCCCTTTAACTTCTTTTGACAATTTGTTTTTACACCACTCCTCAGAAGTAAACATCTTTCTAAGATTTGCTTTTTCTTGATGAAGCCTTTCTAATGATAGAAAAGAAGTTACAAATCTAGTAACTGCATGCCTCACAAATTCCCTCTTGTTTGTAAAATTTCTCAACAAACTCAAGGTACTTGAATGACTGTAGATAAAGCCAACAACAAATATTCCCCTTTGAATTGTCTTCTTTATCAAGGGAAGCTTTTCAATATCTTCAAGCATAAGATCTATGCAATGAGTTGCACAAGGAGTCCAATAAAGATGTTGTCTTTTGCTTCCAACATCTTACCAGCCAAGACATAATTGCTTCCATTATCGGTTATCACTTGCACAATTTTATCTTCTCCAATCTCCTCCACAAGAGCCTCAAGCATCTCAAATAATTTTTCACTAGTCTTCACAAAATTAGGTCCATCAATGGACCTCATAAACATAGACTCAGCAGGAGAATTGACCAAGAAATTAATCAAACATCTTTGCTTTTGATCTGTCCATGCATCTGACATGATAGAACAACCATGTTTGCTCCATTGCTCTTTATGATCTTTCATCAAAGAATCAGTATATTCTAACTCTTTCTTAAGAAGTGGAACTCGAATATCATGATAACTTGGAGCGGATAAATTTGGACCGAAGGCACCAACAAATGTGAGCATTTCTTAAAAGCTCTTTAGTTTAACAAGGTTAAAGGAAAGGTCAGCTTGATACCAAAATTGAGCCATGTATTGATGGACCCTTGCCTTAGCTTCTTTGTCACATCGTTCTATTAATTTGTTTGTCTCAATTTTTCCTTTTTTCTTTTCTCAATTGCACTTTTAGGCTTTCTACAAAACAAGTCCATTGGCCCTTTCTAATTTCCAATGGCAACACTACGGGTTTGGGTATCCTCTTCATCCTCACTTACATCATAGTTTATACCTTCAAAGCTTCTCACATTTGGCATCTCAAAATTATTTTGATTCTTTTTTTCCTTTTGATATGTCTCAATCTCTTTTCTAACTTCTTCTGGACACTTGGAACAAGTTTTCACGTTACTCTTCTTTCCAATTAAATGTTGTTTCACTCTAGTGATTCCAGCACTCATAACTTTTCTACAAAAGTTACGTACAATGTTGTTTGTATCTTCATCTTTCACCGAATGAGCATATTTCCATCCCGAGTCAGAACAATTAGAAGTTCTTGAACAATTTGATGAAGACTCATGTTGAGCCATGTTAAGAGTAGCTGAAATAAATAGAATTTTTTTATAGGAAAATCAGAGAAAAATAGAGATGTGGGAAAGGTAGAAATTGAAAGATGGAAAGGGTAAAATTTAAATGGGGGAAATAAAGAAAAAAATGAGAGGAAAAATGACAAAAAATAGCTACCAGAAAAATGGAGTCGCCGGAGATGGAGGTGCAGTTGCCGGAAATGGAGGTTGGAATTGCCGAAGATGGTGCAGTTGCCAGAGATGCAGCTGCAGTCGCCGGAAATAGAGACCGAAATGCACCAAAACAGAAACACAAAAAGCCCAAGACAAAATGAGATCTTAGCAGAGTGATCTCAGAGAAAGCAGTCATAGAGAGAGAGAAGCGGTTGCAGAGAGATCTCAAAAGCAGTCACATGGAGAGAGAGATGGAGGGCAGAGAGAAAAGAGATGATGATCAGAGTGGCGAGTGAGATTGCAGAGAGAGTGCAATTGCAAAGAGAGGGAGAGTGAGATCGTAAGGAGAAGAGAGAGAAAAAACCTGGATTTAGGCAATTGGGTTCTGAACTGGGTCAGGTTGGATTTGGCCTAAAAGTGCAGAAAATACATTTTTTTTTTTTTAAAATTCCATTTATCACAATTTCTGCCAAGGCCGGGTATTACTGCCATGCTCGTAATGGGTGCCATGGCGCCGCCACGTCATTCCGCCACGCCACGCTATCTTCGTAACGGCGACTGTCATTTCCGCCACCCCAAACCGCCATGGCGCCGCCATAACCAAAATTTGACAACACTGCTCACTACTACCCTTTCAGAATAAGTGTGATGCTTCAGAGAACGGGGTAGGAGCTGTTAATTCAAGGAAGCGAGCCAATCACTTTTTTTAGTTAAGCTTTGACTAATAGTAGCTTGTCCAAATCAGTGTATGAAAAGGAAATAATAGCTCTTGTGTCAACGGTGTAGCATTGTAAAGACTATCTTATAGGACAGAGCTCTCTGTGGTTTTCACAAACCAAAAAAGTCTTAAACACTTGTTACAAAACAACAATGTTGGGTCTAAAAACTCTTTGGCTTCCAATTTGAGGTGATTTATAAATCGAGACCGAAAAATAAGATAGCAAACTCTCTTGAATTTATGAGGAGAGAGATTTTGAGACACTGGTTTCTTTTCTTATTTGGGACAAAGGGAAAGAAATATGACTAGTAAGAGACAAAATCTAATTAGTAGTTAAACATATAAATTATATAGTAAAGTAAACAAGTTTCACTGAGCCAAATTGCTTGACAGGCTTTAGGCTTAAAATAAGTTCTATTTATGCATTAATGTGAGTAAGCATTAACGTATACAAAAGATAAAAAAACTAAACAGTGTATAAAATCTAACTTTTAACTGATTTATTGGAACCACTCTGAATGGAAGTAAAACGAGAAAACCAGCATCAATCAATGATAATAACACAAGCAGTCAAGTTATAAATTATTACCATTAGCCATAACCCGCCATGGCGGCCGCTATAACTTTATGGCACTTATTTAGGTTTCCACCATGACG
Organism: Abrus precatorius; assembly: GCF_003935025.1. Taxonomy (NCBI): domain Eukaryota; kingdom Viridiplantae; phylum Streptophyta; class Magnoliopsida; order Fabales; family Fabaceae; genus Abrus; species Abrus precatorius. The sequence continues at coordinate 6,758,597 of NW_020874417.1, forward strand.
CGCCATCCACCATTGATAACATTGCAGGCTTAAAATAAGTTCTATTTATGCATTAATGCGAGTGAGCATTAATGTATACAACAAATAAAAAACCAAACAGTATATAAAATTCAACTTTTGACTAATTTAGTAGAACCACTCTGAATGGAAGTAAAATGTGAAAACTAGTACGATTCAGTGATAATAACACAAGCAGTCAAGGCATAAATTATTACCCAACTAACAAGAACCATAATTAATCTAGTAACATGTTAGTCATGGTAGTAAGTACCACATGAAAACGCAATACGAATCTGTAAAACAGGGATACAAATCGCAGGATGAATCGTTTTGCATCCAAAATCAGGTCGCCAATTCCAAGAATCGCTGTTGAACTGCAATTCACCGTGGCGATGCACAATTCAAGTGCAAAATGGGTCGAGTCAACACGACCCAATTAAGTAAAAAATTCGTAATAAACTTTTTTTGTGTGTACAGAAATACCGATTTCTACATAATATTGCCTCTCCCGGTCAACCCACTCTTTAATATTGAAAGAAAACCTTATTTTTTTCATTCCCGCGCATGCCTCTTCTTTGCGCACACGGGTTCATGCTATTCTCTATTGCACTATTGTCTCCTAGTGCATATTTGTTTGCTATATACTAATTGACTTCGAAATGTTAATATATAGATATTTTGATGTTTCTTTATGTTACAATACTCTTATATTTATGTTTTAAATTATTGATCTTGAATCTTACGATTCAATTTACGATTCAAAAAATAGGACTTACGATTCACAATTTGAATCATGATTTAATTACCTTGATGTTAGTCCTTGGGTTAATGAAGAGAGGGTGATAGGGACGCAAGTCTTGAACCAATTAATCAATTGTCATATGGAGCTAAGATATGGAAGGTTTACAAGAGAAAGCTCAAAGATGAGTTAAAATCACACATGTTAAAAGTGGAGAGTTGGTTACGAAGGAGGGACCTGGGGTGTGTGAAGTGTGAATTGATTATATTTTGTATGTATCATGTAGTGGGAGGTATTGGGAAGTTTTGAGAGAATTGTTGTTGCCATAGTGGGAGGGAGAGTATCTCTCTGTTAAGAACTTTGCTCTTCAGGACATCTCTGTGACTGTCTATATTGTTCATCTTATATTTTTTGCAATATTAATAATCTCTTTATGTAATTCCTTTTCTATAAAATTTGTGTTTGGCTCCTACCAGAGGGTCTGTAAGGTGCATGTGTGAGTTACAGAGTATATAAAAAGTTATACAGCACTTAGGAAAGTTAGTTAGTTAGTTATGCTGATCTGGCAAGCAAATAGACTGTTGAAATGATAGTTAATAATAGGATAATATGTTGTACAGAAGGGGATTATCGAAGAGAGAACCAAGCCTAGGATTCATTTGTGCAGAGGCAACACTTGGAGAAGGAGTTCTTTCCTTGTACTTCCATTTCCTCATCAACAAACATAAATATCTTAATCTCTTCTCTCTTTCAGTCGCTTCTGGATCTATTTCTTGCTTGCTAATATGTCTTCCTATTAATTGTTCTCTCTCTAGAATTGTGACATAACATCTAGAAGGAGAAAGACTTCACATGCTAAATTGCAAGGCTGCCTAAGCAAACAAATTTAAGTCTTATCTACTACATTATAGCAAGAAAGTCATAAAACATCAATGTCAGCAACAAACACAAAATTAATTGATATGTGAAACTCCAAGCTTTCGCCAAGAACCAATCTGATCTAACAACAATAGCAATACCACTAAGTATTTTCTAATTATCAAGAAAGATAACTGCTACTTTTGAAAACTAATGTCACAGGTAAAGTCATGCAACTTACTTCATGCTCGATGCTATTTCTCTCCTGTTCAGTCGTCTGATGCAGATCCATGTAGTCCTTTCTATGCTTCAACAAAAACTGTTCCAGTTCTCCAATACTCTCAAGCTATAAACAAAGACACAAGGTCACACTAGGAAAGAAAAAAGGATAATTAGTATCAAAATACATTACATAAAAGTAACATTGCTTCCTTTTTCTCACTGAAACAACACAACTCAACACACAGCACACACAGAACAATAGCTTAATGGACACGAATATGAAAGTTGATCGTTACCGTCTTTAATGCAGCTTTGGTAAATGGTGACCTTTGCGGAGGTTTATGAATAATGAAAGAAGCCAAAATTGATGCCAGCTTAGCCTGCCAAAATAATCATTAACACAATGAGGTTTACAAATTGTAAAAAATGTTCAGACCAATTTGAATAATGTTGATTGATCCCGTTCACTTACATACAAATCCTAGTTGGAATTTCTATCTAAAAACTCATGATTTGAATTAACAGGAAGAAAAAAGTGAATGTGAAACCTCGTCGTAGCCCAAAGGGCGCACGACATCTTTGAAATCTTAGGTTCTGTCCCTTGCTTTTGCCATACCCCAAATCTGCTATCAATCAATTCAAGGAGCTTCGATTTCGCAATTGCGATTGCTGTATCGTGTTGTTTTGGCTTGAAAGCAAACAAACCCTAACTAAAAAGTGGAAGAAGACGATGTCGTAGGGATCCGGATTCTCTCCAGTTCACGCGGGAACTGGACGTCCAGTCGTTTTTTCGCTTAAAATCATGACAAAATGGCTTAAGCTAATTTTCATAAAACAAATGGCTTAAGCGAAAAATAGACTGAGAATTTTAATTTTCACTCAATTTTCTCTTCTCCTTTCCCCTAAACATAACATTTCCTCCTCAACAATATTCCAGTACTCTACCAGTTATTACTTGCAACAAAACCAGTATACTTGTCGTGTTTCAAGGAAAATAAACTAACACTCTTATACTTAACTCTTTTCTTTCCCTCCCTCCTAACTCTTTTTTCTTTCAACCTCATACCTAACTCCTCTCCTCTTCTTCTCATTCTCACATCACCAAATACCTATCTCTCCCTTTTTTCTCTATACTCAACTCTTCAATTTCCTCTTCTTCCACCGTCACTACTATATCACCCGCTCTCCTTGTCTACATCCATTCTTAATCCTCTATTTTCTCTACACTCAACTCTTCACTTTCTTCTTCCTCCACTGCCAAATTTTTTTTATGCAAAATTAGCTTAAGCTAATTTTTCTGGCTTAAGCAAATTGTGTATTCGCTTAAGTGAATTATTTTATCTTAAGTGAATTTTATGTGTTTGAAGATATGAAGGCTGAGTGTAGAGAAAAAAGAGGATTAAGAATGGATGTAGACAAGGAGAGCGAGTGATATAATGGTGACGGTAGAAGAAGAGGAAATTGAAGAGTTGAGTATAGAGAAAAAAGGGAGAGATAGGTATTTGGTGATGTGAGAATGAGAAGAAGAGGAGATGAGTTAGGTATAAGGTTGAAGGAAAAGAGAGTTAGAAGAGAAAGAGAAGAGTTAAGTATAAGAGTGTTGGTTTATTTTCCTTCAAATACGGCAAGTATACCGGTTCTGTTGCAAGTAATAACCGGTAGAGTACCAGAATATTGTTGAGGAGGAAATGTTATGTTTAGGGGAAAGAAGAAGAGAAAATTGAGTGAAAATTAAAACTCTCTGTCCATTTTTCACTTAAGCCTATTATTTTCGCTTAAGCCATTTTTTGCTTATGCCATTTGTTTTATGAAAATTGGCTTAAGCCATTTTGTCATGATTTTAAGCGAAAATAACCTATTTTCGCTTAAGCAAATTTTTTCGCTTAAGCAAAAAAATGATTGGACGTCCAGTTCCTGCGTGAACTGGAGAGAATTTGGATCCGATGTCATAGAACTTTAATTTTCCGTTTGAAGACCCAAGTTGTGTCTTACAATGTTTCAAAAAATGCACCGCACGCATCAATGAACTGAACAAGTAAAGACAATAAATTTACCATTTATCTGGTTAACTGAAAATAATTAACAAAATGGATATTATATAATATATTAAATAATTTTAATATAAAATTATTAAAATTTAATGTTTATGCTCATGTTAATGCAAATATATATTTTATTTAATAAATTATAATAATTAATTTAATAATATGATGATGATAATTTGTATATGAATCATTTATTTATTTTAATAAAAAATTAATTTCATAAAAAAATGTCTTAACTTAATTTTTACGTTAGTTCTTATTAAATTTTAACAATATTTAGTGGAGATTTATAATTTGTACAATACTAATAATGATGAAAAGTTAGATATAATATATTTTGACTAAAATTTTTATGTTTAATAATAAAATTATGATTTATTGATGCTATATATTTAATGTACATTATCTAATAACTTTTTAAATAATTATAAGTTTAATTAATTCAATAATTAGTTTAAAAATAAAATAAATAAATATTAAAATTTAAATAACGTACTTACAAAATTTTAAATATATAAATTTAATATATATAACTATAAAAATAATATAAAATAATATTATATTTTATTTAATTAGTATTACATTTTATAAAAAGTTATTAAATAATATAAATATATAAATATGACATCTTATATCAAGAAATCTTAATTGTTAATAATATCAATGGATAAAATTACATTAAATCTTTTATTTTAATTAAAAAATATTATATATAATTTTTTATCACATATAATATTTTATAAATTTAAAAATTAATTATTATTATTAGTAGTAGTTTATGCCATTTTTATTTTAATTAATAAGTAATTTTTGTAAGTTTGTGTAAGATAAATAAATAAGGTGATTTTTTTTTCGCGTTCTTGCATTTGAGGTACATTTCATGTTTTTTAAGGTAGATTAATAGAAGGAAAAAAATCCTTAAGAAACATAAATGATAATTTTGAAAGTTCAAATAGTTAACTTTAATATAAAAAATATATGATAGATAGATAAATAAAAATAGGATATAATAAAAGAATGATAAACTCTTATTTTATACTATATTTAATATATGTAAGGATAATAAAATAAATAGACTAAATCTTCAATTTTTGTCCTTGACATAGTTAGCATTGTGTATTTTAGTCATTGAAATATTTAAAATATCACATTAATCTTTTACTTTCATATGTGTTAAACATTTTAGTCTTTAGACTTAGACACTTTTAACAAACATTCATAGATGATATTTTTGAAAGTTCAAATAGTTAACCTTAATAAAAAAAAAATATTTGATAGATGAATAAAAATAGGATATAATAAAAGAATGATAAACTCTTATTTTATACTATGTTTAATATACGTAAGGATAATAAAATAAATGACTAAACCTTCGATTTTTGTCCCTAATATAGTTAACGTTATGTATTTTAGTCATTGAAATATTTAAAATGTCACATTAATCTTTTACTTTCATATCCGTTAAACATTTTAGTCTATACTCAGACATTTTTGACAAACATTCATAGAATGCTAACATATTATGTTAAGTGATATGTAGGAAAGTGGTTGAGTTGACATATATAATGTCGTTTTCCATAGTATTTCTTTTTTCTCATGAAAAATCTTAATTTCTCTCACAAAGAGGAACACAAGCTCAAACCCAAGAATTTCCTTAATCTTCTCCCTCTAAGTATGATGATACTAGATAATTGGAAAAGACTTTATTTAAGCACTAAAACCAACTTCAAACACATTATAATCAAAAGTGGTGTTATTACGACTCCCTTGGGACATGTATGATCTTGAGAGATGTAATCTTTAGTAATTTCTTCAATGGATGGATTTGACCTACAAGTATACACTTGAAAAGATGTTTAGGATTGGAGCAGAACCACCATTTAAGGTGAAGGGGTTGTGGCTTTTTTGTGGGCAAGAAATCTCAAAATTTGTGATTGATGAATGCTATAACATGGAACTCTATGAATGGATTAAGGTTATATCTCATACGAAACTCTATTATTTGTTAAGAAAATGCATCTTTTTACCTTTGCTACTAAGAAGCCGGATTCCACGTTCTAATGAAAAATGAGACATTAAGCATACAAAATGTGTAGTTTCATTCGACATTTTATGGGTGATAATGTTTATAACTACATTGCGAGTGAAACACATGCTAGGTGACTTTATTGGAGAAGATTGATTGAGAGAGTTAGTTGTATGCTTTATGAAAAAAATTATCTGAGCACTTATTATTAATCTTAGTCCTGCAATTGCTTTGAATACTAAGGTGTTAGACAAAATTTGGTTGGATAAAAATGCCAAGTATGATCATTTGCAAGTCTTAGATTGCAAGACTTTTGTGCATATTCCAAAGGATGAAAAATTCAAGTTAAAGGTGAAGACTAGGCAGTGCATCTTCATTGGTTATGATCAAGATGAATATAGTTATCTGTTGTATGATCCTGTTGAAAAGAAACCTATTAGAAGTCGTGATGTAGAGTTTATGGTAGACTAAACCATTAAAGACATTAATAAGATGGAAAAGACTACACTTAAGGAAGATAGTAATTTGTCTGATGTTGATCTAGTTCAAATGTCTATACATGATTTGGATTGTATTAAGAATTCATAATGTTAGCAACATGATTATGTTAATTATTAACAATTTGGAGGTAATTTATATGTTCTTGTTAATGTCGCTAAAGAGAAACATGAGATATCACAAGATAAAAATCTTGGTGATGCTCTCAAGCCTAACTCAGAGATCTAATGAGAACCTTATCTCCCACAAACAATACACAATCCACTGTAGACACTAGTGGAAGCATATTCAATATAATTTCTTAACATTGGTTACTTGTACATATAAAGTACCAACTATGCAAATATGTAATTGTTATAGCTAATTAATTTTTATAGGCATAACTAATTTTTTTATAACTAATTTCTTTATATTTCATTAAGTCTTTCAACAAATTGGTTTTTTTTTTTTACCATGCTAGTATGATTAATTTTTATACTTAACTTTTTTATACAAATTTATGTCTACTGAGCTCCCATACAAAGATACAATACCACAAGCATCTATCTATGCAATAACAAAATTATTACTTTTTAAAAGATATGAGTTATATACTTTAATGTTTTGTTTGATTTATTGTAAAAATTTTAAAATAAAAGTTTCAAATTAATAATTTGAGTTAATAAAAATAAAAGTTCAAGAAATAATAATTAAAATAGTTTTGTTAAAATCCAACTAAATTACCTCTAATTTAAGGATTAAATCAAAATTTCAACAAAACATGAAGACATGTCACACTTCCTTTTAAGAACATATATTCTACTCATTAGAGTTGAATCTCCTTTCATGTTAAATTTATCTTTATCTAAATTCCTTTCTAATAATTGTCTTAATAATAGGTAGCTCATTTCTTGTTAGATTAACCTACAATGCAACCAAGTAAAAATCATGATTTCATATAGCTGAAAATAATCATGCTATGACTTTCAATAAGTAGACTAATGTATTTTTCAACATATATAATAAAAAAAATTGAGAATCACATCAAGTAAGAGGATTATTCTAGAAAATCATTCAGAATGCTTTTCGTAGAGTGCAATTACAAATAAGACTGTGAACTAGTATAAAGGCCTACAACAATTGTCAAACTCTCCCATACAAACTTACAAATGAGACTATCAAAGGTTCTATGCTTGCTGGAATGGACCATGTGACAGTGAATGGTATGGACAAAGAATATATGGTGGAAAAGCGAAGTGACAGAGGTAGTAAGCATTGATTATTAATTAATTAATCAATATAAATATAAAATTGAAAACACGCAAGGAAGGGAACAAAGAGGGAAGCAAAATGCTTGAGAGTGCATATGGACATCTCCATTATCTGAGTACTTTTTTATAAGGAGAGAAACAGAGATACGAATTCTTTACAGTTTTGGCGCAAATATAATCCTATAGTCCAAATTTACTTAAGCAAATGCGAAAACAAGTAATATTCACTTCACTTATCCTTTAAATTTTTTATGCAAATATGACTTGCAGTGCAAATGTGCTTAGGCAAATTTTGCATCGTTTAAGCAAAAATGAATAATATTCGCTTACTAAACAAAACTTGACCTTAAGCAAAATGTTTATAAGACTGTCTTGTAAATGTCTCCACTATATTAGATTTACCAGATAATGAGAACATTAAAATCACAATTGCTTGAAGAGCTAACACAAGATGCGAATCCGCTCCAATCATGCAGAAACTGAAAGCAAAAATCAAAATTTTTTGCAAAAATTGTGGAAGGAGTTACAAAAGGGCATTTCAATAAATTTTGCAGTTACAAATACTTTAGTACTCGCACCTGCCCCATTAATAAGTAAACTAATTTATTTAATTAAAATCTAAATTAATTTAGTTGTCTCTATAGTTTTTTTATATTAATTAATTTGTCATAATTTTAAAACCTTTAATCAAAATCTTATAATTTTAAAATATTTTAATTAAAACCTTAATGATCAATTTCATTATATATTTATTAAATATTAATGGCATGACATTTCTAATTTATTAATTTATTTTTCTATTTTATAATTAATTTTTATCAGTAATTTTCTCTAAATTCTTAAATCTTATTATTGCTAGGTGATAAACAATTTAACACTAAATTGATGACATATCTTTTAAATTATATTTATGTCCACATATTCAATACGCAACAACAAAAATATGATAAACCAAACAACATGAGGGGAAAAAAAGAGAGATTTTGAATCACTCTTAAAATCTTGAAAACTTTTAAAAATTAATTCTACATCATTTTATTAAGTTTTTATACCCATTATATATGAATATTTTATTATTAGAAATTAATAAAAAATAAAAAATATTTTACACTTATCTCTAAACTAAAAATATCATATAATAATAATAATATAATTTATAAATTTTAAAAAGAATATTTATGAAAAATAATTATAAAAAATCCGAAAGCAAAATAAATAGGTTACCAAGTTTTATCGAAAGACCACATCATTTATAGTTACCAAATATATAACAACATTTATTATTGAGATTTTAATTTAAAACAATTTAAAATTGTAAGAAATTAATTAAAAAAATTAAATCATGAAGACCAAATTAAAAATTTAAAGAAACTATAAAAATTAAAAGATTAATTTAAATTTAGTTAAAACTACGAGTCATCCCAAAAGTAAACGAGTATACTCATCTCCCAAGCCCCAGCTATAAATACCCTTAATAAAAAAAAAAAAAAAAAAAAAAAAAAAAAAAAAACTGGATCCTAAAATTCCAAGCTAGTCTACAGAGGCAATTGTGGACTTGACTGCATCTTAATTATTCCCTCAACATATATTTTACATTCAATTTATATACATTTATCATCTTTACATTTAAAATAACGAGCCAGATAAGTTCAAATTAGATGTCAATTTTGACAATTATACTTTTTAATGTTTTTTATAAAAAATTGATAATTCAACAATTAAATCAACTTATAATATTTTAAAGATAATATATATTAAATCTTTTAGACATGTGTAAGTATATTATAAAAAATTTATATTTATTTATATTTTAAAAATAAAATACTCGTTAAAATAAAGTAATGTGATAAAATATTTATTATTTTTATTTTTATGCAATTTTATAAAATTAATCTTAAATTAGTTAATTTTAAATTTTATAAAAAAAATATTAAGTTACAAAAATTTTTAATACGTAATTTCAACGGATCTGAGTCTAAAATAATTTTGAATGTTATTGAAAACTATTATCATTAATTTACGTTGTGGTCTAAAAATATCATCCATAATTTTCTTTTATTATTTAAAATAAATATTATAAAATAAAAATCATGTAGCTTATCCCAAGTACTTCGCTAATTATATCTAATATAAATTAATTTTTCAAAATATATTGATAAATTCTATTCTGATAATATTTTCTCAAATTCATAAATTTCTGAACAAAAATGACTCTGAGTGTTAAATTATGAAATTATCATAAAAAAGAACTCAGAAAACAAAATAAGAATATGCACAAAAAAGTTTATCAACAAATTTTGGAATTAACTTGTGATTTTTCTAATAAATTTAATAGATAAATTTATAATATAAATAATCTTTTAAAAAAATATTGAATAAATATTTAATTAAACTATTTTAAATTAAAAAAAGAAATCAACGTGAATGGCCTGCTGCCGGCGGCCGGCGCCAGGGAAGATACATAGAGATTACAAGTTGCACGTAACAACGAGACAACCACGCCATCAAACCCATAAAATCTGGACCGTCCATTCCAATTGTCTCATTCTTCTGAGCCCTTGGATCACCCAAATGTGTAGGAACTCGTTTTCTAACAGAAAAACCGGTACAACTCCTCTTGTTTCTTTCTTTCTCTTATCCTTCCGATTCTGTCACGTTAAGCTTTCTCTCATTTACGCCTTCAAAATCAAAACCCTTCTCCATTTACGTGCATACATATCATTCCCCTCATTTTCATCCGTCAAAGATTGCCATCATAATGGGTTCCACACATTAATTAATCTTCTTTGATACCCTTCTCTCAGCACACTTGCATGCATGTTCATCCCTCACACTATGTACCAAAACCAAAACCTTCGTTGTTCAACGCGCATTCTAGTATCAATTCCATTGCACCATCAACCTGAGAAGGTACAAACATTGCATGCATTCTTCTTAATCTCTCTCTCTCTCTTTCTGATTTGAAGGAAAAAAATGAATTGGGGTGTTTGAACAATATTTAGATGCAGTTTAAAAAATGTTTTTATATTATTTTCTGTTAAATTTATAATTTTATTCCAGCAACGTGTACGATAAAAGTAAGTATTTTGGTTATGAACTTTTGACAAATGAATAGGATAAAATTTTGATATTGATTAAAAACTATCTAAAGAATAGTGTTAAATTTGGTGTTTTGGGTTTTTGGGGTTCTAAGTTTGTTGTTTTATTTTGATTTGGTTTTGGTTTGTTGTTATATAGATGGTTGGGAGTAGAAGTGGTGTCTAGTGTCAGATGGGAAACAATTGTATTGGATCGAGGACCTATTCTTCCAAGGATGGAGCATCTGGGTCAATTTTTCCACGTTCATTCTGGTGGTCACATAAGAAAGAGGCTTCTAATGCACACAAAGGTGGCAAAAAGAGCAAAAATGCAACAGAAGATGTTCAAAACAAGCCTCCACAGATAGTGAAAATTGACAAGGAGGAGCTGACGGCATCACGTCAACCCAAAGAGACTAAGCAACCACATTCAGAACCAAAAGGGCACGTGGTGGAGGACCCTACAAAGCCAAAGAGGCCCCACAACGTGAAGAGGCTTGCAAGTGCAGGACTCAAAGCAGATTCCGTGTTGCTAAGAAAAACTGGTAACCTTAGGGAGTTTTATAACTTGGGACCAAAGCTTGGACAAGGTCAATTTGGGACCACATTCCTTTGTGTGGAGAAGGCCACTGGGAAAGAGTATGCTTGCAAGTCCATATTGAAGAGGAAGTTACTTACAGAAGAGGATGTGGAGGATGTGAGGAGGGAGATTCAGATAATGCATCACTTGGCAGGGAGTGTTAATGTGATATCCATCAAAGAGGCTTTTGAGGATGGTGTTGCTGTCCATGTTGTGATGGAACTGTGTGTAGGTGGTGAACTTTTTGATAGGATTGTGGAAAGAGGGCATTACACTGAAAGAAAAGCAGCTAAACTTGCAAGGACTATAGTTGGTGTGATTGAGTCTTGCCACTCCCTCGGAGTAATGCATAGGGATCTCAAGCCTGAGAATTTTCTCTTTGTCAGTCAGCAGGAAGACTCTCCTCTTAAGGCAATAGATTTTGGACTCTCTACTTTTTTCAAACCAGGTTTGTCGAAAAAGTTCCTCTTTTTCCCTCCCTTTGTATAATTAACATCTATCTTCCGTTGTTTGCTATATAACCACATGAAATCTTTTTTTGGGCCATTTGTTCTAAATGGTGTACCTTGTGGAACTTGGACATTCCTCTTTGAAAAAGTACCCAAGTGTAACTATATAGAGAATCTCCCGGATTTGGCAAATGCTTGCGTGCATGTGTCCTACCATTGGGATTAGTTCAGATTTTATCACCCGTTTGCTTTGGCAATTAATTTGCTATAGCTTTCTGTGGGTGGAGAAATCTTTTTCTTATTGTGCATAATATGCTAACTAATGGTATGGATCATAATTTTTTCTGTAACATCTAATTGATTGGAATGTTTTTAAGGAAAAAGAGAAACTGAAACCAATATAGCTACATGATTTGATGTGAGAATTTGACTTATAAAACAAGTACTTTTGAACATGGAGAACATTCCTGAAGGGGAAATAATGAGAAATGAGCTCAATCTAGAATTAGGCAAGGTTCCAAGTGCAATTTAGCTAAGCAAAGTTAGATTAGTATATTAAAATGCGAAGAACAACGCTCTTTTTGGATTAGAAAAAAAATCTCTTTTTGTGGAAGTTTGTGTGTAGGTTAAGATGAAGAGGTTTTGTTTTCTCTGCTTCCTGCTATCTTAATGCTTCACTAAATATCATGCATTTGACATAACATAAAATTTTCAGCATTGTTCTACTTATATGATCGCCTTAAGGCTTAAACTTTTGTCACTAACACAGTAACACTCATTTTCAGGTGAAATTTTCAGTGATGTGGTAGGAAGTCCTTATTATGTTGCACCTGAAGTTCTACGCAAACGTTATGGCCCAGAATCAGATGTGTGGAGTGCTGGTGTTATCATATTCATTCTCTTAAGTGGGGTGCCTCCATTTTGGGGTGGTAAGAGTTCATAACCCTACTAGCACATTATGATTCCACCATTTTGGTTTGTTTATATTTCCTTCAAAAGTTTCCTAGTTCTAAATATTTTGACATTTATTTAGTTATTTGATAACAGAATCGGAACACGAGATATTTGAGGCAATTTTGCATCATGAGCTTGATTTCTCATCAGAACCTTGGCCTAGTATATCTGAAAGTGCAAAAGACTTGGTTAGGAAGATGCTTGTTAGAGATCCTAGTAAACGGATAACAGCTTATGATGTTCTTCGTAAGTTTCAATAATGTGATCCAACTGAAATGCCAGTGAAAGAGAAGTTATTAGGCAACATACAACTCATTATCTTGCCACACTTGGCATGTGATCATATATTATATATTTTCTTCTTCAGCATTGCGTTATTTATTTTGTTAAATGCTAAAAGTTTTCTTTTACAAAATTGAATCACTTAAAATGGAAATATTTTAGAAAAGTTATTCATTCAGTTTTTCATAAAAATTCAGTATGTTAAATGTTTTAGTCTTATCCAACACCTTGATGGGATCTTAAATTATTTTGGATGAAAGATTATGCACTGAATTATCAGAATTGTGACTTGTGAATACAAATTATCATAACTTTGTTAAATTTAAGGCGTTCTCTACCACATTGTTAGTAATTATGCGTTGATTCTTTGCAGGTCACCCCTGGATTCAGGTTGATGGAGCAGCTCCAGACAAGCCTCTTGATTCTGCAGTTTTGAGCCGCCTAAAGCAGTTTTCTGCGATGAACAAACTCAAGAAAATGGCTCTTAGAGTAAGTTATATTCTATCACATAATCCAGTATCAGGAGAGTATCAACTTTTACTCTCTTTAGGGATTGATAACCACAGGTTGTGCTATTTTTTCTTTTATTCGCAAAGTTGTCTGTGTCAGCTGATTTATTATAATAAGTTTCAGTGCTCGATGTTGGAAATTTTCTTCGTAGATTGTCAAATTTTGCTCTTTTAAATTTTCTCTGTGGTTCTCTGCAGGTTATTGCAGAGAATCTCTCTGAAGAAGAAATTGCAGGATTGAAAGAAATGTTTAAGATGATAGACACAGACAATAGTGGTCAAATTACTTTTGAAGAACTCAAGGTTGGATTGAAAAATTTTGGTGCTAATCTCAATGAATCCGAAATTTATGACCTTATGAAAGCAGTAAGTATTACTTCAGAATCATCTTTATTTCCTTAACTTTATGAAATCAACATTTTCTCCCTTTCTTCCATTTAGTGGGGCTAGCATAGAATTTCACATATCAATAGTGTTAATTAAGAAGAGACTGTCAAATAGTGTGTTGCATTTCTCACTTATTTTCATATATTGATCAGATCGTGCTATTCTAATACATATATTATAGTAAATGTCAGGCATGGTTACAGATGAGTAACAATTTTTTTATGCCATCAGGACCCAGAGCAATTTATTTTTTTACTGTTTCATTATTTTAATTAATTAAGCTTGAAAATAAGTGTTTTGACTTTTTAGTATCATCTAGTGAGACATTTTTAGTATAATGACAGATTGATAATAAATAATAATTGAAAAAAAAAAGTTAACCAATCTTGTTTTGGATTGCAGGCAGATGTTGATAATAGTGGCACAATTGACTATGGAGAATTCATAGCTGCAACATTGCATTTGAACAAGGTTGACAGGGAAGATCATTTAGTTGCAGCATTCTCATATTTTGATAAAGATGGAAGTGGCTACATTACTCAAGATGAGCTTCAGCAAGCATGTGAAGAATTTGGCATTGGAGATGTCCGCTTGGAGGAAATGATCCGAGAAGCTGATCAGGATAATGTGAGTATATATATTTAATTAAAAGTTTTTTTATATTAACAACTGAAAATCAATACTGTATGTAATACTATGTATAATTATTTTTATCTCTCACTTTTTTTTATCTTTTTAGTATACATGCATTCTAAAAAAAAATATTAAATAAGTAAAGGGGACAACTTTTTAGTTGTTCAAACACTATTTTCGTATATAAATTGATTCTGTTCTGGTTTTCCTCAATATATTGATCACATAATTCTGGACTGCTACAATTAGAATGAGAAGTAAATTAACATCTTCACCATGTTTTTCTCAGCTGTGTAGAGTACATGATTTTGAATTTTCATGGAAAGTGCTAGGTGGCTAATACAATTTTTTAGATTGATATGAAAATAATTTTATGCTATGGTGAAATTCTAATTTCCATTTATCTTATGATGACTTTGTCACTCTCAGGATGGACGAATAGACTACAATGAATTTGTGGCTATGATGCAAAGAGGCAATGCTGATTTGGGTAAGAGGGGTCGAAAGGGTAGCACTAGTTTTAGAATTGGTTTTAGGGAGGCACTACCAGTATGCTAATAAAAAAAATATAGTAGTTAATGAGTTTCTCTTGTTTTACTATAGTAACTTAGCATTTTCTCCTATCTGTGTTGAACTTAATTGGTTTCTCTTGAAGAATTTAAATGGCTTCATTTTCGGTAAAAATGTTGATAGGTAAGCTTCATGGATTTTGCAATGTTATGTACATTATGGATAAAAACATTATTTTGGCAACAGGGTAAATTCTTTTAAGTTCCTATGAAAATGTAATATCTTAAGTACCATTGGATCAACATTTATATATTTGAGAACTCCATCCATCTTCATGGAGTGTAAAATAATTCATGTTTAACATGAAATAGTGACTTGACTATAGAGTTGGTAAAGAGCACTTTTCAATGGGTATTTGTCATGCTTTACAGTACATTTGGGGTTCAAAGTGCTATGATGACTATTCCCTAATCTAAGAAATATCACTGTCTGGATTTTGTTCCTGACAAAGAGTTCTGATTCTAATTAAATTACCAGTAAACTCTTGTATACTTGAAAAATACTACACAATGAAAAATATAATATGCAGATAGCTTATCATACATGTTTTTATATCAATTTATATCTTTTATTTAAAAAATATTAATTTTAAATATATTTATTTAAAATAAAAAAAAATATTTTGTCATTCATTTCAAAACCTTTATTTCTAAACAATCCCTTAAAATTTTGGATTGAATGTGAAATTCAAATAAAGAAATCTCTTTAATATTTTAGAAAAATCTTTAGTTTCAACGTAGTTGAAAGTTTATTTAAATAATCAGTTCAGAATGAATACTAAAAATTGGTAATGTATGGACATAAAAAATTATTTTAAAATCAGTTCACTGCTATATTAAATATGAATGAACAAAGACACATAATCTAATATCTTATATTATTAGATTATGCTCTAACAATGTATTGTAACTGTATATCATGGTATATATCAAGTGAAAACACAGAGTGGCTGCATTACCTTAAAAAAACATGGAGGAGGATTTTACATAAAATGATTCCAGAAAACCTTATGATGAGGACAATGGAACAAACATTGAATTGTAATGAATATAATCCATTTGGGGGCTAAACTATTAGGTTCTGTAAAGCTACATGTTGCCATCTAAATTATCGTTGTCTTCTTTTTGGATTTGTATAATGTCATTTTCTTGAACACCATCACTGGATTGCATTAAGTAAAGGCAGACACTAATTAATTGAGTTTAAATTAGGGGTTGATTAACTCTATAACTAGTAGGTTCTATAATTTTGTATTAAAATTGCAATAATTAATTAATGATTATAATTTCCTATAGATAAGAAAATTGAGAATAATTCACTTCTAAGAATTAGCTTATTCAACACTAATAAAGACAAATATTATAGCTATATTCTTAATCAATATAAATATTTTAACAATATTAAGCACTAAAAAAAATTAATATTATCATTAGCAAGCTCCGTTGATGAACAAATTAAATGGATTCAAATAATAGCGCTCCAAAATCTATTTACTAACAAATTTTTATTTGGTTAGCCTTTTTTAATGATTTTTTAATAAAATTAAATTATTAGTGTAAATATTTTAAATCTAAATTAATAATAATAAAATGTATTTTTATAATAACATGGTGTATTAATAGTATATATTCTTTTTATATAATAGTATCAACTCCATCAATTTGTTCACATAGATCAAATGAATTTTTGAGCGCTCAACCAATTATGAACACAATTAATGTCTCGACATGGTAGAGGAGAAAGTATGCCAAATGGACCCTGTCAAGAAATTGTGAATTGGTCTTTTTCATTATTGAGATATGTTTAAATGAAAGATAAGCTTGTGTATCTTTATGGAAATTTAAAAATTATTACATTCTCAATCTTTTATTTAATTTATGTATAATAAAAATTAAATAATAAATTATAATTTGTTAAAGGTAAGTTAAATGAAAAAGTTAAATCAAGTATAAATTTTTTTAAATTTACACTAATATGAAAAAAATTAAAAAATTTTATTTAAATTTTTAAATTTCTCATACTAGTGTAAAAAATTTACATTTGATCTGAGTCTTTTATTTAATTTATATTTAACAATCAGTAAATTAATAAATTATGACCCATTAAATATAAGTTAAATAAAATATTCAAATTGAGTGTAAGAATTTTTAAATTTAAACTAATGTAAGAAAATTTTGTCCCATCTATACAATAGTTACTCACTTTATAAATATGAATATTTAAAAATTATACAGATATGACTATAAATACAAGTAAAATATAGTATCTATATTTATTTGCTCATATTTTATATTTTTTATCATTAAATATTTTTATAACAAATAAATAAAATTAAAATAATTATATGAAATAATAAATTTAATTTTTTTTATCATGGTATTATTTTATGTTTTACTCTAAACCTTGGATATAAGTACATTAATTTTTATATTTATTATAATTTCTTTCTTAACCAACACCATTTTCTGTTTTTACCCTAAGTCTAAATTTTGATTCTTTTTTTACCATTATATTTTTTATTTTTTTTAAAAATTTTGATAAATAGTATTGTAAATTACAAAATTTAACTTTGATACCTTAACATTAGAAGTTCTCATTGTATTTATGCTTTTGTGTTTATAATAATTCTGTACTATATTTAATGTATTTTCAATTAGCATTTTTATTAGTTTATAAAAAATAAAATAAAATAAAATATTTTAATGAACTAAAGTACAGATAATAAAAGCGGATATAAAAATTCAGGTACCGGGAAGTACAGAACTCTACTCATTATTATTTCTACTTGTATTTTTAAAAAAAATTCTTTTAAACTCGAAGTTCTAACTTTCTTATATTAATTTTGTAAATAACATAATACTATGTTGATAAAATATTCTAACTATTTCAGATATTATTAATTTTAAGTTAGTCCTGTTGGTCTATTTTAAGTAACAGGGTTATTAATTTGACATGAATTTTATATGGAATATTTTTTCAACTGTAATTCAATTCCTTTCAATTTTACAAATTATATGATTAATTCAACTCGTGTGTACGATCGCGAGTAAAAGAAAAATATATACTTGTCTTAAACTTATGTCAATTTCAATTTTAAGTTATAGTTTAACTCAGTCAATTGATGAACTAAGTTCACTAAGTTAATTAATAAATGTAATCTTCAACGAATCTAAATTGCTCTGGTTGCATATTCAAATTAATTTAGTATACAAATTAAAATGTTTAAATAGGCTTCAATTTTCAGTATTGTTTTAGTAGAAAATTAGGTTAAAAATTAAAATAGTCATTCTTGAAAAAAATGTCTAGTTTATCTTACTCCATTTCCATGCTTGTCTACCTAATAAACAAGGGGATTCGGGTTGCAAAGAACTATAAAAAAAAAAGTATATTGAATTTATATTTTCTTATAACAGAAAATTCCAATAATCTTTAAATAATAAAGTAGAGAGGAACCCTTTTTAGCCTAGTTTTTTTTTGTGCTTTTGGAAAAAAAAGTATTTGAGAAGATATCATACTACAAATAATTTGCTATTACTAGAATTATTTTTATTGCAGGTCTTTCCTGCATTATTATTTTTATTTTTGAGAATGCGTGCATTATATGAAGTTAATATAATCATGAAAGGCAGTGGATATCACCATTTACCAAATGTGTGAATATGATTTTACAGGAAACTTGAGAGATAACATAATATCCCCTTTTAGATTATTCAAAGACATGGGTTGATTCTATTTGCACACAAACTCTTTAATTAAGTGGGGTATCTAATCAACCGATTAGGAGTAATATTTTGTTGATGCCTCAATTTTGCCTTTAAAGATTTAATTGATCGGTGAGTATCATCCATCACTTGCCCAACTTCCAATTTCGTATTGCAATCACAATTAATGAGAATTTACCTCATTAATCCATTTTTTCAAATACTAAAAATGTACTTAAATATTCTTTTTTTTTTAAGTATTTACTACGGCATTTCTAACTTTGAGGACATAGAATAATCTTTCTAAAATATTTATATATATTTTTAAATAGATTACTAACTCTATTATTAAAATTAACTGTCATATACTTAATTTTCAGAGCAAAATAGAATTTACTTTTTTTAAATAATAAATATAATTATTATAACATCTCTCTTCCACGCAATGTCATTTTTATTTCATTTTCTTTCATTCTTTCTCTAGGTAGTGTGTTTAACTATACTATTCAACGTTGTATTATAAAACACCGGTGTCTTGTAAATTTATTTAGGAGGTATGTGATTTGCATGATGAGAAGGATCACTTATTAGAATGTCAAGAAAGAAAAAATTGAAAGGGTTATTCTAACCTTTGAAGAAAGCGTGGACGCCTATGAAAAACACTGCGAAGCCAAACGTTTGATCTTTCAAAAAACATTACAGGTTAAATATTTTTTTCATTGTTATGACTACTAACTTCAAGAAAACAAAACTCACCGAACAAATAATCTATTCATATTAATATACTGTTTTTCTTTTCCTTTTCAAAATACTTTTAAGAAACTCTGTAAAATAAAAGTAACACTTTTAACGGAGGAAAGGACAAAAAAGATTACAAAAAGTAGTTTATACTAAAAATATATAATAGAATAAAATAGGAATGGTTGTCACAAACAACACAAACCTTAAGCACGATACCACGAAAATCAACATTCATAACGCGCATTAAATAATCTAAAAAAGTTGAATATAATACGATTCGACCCCCAAAGAACTATTAATATACATAAGTAATGAAGAACTCAACGTCATGAATATAAATTGAATTAAACTGTGTAATTATTAGCATTATTTGGCAAAATAAAGTGATATGTTACTGTTTTATTGCGTATTTTATTGTGGCCCACTCGACAGCCTTAAGAAAACCATTGTTATTAAATTTCTTTTTGGGTCACAGTTGGCAAGTTTCTGTGGTTTACTCAAAAATTATGTAAACTTATTTTCGCTAAGTATTTTGATTTATCAATAGGCAGTTGATTCAAGCATTATATGTGTCTAATATTTTACAAGTTTAAATCTTGTACCTGACTTTCACTAAAAAAAGAAACATAATAATAGTGTTATTAACTTACAAATATTGTCGACTAAGATAGTAAAGTTCTTCCAATTGAATTTTATTTAATAAAAACAGGTTTATATATATAATTTTTTTATTATTAATATTTATTTATAAATTAATTTTTATACTTCCAAAATTTTATATTTTGATATTTATATAAGTATTTTACTATTAGTAAAAATTTATGTTCATTCTTATTAATTTTTTAATGTTATTATAATAGTAAAAAGTAAAATATTATAAAATATTTATTAAAACCTAAATTTAATTTTTTAAAATGCAATAACTGATTTATAAACGAATATTAACTATACAGATTAAATATATATTTTGGCTTAAAATTTATATTGTATATTATACTAATTTCTGACATTCTAACATGCATCAATAATTTATATAAGAAAATTATTTGTTAATATAATACAATTATGTTATTTTATTGACTCATGATATTAACATTAATAGTTTAAATTTTATTAAACCAAAATTATAAAAATAAATATTAATGTAATATTAAATTATTAGTATATGACATTTTTATTGTAATTTATTTTAATAGAAATGTACGTCAATTGCCAATTTAATCAGACAAAAATAGAATTAATGGAAGGGATAGCTTCTACTATAAAAAAAGAATAGGAGACCTTGGGGATTATATTAACTTCAATCGTATATATAACATTGCTCAAAATCAGGTTCTAAATAATGTAAAATAGGCTTTGGGTCTAAATAATTTTAATTATATTGTCTTGTTTGCTTTGTTTAAATCATAAATTTTGTTGATTAAACTAATTAAATAAGATCTTATGAGTTTTTTTTTTCTTTTCTGGATATTTCAGTTTTTCTTTTCAATAATTCTAATATTTCTTTAATAAGAATGGATATATATTATTCCTAAGAATCTATGTTGTTAGTTTGAGTGATTCCCTTGCATCAGGAATTAAAATTAAATTTAAGCGTGTGTTTAGTTGCATAATTTAATTAATTACTTATTTGATCATTTTTTAAAATAAAATTCAATACTATAAATTTAATCATAAAAATTAGATTTAGTTACACTTAGTTTTTTTAGCTTATATTTTATATGATTTTAGTCTCTCAATTTTCTTGAGCTGATTAATCCCTCTATTTTTAAAATTGTACAAATTTAACCTTTATGGCTTTATCTATGTTCTTCTACTTAAAATTTTTAATTTTCTTTTCATCTAAATTTTTGAAGATTTATAATGAAACTAGAAGATAAAAGCTCAAAAGTAAAATACTTAATCAACAACCGATAATATTTAAAGGATTTTACAAAGTATGAAAATCATGTTTGAGAAGAACAAAACTAAATGATTTTGAATAATAAATAATTTAACACATAAACTTGCAAATTGTATTTTAATAATCTAACAAATCTATTTGATGAACAAAAATTTTTAAAAAGTGGAACTTTTGAAAGATAATTTATGAAAAGTTACATTAAATAATACTTAATTTATTAAAATATCAATATTTTTATTTCTATTCGTAATATTTTAAATAATTTATATTCACACAAAATAATTTTAACTCTTCCATTTTAACCATTAGCATATTTCAACTAATTTTACTAAAATAACTCTAATTCAACCCATTACACTCACAAACCTTCAACTAACTTATCAACTATAAACTATAAAATTTCAATTCATTCTATTAATCAACACCTAAAAAATTTATAAAAACAAGAAATTATTTTCATAAATTATTTACAAACTATTCCATATATAAATTGGTCAATCAGCGATAAATATTTCGCATTATGGTTTTTTTTAAAAATAGAATAATAGAAAAACACAAATATCCTAAACAAAATAAAATTAAGGACAACAATAAGAATAATAGAATTGTAAAAATACGATTACACATGATCAAATAATTGTGTGACATTCCATTGTCAAGAGTGAAGAAACATCAGTGACGTGTTCAATGGCATGTGTGGGTGTTACAGAGAGTGTGGAACGGTGTGGTCCACCCACACTCGCTGAGCCATGCAAACCGTATAGGGATGTCTGCGCGTGGAACTCACGCTCTCCCATGAAACTTTCACTTCGAAGAAACACAGACCAGCCAGCATTGTTATGCAATGCAACGTACCATCCACAAAATCCAAATCAAATTATTAATATAAATATGACAAAAACAAATGGCAAACAACTAATAAAAAACACAATTCTTTAAAAAAAAAAAAAAAACTATTCATAAGCTAACGAGTTGGGTATGTGTGTTTTAATAAAGAAAAAATTTTGAAAACAAAAATTTCATTTAGTCAAAACATACACATGACAAGCTAAGCTCCATAACATCTATATATAATCATATAGTGATATTTATTTAGTAATTACACTAAAATATACAATTTTAATCTCCCTTAATTTATATAATTATATATATAAATTAGAAAAATATATAATGAAAAAAACGCTGGATGTTATATTATTATATAAAATTTAAAATTGTGTAAAATAAAAATATATTCTTTAATGTGTGTCACAATGAAAAAATAATAAATAGTAATTTTTATATACACAAATTTTTATCATATATCCTTAAGCATATATTAAAAAGTTAAATATAAAAATATTAAATTTAAATTTAATCAAATTTCTAATACTTGCCGATGTTGAAGTGGAATAGTTTGTCATCCCTCTCAATTTGTTTATCATCCAAAAAAAATACAATAATTCATAAACCAATCATGCACACTCTAATAAACGAATAATAATAATAATAATAATAATGAGAAACACAATTTTTTTCTCTGATACCTTTCGCTATCTTCCTCATGCGTGGTGGGGTCACAAACGGGTTAACATGGGCCCACCGAAACGTGAAGAACGATTTGGGTTTTGGACTCATATGGACGGTGCAGATTTTCGCTGCAGATCACAGTAACCGTTCGATCATCGACTAATTACAGCTCAGGCGTGGTTGGCACCAGGTGATGAGGTGGTGCTTCGCCTAACGTGAAACCAGTCACGTTGTATGGTCTTGCCACGTCATCCGAACCCAAAAATGAACATAATTTTTATGTCATTATTAAATACGAAAATTATTGTACCCCACAACAAAAAATATGAAAATGATAATAAATGTATGTAAATGAGAGACTTTTATAGATCACAAGGATTTCATGCCTCTTGATTTTTAATGTGTTTATAATTTCTCATTATAAATATTTATAAAATATTTTTTGAACTGTTAAAGTTGTTTCCAATTGAAAATCAACTATAAAAATAGTCATCAGATGTTATATAATGAAATGTAAAAAACTTTTACATCTACTAGAAAAAAAATTATCATTTACTAAAAAATACTAAATACTGGAATAAATTTTATTAATAGAGTTTTTTTTTAAAATTATTTATTGGTATAAGTTTTAAAAGTTTATACTAAAAATAATATATTATGTTAAAGTTTTATATATTAATAGTATATATATCAACAAAAATACTTATTTATACAATATATTATACTGTTAGTATAAATTCACTATGTCTGTATTAATATTTTAACTTTTGATCAAATAAATTTATGATGACTTTGATATTAAATTATTAATAAATAATTTTTTTTTATAATGAATCTATTTAAAACGGTAACGATGTTTATGTATTTTTTTTTATTTTTTTTTAGATAAACCTGACTTTAGAGGATAAATATTTTAGGTGTCTTCCTTTGATATATACATAAATATATTATTTATCTATTTATACTATATATTAAATATTATATATTTTATTGATATATATTTTTTACATGATTTCACATTTATAATTTTTTCAAATAAATTGAGTTTACTAAAAATCTAAGATAATTTTTATGGTGCTTTACAAATTAAGAGGATATTTTATGCGTTTTCATGTGTGAAATAATTATCAACATTAATTTATATTAATAAACAATAGAGTTAGTAATTTATTTAAAAAAAATATAAATATCTTTCAATCTTTAACATGTAAAAAAAATTACAATCATCAACTTAAAGAGGTATACATTATCCTCTCAAGTTTACATGTTCAAATATAAAATTCAATTATTTGTATTTCTATAAAACAGTACGATGTCAAGGTACTTTTAGAATTATAATAATGAATAAATGAGTTTTTTTTTTAAATATATTTTCAAAACAGTTGAATATAGTAATTTCTAAAAGAATTAAAAATAAATTGAGATAAAATTACATTTACAAAAATTTGTGGACAAGCACCTATCTATCTATGTTGGCTTATATGAGTTATGACAATTGACACACCCCTGCCCCTGGCCCCTACACTCAGTCCTTGCATTTCCATGTTCTCAAACAGTGACTATTGTTGCCTTTCATTCCTTCCTCTTTCTTCATTTCATTTTCATACCCTCCTAAAATATAATAACATATATTTCTGAAATTATATCCAATTCAATCCATTGAGTTGTAACTTTTGTTTTTTCTTTAAAATTAACTGTGCAATTTGTTCCACATGCATAAAGGTTCGTTTTACTTCACTTGAAAGTAACAAATTTTGATTGTGTGCAGTTAACCTTTTGGGCACTCTCAAAACAAAATTTGTCCTCATTATAAATCCGAAAATATGTGTATAAATAGACCATATACTTTATATTAAAATGTTGCATCCTGTATTTTCTTGAATGGAATGGCTTAGTAAAAAATATTTTATCATATATTTTAAATATACACTACTCAACGAAAGCTACATGAAAAAGTCCACGTAGATTCAGTAAAAGAAGAAAATGAATATGATTTTATTGGTTGATATTATATATCTCAAAAATATGCTAAAAAGAAGACAATTTTTAATTGTTCAAAAAATAAAGAGACAACTTATAAACACGTACGTGAGTGGTTTGCCACGTTTTAGATTTTTAATTTACATTGAAATAAAAATTCATTTAAAGTCAGTTCTTTCACTGTGATTAATTATATATTATTGTTAGGGTGTCATATATTAAATTTAAATGTTATATACAGCAAAAAATAATTGATGAGATATATAAGGAGAAATCTCTCTCCACGATTCCTAAGAAGCCAAAATCATCTCATCAATCCATAATTTATTAGTCAATCATCTTTGTCTATTACCAATATCTCTCCAATATATAATAAAAGCAGACCAATGTGCCATTTCTTTTTTCCTTTGTTTCTATTATGCAAAGATACACTTTAGTAACCTCCTTGTCTTTCTCTTTATTCTCCTAGATTCTTTTAAACAATTTTTGCTGGCAGTGGCATTTCAAGAATTTATACAAATCATTTATATACAATCATATAAATGCAATGATTGATTAATTAATCTTTCGGGTGAATATTTGACTAATTAACTAAACACATTGATTATATGTTCTTGCAAGCATATAAACACGTACAGAAATTGTTAATTTATAATGATAATAATAATAATCCAAATTATCATTTTTCTCAGCAACCCAGTGATCATCATAAAACAAACAACTTGAATGTACTGTTTCTTAAATTTCGATTCCACCCACCTCATAATGCTTTGCCAATTGCCAGAGACAGTGAAAAGAACAACATGAGACACCAAAATAATAATAATGATATTTGTGACAGTTACATGCTTAGGGAGTGGTAGAAGAGTCATTGTGACAGTTCCTATTAATCTATCTATTCCAGTTCATTGAAAGCTAGTCCCACTTGAGCTTTCTTTCCACAAATCTCTCTTGCATATCTTCAATGAAAACCTGAGTGTCACCAACTCCACCTTTCAGTTTCATCTATCACACACACACCCCACAAGCACTTAAAAATCCACTTCTTGTAGTGCTCCTAATCCAAACCACCATAGATCATCATATTCTACTCTATTCTGTTTCTTACACTACCAATCTTTAGCATAATTCAGTCTTTGGATTTGTTTAGTGCTTTTAATAAATCAGGCCTCACTCAAAATCCAAAAGTTTAAGAGGTAACTATAGTGTTATTATATGTGTCATATATGATATCTTGAAGTTGTGTGGGAACATTTATGTTTGTTTTCAAGATGAATCATGTCTTTTTGTCATTCTGATTTGGATTCTGCGTGGCTTGTTTTATTGGGTTGTGTGTGTTTTTAATATAAATCAAGATCATCTTATCTGGGTTTGTGTTAATTTTGTGAAAAGCTTGTTGCGGGGGATGAAGATCTAATGTCATTCTTTGTTGTTCGTTTTTATATTTTTAATGAGAAACTGTAGTATTGGAATCGGAGGATTTGAGGGTATCCGTCCGAGAGAGAATAACAGTGGAATGTTAATCGAAGCCACTCTATTTATCCTTTTTGTTTCAGAACAATGATTCGTTGTGAGGGCTAAAGGAAGAGGTGGTGATGAATGTGAATCTAGATTTATGTCAATCATTGCAAAGAATTTAAGTATTGCTTAATAGAGAACTTGAAAATGGGAAATTTTTGCAGTGAATCACATTAAGATGAATCGGAGGACATGGTTTACTCGTGATCTTTTTACATTTGTCCTTAAATATGCTTTCATTTGCAGATAACTGCTTGCTTAAGATGTATCAAATTCAAGTTTAGGAAGGATCTAGAGTTTTGAATAAAAACTATGATCTGAGAGTATGTGTATTGAATTTGCAATGGCATAAACATACGGTTTATTCTCTAGAGTGTTAGTTATGAAGGTAGTAAGTGGAGAAGTCACATAAAAGAGGACGAGAGATTTTATAGTTCTTTATTGATTTCATCAACTATCCTAAGTCATATTGCATCTTCTGCCCAATGATTCCCAACATGCTATTTGTTGGTGTAAAAAATCAGGCATAAAAAGACTTGACATAGCATGCACTTCAGCGGTTAAGCTATCTATGTTACAGGAAGATTTTAGTTAGCATTTGCCTAGAAGTCTGAAAGGCTTAAAACTAAGAAAATTTTGTACATTGTGTTTGATTTTATATTCATGTCTGTTGTCTTCAGTTATTTGATTCAGAAGCCTTCTTTTAAAAACTAATCACCCTTAACCTCAAGCTATTTTATGTGATATTATAGCACAATGGAATCTGAAAATGGAGTTGCTATGGAGGATGAGAAACATGTTATTGGAGAAACAACTAAGGAGAACTTAAATATAGAAGTTGGCGACGGTTCTAAGGCAGAAAGCCAGACCAAGAATGAAGTATCTGAACCTATTGGAGAAGTTGAAAGGCTAAAATCTGCAGCAAGTAAAACCTCAAAACGTGCCAAGGTACCTTATACTATGTACAGAATTATTTGGCTTAAACTAAACTATTAATGATCATTTATATATGATGGGCCATATTAACTAATTCATATAAACATGGTTAGGAACCTGGTGGTAAAGGTGGTGTTGCTTCAAAGAACAATAAATCCGCCACCAAAGACAAAACCAATTTTAAGGCCACAACTTCATCTCAAACACACAGGCCAAACCTTTCCAAGAGCCTTTCTTTCCCAGCCAAATCAGCTGGTGGAGAGGGTATGAAGATAAGCATTAATGGGACTCTTGTGAAGACAGAAAATAAGCATGTTCAAGGAAATGGTGTTAGAGCTGAGGCTTCCATTCGTCGTTCAAGCAAGTCGACAAACTCTGAACTGAGCTCAAAGGAGGCAAAAACAAACCCTGGAAATTCTAACCAAAGGACTTCTTTGACATCAGTGACTAGCATTAAAAGCTCTGCAGTAAAGAGAGTTTTTTTTTTTTTCTTCTGAGTGTCTTTCTTTGTGTACTTTTTGATAGCTTCTTTTCATTGGTCTCCATGTTCATGACTTCTGTTTTATTCTATCTACCAGTTTGGAAGCTCTACCTCAGCGAATGCAGTTGCCAAGAGCCTCAAATCTGAGGCATCAACGTAAGTCCTAACCTTACAAGATGTACTATATCATTATACTTTGTCTCAGTTATAGTGTTCTTTATCAATATATTTCATTCTAAAGTGAATTCAACTGAAATGAAGACTATATATTTAGGAGATTGCTCCACCTTTTTCTGGTGCATGGATAATCACCTGATGATATTTTACCCTACTGCAGACCTGTTGACAAGATTTCCAACCCAGCAAAAACTGAAAAATCAAATAAAGAGGATGATGATGCTCATTCTACAACATCGTATGATTTGCGCACTATTACTCTCATACAATGTTGTCCTTACTTGTCCATCAGTCTTATTAGGAATTGAATATGCTGTGCTGACATTCATTGATGAATGAACTATCATAATTTCTTCTTTTTGTTTAGCTATAATATTCATGAAATTTTGTTTATTTATGCAATTAGAAGTCCTACTCCTCATAGGCGGAGCAGTGGCTCAGGATTTTCCTTCAGATTGGAAGAACGAGCAGAAAAAAGAAAAGAGGTAGTTGTTGAAACCTTTCAGCCTATAGATATTAGTATTGCATATGTCAGATGTTAATCCTGATTTCTCCTCTTCCCTCAGTTTTTCTCAAAGTTAGAAGAGAAATTTCAGGAAAAGGAAGCAGAGAAAACTAACCAGCAAGAGAAATCAAAGGTATAAATGTGAACAACTAAATTAATTCAAGATTCTGTTCCATGTGATTATCAACTTTTTTACCTTATTCTCTTCATTTTTTTTGCTTCTGATTTTCTGTCAGGAAAACCAGGAGGCAGAGATCAAGCAGTTGAGGAAGACAATGACGTTCAAAGCCACTCCAATGCCAAGTTTCTATAAGGAACCTCCTCCAAAAGTTGAATTGAAGAAGGTAACTAATCACATGCTCCCACAGCTGATAATGCATTTTGAAAGGAGTTCCTAAATTTTTTATGGTAATAGAAGCTGATTGTCATGGTAATGCAACAGCTGGTTCATGTTGCTGAAATGTTACTTATGCCAACTCTTTCTTCCTCAGTAATTCATTATAGGACTTTCTTTTTTGTGTTCTTTCTTAATATATATTCTGATGTATGTTTATCAATTAGATACCTACAACACGACCAATATCCCCAAAGCTTGGAAGGCACAAAGTATCTGCTGTGAACAATTCAGAAGATAAATCTTGTTCTAGCCCACAGGCAAAGCAACAGCAGAATGATTCAGCTAAGGCAAAGGTAAAGGGTTATAAAGATGTGATTTCAAAGAAACCAATCATAAAAACACAATCCAAGCTGCAGTCTCAAGAAAATGCAATCAGGAAAACTGAAAGGGATTCTGTAAGGTCTACCACAAGTAAGGCCTCAGGAAACAACCAAGATGCAAAAGCAGGTATCGGAAGCAATGAAGAATACCAAGATCCACCAGTTAACAATTCTGAACATCAAAATATAATGGAGCTAGAACCCGAAAATGATCTTGCTCAGAAAGGTGCACTGGTCTTAAATTCATCAACACCTGAGATTGTTTCATATGAGGTTGCTGTTGGAGTGTAGATTTGTATAGACAGAAAGTATTTATGTAAACTTAGGATCCTATGTTGCCGGTTATTTCATTACTGTTGTGAATATTGAGCTTGCTTCATGTTCATCATAAACATATATTGCAATTAAAGATAGGTTGCTTGTTATATTGAACTGTTGCCATTTGTAATGAATAGTGAGAGCCTTGTTAATTCACTATTTAGCAAACTGTTTGTGTTTTGCCCTCTGATTAAAGGAACACTAGATGTAGAAGACTGTTGCCCTTCGGAGCTTAT
Source organism: Abrus precatorius (assembly GCF_003935025.1). Lineage (NCBI taxonomy): Eukaryota > Viridiplantae > Streptophyta > Magnoliopsida > Fabales > Fabaceae > Abrus > Abrus precatorius. The sequence goes on from NW_020874417.1 coordinate 6,788,398, forward strand.
CATCAAGGAAAGCATGCAAAAACCAAGATGATCTTCTTCCCAAGTTAATTGTAAGATAAGCGATAATCATTACATAAATGAAACTCTTGCTAGCTCATAACATAAGAATTGTCTTAACCTTTATAATTTTTACTTCAACCATTACATTTGTTTGATATAATTCACAAATTTAAGTTTAATTTTAATCTATGACAAACCTTCTTACCATCTTAAATTTGGATTAAGCCAAACTCATCGTTAAAATTAACTCAAAGTAGAGATTATCCAAACCTTGATATACTCTATTTGGGCCATATAATCAATTTGAGATCTCAATAGCAAGCCATGTTCAAGGCAAGCATTTCCACGCTTCAATTGCTATCGTTTTAATGCCGTACAAATAAAATGATGTCAATAGTCATCAAAGACTAGCCAATTATTTTTTTCCAAAAGCATATTGCTGAAATAAAAAATAAAATAAAAAACAGACATTCCATCAGCAAAGGAAGTTTGGAATTTGTTAGTTTTTCATATAGTTGTGAAGATATTTGTTCTCTATTTGCCAGCCTGACATGTATCAAAGAAGAAAATCAGAGACATTATCAGAACATTCTACAAACTGCAAGGCATAGAAAAATTCAAACTGCGCTTTAAGTCGAAGACAATATTTCAGAATATTATCCATTAGATATCAATTTTGCATTCATCACTTCCACTAGCTAGCACTAGAGCATATAGAAATCTGGTTATACTGTTGCTTGGGGCCCAGGTGTAATTGTCAATGCATCTTTTGTTTGATGTTTTATACAGATTTACCCAGCACTCCACTGCTTGAAAGGTAATTTTTCCAAAAAATGAAAAGAAAAAAAAATATTGCACTCATCATTAAAAAGGCCTGGAGATGATTGATGAAGTCCGAACATTTAGCCCATCATGACAGAAGTTACATGTTGTCATGCCCCACTTTGAGCAGAGAAATGAGGTGCTCGGCCAAGTGGTACTATGAGATCTTTCAAAACATCATACTCTTCCATGCCCAACTGGGAACCATTCAAAACCTGCTTCACCAATCAACACCAGAACAATGGTTAACATTTTTAAAAGTATAGTGAGAATTATAACATCAAAATCTGACATACGAGATAAAACTATAAAATGATAAGATATCATTAACCTCCCTATTCCAGCGAGAAAGCTAAATTTATGTGCAGTAGATTTCCCACCAACAAACACACACATAACAGTGATATCAATCACTAATAGCAGTATATCACAGTAAGCCAAAAAACCGCTATGCCTTATAGCAGATCATGTTGTGGTCATATAGGGTTTAGAACAGATTAGTTTTATACATATCTCCTATGAATAAATTGATTACATCCCCAACACACTCGTATGTACACATGCCATAAATTGTGCCCACGGCAATCCGTGTACACGGTTTGTGGTCTACCTGACCTCAACCTAAAATCAGCATAGCATTACAAGACAGACTGCTGACTGCTGTTAGAAGGAAAAACAGAATTTCAAGTCCACACCCAAGGTAGAACCACAATTGATGAACTGTCAAATCATAAAATGTGGCTATCAAGTTTAAGCTGTTGAAGGAGAACAAAATAAGCACAAGGTAGCTAAGCTATGAGGGATTTATATTATTAAGCTCCCATTGGAACCAATAAATAGGCAACAAAACATTTATAAAGGAAACACAGATGAAAGTAACCAAAATTCTTGCAAATGAAATTAGGGAGATATTAGATGTTAAATGAAGTACACCAATCATAATACAACAATAACCAAGCCTTATCCAACTAGATGAAATCAGATACATGAATCCCAGTGATTTTAGTCAAAAACCAAAATATCAGCATCATAATAAGGGATTGAATTTTTTTTGCCCAGACATTGAAACAATCCAACACCATTATTGTAGTGCTTCAAGCACATCAAACAGATTCATTCCATAGCAAGTATATAAATGAATCAGTTTGATATGAATAATGGGTCTCACCTTGTGAAACAAGGCCCTCCTATCCGTCATGTGTGCAATAAGAGCAGGTATTCTACAAACGGACAATGCATCAATGAACAAAAGAACAACCACGTGCCATTGTTTAGTTCTGAAAGATGGAAGTGCATCCACAAATGACATTGTCTCCAGCAAGGATGCCTACGAGAAAGAAAGTCATGAGAACTACTGTATAACCCATCCATACAGAAAGAAGTAATTGGATATATTAAAGACTTTAATTAATACAGATATGAAGATTATATCTTAAAACTATCTGCAACCATTCTTAAACCGTGAACTCAAATTTCTAAACAACAAAAAAACAGCAGCATAGTGCTCTACATGCTGGACCAGGGAAGGGTTGGACCCAAGATGTGGGGTGTATAGTCACTAGCCTTGCCTATGCAAAAGGCTGATTCCATGACTAGAAACCCTTGTGCCAAGACTTCTGACTTCCCTACTTTCACAAATTTTTAAACTGATCCTTAAAATTATATTTCATCTTCTCAGATAATAAGGAATAATTTAAAGCAGTTACTGCATTGCAGATACAAACTCAATGTAACATGGAGGAATCATTTGTATATGCTTCAAGCAATGACCATTCACTATTAGTTCATTTAGGTTCTTTGACCAATGCAACTTGTTATCTAGCAATGATTGCAGATTTTCCTTGAATTAAACCACATAAGGAATCTAATATTAGGAACTAAGCAGATGCATGAATCCAGTGGGGGTGAGCAGTGAGCAACCCCACCCCCCACCCCTTCCCAGGCAATTTCTTTTTTAAATTACATGTAGTAATTGGCTATCAGACTCATTATTTTAACTTCGATGTAATTTTTAATTTCAAGCAATTACAAATGCCTAAGCCTTCATATCTCTAGGATCCATCCTTATTCAAACAAAGGTTAGTATGCATGCTTAAACAAATGATTTTGCCTTCTCCACTGCTTAAAAATTAATTTTGAATTTTTATCAAAATTTGTTGATTTCTTATTTTGTGGGCATGACATTGTGCATGTTTGGTGAGGGCTCATGAACATAAGAGAGAGGACCCAACTAATATAGTAAAAATGAACTAGGCCATGCCTCTGAGATTATAATAAATCTGTAATGACCCAATGTTAGACAAACTGTAATACCAAATAGACTAGAACAAAACAGATAACCCTAAAATCTGAAAATCCTACCATCCCTTGCTCCAAAGTAGATATTGGTATTGGCAGCCTGAGCTCAGCAACAAGTGCAGGTAAGGTTCGAGCAAGACAACTGGCTAAAGTTTGTTTTATTTCAGATGATCGACCATCTGTCAAGACAATTTTGCAAGCATATTCTCTCCCATTAACTGATAAATATTCTTCATGAAAACTTTCATCCCTCCCATATATGTATGCTAAAGAAGATGATGTTATCCATTGAAAGAGGGCATTCCACATAGTTGCAAAAGGTGACAACTGAGAAAGTTACACAAAAGAAATAAATGAGGTATGTCATAGAGTATACCATGAAAACTAAATAACTAGAACAGCTTTGATTGTCTCAAACTTTTCACTAGACTTACAGTCAAACTAAAACCCTCTGGTGGAGCATCAAACCACGTGTCTTCAGATTCAAACAAATCAACATCAGAAATTCCAGGCTTTCTTGGCCATTTAAGAGTAACTGAATCTGTTTCTAGTAGATCAGCATCCTCCGTAGTACCTCCCTCAACAGCATCATGTGGACGTGGCAATATAATGATTCCAGCTTCAGAAACTGCACAAGATTCATTGATGGACGAAAAAACCTTTAGGAAACAATTAACATTTAAACAGAAACTTCATAAAAGAAACAGGAATTACCTGCGTCTGTGACATCTGAGTCTCCAGATGTAACTGCTTCTGATGCTTGGCTCAATGCAACTGCACAAGCTTCTGCTGACGCACAACGTAATATATCTTCATCATCAGCAACATTCATATTGCCTACTGAGTCAGGTTCTCCTATAATATCTCCAAATTCTTTAATCTGACAAAGATCTTTACTCCCAGAGCTGTTGATTTTCTCATCTGCCCAAGTAACAGAGCGTCTAAATTTCTTTCCACCAGTAGATTTCAGGGAAGATTTGGGTTTAATCTGGCATGATCCAGTTTCTTTTTCTACTTGGAATTTCTCTTCAACATTGGCAGGATCTAAATTGGAAGTGAAAGTATCATCACTAGCAGTAACTCTACTTGTTTCCCCTATATATTGTATTGATTTCCTAGCAGAATCATTTTGTTCTACATCACATTGTTTCTCTGATATGGAGACAGAAGGAACGTCTTTCTTTTTAACTGCACGATCAGGAGAGGATTTGGGCACAGCTTCACATGATTTGGCTACTTGATTCTCACTTTCAGAGGTACTTAACTTTAGAGCACTCTTAAAAGAGGAAGACAGATCCTGGATGCTGTCGTCATCTTTCCTGCCAACCTTTTCTGGCTGCTCAACTACGGCAATTTGTGTAATTTGATGATCAGAAGTTGTATCTGTTTGACCTGGTGAGACTTTTGAAACACTATACTCATTGTGCATAATTATAGAACTCATGAAGTCCATCTCATTGTTAACTAAATTATTGTCACCATTCAACTTGCTATGACTAGCTCTGGACCCTGTAACAACACGCAAACAAAGCTCACTGTGTTGGAAAGTGAAAACTGAAAACAGATAACAATCAGTAATAATACATTCCATTTCTCAGAAATTAGGTTCTCAACTTCAGAGTCATCATAATCACACATTGACCAAACTTGAAGGTGATAATAAATAAACAGGACTCTCTTGAGCAAGAAACAGCAAAAGGTTATCCAATCTAATTATCTAGGGTTTCTCACAATCACCTACAACGCCATAAAATTCTCACCTTTTTTAATATTTTTCTGAGAACCTTTAGAATCATGCCCTCTTTGTTTTGGCACATAACCCTCAATTGCATTTGAAGGTCCAATCCACTGCTCCAAAGACACCTCCCCAGTATTTGTCTCTGTTTTCTCCTGAATTTTCAAGTCAAACAAACCTAAATCTCCATCCTTTCCCAAATTCTGAACCGTATCGAGATTCAAATTCCCAAATAACCTAAGAACATTGTTCAGTTTCTTAGGGTCTAAAGCCAAACATCTCTCAGATTGAAAGGTCGCAGCAAAATTTTTGCTGTTAACAACACAAGCGGAAGAACAAAACTTGTATGTCTCTTGAAGGTTATAGATCTTGTGCTCCCTCATTGAAATCCGAAATCTAGCCTTGCGTGGGTATTCAGATGGCAAAGAATTGCGGCACAGTGGATAACCACACGTATTGGTGATGGATCGTTCGGTTACGACATCTTCATATTCACTCTTTGTCATCAAAGATCCTGCGGCAAACAACTGGTCTTCATTTTCGATGCCTTGAAGGAGTGATAGTTGCAGATTCAAAATAACATCTTTCACGAGAACCGTTTGTTCCTTTGCCATTGAACTGAAGCTTTGGAAGCAAATAGCTAGAACTGAATCATGTAAACAGAATACCACAATAAGTTGCTTCAACAGTTCAAACCCTCCAAAATTTAAACCCACACAACATAAAGGGAAAAGATCATTCAATTGATGATTAAGTATGAAAAAAACAGTTTCTAAGATCAATTTATTCCCTCGTAACCCTCATTAACAGGTGATTTCCAATACCTGGGTACAAATTAGACTTCTCAAATTCTATAATCAACAAATTCCCATTAGTTTATTCTAGGACTTTTTTTCGTCAACTGATATTTATTCTAGGTCTTATGGTCTTTTTCACCTTCTAGGTTTAACTTGGCTTGCTTGAAAGTCTAACCTGATCCAAAAAATTGTTTTAAGACTTATCAATAAACTAGTGGGCCTATCCCTAGGTCTTAATTTTAGAATTTATTAAAATAATTAATAATTTTGTAAATTAATTATTAGAAGTGCAAAAATTGAATTTTGAAATTAATTTTTAAAATTGTAGAATTTTAATTTTAAAAATTTATTTTTAGAAATACTTAATAATTTATAAAAGTGTAGAATCCTAATTTTAAAAACTTATCTTTTGAAATGATTAATAATTTTGAAATTTAATTTCTACAAGTAAAAAACTTAATTCTAAAAATTAATTTTCAAAAGTGTATAATCTTAATTTTAGAATTTATTTTTGAAACTTATTAATCATTTTAGAAATTAGTTTTTAAAAATATGCTTATCCTAATTCAGAAAACTTATTATAAAAAAATAATGACATTTATAGATTAAAAAAGGTTAGGGGTGGCAAAAGGTAAGATATAGGTAGGGTATTATAGTATTTATCTCTGTATTCATGTCTTAAAAAAATACACATATTCATACTCACGTGAATATGAACATTAATCTTTATACTTGCATCCTCTAAATATTTGCATACTCATTTTATACTCATTATTTGCATTTGATTAAAAAAACAATATTTATAAAAAATATATTTATATAACTTCGTATAACTAATATAATAATATAAAAATTTAATAAATAATTATTAAATAAAATATAAATAAAAAATAAATATTTAAATATAATATATACTAAATATATCTTAATATAATAAATTTTTAAAAATAACAAAATAAAATTAAACACATAAATTATAAATTATTTATCGAGGATTACGATTTGATCCATTCTTCTACAACACGTGATCTTCATCGGCTTCCTCAACCGTTTCGTCTTACGTGGCTTCCAGGTCAGATATTTACCACAAATGCTTAATCTGCTTCTTCGTTGATGTCATCATGCACCTGCATTTAAATTACTGTCACAGGACCAGAAGTCTTTTTTTTCTCTTTGAATAATTTCAAATATTTTGCTTTTCTAAGAGATTTAACATATTAGTATCTTTTTTATATTGTATAAGTACGATTAAATTAAAATAATTTTTTAAACAGTTAATTGAAAATATATTACATTATTATTATAAAATTCAAAAAATTATAATTATTAAATATTTTATTATATTAAAAAACTTAAGTAAAATAATAAATTTTAAATAAAAAATAAATTTAAGTTAAATTAAATTAAAACTTTTTATACATAAAATTAGTTTATTTTTTATTTAATAATTTAAATTTTAAAATTATAAGAAGCTATAATATTGCCCTCGTTTTGTACTATGTGAAGTGTGTAGTGGGATAAGTAATGTCTATCATGGGATGTATCTCTAAAGGATCACATGTCCATCATGACCAAAAGATTATAAAGTTATATTTTTTTACCATAATTCTATTTTATAGCACCTTCAAAATAATAGTCTAGAGAGTAATGATATTTATAATTTGCTCTTAGGGATGGAAATAAGTTAGGTTAAATCAGGCTTTACTCTAAATAGACTTGGCTTGTAACATAATTATTAAGTCTGAACCTAACTTGTTACTTGTTAAAAGCTTTATTTTAAGCCTGACCTGACCTGTTTAAATGGTCTAACTTGGCCTGAAGCCTGTTAACAAAGCCTGTTATAAAAAAATTATTAATAAAAATATAAATATTTTATTATCAAATTAGTTTAAATTTTTTTAAAATTTCTATCTATGTTATTAATAATTATTAAATAATTATAATAATATTTATATAATTTTATAAATAATTTTTAAAATATTATTTAAGTATTAATTATAAATATTTTATATTAATAAAATTTATATTTATATTTTTCTTGATTTATTTTTAAAAATTGTATAAATAGTAAATATTTTAGTTTTATTTTAGAAACATATATTATTTGTTTAAAGACATTTTATATTCAACAAATAAAGTTATAATAAACACGTAAAATTGATAAAAAAAAAATAACATTCACACAATTTGTTGAATCAATTAAAAGAAAATTATTATATTTTAAAAAATAAATAAATTTAAACATAATGCAATATATATATATATAATGACAATAATAATAACTATTAAATTAAAAAAATAATTACAAAATATTTAATTTTATTTGTTTCATTACTTTATTATTTTAAATTAACAAATAAACATAAAAATAACTATATTATAACATTAATGTAATATAGAAAATATTACTGATATAATAAATTAAAACATATACTTATATATTACATATAAATTGACAAATTAACTAATAATTTAATTAAAATACGTGTAAGTTATAAAAATATATATTATTATATACTTTATTTATAATTATATTATTATATGGTTTGATTATATATATATATACATATATATATATATATATTAATATATATTATAATAAATTTTTTATTTTATTTTCTTATCATTTTTTATAAATTTTTCTTTTCGAATAAAATATAATTTATATTTAAACAATTTCTATTTATTATAAATATAAAAAATTATAACATACTATATTAATATAATAATTAAATATTAATAATAATAAAATTAAAAATATAAAAAATTTATTAAAAAATATTAATATTTTATTTTTAAATTTTAATTTGTTTATTCTTTTTCAGCTTGCTTAAATATAACAAATATAATAATTTATGGTTAAATAAACTTAGTTTTTAAACACGTGTGTATAAATATTTTAGTTTCAAAATTAATATAATTTTTATTTATTATAAATAAAAAATTATAACATAATATATTAATATAAAAATTAAATATTAATACTAATAAAATTAAGAATATAAAAAATAAATTCATATAATATTATTATTTTATTTTTAAATATTAATTTATTTAATTTTGATTGCATTTTAATCTTATTCAAAAACTTTACTACTCTTCAGCTTGTTTAAACAAATATAATAATTTATCTTATATTTATATTTAAAGTAATTATAGATAATAATAAAATAAAAATAAAAAATAAGTGTGATAACAGTTTTGACTCAGAGATATCTGATTGTGCTAGGTTTGTAATTTGTTGTGATGTAGTTAAGACAATCAATGAAATTTTTTAAGAAAAGATTAAAAATAAAATAAAATTTGTATAATATTAAAAATTTATAATGATTATTGTTATTGAATAATATTAATAAAAATATAATTATTTTATTATCAAATTAGTTTACATATATTCAAATTTTTATTTGTGTTATTGATAATTATTAAATAATTATAATAATTTTTATACAATTTTATAAATAATTTTTAAAATATTATTAGAGCATTAATTATAAATATTTTCATATTATAAAATATTTTTTATTTTTATTTTTCTCAATTTAATTTTATAAAATTATTAAATTATTACATATTTTAATTATTTTTATGATGATTATATTTTGTTTGTATAAAGATATCTTATATTCAATACATAAAATCACAATAAACACATAAAATTGATAACAAAAAATAACACTTACAAAATTTATTGAATCAGCTAAAAAAATATTATATTTTAAAAAGTAAATAAATATCGTTATTATAAAAATTGTAGATAAAAAATATTTATATTATAAAATTTATAGACGCAGAAAAATAACATATGAGTATAGGAAGAATTATTAAAATTTATATTTAAATTAAAATAACTTATATTTCTAAATTTTTATCTTAATTAAAAAATATGTGATAAAACTTAATATAAAATAACAATAATAACTATCAAATTAAAAAAATAATTATAAAACATTAATTTTATTTATTTCATTAATTTATTATTTTAAATTAATAAATAAACGTAAAATTAACTACACTATAACATTAATGTAATATAGAAAATATTACTGATGCAATAAATTAAAATATATATTTATATATTACATATAAATTGATAAATTAACTAATAATTTAATTAAAACACGTACAAGTTACAAAAATATATATGATTTGCTACATGGTCTGATTATATATATATATATATATATATATATATATATTAATATATATTATAATAAGTTTTTTATTTTATTTTTTTATCATTTTTTTATAAATTTTTACTTTCAAATAAAATATAATTCAGATTTAAGTAATTTTTTTATATTATAAATAAAAAGAATTATAACGCAATATATTAATATAATAATTAAATTAATAATAATAAAATTAAGAGTATAAAAAATATGTTAATATAATTTTATTATTTTATTTTTAAATTTTATTTCGTTTAGTTTTGATTACGTCTTATTTCTGTTCAAAGATTTAACTATTCTTTAAATTGTTTAAATATAATAAATATAATAATTTGTTATTAAATAAATTTATTATTTAAAAAGTGTAATCATGTATAAATATTTTTAATTTTTAATAGAAAATAATTTTTGTTTATTATAATTATAAATAAATAAAATTATAATATAATATATTAATTTAATAATAACTGAATTAAGAATATAAAAAATATATTATTAAATAACTATTATTTAAATATATTTTGATACCTCTATTTTTAAATTATATATATATATATATATATATATATATATATATATATTTATACAGGTCAACCTGTCAGGCTTAAGAGGTATAAACAGCTCAAGCCTGACTTATTTACTTAAACAGACCTTAAAAAAAGCCTAAGTCTAATTTGTTTATTAAAAAGGTCAAATCAAGTCAGGCCTAAACTAAGCCAGGCCACATACCCCTGCCAAGCGGCCTGACCTGTTTTCATCCCTATTTGCTCTAGGAGTGTGAACATTTTCAAACAACAAGCTTGGAGCAATAGAAGAAAAAGCAAAATAATGGTAAAAATGAAAAATAAAATTCTAAAAGAGAAGAAATTTATTTTAAAATTTAAAATAAAAAATAATTTAATGATTAAAATTATTGTTCAAGGTATTTTAAGAAAAAGAGTTACATAAAAAATTAATAGGGTATAAAGAGATGCAAAAAGCAATGCCACGACTAAGTTATAAATAGACTAGAAGGCCTATTCTTATAAAGGTGCTCTAAATAGTCTAGGAGTTAATTTTTGTAGCTTGTTTTTTGGCTTATTTTTAAATATTATTTATCAAAATATTATTAATTAAAGTTTAATTACTAAAATAAGTTAATTCAACAATATTTTTTGTGTGCAGCAAAATTAAAATATGCAACATAATAAAAAATGGAATATATGTCACATTATGATATATGAAGCTTTAGAAACAACAAAATAATTGTGCCTCATTTTGAAGATGCCCCATAGGAGCATTAACAAGACACCCTTTCCTTTCTTGTTGTACCTAAATAAAAGAAGCATTCATTTAAGTATTGAATATTTTTTAATTCTTACTGATTAATTATAATTCTCTACCTATTTTATTTTTTAAACAAAAAAAAATGATAGAAATGGTGGCAGAGACTCTTCACAGCCTTTCACTGGCCACTTCATGTTTACTATGATACTTTTTTCTCATTGATGCTTTTGGGCAATGGATGACATATTTTTAGAATGTAATAACATTTTTTTACTTATTATATTAAATTTCATTTAAGCATTTTTTTTATATTAAATTATTTATCATTTAAAAAAATATGTATTATTTTTTAAATAATATTATTATTTATCAAGGGATAATTTTTGTCAACTAAAAACTAAAATAACTTTTAAATTAATAATTCTTTAACTACTACAAATGTTTTAATGGAAATATTTTTGTATAATTAATTTTATTATATTATAATAATTAATAAAATTAATGTTCTTAATATATGTTTATTGATACTACATGACATCTACTATAAAGCGTAAATTATATAAAAATAAATCAATTTTAAATGCAATTTTATTGATACTTTTTATGTTTATTAAACAAAATTAAAATTTAATTTGATAAAAAATCTACGTTTAATATTATTATAAATTATCAATGTAAAATATTAATTTTGACTGATAAATAATATTAGAATATCTAAACAGTTCTACTTTAATGAGTATATGTGATGCAGAAAGGCGCATGCGCTGTTGATGAATTTTATTTTTTTTAACAAAGATAGAGTAATATATAATCATATTTATCGATTTAGTATAAATTTTAATTTTTTTTAAAATAGTGTAAGTTGTATATGTTATGTACGAATAAACACAGTTTTTTCTAAATGATAGAAGCTATAATATATATATATATATATATATATATATATTATAATTAAAATTTTAATTTATTAAACATTTATAATTTGATTAATATAATAATTAATTAGATTAAATAAATTATTAAAAAAATTAAATAGGCTTTTACTTTTATTCAGTTGTAATTTTTTATTCCAAATGTATGAAAATCAATTCTTTTTATTTTAATAGAATAATCAAATATAGATTGAATTTTGTTTTCTCTAATCATGAAATAACTAAATATTCTTGTAAAATGGCCAAATTTTTTAAATTTATTTTTATTTATTATTATAATAGAGTAGCTATTCTTTTGTTAGAGTGGTATTAGATAACTTAAAAACGAGGGTCATTGCTTTACGCATAAAAAATTGACAACAAAGTTAATAAAGTAAAATTAGTTATTATTGAACAAGATAAATGTACATTAAAGTAGTTTATTTATAAATAATAATTGATATTATTATTAAGCATAAAAAAGTTATGGTCATGTTTTACAATGAGATTTTTTTCTAGTTTTGTTTAATTGAACTTTTCTTGCAACATTTATTTTGTATCATCACTAGTTTTTTGCCATTAGGTATTATGAAAGGGTCATACCTAGAATGCTTTTTCTCAGGATATATATGGTTGAGTGTGACAAATGGATCATTGCATATATTCAAATTAGGAAGTTATAATTTAGGTATGTTTCACAAATTCACGTTTAGTTGTGTTGATCATTTCACCCACGTTATGAAGCAAATTAAAATTTTACAGGTCTCTTGGTATGTTTTGTTACATTCTAAATTAGTATATGATATAATAAATTGACCCATAATTCTTTGGATATAATTTTTGAAGTTTTGTTTGTATTTAATATTAAGAAAGGAAGGAAAAAGAAAGAGAGTCAGTGATCACTAACCTTTATTTGAAAGTTAATTAAATATGAGAGGGAGGGTTAATGAATTTTTTTAAATCCCAAAAAATTCTCTTAACTTTATTTATGAAAAAATTTATAAAAAATAGAAATAGAAATTATTCTTTTTTAAAAAAAAAATTAAAGAGAGAAAATATTTAATTTTATATTTTTTGAAAAAGACAAAAAATATATATAAATAAAAAGTATAAAAAAGTAATAATGTTATGTACATATTAAACTATTTATTATCCTTCATTTTCAATATTAAACATTCAAATAAATAAGAGAAGAGTTTAACCTCTTGGAAGTCCTTTAAACTCTTTTCTTTCCTCTTTTTCTAATTTCTCAAATAAAGCCTAAAATTCTAATATAGAAAAACTTGAATTAGTATTAAAATTTTAAAGTTCCTCAAGTATAATTATTTTGCTATCAACAACATAGATAGAAAAACAAAATCATAAGCATAAACTTACTGATACGTTACTTAGTTTACTTTTAGTCTAGAAACTAAATCAAATACTGATTATTAAAATGGTTTTATTAATCTCAACCTTAAAGTTTAGTTTAATTTTTGATATATAGATTTTTTTATTAAAAAAATATACATTTACAATATTAAAGTTATAAAAATATAATACTTATTTTTTAAATAAAATTTTATTATTATTAATTATTTATCTTTGAACATTAAAATTCACAAAACCTTTATTTAAATAGTAGCTTTGTTTTCTCATAAAATTGATAGAATCAAAAGATTCAAACTAAAATGGTAGGTGTGAAATTGGATTCATAATAAATTTAGAATATGTTTATATATATATATACACACACCAAAAAGCTTAATGTTTAGTGAATCACTTGTGCAAAAGATTTTAAAAAATTAATTACAAATAATTCTTACAATTTTAGGAATTAATTTGGGAGTTTATTCTATACTTTTATATGGAATAATCCTTGTGTTTTTTGAGCGGTGAGTTTTTCTTTTTCAGAAAATAATTTCAAATTCCCATAATGGTCCTTTTGTTGTCCCAGAAATCATATGCATAAAGCATTTGAGTTATGAAAAACCAAGGGAACTTAACTAGATTTTGCTTTTAATTTTCAACAGTTAGATAACATATTCCCTTTAGGAGTGTTTAAAACCGTACCAAGCTCTTTTCAAACCGCTAAGCTAATTTAAAAAAATAAATAAAAATTAATCAAACCAAAAACCCAAAAAGCCAAATTTATATTACAATCCAGTTCAATTTTTAATTCTCATCTTAAAATCAAACCAAATCAAACTATATTCATAATAAGTTTATACTAATTTTTTTGTATTTTCGTATAAATTTTTCTTTTACTCAATTTTATCATAACATTGTATACATATATGAGTACATCACTCTTATTTGCTTTCTCATTTCTCTCAATAGAATATTTTTTATTTATCAATAATTTATTTATTTTTATAATTTTATCCTTTTTTCTCTATTTTTCATTTTTCAACAAACTCATTTCAATTTTTGGAACTACTATTTTCTCTAAATTTAAAAATAAATTAAAATTCATATAATAATGAATACAATTTTGAAAAATAAAATAATTTAACAATAAATAAAAATTGATTCTTACCGAACCATTATTTTGCGGTTTAGTTTGGTTTAGTTTTGAAATTACATTCAAACTAAACTGAGAACATCCCTAATTCCCTGGTGAAGTGAAGCAGCAACAACTCCAGTTGCCACCTTGAAGTATATCTATTTCCATTGACATAAAAAAGTAATTATAAGGACACATTATGGACACAAGTCTCATATAATTTCAGAACTCTTTCTCCTTTAGATTACATCTTAAATATTACTCCCTACTGTCCCTAGCATAATATATACATTCAAACAAAAGTTTTTAGCTTTAGGAACAGATGTCTCACATTCTAATTTTTATTGAAAATCAATTACCATGAGCATATATATATATATGTATGTATCTATTCCTCAGCATGTCATGTCTGAGCAAACAGTTAGCCTGAAAAAAAGAAACAATCAAACTTGAGACATGATATGTTTGCCTTATTAGCTAGCATGAAGTAAAAAGGTGCGGTTAATTAAAAACAACAGAATCAAAAAGCAAAAGCAATGCTGGTGATGCTTGATAGAACAGTTTGAAAAGGTGAATGGGTTGAAGTATAATAAAATAAACCCTCACTACTTTGTAGGGCAAAGAAAATCAGGGATTGGAATAATCTGTACATCTGATTACCATATCGTAAATAGAAAGGTTATTATAAATAAATACATTAGCAATTTATTTCTACACATAATAAAATCATACTTCAGTGTTAATTGCCGCTACTGTTCTGTTATGTTTGATTATTTGAAGGAAAAAGTTTGTGTTAAGATCAAAGATCAAATTTATCACCTATACCTAGTAATTAATAAGAGTCACTGGATTCATTGCTAAAACTAAGTTTACAATTGGGTGAAAACTCTATTGATTCTGTTCTCAGGCTCAAAGGTCTAAACTAATATCAAGGCTCACCTTCAAATATGATATGCTGAGGAAAGATGCATTCACAGAAGCAAAATATCGCTCATTTTGAATCTGAGCTAGCTGAATATGTAGCTGGAGTATTGTTGTCATGCAAAGAGTTCTTTCCGCGCGCTTCCACATTATTTTGGTTACTTGTCTCTGCAATAGAATGATTCACCAAATGGTCTGACAAAGAAGTACCTGCAGCTCTATTATTTTCCCTTGTTTCAAGGCGCTCCATAAATCGTGATACACTAGCAATTTTGGCATTCAATTCTCTCCTAACTTCTGAACCAAGTTCTGACATGGAAGAATTAGGAGAGAACAGCCTCTCCTTCCATCCCCTTGTGCCCTTTGAAATTGATTCTTTGTATCTGTCACAATGCAATTTAATACCAGATGAGTATGCTTGAAAACATGTAGAGTTTGTAGATGCATGCTTTCTAAGAAATCATACCTCATGGATACTGCATTAAGTCTAGAACGCAGAGAATCAGAGAATGATTGTTCTGATGGCTGTGCTCTATCTTGATTCACAGGTAAAGGAAGAGAGGTAGACCTTCTGCAAGCAAGTAAAATGTACAATGTATAACACTATAACTTCACATAGTCACAAACTAACAATGATCATAAGAAAATAAATATTAAGGTCTAACTACCAACTGGTGGATCTTCATAATAACAAAATAGCCACGGCTACCCCAAACTTCATCAGTTTTTTTATACACACACACACACACATACATACATATATATATATATATATATATATATATATAGTTATTAAAAGAATAAATAATTAAATTCATCTCTGATAAATTTAGTGTAAGACACATCAGTACCTGACCTGACAATATAAAAAACTCATGTTAGTTCTTGAAAATCATAAATATAGGTCATATTAGCTATTTTTATCAGGACGCATTAGTCCTTGAAAAGCTCCAATATAACTTACATTTGTAATTTTAAGATATTAAGATAAAACTTTTACATTTTGAAGGATTGATGCGTTCACCTCTAATTTTTTCAAGGATCAAATTGGGTGTAAAATCTTACTAAAAACTTTGCTTTCTTAGTATTATTTTGGAGTTAACCCCTTTTATGTTGAGGGAAAAAACTGTTTACAGGATTTTTGGCTTCTCCAAGATTATTATCGAAAGTCCACCACTGTAACTACCTATCATTAGAGAGAATTCCTTGAAGATTTGTTGCCCTGACAGTGGAGCCAGGAGTTAAAGAAGTCTGAGTTTGAAACTGTGGGATCTGATGTGGTGGTGATGGTTGATCATCTCCATCAAATGTAAGTGGGGTACATGGGGTTCCTACAGGAATTGCAGCTGATGGAGGTGCACTAGGCTGAGTAGGAAATACTAAGAAGTGCGGACGGCCGTGAGCAGATGGCCTAGTTCTTTGACCTTCCCTCCTACCAAGGTGGTGTGCTCTCCTCATTGCTGCGGCAGCAGCTAAATGTTGAAGTATTCGCTCTTCAATATCAGCCTCATTTACACCCATTGGTAACTGCAGAAGCAAGAAAATTTACTGGAATGTATAGATGGTAGAAATAAGATGTGCTTAAGAGTTAAGACACAGAACAATCAAATCAAAATACTCAAAGACAAGATGGATGACTGACATGCTGCAACTCGAAATTCCCAAGTGTCGGATGATGAAAAATTGCAGCATCTCTTGATGAGTTATCCCTCAAGCTCCTCTCCAGCTCTACTGCCTCAAGCAATTCTTGACTGCCAAGGAATGCATACAAGTTTTTTAAGACTATAATCGTTGTTAGATCCAATTGCAGGGTATAGGACTTGAGTCCCATGTTGAAGTATTAGATTCTAGTATGTGGTTCATATGGCCTTTTGCTCTTAACTACTACAGCTACTTTTTGTGGTCTGCTTCTCTCAAGGTTCTTCTCAATCATAAATGCAAAATCTCATACATACCTGGTAGCATCCTTCAAGCTGATAGGTTGCCAACACATAGGACATTGGGAGCTTCTCTGACACCTACAAACAATAACAAGTAACAATTGCTAAAGTGTAATGTTCCATTTTGAATCATATAAATAACTCAAAAGTGTTCTCAAATCCAACCATTAGCAGCCAAAAATGTTTATGAGCTCAGAAGCTTCTGATATAATAAGATTTATGGAAATAACATTCAACAGTGAACATGGCCTCTAGCCAGGCACAAAATCCAGATGACATACAAACACATTCTACTTTGTTTTCTTGTCACAGCTGTACAAAATTGGTGGTTAATGGTATTTATAGCACCTTATCTAAAATTACAGCAAAATTTTTGACAAAAACCCAACTATCCAACTCTACAGCTGACATCATATTGCATAGGAACTAGTGATATCCTTGCTACATAAATCCCTAACAAATTTACATCCCTGCATACCTAATCTAAGAATGTGTGTGAAAAGCAGTGCGAATATTGGAGGAATCCAATGTCCATAACCAGAACCAATTGCCTGAAAGTTAGACTACTCATTTGTTGTATCATGTTTGATTAAGAAAATATAAATGATACTTTCTTTACTAATTTTGTAAAACAGAATAATGAATTTTAAAAAATAGAATAGTGATTGATATCAAATAATTAAACCTTTTCAAAACTTTTAAATATATTTAGGAACAAAAGAAATGTTTAAATTTTAATTTGTTAGCAAAATAGAATCAATCCTAATTAAATTTCACAAATCTGAGATTGCATAAATTTTACATCATAATGCACAGCAGTAACTGCTGTTATAACATAAACGCAATCGTTATACCACCACATGACCTTAAACTAGAAAAATGGCCAATCCCTTTATTTTTTTCAGTTAAAACAACCAATACAGTCAAGTGCTAAGAACACTTGTCTTGATCAACATTGATGGGGTAATTTACCCCTTTTCCATGCCCAACTTTTGCCCCCTTCCCCCACCTTTAAGGAAAGGAATCAAGAAATAGCATACAATGCATTCCTACTACTCATTCTACCTTCTAATGACAAGTGGGAATTTGTTAATACATAAAGTTTGAAGAGATTTTAATATACAAGAACCGGTTTAACCAATGTAATACATAAAAGTTAAACTAAAAGTCAAAGTTTTGTGCAAGTTACACATGAAAAACATATATTAAAATGTACCATTCAAGAATGCACTGCAAGTGGAACTCATGGTTGCAATTAGTGACCTGAAAAGCAAGAGAGCGGAAAGAAGTAAACAAATGTTTTTCGAATGAAGCCATAGTTACTTATAATTCTACTTGTGAAAGGAAGAGAGGGAAGCACAAAAGTTGTGTATTACCGTTGCAGGATCACTTTTGCAAAAGTCCTCAAGGCAAATGCTGCAAGCATCATCACAGGCTTCTTGAATCCCCCCTTCTACAAAGGCTGCCGCTGATGTCATATGACTTTCACTCTTGCCTTCCATCTCTGGAACCTATTTCAGCGTTCAGAGTCAGATGCAATATTTTGCAAATGTAAGCGGTGCTCTAAGTGCATAATATTTTCAACAAACACAACAGGAAATTCATTTCAGAACCACTACCCAAACACTGTCTTGATAAGTAAATTTAAAATCCAGATTCTACCTGGAATTTACCTTATGAACCAGGTGAAGGTAGACAAGGAAATAATGCAATAACTTACTAGCTTAATTCTGCTTTGCCAAAATCCCAAACAGCACAAATGATAAAAACCTTACTACAAAAAGCTGCCAAAGAATTCTGTGGCACAGATATTTTTTAATAGAAAGTTAATAAAAAATGAAACAACAACACCCATTATCAACCCAAAAATAAATGCATTTTCCACCAGCGCTAAGAAACCTAACAAGCTTTATGAATTCTTCGTGAAAGGCTTCCCAGATTGAGCAAATAACTTCAAAACAATTATCTTCTTTTCCCCTCTCGCAACTATCTAAAACCTATCCATCTGAAATATATATGATCATGTTTTTTCCTTATAAAAGTAAAAGAAAATCATTCATATTGATAAACATCTATAATTACATCCAAAAACAAAAAGAGAATCATGAGTAATATCATCACAAAATTCAACATTTCAAAGCAAATGATCACATAAGGAGGCAATCACAATTACAACCAACCCCAGATAAAAAAGCAGTAACCTTTGCAATAGATATTGCGGTAAGGAATCCTAAAAATAAAAAAAATACAAAATTTGATCAAAACAGAACAAAAAAACCATGGGATTTTAATTTTTACCTCCATTGAGAATTGGTAAAGGTCCAGAAGAGAAAGGGGGGGGTTCAAGAAACAGAAAGAACCCCAATGAAGAGAAGATCAAGCCTTGAATTCAGAAAAAAAAAAACAGAATGGAAGAGATCCAACTCAGTGATGATGAAGAAAGATAAAGAATAAGGAAAAGAAAAGATGACAGTTACACTTTACCTTGTTGGATGTTTGGTGGGTTTCTTCTTTGTGCGTGTCCTGGAAAACAAACACAATGACCCCACACCGTATGAATAAAAGGCTCACTTTTCAGGCTTTCTCCGCCGTACAATAATAACACTTTGATGCTGTCACTTTTATGAGGTTGTTTTTATGGTTTTTCTGTCACTTCAATTTGTGAAATATTAGGGGGTTAAAATGATGTTATCTTAAAAGTGATTGCCTATGAATATATATTTATTTCTTAAATTCTAAGAGTTTAAACTGTTTAAATTAAATTCAATTAGATTAACTTACTTTAAAATATTAATTTATCATTTATCAGGTAAGAATCCAATCAATAACTTTTTTGTTCACATTTTATTCATATTATCTCTTCCATATTTAATTTTATTTTGTCGGGAGAAAATGTAAGGCGGGGTAAAATCTATTACAAGATATATTATTGAGATTCAGGTGTCCATTCCTTAAGTTGTAAGTAAATTACTGGAATTCAACGTGCTAATTAAGTCGATTACATTTATTTATTTTATTATTAAATAAGCTCAAATTTTAACTTTATTTTATTTTATGCACAGTCAACATGAATATATAATTTTATTCAACAGCTGAATTAATAAAATTTAGTATTTAAAAGGAAATATTAAATAAATAAATTATTATTAGATTTACTCATACATTAACTTGTTATCCTAAAAAAAATTATTAAGAAATTGTTATATTCAAATATTCTTTTAACTTTTTCTCTCTTCACAATTTAATCTCGTCTCAACATGAAAAATGACTAGTAAATTTTGTTTTAAGAAATTAAAAGATACTTCAAGAATATATTTAAGAAACAAAAGTAAAATAATTAAGATATCAAAGTATTAAATAAAGTTAAAGTTTTCCAATTTTTCAAAAGCTAAATCTAAAGATTAAATTTGACACAAATGAGTTAAACCTAAACATTATTATATTTTTATCCAGTCAAACTTGAGAAGTGTTCATCATGTCATGATTTGTTTAAGCCATAATTGCATATTGTCAAAGGTTTGAGCTTAGGGAACCTATAACTTGAGCAGGATTTTCATTGCTTTGCTAACATAAAATAAAAATAACTATGGGATTTGAAGATGCCTTATTGGTCCAACATTAAATTAAAAATAATAAAAAATATGACTCATATAATTTTTGTATTTTAAAAAATAATTAATAATTAAAAGTGTATTAAAAAAATATTACTTACGTATTTCTGTTTTGAGGAACTAACGTTGATTCTCAGTGACAAGAAAAATTAAAATTTATGGTATTCAAATTGTAATGTATGTGCAAAATATATGGACATGCATTACATTAAAATTAATTACATTATTCCATTTTATTAATTAATGACTAATGTGAAAAATATATGCATATCATAATGCATTGGAAACATTAAAATTTTAACAGTTTTTTCATTTTTCTTTCTATCCATAGTAATTAGATATAATTAAAAAATATATATGTTTGGCCTACTTTATAGTTTATATTTCCAAAGCGGTTGCTTTAAAGCATTTTTATTGGTGAAACTCTTAAAGGTTTTAAAATTTTATTTTATTAATTTTATGAAAGTCTTACAATAATACGTATATATTTTTTTACTATTTAAGCAATTCTCAACTTTAATCGTGCAATTCTTAAAAATTATATTAAATGAGTCTCTCTAAAATTTATTTTTATGTTTTTATACATTATTAGCATTTATTGTTGTTTTCAATTTTATTAATCAATTCTACAATTTTTATTTAAAGAATGGTAAGCAACTATACTTATTATGTTCTAATATATAATTCTTATAAATAACGAATTGTTTATTTTAAAAATCATTTAAATTTCTTACATTAAAAATATCTTAATTGAAACATCACTTGCTTTATGTGTTTTATAGGTAAAAAATTGAAAAAAAAATATTATTTTTATTTTGGTTTTGACTAAACTTTTATTTTGGTATGAGATAGATAGCATTAAGCTTTTTATTCTTTAAAATATTAAAAATATAATATTATTCATTAACTTCTATATCTGTTAAACATTTTAATTCTTAAACTTAGATATCATTAAAAGTGACATGTGTGATAAATGAGTTAATATATATTGCATTATTTTATAATATGAAGTAGTAGACATGACTAAACACTTCATAACTAGAACTTTCCTCTTTTCTCTTATGAAAAATTTTAATTTTTTCTTCAAATTTTAAGATCATATTTACAAATCATAATTTTGTTGGCACTAAAAAATTTTAAATTGAATTTTGTTGTAGTCATAAAAAGGAGAATCATGTGGAGGATTCAATATTATTCTTAATTTTGTTAGTCTTTTTTTTTTTAATAATTTGAATAATAGAACTCTAATTTTTTATACTCTAATTCTCCTTTATCAATGTTAATGTAGTTTTTAAAAAAATAATTTTTGTTGTTTTATGAAAAGAAAGTGATGATATCAATAAAAGTAGTCTCTCTATGTCAATTATGATGTTTTGTTTTGTAAAAAGAAAAGAATAGTGTGAACGAAGGTAGTTTCCCTTTTGCATTGTCCATTTTTTCATGTGCTTGAATTACTTCCTTTGTTTATTTATTTGTATACTTTGAAAATATTTATGTATTTTTAATTTAAATATTGTTTATTTATTTGCAAAATTTTAAAAAATTAAATAAATATATGACAGCTTAGTTGTCACCTATGTCACTTAATAAAAGGGTAGGAGCTAAGTAGGTATAAAAGAAAAAAAAAGGACTAAGTGAGATAGAAAAAGTAAGAGAAAGTTGTTTTAGTAAATTTTATATAATTTTTTTTTTTTTTACTTAAGAGAATAAAACTAGATATTGAGTTTCTGCTATAATAGAAGAAGACAGATCCAAAATATTAAAATTACTCGTTACACTGATATTTTATTTCTTCTTATAGATGAAGATAAATCTAAAATATTAAAATTACTCATTATACTTATATTTTATTTCCTTTTACAGTTTATCCAACCAACTAATCCAATTGTTTAATTCATAATTTTTTATATCATAATATCATTTATATAATTAAAAATTTTAATTTAATAATTAACTTTAGAATTAAATTATTTAATAAAAATTATTAAGTAATATTATTATAAATATAAATTTTATTAATATAATTTAATCTCTTAAACACATGAAAATATTTTAAAAAAAATTAATTTAGTTTTTTTATCTTTATATTTTAATTTATATGTGATTTTAATTTTTTATTTTTTATTGATTAGACTCTTTAATTTTAATAATTTGTATTAATTTTATTAATTTTTTAGTTGTTTAAATTAATAATTTTTACTTCAAAATAACATATAATAGTTCAAAATAAATAAATATATAATAAAGTTATAATATTTTATTAATTTGAATAAATTAGTAAAGAAAATTATTTAAAATATCTAAATAAAAATAATTAATAAATATATAAAATGTTATAAAAGAATTGTTTTATATGTTGTTTCTCTGTAAATCTAAATAATTAATAGTAAATTTTAATTAAAAATATATTATATTCAAGGTATAACAAATATTTTTTTAATAAAATTATACTACCATTAAAATAATGTTCAGCTTTTTGGTCATAGGCACCTGATTCGAAGATTGTTGAACTCATTTAAGTTGAGCGAACAGAAATTATAATTTATGTTTTAAAATATATTAAAAAATCTATAAACATAAAATTAATGTAAAAGAACATTAAAATTCATACTTTTAATATATAATAAACCAAAACCAAGAAACGAGTTGATTTAATATGTAGCTAAATGTAGAGTAGAATTGCCCCATTATTCTATTCCCCTGGACCTCCACCGAATAATTAAAGTGGAATTAGCAGAATAAAGGTTACATGAAAGTGGACCATAACCAGAAGATTCACAAAACGAGGGCCACACATACTATACTCTGTGTTTAAATTAATATTCACAATTTTGAGTTTAAATTAATTTAATTTTATAAAATTTATAATATATCATATTCACTTAAAGATGAATCTAATGATAAAATTAATTTTTAATTAAATTAAAACAGCATATGAGATCAATAATCAAAATATATTTATATATTTATTCAACATAAGTCTAAAAAAGCAAACGTGTTTCTTAATATATGGTGACTAAATTGTAAAACATATTTAAAAAAATATAGCAGGTTTGAATTTACATTTAAATGCTTATAGATTTATATTTATTTCAATGCTATTGGTTATAATTTTTTATTAAATTCATATCTAGAGGTCTTTTAACATGAAATTATTCTTTTTTTCTCTTTTAGTTAAAATAATAATAATTAAAAGTGAGAATAAAAATATTTATATCTGTTGATATTATATTTTAATCATAAAAAAAAATAATGAAAAGAACGATATGCATTATAAACATGATTTGTTACGAATTTTGTACAAATTTAAAATTAATGAACCAGATTTTTGGATGACCTTTCAATCAGAGAGAAAAAAAATAAAATAATACTTTTCATGTATTAACTTCTTTTCATAAGTTTTTGTGTTATAAACATTTTATACCAAATAGGATTTTCTAAAATTAATACAAATAAAAGGGACTTTAAGTACGCTATGCATACACACAAAATATGACTAAAGGAAGAGTAGACAACTATAAGTGGTTTTAGTATTATTTTTTAATTAAAATTAAATATAAAAAAAATTTATATAAATTTTTAAAAGAGAAAGAAAAGAATATAAAAAATGAATAAAATTAAAAGTAATATATTTTTTTAAGTTTTAATTAAGTTAAATAAGATAATTATTAAAAAATAAAAAATATAAGTTAATTTTAACTTCCAAGAGAAATTCATTTAACTTTTTACTTATTTTAATATTTATTAAGGAATTTATCTAAATTAAGTAAAAAAAATACATGACTAAGGACATTAAAAAAATTAAACTTTAGAGAATTAAAATGATATTTTAAAAGTTAGAAAGTTAAATTGAAAAAAAAAAGTTAGAATAACAAAATATAAGGTTTTATTTGGAAATTAATTTTAAGAGAAAAAGAAGGAATTAAAAAAATATTAATTTGATGGTAACTTTAGTTTGAGAAATTTTAGACATGAGAATGGAGATTTTATAAAAAAATTTAAACTTCGTATAAACTTATATTTTTAAGATCTTTCAATTTAGTAGGTCTTTTTTAACTTCTCTTCTCCCTCCTTTCACTTATTCCTCAAGTCCTTTCAATCTCTCTCCATCAAAACTTCTCAACTAAGCTTAAAAAAGATATGATTTTGCTCTGAAAAAATGAACATAGATAAGATGAGAAAGGATGAAGTCTTCTTTTGATGAGTACTTAGCAGAAAAGTGCAGGGTGTGGGAGATAACAGAGGGGACAAGGAGGAATGGAATAGCCTGATGAAATTTGGCTGAGTCTGAGATACGAATTGTTCACTGGCGAAACCATCACCATCATTCCAAATGTCTAATAGCTTAGACTATGAAATAATTTCCGAGTAGTGCCAAAGAAACAATGGATCAAGTGGCATTGCACATATGCCCCTTCTTTTGTTTTTCCCTTTTCAATTTGTGCGTTGAATTCTGTGCTTAGTTCGAAACTCACTGAAACAATGCTAGTGGTCACTATTAATGTTTTGGACCACTGTACTGGTATCTTACTGCCATTATGAAGCTGGATCATTCAATTAACTCTGCATGCTTCCCTCTTATAGCTCATAACAATCACTTGTATATGATTTTAAAATGTGAATTCTGCAATTATAAATTAAATTAATTATTAGAAACATTTGTTATGAAATTGCAGCTTCAATTGTAATGATGATTCCATATTTCGATTGTAGAAACTGTCAACCCTTATCATGTATATGGACCACAATCGCAATTGATGACGGTATGCCATTTACATATTTTGCCTTTATTCGTGGCATTATTTTTAGGATAATTCTATTGTACCAATCTATTTGGCTTTCTTCTCTCTCCTCGTGTGTGTGTATATATAATACTTATGCATCAAACTTTGTTTTCTGGAAAAGGAGTCTTTCAGTGTTTTAAGTATTTCTATCGTCCTATCAATTTAGCACTAATTAGTTTTACAAAATTATCATAATATATCAATAAATTACTTTAAGTATGACCCCAAAACGACCACGACTTTTATCCCAAGCAATTTTCATGCATCTAGAAAAGTCTTGAAATAACTTGACCCATTTTTATCCTCTATCTCATCTTAACGTAGAAAGTGTTATGAAAATATTGTCTTAAAATAACTTAACTCTTTTTCTCATAACATACGTCTAGCTATGTAGCATTAATCAAAGCACGATAACTGAAAAGAAAAGGCACTTGACCCTTGATGTACCTAGAAAAGTATTCAAACCCCACTATACCAATATCATAATATCCATAAGCCATTTCATATTTTCATACCGGCAAATCTCGCACATTCCTTACTGGACATATGCATATAGAAAAGAAGAATAAAAAATCAGTTTGAAAATACTCTTGATAAGAAGAATTTGCATGTGATAATTTTTTTAATGAAAATCACATAATTTAATACATTAAAAATCATAAAATAATATTAAGAGTCTATTTATAAGAAACATGGGATAAATTTAAAAAATATTAATTACTAAA
This sequence comes from Abrus precatorius, assembly GCF_003935025.1. Classification (NCBI taxonomy): domain Eukaryota; kingdom Viridiplantae; phylum Streptophyta; class Magnoliopsida; order Fabales; family Fabaceae; genus Abrus; species Abrus precatorius. The sequence goes on from NW_020874417.1 coordinate 6,814,865, forward strand.
TTTCTTTTATACAATTTTTATTAATGTTATTAAATATACAGACTATTAATTACACCATTTAATATAATAGATATTTTTAAAATAAAATTTACATTTATAAAAATATAACTTATTTAATTAATTTACTTGATATAATGGTTTAGTCTTTTAATTTTTGATGAAAAGACCTTGATAAATTTTGAGGCAGTGACAAGCGAGACACATGAATAACACAAAATCCAAAATTTGCAACCTTCTTGTTACGTGAAGAAACCCTGCGGATTCCAAAAACTGATATATGTCCCACCCTGGTTTCCTTTACAACTTACAAGGTTGAATAAATGGATTAATTAAGCAGAAAGAACCTGAAGGTTGGGAAAAGAAACACTGCCTCCAATCCTCTGCGACAACAAAGAAGAGTTGTTACTACTGTTATTATCTCTCTGAGAAGGGCTTCTCCAAAATCCAGACCCATAAAACCTATCCCACATCTCCTTCTCCAATTCCATCACCTCCTTATCTTCTTTCACCACAGAACTTCGGCTCTTCAGAACCGCCACGTCTTCGTCGTCGTCGCTGCAAATCGGGTAAATTCGAACGCCCATGTCGTCGCAGAAACCGCAGGAGCACCGCCGCCGCGGCGGAAACAGTCCGTCCTTCAGGTGGCGCCGCCGCTTCCTCTTCAGCAATTTAACGCACAGGCTCGCTGGAAGCTTGCAGATCGCCAGGTACATGACGGTGGCCAGGCCGCACGGACAGCAGCAGCACACGGCGGCGGTGCCTCCCACCGCCTCGCCCAGGCGCGTGGTTGGGATACTCTTGCTCTGCTGCAGAAACGGTTGTCGCTTCTGCGACGACGTCGTTTGGAGGATAACTCTCCTCGACATTCTGTTGTAACTGTCTAACGGTTTTGTAACGGACTGAACAGAGACAGTTATGGTTTCACGCCCTAATAATATAAATGATTAAACATGTGGGATGTTTTTCTCTTCTGTCTTTCTTTCTTTAGGTTAATCTGAAGAAAGAAGGGAGAAAAACAAAATGGGTTTTATTTTCTTAGGTTGGTTTGGTGTTTGACTGCAAAATTAGGCACCAGTTATAGGAGAAAAGATAAAGGGGTTGCTCCCCCTCTCTCCCTCTGTCTTTGTTCCCTATGTGTTTAAGATCTTAAAGGAGGGAGGGGGTGGTGGGTTGGTGGTGTTGCTTAAATGTTCCCTATGATTGTGGGAAATGAGAAAGAGAAAAGGTGTCGATGGTAATTGGGTTATTTTGGGTTTGGGGTGAGTGGAATTTGGAGATAGGGATGATGTAAACAGGTGTTATTCTAGAAATAGAAATGCTTGAATTGAATTCAAAATCCACACGCAATAGCAGCTCTAATGCATTTCATTTTATGGCTTTGGAGAGGATAGCTTATATAGTCAAATTGACCAAGACACATACATTGGGGAGATGCCAGTGGCATACAACGTACAATTAGACTCCACTATGTACCTTACTGTATTTGCCGCGTTTAATTTTGACCACATCATGTGATGATGTAATATATATTGAATGTTGTGTAGGTCTGATTAGGACTAGATTAATAATTTAATAACAAGTTATTGTTAATTAATGTAAAAATAATTTCCGAAGTTGGGTCATTAATTCTTTAATAAATAATTTTAGAATACTTACTAAGCTATTCTCAACAATAAAAGTTGGAGGATCATGAACAGATTTGGGGCGGCCAATCGTCCCCCCAAAATAATTTATAAAAATTATATATGTATAAATTTTTATTTTTAATAATTTAATATTAAAATATCATTATCTTGAGAAAAACTATTATCATGTTATACGTAAAATCTTACTTTGATTTTACCACTATCTTTAACTGTAGAAAACGTATTAAAATATTATGTAATTTTAATCAGGTTAAAATTAACCCAAAAGGTGACCTACATATAACTCAAAACCACTTCTAATTTTGAGAATTTAAATTTATTTAAATCAAACTAGAGAGATGCCCAATATCGGACCCGATTAAATATTTAGCAGTTGTCAACGCCTTCAAATATTAAGAAACAGTTAAAATTTTCAACTAGTGTGTTTTTTATATTTAATATTGTTTTTAATTTTAGTGTATTTTTAGTTTGTTACATATTTAGATGTACTAAATAAATCTATTATTAGAAGTTTTTTACATATACAAAAATTTAAATCTAAGATTTTACTTAAATAATATTGAGTTACTTGCTATTAAGACCAACTTTTGTTGATTTATATTAATTATTTTGAAAATTAATAACAATTGTTATATAATAATAATCTATAAACAAATAATAGCGTAAAAAAATAGTGTTAATATATTTAAATTAAATTATTTAATATTTACAAAACAGTGAAATTACTTTTACACGTTTGGATATATAAGCAGTTGATCATCACTAGAGTATTATATGTTAAAAAGTCCACATCATATCATATATTATATTCCGTGGATGGAAAAGAGACCAAATTCGAATTCCATTTGGATTCAACTTTCCATAGATATATATGCCAACGAAAAGATTTTGGCAATAAAATTCTCTTTAAGTTTTACGTGTTTCAAAACACATGGTTGAGAATTCATAGATAAAATAATTAAAAGTATAAACTTCACATGCATAAATTAAAGTGTTATAAGATTTGTATAAGGGCAAGCTTCCTCAATGATATCCCAATCATAGAATCAAGGAACTGCATTTACAATGAAAGGTTCAACCCATCTTCCATCTCAATAATTTCAAGCTCTCATTATTTTTCACTCATAAATTAATATTTTCTTTTATGATTTTATAATTTTTAATAAATTGTATGTTAATATTTCTAATGTTCTATAATAGGTATTAAAGTAGAAAATACAAGTACTCCAACTTTATAAACAGGGGACTGATTATATGAAAAAATTACATATTATTATAAACATTGTGTATTAACACTAACAAATGTACTGATAAAGTGTTTATTAGTTTTTTTATTGGATAAAAACTTAATGTTCCATCGTATTATTAATATAAACATTGTTATAATATTTATATTAATATGATAATTTTGATTAAAGAAAAGGATCAAATATATTTATATTTTTATAAATTTATTGAAATTTCATCTAATATATTTTTATATTATTTTGACTTTCTTTGATTCATGTAACTGCGCTAGAAATTAGGAGAAACTTATATTATTGATAAAGATATAAGTTTTTAAAAGAAGAATAAAATTAGTATAAAAATAATAAAATTCTTCTCATAAATTAAAAATAATTTATCACTTTAAATTTTAGAGAAATTAAATGAGAAAGAGTTTATTAAATTTTTTTTAAAAATAAAAAATATAAATTATTTATAATTTATGAGAAAATTTTTATTATTTTTATATTAATTTTTTTTCTTATAAAAATTTCTAAAAATTTACCCAAATAGAGTCATATAATGTTAGGGTGAAGATTACTTATTCCAAAATAACTCTTAATTAATAACTTACTTTATTGATTATGGGCAACTTTTTTTTTTTATTTTAAGTATTAAATTGAATACTAAAATTAAGTAATCAAGAATAAAATTTCATATAATTTCAATAATAATGAAGTAATAATTATTTTTCTATTATATAAAATTTTATAGTTTTGATCTATTCAATAATATATAATATTTAATTTAAAAGTTGAATTAACAGACCTCATTGTCTATTATTATAAGACATTGAATGGAGTGAAATTATTAATACTTAGTATTCGAGAAGTGAATTTCCACCCATAATGGTATATTATTATATAAATTAAGAAAAACTGTATCAAATTTAAAAGAGAAAATGTATCAACCAAAAATTTATTGAACCATAAAATATGTAAATACAGTTTAGCCTAAATAAAAATTATAATATTAAAAATTAATTTAATGATTAATATTTTTCTTTATTAAAATGAGACTTGTTTTAGAAAAAGTTTGGATAAAAGTAGCAAGAGTTAGGTAAAATGTGACTCCTTTGTTATATATATATATATATATATATATAACAAAGATTCTTTCAATTGCCTCTTTCAATTGTCTTGTTAATTAGTTTTTGTAATTTTTTTATTAATATTTATATATAGGTATTAAAGAAGTTTTGTTAAAAGTTTTAACATTAATATTTTTTTTCTAGTCTAAGGTGAATTAAGAGAATCAAGTCTAAGAAGAGATTTTAAAAAAGGAGGGGTTTCATCAAACAAATCGAAGACAGCTCGATATTAACCCCAAATCTAACCAAATAGTTAGCACATTGATTGGTTTCATGAAGAACATGACTAAATTTAACAAACTTAATACTCTAAAGAAAAATCCCAATTTTCTAAAATATAGAAAATAAAGAATAATTCTTAAATTGAATGCTAGTAATTAAAGAGATGACCTCTTTACAATCACTGTCAATCCAAATAAAATGGATGTTTCGAGAAATGACTAGCTTGAGACCCCCAAACAATCTTCCAAAGTTCAATAGCAAGCGGAGAGCAAGGTGAAAGGGTATTGCAAAAGCCGCTATAAAGCCACAAGTGTGATCACGAATAAGGCCCCATAACTAGCAAAACCCCAATCATGCATAACAGATCCGTCTGTGTTCAACTTAAATTGCTTGTTCAGAGGAGGTTGCCATCTAATTGCGCCTTGAGGTTTCCCAAAGCAGCAGATTGCAGACTTCCCCTGCAACAAAGAGAAAGAAAATCAAAATCCTAGGTAATTTTGTGCAGTAATGCATCACTACTTAAAGTAGAGTTCTAAAATATTGTACAATTCCTGTTATGCCACAGATTATAAGTCACTATGCCAAACAAAATATCCCAAAAGGGCTGCAAAGGAAAATTGTTAGCAGACAAATTAAAAGAAAGCCAATTAGAAAGGCTTAGACTAAAGAAAGAAATCCACTTATTAGGGGAATCAATTTTGATAAAATCTGAGAAGCAAAATAGCAATCCTTTATGACATGAATTACCGATTCAGAGGCCTCATTACATCTAGTGCATAAGGAACAATTAGTCATTTTACAGTTAAATCTCTCAACATTGGTTAGAAGCCTTCCATAGACAACTTTTCACAAGAAAACAGAAATTCTAGGGGAGCCTCCTCCTTAATCTCATATTAATTTAAAAATTTGATTATTATCAAATATTTCACCAGTACAGCAAGAAATAAGGGAAGAAGCTGATCTAATAGAAAACAAGTCATTACTAGTTAATCTCCAGAAAACTTGATCTTGGGTATTAGAAAGTCTAGGCGAGTCAATTGCAGCAATCAAATCACAAATAGAAAAGAGGGAGGAATTGTTTAATTCTCCTCCAATCCCAACAACCATGTTAGGAGAAAAGAGCCATGACCTCTTCTAACTTAGCCTCATTAATGAGATGAAGGGCTAAATTAGATAATTGATGAATATTTTGAATCTAGCTATTCTTCCAAAACCTAGGGATTATACCATTACCCAGGATCCGAAACAATCCCAAACATTAAGCATACCTTTCCATAAAGGGAAAAATTTTGGTAACTTGTGGAGACAGGAGATTTTCCTAATGTAAATCTATATTTATGACAAATTACTTGAACCCATAAATCATTAGGGGAAGTTATGAGCCTCTAGCATAGTTTCATTCTAAAAGCTTTATTAACTAAGTGAATATCCCTAAAGCCTAGACCTCCCTCACACTTGCATTTACAAACAATCTTCCAACTAATTAAGTGGCGTTTATTCCCATTCAAAGAACTCCAAATGAAATTTTACAGATTGTATCAATTTCTTTGCACACTAATATAAGAATAGAAACAGCTTGCATAATATCATTAAGAATATTCATGAGGCAAGATTGGGTGAGGGTAATTCTTCCTGCCATGGAAAGGGTGTTCATTTTTTAAATTGAAAGCTTTTTCCTAATTTTATCTATTATGAGCTTAAAATCCTGTCTAATGGGTTTCAGATGACTAATAGGTATTTCAAGGTAACTACCAAAATGGAAAGACTTCCTAAAGCCTAATTTACTACTCAGGTCATTAGTAAGGGCATAATCATATACTTTAGAAATATATATATAAGATTTATTCTTATTAACAGAAAGCCCAGAAGCACAACAAAAATTATTTAAAACTTTAGAAATAATATCCATATTTTGATTATCATCTTTGGCAACCAAGATGAGATCATGAGCAAACATGAAGTGGAAAATTTTAGGACCATTAATGCTAAAGGAGAAAGGCACCTAGCTGTCATTATTAACTTTATCATAAATTAAGTGGGCTAATCTTTCAATACACATGACAATTAATAGATGTAACACCCTCTTTTTCATTGTTCGGTAAATTATGTTTTGTTTAATATTAAGTAGTATTAGAATGCATTTAAAAGAGAGTATGGAGGATTTTTAGAGGAATTCTGGTGCATGGGGTCTCACTCAGGCGAGGCAAATCTCACTTAGGCAAGACTGAGCGTTCAGAAATATGATGTTGCAGGGCTATCTCGCTCAAGCGAGATGGTTCTCACTTAAGCGGGATAAGATAAATCCAGCCAATTGTCACCTTACCCAGACGAGAGTGATCTCGCTCAAGCGAGATGGCTCGCTTAGGTGAGGACTCACAGGAAAAACATCATACTCTCTGGACACCATCTCGCTCAAGCGAGCCTATCAGAAAATGTTAGATGAGACCATTGTCTGCATATCTCGCTCAAGTGAGATATCCATAGCTCAAGCGAAAGCGTGCGGGTTAAGGAGTATTTAAGAGATTTCCAGCATGAAAATTTTATTTCATTCTAAACTCACATTCTTCCACTATTTTCTCTGAACTCTCTCTTTTTCTCTCTAGAGAAAAGCCTGAGAAACTTCGGTTACTCTTCAAATCTAAGCTTGGATGTTGAATCTAAACGATTCCAAGTAAGTTTCTTTGGATTAAATTTTATTTTCTCTGATCGTTTTTTGTATTTTTTGTTTCTTACGGATATCTCTTGATATTTAGGAGAACTTCCATCTTTGAACTCTAATCTTCTTCAATATCTCTTCGTAAACTCGTCTTTGAGGAAAGGAAGGCTCTATTTTATCATTCTATTTTAATATTTATTTTGTGCTCATTAGAGCACTATTATATGGACATTTCATGAAAATATGTGGATGAAATATCTATGGTATGAATAATGAATGAAAATATGCTTGTTTGATTGCATGAACTGATTAGTTATTTGGATTGAATGGTTGTAACATGCTTATATGTATTATACGATGAACACTTAATGTGAAATATTATTAAACTTGCTGAGTAATTATGATGTGATTTTATGGAGTATATCTAAATGAAATGATATGATAAAGTGTGATACCGGTTTGAAGGATTTAGTAATCATAAATATATTAAAAAGGGGTATGAGTGAAATGGATTTAGATTGGAAGTGCTTTACTAAGCATAGTCTTGTGAGTGAAGGAGGAAACGATTTCAAAATGACCATAAGGGTCGAATATGGATTGGTCTAGATCCAATTTTAAAGTCCTATCAAGAGCTCTGTCAATAAGATCTAAGTGAGGAATTTTTTCTTCTTTCCAAAGAATATTAGGTTTAAGGCTTATAGGGTCCTGGATGCTATGACTTAAGATTTTTGGTTACTATGAAGGATCTTCTAATAGGTGTTCATTAGAAGCATGGTGTTCCTTGTTAGATTCACAAATTAGAGCTACTTGCTTCTTGCTTATAGTGTTGTTCTAAACAAGTAGAGGATACATCCCTTTTTTGCCTATATTGCTTACTTTAGGATTAGGTTTAGATTTAACCTTTTTCTTAGTAGGATCCTTAGTTTTGAGAGAGGTATGAGGCCTAGTTGGTTGCTTAGTAGGTAAATAACCCTTAGCAGAAGAATTCTTAAACTGGGTATAGTCTGAAGGATTGTAGTGACTAGACTCTTCTTCTTGGTTCAACTCCATAAGTGTGGTTCCTAAAATATCAAATCTAGACCCTGATGAGACTTCCTTTATATTCCTACTTTTAGAATGAACCCCTACCCAAGGAAGAACTATATTTTTTCTTAAAATTCTTTTTAGCTAGCATCCAAGGACCAAAATGGTCATCCACCTTTCTTGCTTCGTTTGCAGTTTCCTCCATTACTTTCCTTACCCATATTAGAACTATTGTCTATGGATCCCTCATCCCCTTCAGTATTATTATGCATCTTATTCCTAGGTTCCCTACTTAGCTGACTAGTCTTAACAGACTCCACACAATATTCTCCTGTTAATGACCATATTTTTCACAACTAAAACAAATTAAATGTAGTCTCTCATACTTCACCTTAAATTTCTGACCTAAAGCTTTAAAAACAGGAACTAATTTCTTTTTAAGATCTATTTCAATGCAAATTCTAGCAAACTTTCTCCTAAAAAGCAGCAAGGTATAAGGGTCAACCTTCAACATAGACCCTAGACATGAACCAACCTCCCACAAAAACTTATTATTATACAGTTCCATAGGCAGATATAGGATACGAACCCAGACTGCAATTCGCTTAAGATGATAGTCTTTAGTCCTAAAGAGGGATCACTACCTCTGAACTAAAAAATAGTGGTCCAAGATCAACCATGGCCTTTCAAATAGGGCCAACTTATAATCTTCCATGTTTTCAAACTTAACTAAAAAAAATTCATTGTTTAAATCCAAGATTTTCAGGGAACCATTTTTTCCCCTCAATTTCTGATTAAGGTAGCTAAAACTAACAGATTTATCAAGGAGTTTCACTATTAGCGTAAATCTCTAAGGAGCGCACCACCCCTCATAGTCCTCTAGAGGAATCCTAAGATCGGGACACAAATTTTGAATAGTATTATGTAGATCCTCATTATCTTCATGTTCAACAGTTATATTAAAATCATCTAACACCAATTTTACAATTTCATCATCAATTAAGGATAAATCTAGGTCATTTACTCCTATTACTTTATCTTTATATGACACATATTCAAAAGATCTATGATTAGAGAACACATGATATAGTGATAGATCTACATAGCTCAGATCTTCATGCATGCATCCCGCCATCAGTTCTAGCAAAGCATCTAAGGCAATTTTCACCTTCTTTATGCTTTGACCCATTAAATCAATTTCTTCCTTAGAACGCTTCTCCCCTTCATTCCTTTCCATCTTTCGTGGCTGTTAGAGTAAGGACCTAGATCCAAAGAGCCTCCACTCCAACGAGCACTTTCTTTCATGCCTATCTTCTCGCAGAATCGATTATGTTTGGGTGGCTAAGGCAAGAACCCTAGCGGCATCTAAACCCTTTCTTAAAAGCACGAGAGTCGCTTCTTGGAGAACCATAGCAAAAACAAAATTCTTCAAGAAGCCTTATTACATTAATATTTTTTTTTAATAAAAGATATATATTTTTATTGTATATATAAATTTAAAATTGTATTTATTAAAATAAAATTTGTAAGTTTATGCTTAAGGAAGTGAAAATACGTGATGCTATGGCATGATGTTATTTTCCACGATTCACATCTTTTTAACCCACTAACTATTCATTTTTTTCACATTTAAGAAAAGTTTCATTGAAAAAATTATAAATATATTTTTTTAAACCTGTATAATTAAGGTTTTATATATAAAACATAATATATTTACTATTTGAATTTTAATTAATTTATTTATCAATAAATATTAAAATTTAGTTTTATATTTCTTAAATTTTTTTTTATATTATCTACAATACATAAGTTTAGTCAATCATATTCATGCATAAGATATCTATTTTTTTTAATTTAAATAAGAAAGTTTATTCCTACAATTAAATTATACAAAAAATTTATATAATATTATTTTTTTATGTTTTATGAAATTATTTATTTCTTTTATTTTGATATTTTTATATTTTTTACAAGAATATTTTATCTGAATTTAAATAAATTGATCAAAAATAATATTGAATATAATTAATTGATCTCCAAACGTCCGAGAGAGAGAGAGAGATGCTGAAAGGATTGACATGGACCTGCAGGTACTTAGCTGACGTCATATCCACTTTACAATATTCTCTGGATCGTCCTTGCGAATCGGAACAAACTGTTACGTCACTGCACTTCAAAATATTGATTTATGCGAAAATCGATTTGAAATGACGCTTAGATAAAATGTTATTAGGAAAATTTGAAGTAAAATTTATGTACTAATTTTTTAATAAGTGTTGTTAGTGTTTTTTATTAATTAAAACTAGTCTAGAAAAATGATCAACGACTACTAAAATATAAATTTAAAAGTAATTTCTTAGTTATTTTTATAGTTTCTTTTTAATTAAAATTAAATTTTCACTTTAGTAAGATGTGGCAATTTTAAATATTGATTTGTAATCCAGCACTACTTGATGGAAATAAGAGAAAACTGCAGTCAATTTCTCCGTTTGTTGGAAAAGCAGCATCTGAGTTTTGTCATTTTTATAAGTATTTTACCGCTTCAGTTCTTCCTATTATTTAGGGTATATCTGGTAAAAATACTTTATAGTTTATTTGGAAATTTATAGTTTATCAACTAGTTGATAAATATAAAATAAAAAAAAATTGTCATTTTCAAAAGTTAAAATTTTAAAAATTATCTAAAGAAGTATTTAATTTTTAAATATTAGCTACTAATATTTTTATTTTTTAAATTAAAAAATAATTTATCTTTTATACAGTTAAAGTCATACTACATTAATTTTATTGTCATTTAGCAATTCAATTTTTTTCTTTTTTATCTTTTTATTATCAATAACATATTTTGTTAGATAAAAATAAATTAAACATATAAAAAATACTTTTAAAATTAAAACATAAATTCTAAAGATAAATTATTTAAATTAATATTATAATATATTTTTTAAGTTATTTAACATAAATTTGGTTAAATAATTTAATTTTATAAACAACTAAAAGTCTAGGACCTTCATCTAACTTGCTTCACAACTACAAACTCTTATTTTACCAAATTAATTGATTTTATACAAAGATTTTCGTATTGAGTATTTATTATTCAAACCTTCTTCCGAATCAAATAAATTAGTTTATTCATACTATACAAAATTGTATGCTTAATTACAATTCAATCCATTAGGTCCTTGCCCCAGATTACTTAAAAAAGAAAAAAGATGATTTGCCAAATACACCATCAAATCCTTCTCACTTGAAAATCTTACATTATAAGATCATTCAAAAACATTTGAAAAGTATTTGGATACCCACCTAATGTTTGAGTCCAACTTCTTTTCTAAATGATCTTTTCATGCAAGGCTGAAATTAGTGAATCCATAACATGCTAATTAAGTTGACAAGGAAGAAACAATCAACAATTAAGCATACCCTTAAGGTTCCTATATTTCATAATCTCCCTATATAGAACTACCCTATTAGGAGGCATAACATCCTTCAAATTTTGCTCAGTTTTCCAATTTTTATCATGCATAACCACACCCTTCTCATCCTCGACCTGCTGTGCCTTTGTCACATTTGTACAATCACTCTTATTCTCCATTGGAAGTTCCATCACGTCTTTTGCAAACCGCACCTTCTTTTTTGCTTTATGTTTCATTGAACCTTCTAAGCACAACAGTTACATGATTTAGGTGTTTTTAATTTCAAGCATGTAACATATAACAAATCTAGGCATAGTAAAAGGAATTGAATCAAAATAATGACACTGTCCAAAAAAATTTTATCATTCAAGTTTAAGATACCTCGAATTTCAAACTCAAATTTCTTAATCAAGTTATTGAACAAATGCTTGTGGACTTGATGAACCAAAAGGACCGTGCTTCCTGATACAGCAAAGATAGTCATCAATTCAACTCTCATTGAACTCCCCATCATTCTTTCTCTTTGTTATTGGACAATCAAACTTTGGTTTGGATCATATTAACCTTATGTGTAGGCATTTATATATCACTGTCTCAGAAAAAGAATCTAGAATCATGTACTCAATATGAAAGGAAAGAGAAGGAAAAATTTCTAGAAGCGAGAAAATTATTATGAAAAAAAAGTAAATGAGAAAGGTTGCGATTGTTATTGATTATGTATAGATAGGATGGGTAACAAAATGGATGGCTTTCCCAAGGAAAAGGTTGAATTTGTTTTCCTATTTTAACCATGAGAATTCAATAAGTCATTGACAACAAATAAAAAGGGCCTTAAATGGTGTAGAGAGTTTTATTTCTATTTTGTTTTAGGCATATAAGACCACAATTGGATATTTTAAGAATCTTTGACTTTAGGGTCAAGAAATTTCCTTATATTTGTTCATTCTTCTAGATAGAGACTGGAATAAATTCTTAGAATTTTCAATCTAAGATTTTTTTTGGTTTTTTTTTTCTATAGTGTAAATAAAATTATTTAATAATACATTAACACTGTTATATATATATATATATATATAGTTTTTTTATTAAAATTTATCATGAATAAAAAAAAACATTATTGCCCTCCTTATTTTATTGTAATGCATTAAAAAACACCAATACTACTTTAACTTACTCTTCAATATATATGTGCACATGGATGTTCTTAATATTTTTTCTATTTATTTCAAAATTAAAAGTATAAGAAGGTAGATATTTATTTGCATGAAACTCCACTCATCTATATTGATCACATCTGCCTTATAAATTTTATATCCATGAACATATTTAATAATCACCCGTCGACCCAAGAAAAAGTTTATATGCACATAATCATGTTTCAACTTGTCCATGCAAAAGAATGCATGGAATTTTTAAATAGAAAAAAAAAATATTTCATTGATTGCTTAAAAAATTATCAACGTCTCGCTATTTTCGAAATAGTTACACTTTAAAACATTAAAAAAATAAATAGGCAAATAATATAAGATTATGAATATAGGTAGGTTTCAAAAATACTTACTAATATATTTTTTTTTTGGAGGGGTATAAATTACACTTTAATTTCTTGTAATTTAGCTCAAAAACACTTTAATCTGTTGTGCTATAAAATTTGACATTTTCTCTTGTATTTAACTCTTTTTATCACATTGTTATGTTTGTTTATTTATTTTTATCTGTTTTTAATAATATTTTAAAATTTTAATATAAAAAATATGTGTACATATGAAAAAAATGTAGAATTCTAATGCATTGTATTATTTACTTTTACTAAATATAAATTACAACTTTACGTTTGATAACAATTCATTTTAATGCAAGATATACATACTAAAATTAATAATTAATACTCTTTTTTAGAAATTGTTTTATAATAAATTTAACATTTTTTCTTAAATATTTTTTTAATTTTGTTAAATATGATTAAATTTAACTTTGGTTTTAAAATACTTTTTGTTAATTTTAATATTAAAAGACAAATTTTTATGTGATTTTTCTTACACTGATGTTAGACTAGCGTGTAGCAATGTTATGGTTAACCTTCACTGCAATATGTAATATGATGTATGTAATGTCTATCACAATTTTTATAAGTATTGATAATGTTCACTTTTAATGTTGATATCTTATAATTAAGATATTAAATCTCTATATTTTAATGAAAAAATTTCACAGGTATTCTTTTTACTAAATAATTCTCTACCATCATTTTTTTTTACTATAAATAAATTTAAAATCCTTTTAATTTTAATATAAAACGTGGTATTTTAAAGGAGAGTTTACTATTACTTTTTCAATTAAATTCAAAGTAGTTTCTATGATACTTTGAAGATGAAGATGCTATTCTGTCTTTTTTTTTTTGCGTGGAATAATTTTAATGTTACAAACTTTATTCAATATATTATGAAAAGGAAACTTTAGGAGCATCACAGGGTCCATAGCTCAGTGGTAGAGCATTTGACTGCAGATCAAGAGGTCACCGGTTCGAACCCGGTTGGGCCCTATGTTTGTTCCTTTTTTATAAATATTTAGCATATCACAATATGTTTGTTCCTTTTTTATAAATATTTAGCATATCACACTTTTTTGGCTAGATATCTGAAGAAAAGAGGAATTATTCATTTTAATCTTTAAAATCATAAATATTCTTTAATTTAATATTTATTTCAAATAAAAATATTTTAATGTCAAATAATTTATATGTATATATATATATATGACTGAAATAACTATTATTTTGTAAATCAATAATTAAAGTAATATTTTTATAAAATTATGGATTGAATTAATCAGCATTTTTATTTTGAGAGACTAATATATACAGTTACCCTTTTAAAACATTATCTAAAATTTTTTACGGTGCAATTTTATAGTAAATTGAATGTTTTGCTCTAAAGATTTTAAAATGATATGATGATATTTTCATTAAAAAAGTGCTAGCTTTATAATTATATTTCATTTTTTTAATAATTCATTATTAAGTAAAATTCTTGGGAATCTTATTAAATAGAGTCAGTCTAAATTATTTAATAAAACTTAAGTTGAAGTTATCAAATAGAAAATTGTGTTAGGAAAAGATTGTGTGAGAGTATATTTTGATTCCTCTTTTATAAACGCTGGTCATACAGGGTAATTCATTGCAATACTCTAAAATAAGTTCCCTAGTAACTTAGTAATATTTTTCTTAGAGACGTTAATTCAATCCATTTATCAACTAATATCTAATTCATTCATACATAGATCCAACAAACTAATTTAACAATAAATAATAATTAATGAATAATTTTTTAATAACTATCTATTATTAGATAGATAATGAACCATTTAATATATTTTATATTTGATTAGTTTAAGTGATCTAAAGTCTATTAGTTGTACATAAATATTTAAAAAGATGAGTTGAATAGTTTTATATTAAATAAACTATGGTAGATTATATTTTTTTAAGACATTTTTAATGAATTTTATTTTTTATCTATTTATTATAATTCAATTCAAACTTTATTTTTTGACATTTTTTATTTTTTTTCATAATGTATCACGATTTAAATGCCTAAGAATCTTCCATAGCTAAAACAGAAGGGGAACAAAACTTTTTTTCATTCATCCCTTTCTTCTAACACACATTTAGCTCCATGATTCTAACAAGGTGACACTTTTTATTTCATGTAAATGCCTAAAGGATTGTGATAGAACTTCAGGAGAGAAACATGGAACACTCAATACAGGAAGGACAATTGAGCTTCCAAGGAAAATTATTGAGAAGAAATACGCTAGTAATATACTCTTTTGATTATAGTTTATATGATTGGTCTATTTTATCAAAAAAAAATAAAAATCAAAACACTTGTCTTATAAATTACTCATTTTATTGATATTTTGACATTTTAAAATATTGACCAATCACAAAAAAGAAAAGAAGCGTTGAATAGTGTATTTAAAAGAGTATGTTACTAGAATTTTTCTTATTAAGAAATGTTATTCAATATGCAAATGTATGAATGAAAATTTGTTGTTGTAAAATTGGTCATAGCCAAATAAAAAAAGATTCATTTCTCCATTTAGGCAAGTAGTAAGAATACATTCTCTAATATATTCTTTCATTTACGCTTTACTGTTAAACTTAATTTCATTGAAAAACATAATATTATATATGAGATTTATTAAATAATTAATGAAATCTACATTACTTCAAATGTACTATTAAATTTTAACGAATAATGAATAATATATTGCTATTTCTCTGTTATAATATAACCCTGTTAACTCAGAGGCCCATAATAATGACACATTTTTCCATGTATTTTGATGAATTTAACTTATAACAGAGAATATATAGTTAATATTTCTCTGTTATAATATATCCCTGCTAAGTTAGAGGCCCATAATAACGACGGTTTAATAACATATTTTCCCAAGGTGCCACAATGGAATAGGAATTATAGCAGTTTTCTGTGTAGGACATTGGGGCTGCTGGCTACCTGGACACTAACAAATACTTCGACAACTTGTTTTCTTATATAGAATGAGAATTTCAAACTGTGCTGGAATAGTTGCTGAAGGTAACAAGTTATTTGGCATGAGAATGATGCATGTCTTCTGGTTAAGTCAAGAAATTTGAGAGAAAGAAGGAACACCCAGGAAGTTTAGGTTGAAGATTTAGGCGTGTATACAGATATTTCTATCCTGATCATCCCAAAAAAAAAAAAAAAAAACATAAGATACGTAATTTCTCAGAGGCTGTTCAATTGAATTTAAGATTTTCTGCAGGAGAATAAATAACCACTCGATCAAAAGTATTAAGCTTTAGGGAGCTCAAATTGAAGATAGACTAGAAAGTAAAGCCAGAATAAACTAGGTGCAAATTTCTGTCACGTTTTACAGAAGATTAAATATAAAAAATCAGGAAACACATTTTTTCTAACTCGGTTGGAAGAAAATTACTATGAATCTTTTTTATTCTATTAATTAAGCAAATTATGAGTCCCCTTCAAACAAAAAGGAAGGGGGAAAAGGATAAAAACCAACACATAATGCGGCATCGAAATTATCTATATTTAAGCTGGGATGTTAAAACTTGATTATCATGAAAGCTATGCAACCAGCAGATTTACAGTAAATTTCAAATACATATGATATGAGACATCTTCACAGGATGATATGTCTTCAAGAATTTCAGATGTAGAAATTAGTTTGTCATTGGATTACATTACATTTATTGCAAAAAGGGTCATAATACACTTTGAAATTTGGATAAGCCGTAGGAACTGACTAAAGTAACCATTCATCTTGCCCTGGTTGTTGCAACCAGGTCTGGTGCACATGCACTAAAGTGAACCACTCGGAATCCTGAAACTCAAATTTCATTCATGTCAGCAAAAATTAAAAACAACCCATGAAAAGCAGTCAATGCATTACAAGTACAACTAACCTTTTTGCTTAGTATGGTAGTGACCACACAACCCCGCCGTTCTTCACCTGCAATGTTGGCAAATTAAAAAGGTAAGATAGGCAGCAAAATTTTGTACTTTCCTTGCAGATGTCCTACCACAAGTCTCATCAGATAGATTATTCATAAAAGTGGTACCAACATGAAAACATGATATCTAATTGATTACTTTGAGAGATATAAAGGGGTGGGAGAGCACAAACGACAAAAAGTAATAAAAACTCATACCAGATGACTCCCACTTATCAAACTTGATAAGCCATGTGTCTGAACTTAATTGTGTAGCCAATACATCATCCACCCACATCCGAAATTGTTTTCCCTGTTTGTCACCATACACCTTTCTAAAAATATTTGCATATTCCCTAATATTATGGTCAGACCCAGAAGGATGGATATAAACACCAGATGGAAGCTGCATATTGAAAAAAAGAACAATTTAGATACTTCTCAAAAAGGAAAGCCTTGCATAACTGGAGAATGAAGAGTCATGTCCAAGTGCTTTACTGGAATAATAAAACACGTGTAGATCAAGAAACAAGAAAATGAGAAAGGGTAAATCCAAATAATTATGGTGGGATGGTAAAAAGAAAAAAAACATCAGCAACTTATAATAGATTTTCCTAGAAATCAACCAGGGAATGTCTTTATTCCAAGTTGTTGAAATGGTTGAACAGTTTAGCAAGAATGTGAAATATATAACAAAATGTAGAATGGCCATATTGCTAATGCTAAAACTTAATGTTTGTGCATAAAAAGGAACAAAAAGAAAAACTTAGCATTGATGGAAGCTATTCTAAAAGACAAATATATGCTAAAACATAAGATATTCTTCATCAACAACATGTACTCAGAAAAGGGGAAATAGTAAAAAATACCAAAGCAAATTGAACAATGTAACAAAACTAAGAAGCGTAAAAACAATCCAAAGATTGATTGTTCCTGAGATAAAGATAAAAAAAATTAATAATATCATTCTATTCTGCTTTTATATTTCCTGTTTGTAAATCTCTGAACTTGCTAGTCCATGAAATGTGAGTATAGAAAAAAAAAATGCAGCGAAAAGGAGAAGAGTATTCAGAACATGCGAGAAAAAAATTTAATCAAATGGAGTTGTTTTGGATAACGTTTCAAATGCCCAGTAGTCTGCAAACACAAATTAAAACACAATAGGTAATTGTAAAGATAAAGGATAAGACGTACTGCGGATGCCTTTATACCAGCAATAAACAGCTCAGAGTTCTCAATTTCTGCACGTCTCCACTTTTCAAGTAACAAACTAAAGTTCACCACTTCAAGACCTGGAGATGCATTTTTGACATGTTCTTGTCCAACATCTGAAACATCTCTTGGGGACAGGTTTGGGCCTAAATTAAAATGACCTATGGCTTGTATGATCCCAGATGCACAACGCTCTGAGGCATGAAGAATCTTGGGGTTATCTTTTGCATTTTCTGCATGCCATTGCAACAATTCTTCTTGGGCATTGCTTACCTACACAATGAACAGAAACAGATACAGTATGCAAAACTATCTTATATTTTGACTAATAACGTAAAATACAGCAATAAACATGCTAAACCACCAACCATGACTCCATAAACTCCTGGAATGCTGAACAGTTCGGCATCATTTCCAGAGTCACCACAAACAAGAGTATTAACAGGTGGCTTTCCCTCAGTCTCAAACTTTTTGAGCAGATAAGCAAGAGCTTGACCTTTGCCAGCACCTTTTGGTAATATATCCAAATCAATTCCTCCGCTATATATTATTTTAACATCCAACTGGTAAAAAATTAGGCAATGTCATGGAACTAACAAACATGCAAAGTAAGATGCCAGAAAATCCAATTTTATACTCAAATGATACATACAAATTATACATGAAGAAAGCAATGAATATAAAAGCGTTATAGTTTACCCCACGCCCTTGCAAAATCTTGGAAAGAGCCTCTGTTACTTTCTTAGCCTTGTCTTTCTCAACATAAAAGCTAACTTTGTGCGGTCGTTGTTCTGTTTCTGCCTGCACTATCAGTTATTCGAGATGTGAACCAAACCATTCTAAGATGCAACCTCAAAATAACTATCACATAATCAAATACAAAATACTGAATGTGAAAACCATAGAAATCAATCAAGTTATTCATCATGATCACCATCTACGTACAATCATACCTGAGGCTTAAGCTCAGGAAACTTGCTTGTCTCCTCAATGACAATTTTCTTGTCCCACTTCTGGTTCAAAAACTGAACCCATCCATCGTCAGGCACCATCGATTTACCATAAGTAATCTCAGTCCCCACAGACATAATAGCTATATCTGGAGTTATCATGGGTTTCTCTTTCCTCAATTGTTTGTAGAGTGTAGGTGACCTTCCAGTTGAGAACACCAGTAGAGAATCGTTGCGGTAATGGGCTTCCCAAAGCGCATTGAACCTGAAAAGGGAACTATTCTCAGGGTCATGGTGATCCACCTGCAACCAAACCATACCAAACCCATTTAAATCTCAACCAATAACAATAACAATAATAACAATAACACCAATAAAATTAGGGATTAAAACATGGGCTGCTACAAAAACACACCATTGTGTGATCGAGATCCGAAACAATCATGAGCCGTGGAGAAGATTTTAGTCGATCCATGATATTCAATCCCCAAATTGATCCTGTAACTAGAAAAGGTAAGATTGGGTGGATATCCTATGCTGTAAATTGCTGAACAGAAATTAACAAACAAATAAAAAAAGATAAACTATAAATGACTATGCATTTGAGTGCATGAGCTCTCCTCTCTTCAACTCAAATGCTGATGATGATGATGATGACAATAACATCTATCTATCTCACAGTTTCATTCTACAACGAAAAAGCATAAAGATTCTTTCTGGGAAACTAAATTAAAAATAATAACAACCTAAAAAGTTGGTTTATACCGAGATGGAAATGGAAAACACTTAACTTCAGCTTAAAAAAAAGTGTCATAATTCAAAATAAAAAATAAAAAACAAAAGCAGAAACTGGGAGCAAAGATGAAGGAAATTGAGGAGCGAGTGAAGCGAATTACCTGTAACAGAATGAACAGAGATTGTTAAGTGGATATACAATAATAATAATTAATACAATATAGAGTATAATGCTATAATGGAATTATGAATAGAGGAAGAAGGGATTGCAGTGAGAGAGATAATTATAACAGAACCAACAATTGGATCCAAATTCGTTGCCGCTTCCTCTGTGTCTGTGAAGAGGCATTTTGTAGTAAATAAAAAGAAATACAGAATATATCCTACAAACTGCGCTTTCTTTTTTTATTCAAAAAATATTACATGCTTTGTATAATTATTCCTTAAGCATTGTCTCAGACTCGAATCATATGAGTAAAAAATATATATATTAGAAGTGTTATTTTTATAATTGATTAGATAAATATATTTATTCTTAAAATTAAGTAATTTTGCTTTTTTCATTGATTATGTACTGGTTAAACTCTCAAATTATTATTTTTATCCACATTTTTAGAGAAAATTATGATATAAGGTAATTCAAAATATTTAAAATTAAAAAAGTGAAGTTTTAATGTGTGGGTTTTGAGTAAATGAAAATTTAAAATAATTTAATCAAATTAATTTATGAAAATTGAGTTAAAAATGAAAGTTTAAAATTAAAATTACATTTAATATAAATAATAAGAATTAATAAGGTTTGAACACTAAATTTTTAAAAATGACGAAAGAATGTCCTTCACACAGATGGGGTAGGCACAGACAATGAAATGAGGGGCCAGCGTTCGATTTGGGGTTACCAAACAAATGTTGGATTTGGTTCATCAATTATCACAAATGTGTAGCTCTCACCTCCAAAGAACAACAATAAATAATAAAAATTACAACAATTAAAGCATTTCTTGCATTTTCCTTTCCATATTTTAGTTAAAGAAAATGATAGGAAATTTGATAAGTGTTAGCATATTCTATGGAATTTAGGCAATGCATAAAGACATAGCATATTCGTTGGGAATAAGTTAGCAATCAAATTTTTAAATAGTATTTTAGGATTTTCAAAAGGCTATCAAATGAAAATAAAACACATGATAAAAGATACAAGTAAATTAACCATTTCTTATATAACTGTAAGATTAATTTTCTGTCTAAATCACTATAAGCAATTTTATTTGAGATGGGTAAAACCTCCTTTGTCTCTTAAGATCAAAGTGAACATTGATGATGCATCTTAATTATTTGATCAAATAATAAAATGGTGCAAGGTGATTATTTGAAAACTTGCACCACGATGAGATCATGCTGGTAGGCACAAACAGAAAGAAGTCAATGACAATGGTATTAAAAGGAAATAAGTACTATAAGGTTCTAACTGGATAAACTTTTATAAATATTTATATAGTAAAAAGTAAGCAATTAAATAAATATTTTTTTTAAGTTAAAATTAATATTTTTTAAAAAATTTGTTTAATTTTCTAAATTTTAAGAAATAAAATTTATTTTTAATTTCTTGCTCTTTTCATTTTTGATTTTGTTAAGGATATATTTAATAACCCTCGTAAGATTGCAACTGTTAATACAACAGGAATAACTCTTATTCCTAAATCTGAAAACCCTGAGTACATTAAGAATTTTAAACTTATATCTTTTTGTAATGAGTTACAAAATTATTAATAAAATAATTGCTAATAGAATCAAAGGGTCCTTGAATCATATTAATTTCCCTAAATAGTCCAGCTTCATTTCTGATAGACTGGGAGTGGATAATTCCCTGATTCTTCAAGAATTAACTCATTCCATGCATAGATTGAAAGGTAAAAAAGGGTTCATGATCATTAAATTAGACTTAGAAAAAGTCTATGATAAGTTGAGATGGAACTTCATCACTAACACCCTTAGAAAAATTGGTTTCCATCCTGATCTGGTGTCCCTTATTCCCTACTGCATAACTTCATCCACTCTCTTTATCAATTGAAATAATAGTGTTTCTAAGTCTTTTAAACCTTCTCGAGATATCTGCCAAGGAGATCCTTTATCCCCCTACTTGTTTGTTCTTTGTATTGAGAGACTTGCCCACTTGATTAATGAAAAAAATTTAAATAAAACTTGGACTCCCTTTTCTTTTAGTAATCAAGGGCCTGATATTTCTCATTTATTTTTTGTAGATGACATTATCCTGGTTGCTGAAGCTAATCTGCAACAAGCCTTAATTATCAAGAATACCCTTGACTTGTTTTGTGTTGCCTCTGGGCTAAAAATTAATTCAACTAAATCTTTGTTAGTTTTTTCAAAAAATACTAATTCTGATCTGATTCATGATGTTAGTGTAATTTTAGGCATAAACCCTTCTGACCAGTTGGGCAAGTACTTGGGTATCTCAGTTACCCACAATAGACCTAATAAAAATCATTTTACTTTTCTCATTGATAAAATAAAGAAAAAATTGAACCTTTGGAAAATAAAGTCTTTGTCTTTAGCTAGGAAGGTAACTTTAGCCCAGACCAGTCTTCTAAGTATTCCCCCTATGTGATGCAAGTTTCTAGTATCCCTGCTTTTGTTTGTAATGACATTAACAACATTTGTAAGCATTTTATATGGGGTTCTTTAGGGGAACATAAGAGTCATCCTATAAGTTGGCAGAAAATTTGTAGGCCCAAAATTGAAAGGGGTCTTGGCTTTAGGGATCTTAGGACCCTTAATAAAGCTTATTTTATGAAAATATGGTGGAGGTTGTTTGTATCTCTTGATGCTTTGTGGGCCAAAGTCTTGTATAACAAGTATAAGTTTAGGATTGGGAAAAACCCTAGTCGTTGTAACATTCATCAGGTTTCCCATTTGTGGAAGGATTTAATCTCTGTCTGGCCCATCTTTAACCAAGGTCTAAGTTGGACTTTAGGGAATGGATTAACTACCAAGTTCTGGTTTGATAACTGGATTCCTCAATGTCCAGAATTAGCTAGATTTTCTAAATTTCCTGTGCTTGACCTTGATCTGGACCTTCCTGTTGGTTTTTTTCTACTAATAATAGTTGGGATTGGGAGAAGCTGTCAACAATTCTCCCTAATCATATCTGCCAGATCATAGCCCTTATAAATCCCCCTAACAGAGCTGATGTTCCTGATTCAGTGTACTGGAATAAGACCAGCAATGGTACCTTTTCTATTAAGATGACCTACAGCCTATTATGCAATCTAAATCACATTCCCAAGTATGACCAGGACATTTTTAGGCTGGTTTGGAAATGGGATGGGACTCCTAAATCAACATTCTTCTCTAGAAAGTGGCCCATGAGAAACTCCTCACAAATGAGGAAAGGTGGAAGCAAAATATGACAAACTCTCCATAGTGTCCTAGATGTGGCGAAACTCTTGAGACAATTATGCATGTCCTTAGGGACTGTTTTTATGTCAAGACAGTTTGGGATCATTTTGTGGTCCCTAAACATTGGGTTCCTTTTTTTAGCAAAGGAACCTTAGATTGGTTGTTTTTTAATTTACCCGATCATAGTCATAGTCTTTTCTCAGATTGGGGGAAAAATTTTGGACTCATTGTTTGGAATTTATGGATGGATAGGAACACTTTTGTTTTTCAAAAAACTTCTAGTCAACCTAACTGCTTTATTCATAAAATTCTTTGTGATTTTAACTTTTTAATTTCCTGCTATAGGGACCCTCATATTAATATGCATCAAGTGATTCTTGATCAGCCGAAGATCAAATGGATGGCTCCTCCCCTTGGCCAAGTGAAGCTGAACATGGATGGGGCAGTTTCTAGATTGTATGGAGAAGCTGCTTGTGGTGGCCTTATTCGTGATAGCTCAGGCCAGTGGTTAGCTGATTTTTGCAGAAAAATTATTTCATGCCCTCCAATTGAAGTGGATCTTTGGGAGTTATATTATAGAATATCTCTGGTTGTTAGAAATGGTTTCCAATGAGTTTGGATTGAAAGTGACTGCAAACAAGCTATTAGGTGATCTAATATATTCAATCGACATCTCACCCTATGTTTAAGGTGATTCAGGATATTAGAAATTTGTTGAGTCAAATTAAATGTATTAAATTAGGGCATATTTGTAGGGAGGTTAATCAATATGGTAATATTAGCTAAGTTAGGTTTAGATAAGTCCTTGCAAGTTCGTTATTTTGATGTGACTCTACTCCCCTTCTCTCTTTTCTTTTACATAATTTATTAGGTATAGGATTTCCTAAATTTCTGTGTAATTTGTTAGACTTTTAACCCCTTAATATAGCAAAAAGAAAAAAAAAAATTAATTTACAAAAAAAATTATTAAGTTGTGAAATATTTTAAAAAATAGATAAAAAAATATCTCAAAAGTTAAAAATCAAAATAAACTATTTTTTAAAGATATTAAAACAATGCTATTTTATATCTAAAATAAACTTCATATATGATTTAATGTAATAAATTATTATTTTATTACTTAATTTTAATATTTTAACTATAAAATTTAAATTGATTAAAAATTGTTAATCTCAAAGACTAATAACTAAAGTAAATGTTTATAATTTACTTTATCTTTTTACTTAATAATTATATCTCACAGAATTTTATCTTTAAAATTTCCTGATAATAGCATGATAGGCCTGAATATATATATATATATATATATATATATATATATATATATAATAAATATAAATAAAATATAAAAATAACTTATAAACATTAAAATGTTTAATTTTATTAAAAAAATTCATAATTTATGTCGGAGTTCCTTTGTAGCGGTTTTTTTTAATAATTAATAAGTTTTTAAATTTTTTCCTATAAATTTTTTTTTCTAGAATATTTTTTTTTGTCACGTTAAGTGTATCACACCTCTATGGTTATATATTTTTTAGTTTTTTAAATTAGTATCGTATGTTTCAAAATGATACTCTTCCAGCGATGACAAGTGATGTGAAGCTACTTGTGAGATATTTATTAATACGTGACATGAATTTAAAAAATATTTAAATTTATAAATTTAAAAACAGATAAAATTATGTTTTAAAATAATTTAAGATTATGAAATTTAAAAAATATTTAAAATTATGAATATAAAAAATATTTAAGATGATTTTTAGCAATAATAAAATTAAAAATAAATATCTTATAATTTTAATAACTCAATAAATTATATATTTAATTTATAATTTTATTAAAAATATATCAATTAAACTTATTTCAACTTTTTATTACTAATAATTAATACTACAATTAAAATTAAATTGTTACCCGTTCTAATCTTAATTTTAAAATTTAATTCTGAAATATATTTTTAAATTCATATTACGTATTAATATTTTATAAAGTTTTACGTTTCACATGAAGATAGTAGTTTGACTCCAAAAATAAAGATACTTGCTTTTTATAAGTGACGTGCCATTATTAGAGCTATGTGTCGTTCTAAAAAAATGCAATATTGATTTATTTTATTTAAATAATATCATTTATGAAGATTTGATATAACTTATGACATAATAATAAAAATTTAAATAGAGAATAATTGTATATACTAATTAAAAAAATATTTTTAAAAATTATATTAATTAAGTCGGTGCCATTCTTACCCATCAATTTTTTATTTTTTAAATACATTAAAATTAACATAACAAATGTTATTAAATTACAGTAAGCTACTATATTAGTAATGACTTTTGATACAATAAATGTTATTATTAAAAGAGATTTTTTTAATAAAAAAACGTTTTTTAACATATAAATCATCCAAATTTTTAATTTTTAAATGGATTACAACATGATATAACAAGTGTTATTAAATTAAAATAAGCTATTAAATTAGGATTAACTTTTTTATACGATAAAATTTACTGTTAAAAGAGTTTTTTTTCCCAAGTAAACATTTATTTAAAGATATATATTAAGAAATATTAAATATATTTTATTAAATATTTTAAATTAGTATAAAAATATACATTAAATAAATTTGTTATGATTTTACGATAGTATTTTTTATTTTTAAAAAATGAATTATTTTAAACTTTTTAATATATCGTAAAAAGTTAAAATAAATTAATTTTAACATGAGTAATTTAAATTAATTTATAACATATTCTAATTATTTAAAATTAAAATAAATTTTATAAATTAAAATAATTTATATTTTTATACGTAAAATAATTATAATAGTTAATTATATATTAATAAATAATAAAATTAATAATTTATTTTAAAAATATAAGATCATTGTATCATTTAATGTCTAAGAAGACAACCATCAATTATTTTAGTACCAAACATGGCAGCTCATAATTTTGCAACATGCATTAACAAGTGCCAAACATCGTCATCTGTCTTTCTCTCTACGGGGAATCAATATTGGGAGTGAGTGGAATCCACACAAACACCATAATCTCACCCAACCCATCATGCCACCGCCAATTTTCAACAGTTCAACTTTCCCCCAAAATTAACGAACCTGCTACTCCTTCTAACCATGCTTATTTGTCACCACTCTCCTCTTGTTCTCACTGGCCCAACACGCGCTGCTTCTCAAAGCCACTACTTGAGCCCAAAGTTTCAGTCTTTAGCGTTTGGAAACTGTGGAGGGAATATATTTCCATCTGGGTCTTGCTCCAATGCTCGCAGAACAAAAGGGGTGTTGGCGGTGCAGTCAACAGAGACTCTGAGTGTGGAAGAGGGGGTGAAGAAGGGTATTGGTGAAGGCTTTGATGCAATTGTTATTGGGTCTGGGATTGGAGGGTTGGTTACAGGGACACAGCTGGCAGTGAAGGGTGCAAGAGTTTTGGTTTTGGAGAAATATGTGATTCCTGGTGGAAGCTCTGGGTTCTACCAAAGGGATGGCTATACTTTTGATGTGGGCGCTTCTGTCATGTTTGGTTTCAGTGACAAGGTCACTTATTTTTATTTTTTGTTTTGTTTTTTATTTATTAATTCATTTGGTGCATAATGTGATTCTTATTGTGTTGTTATCACTTACAATGAAGGAATATGAATGCATGCCTTGTGAAAGGGACTTACTGTTTGTTCCTGGTTGCTATTTACTAGTTTTTTTTACTTTGGCATATTAATAAGGAACACACTTTTCTGTTTTACTATCGTTATAATTTCTGCGCTTAGCTTGTGGCAATGAACAGAATGACTGTATCTAGTTTGTTCTTTTAATTGTAGCATATTTGGATTCACCTTCGAATGAGCATGAATCCATCTTTACTTTAACACTACTAGTTGTAGCTTCTGCTTTGAATTCACATTTACAGATTTTTTCAACATGTTTTCAAACATACACTTGGTGTACAATTATCAAAAGTAAATTATGGAATCAAGAACATAAGGGTAGATGTTTTCTCAATGACACTCCCATGACCATGAGTTGCTTTATGTGAAGCATGGTTTCTGATCAACTAAGTTCTGAATAACTGTAGTTTGCTTTTGAATAATATCTTAGCCAATGGCTGCTTTGGGCACTAGCTTCTAATTTTTGTTTATGTTGAATTGTATATATCCTAGGATCATGAACACGATGTACCTTGTATTTGTGTAGGGTAATCTCAATTTGATAACACAAGCATTGGACGCAGTTGGTTGCCAGATGCAAGTGATACCTGATCCTACAACTGTTCATTTCCATCTACCCAATAACCTTTCTGTTCGAGTGCACAGAGAATATGATAAATTCATTGAAGAACTGACCAGTTACTTTCCCCATGAAAAGGAGGGTATCCTTAAATTCTATGGTGAATGCTGGAAGGTTTGTCTTAATTGAGGTGACTGCAGGCCCCTTAAGGCATTTTTGCCTCTCTTTGTAATTCAATTTTTTAAGAGCTTATTTGTGTTATGGCTAGATTTTCAACGC
Source organism: Abrus precatorius (assembly GCF_003935025.1). NCBI lineage: Eukaryota > Viridiplantae > Streptophyta > Magnoliopsida > Fabales > Fabaceae > Abrus > Abrus precatorius. Next base: position 6,842,511 of record NW_020874417.1, read on the forward strand.
CCTGAATTCGTTGGAGTTGAAGTCACTAGAAGAGCCACTCTACCTTTTTGGACAGTTTTTTCAGAAGCCACTTGAATGCTTGACACTAGGTACTTTCATCTTGTTTATTTTAAAATTGAGAGGCCATAAGTTTAAAATCATAAACTTCAATTACAAAGTTGGTATGATTTTTTGTTCCACATTGCTTATCTTATCTTATCAACATTTTCATTGATAGGGAGTAGTCATCTTTTAGCAGTGAGATTAACTTTTGATTTAAAAGAAGTGTTGAGGGGAAGCAAAGGGTGAAAGAGGGAACAAATACATCACTAAACTACATATTATTTACAGTTCTCTGCTGAAATGCTGCAGTATATAACTAGTCGTCTCAACAAACTTTTTCCTATTGTGAAGATCAGGACAATATTTGTGCTAGTGATGCTTATGGAAAATTCCATCATGCAATTAATTTTTTATTTTCCAGAATAAGGTGTACCCTAGACCTAGAAAATTAGCACATAGTCTAGTTCTTATGTTTGGGTGGAGAATTTGTATAAAAGATAAACATTTTAGAAAACCTATATTGATCTCCTAAGGGGTCTCTGAATTTGCAATTAATTTGCTGAAATCTTCGAAATGCATCACTTCATTGCAATACCAAGTTGTGATAGTCGATTTATGCAAGCCTTCAATATGAAGATTTCAATCAATGTGAGCATCTGATGAACTTTTGCTTTGTCCTGAGCAGAGCAAAGGACATGACCAACCTTGATTATTCATTGGTATTTTTTTCTGTGCAACATTCATGTGATAGGTGATCTCTATTAACCAATAAGCATGAAATATAACAGTGCACTATTGATAGGGGTTACCATGTTCTACTGTCTGCATCTCACTCCATATTTGAGCTTTCTATCAATATTTTCATATGTTTGGCTGGCACTAGCCTCTCTGACAATATTATATGGCAGCTTATTATTTGCCTCAAAATGCTGGAGCTATAGCACGGAAGTACATTCAAGATCCACAGTTGTTGTCTTTCATAGATGTAGAGGTAGATACAGCAACTTTTTGATTCAGTTAGAAGTTTTTTGAATTTATTAGGGAAAATGTAATATAATGTGAAAAGTTGTTCTGTGAAATGTGATAAGAATGACATTGGGTAGCTAAATATGAGAGAAATCAATTATTATGAGTCTCCAAAGAGGTTGAGAATGATTGTTGTGGGTACCATATTAGAAATTGAGGCTAACAGACAATGCCACATACTTTATATCTTTCTGTAAACACCTGTTTTCAAGTGAGATAGCGCTACTTATTTACTCATTGATTAATTATTCAATTTATTGGCATGTGATTTGGTAACTTTCATCCATAAAATCTCTGTGGTATTGCAGTGCTTTATAGTGAGCACAGTCAACGCTTTGCGGACACCAATGATCAATGCTAGCATGGTAATCTGTTCACTTAGATTTTTTCATTTTTTCAGTTCATGAAATTTTCTTATTTCTTTCTTAAAATTGTCTAGGAGAGGAGGATTCATCTTCCATTCATTGCTGATAGTTGCAGTGGGTGGAGGATTTGATTGTGAAAAATGGAACTAGCATGAATATGATCCAGCATTCACTGTTTTTCTGCAAATATCTTTACAAATGTTTAAGTTTTTTTATTTCTCCTAAATGTTAAGCATGTAAATTGTAAAATGTGAACATCATCCTTCCATTATTATTTATCATGTTTATGACCTGTTATTTTTTTTCTATCTCGTAACTGATTCTAAAATTAGGAATGTAGCGGTGACAGCTAACATTGTTTTAGTTAGAAATTTGGGTACCAATCGAAACAGTGGCCAGTTGCATAATTCACGTCTTCCTGTCTCGCTCTCTATTTCCTGTATGGCTTGACTAATTTTTTTCCTCCAGGTTCTATGTGACAGACACTTTGGTGGGATTAACTATCCTCTTGGTGGTGTTGGTGGGATTGCGAAGTCCTTAGCAAAAGGTCTAGTTGATCAGGGTAGTGAGATACTTTACAAGGCGAATGTCACTGGTATTATAACTGATCAGGGCAAAGCTGTAAGTGAGATATCGGATTAGAAACAATGGTGAAATATTTAGGAAAGCAGCTTTTTTTTTCTCAAGGATTGTACTATGCTTTTTGCAGGTAGGTGTTAGGCTTTCAGATGGCAGAGAGTTCTTTGCCAAAACCATAATATCAAATGCTAGCAGATGGGATACATTCGGTCAGTTTAAAATGAGAATTTTTATTAGACATTTTGTTAATCAATGATAATCTTCATGTATCTTTCATGCCTTCGTTAATTCTTAGTTAGTTGATCCTTAATTGCATAATGTTACACTGTAGGAAAGTTACTGAAGGGTGTTCCACTTCCGAAAGAAGAGGAGAACTTCCAGAAAGTTTATGTTAAAGCTCCATCTTTTCTTTCAATTCACATGGGGGTTAAAGCTGAGGTTTTGCCACTAGATACAGATTGTCACCATTTTGTGCTTGAGGTTGTTGAAAGTTTACTCAACTGATACTTAATAGTCTTAGCACCTTTGAATTAATAATCAAGTTTATGTTTTTACATTGACCTCTTTAGAGCAACTGGACCAAATTGGAGGAGCCATATGGAGGTATCTTTTTAAGTATACCAACTGTTCTTGATTCCTCATTGGCCCCTGAGGGCCATCATATCCTTCACATATTCACAACTTCTTCTGTAGAGGACTGGGAGGTAGGCAATACTGAGTAGTGAATCTGCTAAATAAAATTGAAAAATTAACTTGTGTGCTTCTATAACTATAATTTAGGAACCACTTTTTTTTGCCTCCTGTTTTATTAATTTGCTGCTAGTTTATGCATAAAATCTGTAACATTCAGTTATGTCACTGTTTTCTGTGCTAGGGTCTCTCAAAAGTTGAATATGAGGCAAAGAAGCAGGTTGTAGCAGATGAAATCATAAGCAGATTAGAGAAGAAATTGTTTCCAGGTCTTAGATCATCCATCGATTTTATGGAGGTACAAGCTATAACCTCTGACCTTGTAACCCTGAACAGTAATTCTGCTCCCTACACTGTGAAAAGCAATTGGAAAATAAATCAATGTGCGGTGATTGTACTTATCTTTATTAGCTTAACTATGGGGGCTTAAACACAATTTTTTGCCTGCATTGGTTGAAATGTTTTAATTTTAAAAATTTAGTTAATCTGGCAAAGAGTTACTTGGATTTGTAGATATTTCTTTAATACAGAATTATGTAGATCTGGTATGTGGAACAATGATTTGTGTAATGGATTTTGACTAATCCTATTTCCTGTTGACAAATGAATAAACTGGAGCTATATTTCTTGAAAAGAACTAATTATCGTTTATTTCATTGCTTGTGGGCTTCAATTCGGTCATGCCCGTAATGATAAATATTAAACATAAATGTTGGTGCTGCATAAATACATTTGTTCTTGAAAGGTTCAAACTCCAGCGGCATTCAAGATAGTTTTTTTATTTGTTCACAAAATCTTAATGATACTTGTAACATACTGTGACTAGAATAGTAAGCAAGATAAGGCTTCATAGTTTAAGTTAACTCTGTCAATTAAGAGCCTCGATGCATATGATACTACCTTTTTCTTTCTTTCAGAGAGGAGTTTGCAGTTTTAGTTAACTCTGAGTTTAGTCTAAGAAGTATATTTGTTCCATTGAATGAACTCTTTTCATGGCTTTATAATATATTGAATTAATTTTAAAAAAATCTGGAAGAAAGTGGGGTGGCTTCTACTTGATTAAATGCTCTTATGCAATCATGATTTTGAAACAAAAACAAGTGTATCTTTCTGTTTTATACGCAAAGCATACTGGTATTTAGAAGTTATTTCTTCTACTATGATTGTATACTACACAATGCATTTCAGGACAACTAATTGTGCTTGTTGTAGCTAAATGTAGAAGCATGCATGTAATGTGTACATGTTTGAATTATCTGTTCAGTAAATGAAACTACCTTTATATAACTACTGTAGGATTTCTTTTGCTGTTTGATCTCGAGCTTTTATTATTATTTGTATGTTTTCTGAAATTTTAAAGCCTGTTATAGGTAGGGACACCAAAGACACACCGGCGATACCTAGCCCGTGATGGGGGAACTTATGGTCCAATGCCACGCGGAATCCCAAAGGGCTTATTGGGAATGCCATTTAATACCTCAGTAAGCTTAGTTTCAAAAATGAATAACAGTTTGGTCATAGAATATTCTGCTATGCTTTTAGAATGCACTGATTAAAGTAAGCCATAAATCGATAAAACTTTCAGGGCATAGATGGTCTTTACTGTGTTGGTGATAGCTGCTTCCCTGGACAAGGTGTTATTTCAGTAGCTTTTTCAGGAGTTATGTGTGCTCATCGAGTAGCTGCAGATATCGGTAAGACACAGCATTGAATGCACCTTGGGTTTCATGTTAGCTGAGCCTGCTTTTATGATTTTCTATAATGCTTCCCTATCAGTTAATTTTGATATTTTAGTATGTATGTTTGCTCTTGTTAGTTTCAAATTTTTAACACACATTGGCAGAATTTGAATTGATGAATATTGGGGATATCATGGTAAATAATGTAACTCTTGTAACTTTTGTTATCTTCGGTTCTCAGGACTGAGTTTAAGCATCTAAAAGTAGTAAACTTTATATGAAAAAATGAAGTATTTATAATACTTTTGTGACTCTAGTGTAATAAATATTTCTTTTTTAAATAAAAATTTATTATTTTTTGATGCTTAAACTTAGTCTTAAGGTCATTAACCAAGAACAAGAATGGTGGAGACGGTGTAAGTTGAATTTTCTTTAGCCTCATTTAAATCATTGATTTTTTTTGACAGGGTTGGAGAAAAAATCACCTGTGTTGGATGCCATGCTGCTTCCGTTACTTAATTTCTTAAGAACACTAGCATGAGGTTTAATATATAGGAACCATTTTGTTGGATGCAGTAGTACCCTCACACTGCAGATTTCCTCCACAATTTTCCAAAGAGTTAGCAATTTGTCAGTTTAACTTGGTTTTAGCTTCTTATTTTTAAAATTTATTTATATTATTTGTATGTGGTGGAGGGGGTGGGGGAATGGGCTTGAAGTGTAAAAATGTAAGTGATGACTGTATGAGTAGTTTTCTTTGTCCATACAAAAGTAATGCATACAATAAGGTGATCTTTACCGAGCAAAGGGACCAATAAATTATGTGCACGTAAACATGTTACAATGAAGAGGATTCCCATGAAAGATACACGTGGAAGGCTCAAAAAATGTCTAGATTTGAAAATTTAAAATCTTGACCTACTTTTCATATAAATGTAAAAGAAATATTTCAAAATAGTAGTTTGAGAATAAAATTATAAAAATAAACGATAAATAACAGATATAATGTCATAAGAAAGAAGATATCAGTAAAACTATCATCACCTTCAAAAATGATGATTCATATATGATTTAAATTAATTTATATAGATAATTTATAAATATTCAACGATTCAATTTAACTCTTACTAAAAAAGATTTGTTAAATTTCAACTAAACAGGTATTAAATAATTTTATAGTTAAAACATATTAACATGTTTGTATATACTACTTTCTTTTATTGAAAGCATAATATATCAAATAAGGAAAATCATATTTGAAGGTGAAGAAGTTAAAAATAAATAGATTTTGACGTAAATAATTGTATTAGTAAGGTAATAAGTTTCTCATGCATTGTACCAAATTTTTAGGTTTAGGATAAACTTTAAATTATATATATACAAAATTGTTAATCTTAATCTTTTATGAGTTTTGGATACTTTCGTCGGCCATGCTTCAACCTCTAATATTATTGACCAAAACAAATAAAACAGAGACATCTAATGTTTACTGAAAAAAAGTTAATTTAACAACAATATTAATTAGTTATATTTATTACTTAAAAATAAATATTGTTGATTAACATATAAATAATATGAAATATAATATTTTGTATCTAAAAAAATAAGTTTACTATCTTATTATGATGCATTTTTTTATTTAATAACTGCTTTATCTATTTTATTATTTTATTTTTATTTTTTATTAGTTTTAATTAAAATACATATATTTTATTATTTAATATTGTAAATATTGAAATAAAAGAAAATCATCAACTTATAAATTGTCATGAATGTTAATTACCTAACACTTATGAAACAATGTCAATATTTCATATTGTTTTAGCATAAATATTTTTTAAATCTAAAATTAAAAAAAAATATTACTTAATATCGGTATTGTCTCAATAAATATTAAAGTTTTATTTATTTTCCACGCGTAAAAGAAGTTACGCAATTTTTAATGTCGAGATCTAGGTCGTAACTCAATTTTCATAAAGACAAAAAATCGATACATAACCAACCAAGGTGTCTTCCATTCTTTTTTTCAAATAAGTAAAAGTTAGTCAATTAAAAATTTATATATTGTTTTAAAATGCAATTTATACTCTAATTAATTTATTAATTTTTATTTGCCAACAAAAAATAAAATATTATCTCTTAAAAAATGATAAAGAAAAAATCAAAATAACCAATTCAATTAAAACTATAAAAGAATAGTTTGATTGGATTTTTATAGTATTTTTAAACTGAGCCAAACTGAACTACTGTTAGTTTATTATAAAAACAATTTTGAATGATTTTTTACATTAAAATTGACCCAGACTAAACTGCAGATACCCATATGATGTTATAATTGGCTTCCATCCTTTTCGCACAATTGTGTTTAATCGATGCTTGGTTATATATTTTTTCTTTTAATAAGCTAAAAACTAATATTTTCATTTTAAAAATTTATATATTTGTTTTATAATTTTTTATCAGGTCCATAATTAGTTTGTGTTTGATATAACCCAAAAGTAAAATCATGATAATTAGAGAACAAAAAGCAGATTTTAGTAGTGTCAAATTATATCTTGCTTGATTAATGACAATTCAAAAAGACTAATAGCAAATGGATAAACTCTAATTCCAGCACTAGTTACAAGCTCCAGTCAATGAAACACTCTCAGAGAGTTAAGTAATTCTCAAAAACACATCTCCGAATTCTTCAGATACTGATGTGCCTATAAAAACATGTGGCATGCATGTGTGACATTTCAACATGCTAAATGAACTGCAATATTCACATGATTATCAGAAAAGAAAATGCCAAAAGCACTAGACCCACCAATGCTAGGTACTTGAATCTGTAATCAATCCTCTTACATGTGAGCCTTTTCATTTAATATGACTCTTAATGTAGATAGGAAGCACCTTGTTATTTCAAGCTCCAGATTGAAGTTTCATTCGTCTCAAAGAAAGATATGCCAAGAAACGGTAACCAAAAACCATGGCAATTAGAGCAGATACCTCTGTTACACCATTATCAATTTTGATCCCATTAATGGTAGGTGCCAAGTGTTCATATTGCACCTTTAGCAATAGTTTGTAGGTGTGGTAGTTGAAAGACATGTAGCGGATCCAAGAAAAAAACACAGGCACTTTCTGCCACATTTAACATCACATGTCAGCTATTTCACCATAAAGTTAGTTAAATGTTACAATTGTCACTGAACAAAGGAACAAAAAGTAAATGTACTTAATGAAAATTAAGTATTTATATAAAAATTACTTCATACTTGTATCTTTAAGTTATTAAAAATGAGTTTTGCTAATCAATGTGTCAAGAAATTAATAAATGAAATTTTTTATTAAAAAACACAGTTGGAATACATTTAAACTAGTAATTAATAAAAATATAATAATGGATGATACTCTTTAATAAAAATTTTCTAATTTTTTTAACCCGTATTAACATTTGTCATACAAATATATACAATGATGAATTGAAATTGAATGTTTTTTATTAAGGGACTTTAAAGTATTTGTTATAATAAACAAAATTTAATAACCAAAACATTGTATTTCAAACAAAAACTGATGTATTTACCTGCACAAAAAATCCTCCAGCGAGCATGAAGGTCATCACAGTTACTGAAGCCAAAGTTGTTGCTCTTTTTAAGTCCATTAGTGTAGCCCCAATAGCGAGTCCCAGTCCCTGTTTCACAACCTACCACTGTCAAAACTGCATACTATTTTAGGATTTGTTAGGTTTAAGAAAATATTTTTATTTTTATAAATAATTACAAAAATATCATATTGCTTTAATTATGTTCTAAATCCTTGAAAACAAGGAAATAACATGAAAATGAAATGACACGTTTATATCGAGTTTGAACAAAGAATGAAAATAGAAAATTTTATTCAAACCATATAGACATGTATTTTTACAATAATGTTATGAGTACAAGGATGTAATAAAAAAAATAAATGAGTAAATATCAACACAAAACTTAGGTACAGTTCTTTAACTATTTTTTGTACTGTTTATTAATCTAAACTAGAGTTTCACCTCTATATAAATTTTGTATTTAATGTTGTTATAAATTATTAAAGTAAAACTCTAATTTTGATTAAAAAATAACATTGAAAGCGCTTGTGGAACTGCACTTAAGTTCTGTCTATTGTACAAAATTATTATAAGAATAACATTATTCTAATTTTGATTGGCATCTTAGTAGTTTATGAAATACATACCTGAGCTGCCACAATGCAGAGGAAAACAGTGAGAATGGTGAAGAAAAAAGGGGCAGCACTGAGTCTGAGACCAGCCATGAAGTAAACAACAAGTAGAAAGAGCACTGGTAATATGAGGTCTAGTGGAAGGTCACTTGTGGTTCTAGCCAAGAAGTATGCACTTAGTCTGTACATATCTGCTGCTCGTTCCTTACTCAGCATTGCTCTCTCTTGAGGAAATGTGAATATTGCTGTGAAAACAGGAAAAAATCCCCAGAAAACAGCAATAAAGAAAAGTAGTCCTGCCTGCAATCCACAAAAATATATCTTAACTTACAATGTTTATGCTTTAAGAGAGTTTGGTGATAATAGGGATACATGTTAGTTATACTTGTTGGTAAAATATGAATAGAGGATTGTTTTTTAATATTTTATATTATATTAAAGCTGAATTTTCTTAATTATTTTAAAAAATATAAGTATATTTTTTATGATACTAGTATCCTTGAAGTGGTTATTTATATGAAAGTGTTTGCTTAAGTACTCGAGCCATATGGAAAGTGTTGGCTTAGGTGTTTAAGTTGATAAAAAATAATTTTTTAAATGAACACTTAATAAAGAATGTGTTCACGGGTCAAATAAGTACAGAAGAGATGTTCAAGCATGAGGAGTTTTTGTGTTTTATAGATGACAGTTTAATATTATTCTTTTCAACACTCTTGTTATTAACTAAAATTTATTAGAACTCAAAAATGATGAGTTCCACCACCTTTTTAATCAATCTCACTCATTATTTCTGTCATTACTAATAAATTTAAAAAATAATGAAGAATATGTTAAAAGAAAAGGGCAAATTAAGAGAGAACATTGGCATTTCAGATTTCAATATGGTCTTTCTTGTTTTTTTCCCATGGCCTTGTCAACATTTTATGAGTAGCAAATATAATAGCTTACCTGATCTTGTAGATCTTTTGGGTTCTTAGCATCTGATTGCCACCAGAGTAATCCTAAGATGACTGCAGTGGATAAAACTTGGGTGATTCTCAGCCAGCTAAAGTAGTCATGCCTCCTTTCTTTGATTCCTCTCCAAAATAGTATGGAATATTGTTCACACCAACTAGCTCCCCATTGTCTTTTAGGAGAACTTACTTTAGACTTCACTGCTTCATCAAGGGGGATAGGAACCATTATTTTTTTCTTTTCTGTTTCTGCTACTCTAGTTTCATATGCCTCCACCAGATACTGTTAAAAGTTCATTTTCAATCAGATGAAAACTTTCTTTTCTCCAGAAATATCCTTTAAATTCAATTAGTAAACTACTCTCCCACCCAACTTTTGTGTTTACTCTATTAACTTTGCTTCTGTTATGCAAACATGCAAAATTCCTGTGTTTATAATATTAATATTTACATACTACAAAATTTTCTCAATGCCCAATTGATTTATAAACTGAGTCATCAACTAAAGGATGTTTTGTACTCCATTGACATTCCTTCTATTGCTTAGCCTTAAATATTAAGAAAATGGAAAGAACACAGTTAATTATTTGATGTAACTGAACATTCAATTCAAACATATGGGAGCTGTGATGAAATTCCAGCCAATTGCATATATTTCTTCTCTTTTCTCAACATACAAGACTGAAGAAAGATACGAGTATCATTTTTACCACAAAATATCCATCAAATAATGGCTTAGCAAACGAATCTGTTGAGTATAACAGCATTCGAGTTGATTGCAGAAAGTTTTACAAATATAAAGGAAATTTTGTAGATCTTTAAAATAGAAAAATGGTTATGTATTATAACTTATTCAAGCACATATTCAATAAGACTTTTTTCTAAACGATGACTTATGTTATAAATTTAATTGCAGAAAGTTTTACAAATATGAAGGAAATTTTGTAGATCTTTAAAATAGAAAAATGGTTATGTATTATAACTTATTCAAGCACATATTCAATAAGACTTTTTTCTAAACGATGACTTATGTTATAAATTTAATCATGAAACTATTGGGATAAACTAAAAACAACTTATTTTAATAAGTTATACCAAGAAGGTCATTGAAATAAGCTGAAAAGAGTTTATAAAAGTCATAAGTTGTTTCTATAAGCCGTTCATAAGCTCTTTTAAACAGTCTCTAAATGCAAAATATGGAGAATTGAGTTATTTAGCATTAAATGATTAAGGGAAAATTACCTCATGTACAACTGCTGGTGATGGTTTTCCACTGTGTGTTTCAGCTTCTGCATTTCCCATTTGCACTCTATCTTCCAACTCTGAAGGTAGGGAAACATCATTAATGTTTCCATTAGCAAGGTCTAGCAAGAACTCTGCTGGGTTCATGGAAATAAGTGGTGAACACCCTATAGAATGGAAGTAATTCATTGCTTCTGGTGCTTTTCCAAAGTAAAGCAAACTCCCTTTTCCAAGAAGGATCAACTTGTCAAATTTGTGAAAGAGTCTGCTTGATGGTTGGTGGATTGTTGTCACCACTGTTTTACCAGCCTACCATTACAATTAACAGGTTAGTGGAATAGGTTTAATCATGGAGAAGATAATTGTTGGTTCATCACCAAAGCATATAATATAATTAAATTAAATGTATCTATGAATAAATAAACTTAGATAGGAATAAATTATGCTTACATAAAGCATTAGTGAAAATAGTGCATTGAAGACCATACCGTCCAAATGAATTTAAATTGAATTGTCATGGATGCCATTTTCATGAGTCAGTGTGTTTACTTGTCATGTGGTTTGTAATTAGCATTAGTGACTTTCCTTCCCTCGTCTTTCAACTATGTTAACTATTAAGGGTGCATTTGGAAAATTAGCTTAATGAATATTTATTCAACAAGCTCTATTTACATGAGGGCTTGTACCATATATTTGACCATAAAATTTCTTGGAATAAGGAACTTATTTTGATAAGTTATACTGAATAGCTTTTTGAAATAAAAACTTATGAAAGTTATAAACTATTTCCATAACTTGTTCCAAACAGAGCTTAAGTATGCTCTAAAATCTTAGCTGGTGATATAACAAATACCTCTGCTATGTCTTGCAGCATCTGAACGATCCTTAAGGCTGTTGTAGAATCCAAACCAGATGTTGGTTCATCAAGAAAAAGAAGAGAAGGGTTGATTATGATCTCATTGCCAATACAAACCCTCTTCCTCTCTCCACCAGATACTCCACGAACAAAGGAACCACCAATCATAGTGTCTTGGCACCTTTTCTCATACATAAAATATAAACTATATTGGCTTCTATAATTAAGTAATAACATCTGTTGAAGGGTTATAATGCTCTACTCTTTAGTATTTACCTTGTTCTTTCTATCAATATGAGCTTTGTGCTCATTATAATTTTGGACATTTTGTTAATGATGAAATGGAAGCATTTACCTCTCCAAGCCAAGCTCATAGATGACATCTAAAGCTCGTTTTTCTTTCTGCTCCTTTGTGAATGTCTTTGGAAGTCTTAGCCTGGCTGCGTATGTTAATGTTTCTTTCACAGTTAGGTGAGGAAATAGAACATCATCTTGTGTCACAAATCCTATCCTGCAACATGCTTAGCGTAAGTACAGTATATGGAAAAAATAATAAGTCATTTTGCACGCTATCTGAAGCAAATATAAGAACCATTTGAAGAAGAAAAAAGTTGTCTAATTACTATCTTATTGACATGAGGATATTGATCACTACAAATTTGTAGTAACCTTTGACTTGTTAAGAGTTCCATCAGTTTGTTTCAATTTAAGTACCTCATGCCATTCACCTTTGAATGTGTTTGCTCCCCAATTTGAAATATGTGGCATCAGCCTTTAGGACTGATTTTTAAGCAACTAAAATTAATAAATTTTTATTGAAAAGTAAATCAATTATTACATTCAGAATACAAAAGTATAATGAATACAATTTTTTTTTTCAATAAAAACTTCCTGCTTTTATATGTTTAAAATGTACTTTAAGAGTCTTGTATATTTTACTTGCTCTTGAGGAACTTGGAATATGGTTGGTCATTGTAACTGATAGAACCACCAACCATGGGCTGACTTAACCTGCCTCCAAGCAAATTTAATAGAGTTGTCTTTCCACTTCCCGAGGGACCCATCAATGCCAAAACTTCACCTGGATTTACAGAACCAGTGATCCCATTCAAGATATCCTTCTCTTCAGTTGTTGTCATGCCTTTGATCACTATCTTGTATGTCACATCCGTGAACTGCAGATTCCATAATAAGAACATTACTTATTAAGTGGGATCCATCACAAACACATTATAAAATAAAACACATCACCAAATGTAAGCTCAATGCACCGTAATAATATGTTCTTTTTAGTAGAAATTTGTGTCTAGCTATTCACACTCCCACACCCTTCTTTCTCAGCCAAACCATTTTATAAAGCCTCACTAGTATATAGCTAAAGCCTCAAAAGATTTGAGTACCAATCTATAGTTTTAGTAATTGGTACAACTAATTTATTTTTATATGGTTATCAGGAAAGAAGGGGTAGTCTTGTACATTGATGTCACATGAAACTTTGTACAAGACTGAACCTGACCATGCAATTTTGCTAGCCATTTTCTATTGGTCGCGTTGATTGCTAGAGGAAGCTTCATCCTTGCCTGCCCAAATACACAGGGCTACATCAATCTCATGTTCTGTTACTGAATTGAAGGTTTAATTTGAACCCTGGCAGAGAGGTAGATGCAGGCATGGAAATGAGCGACATAATTTTTGACATGTTACATTACCTTAAGATATATAGGCAAAGTAGGCTCCGTTTGAAACTTTGTCTTTCTTCCAGCTTCGATATCCTCCGCTGCAACATACATAATAAACTCTTTTATACAAATTCAAGGTGGGAAAAAGAAGCTCCTTCACTCACAAGCCTATGCCAGGCAATTATAAGTTTAATTTCACTTAGTACAACATTGTATACACGAGAAATAATAATAATAAAATCTTGGGTTTGTGGTGGTATTAGTTTAGGAGGGGCAAATATCTGTAAAATGATTAAGAAGAAACTATGCATGGATGTTTATCGTGTCATTGACACTACATGATTTCGTTATAAGGGTGCAACATTTGCTTGTAATCAAAACACAAGTGGGGAAGACAGCATGGACCATGGTTATGACTATATTGACACCAACAAGTAGTGAGACTACTACATCCACACAAGGGTGAAAATTAAAAGTCAACCTGAATTTAATTGATGGGCCCAAAAGTGAGGCAATTTGTTCTCCAAGAAAAAAGGAAGGGTAAGAAAAATTAAAAAAACACAGGAAGTGACAGGTTCACTTGTGTTAGGACCCAGAAGTGCGACCTAATTAACAGCTAAATTGTCTTTCAAGATCTTTGTCCACAAAACGGGTCATGTACACATGTCCCCGCACAATAGTAGTACGAGAAGAACTGCTACTTGCTCCTTGTTACAGAGAAAGACGTAAACATGACAAAGAGACAAAAATTTAGAGAAGTAGAAATATACGGGGGTTTATGAATCCATGCGAAAAATAATATTAACAATTTATCATTTCAAACACACCCTTAAAAATTATAAAGATAATATAATATTTTTTAATTTAATTATTTGCTCTCGTACTTTTATAATTCTATATAAATCATAATAAATAATTGATTTAGAAAGAATATATTTTTAACACTTTTTTAAAATACTGATAACACCCTTTTTAGTGTTAAAAAAGTCAATTAATTGGAACAATGTTATTATATATATATATGATTGCTCTAAGGAAAATGACAGTAGCTATCTTGGACATGGCAGCTACACTGTTTTGGTTCTGAGTGATGGGTAGTGGGTACCACTAGAGTTACCTGTTTTTTTTATGTTGGGTCGTTATTCACGGGGTTTCTGATTAGAGGTGGCTGGTTGGACTGGACCCGACAAAGACACATCCTCTACGTACGTCAATGTGAATGCAAGTAGGTTGAGTGTTGCTTTTGAATTGAACATAATTCATTTTCATTAACTTAATTTTAAATATAATTAGAATCTTATTTTTATTAGAATCTTTTATTGGAAGTGAATTTCATAGCTTTAAAATAAATGAACCTTACAAGATATGAACGTTTGACAACGGTTTCATTTTTACCGACAGCTATTGTAATAAACACATTTAGTTATTATGTCAAGTGTCAACTTTACAGTTAATATTATATTTAACATTGTATGTATGTTAAATATTATATTTAATTTTTTTAGTGTAAAAATTCAAAAACATTTTATTAATACATTGAGTTGAAGGCTTGAAGCTGAGACCCCTCTAAACTGCTCTCAGGCCCCGAAATCAATGACATCACATGACTTCGTTATTGCCACTGGCTAGCAATGCTTTATCTCAGTTACGGACACGTACCAGGCTACTGTACTTTCATTGTATTATATCAATTTACAATAAAAATTAAAAATTGAAGGACCATTTCTATTTTAGTTTCATTATTTGAACTGTTAAATATAACATTATATTTTAAATTTAGTATTTGTATTTTCTTATATATACGCTTATAAAAATATACTCTAAATATATATATATATAAAAACACATGAAATTAAAGTATTATAGATTAATCATACAAACAACATTTTTCTTCTATTTTACCTTTCACATGTACTTAAGAGTTTGTTTTGCCCTTGCCTACGGTCACTCTTATAAATGCAAATATGTTTATGTCATTATTAATCACAAAAAGGAAATCTACCCAGATCTGCAATGTAAATCAGACACCAGTGCAAATCTCACCACGTATATTTTGTGGTTACTGTAAGTGCACGACACAAACCTAGACCAATGATATACAACATTTGTTCTTTAAATTGAATGACTGAAACTCAAACAAAATTTTATTAATTAATAAAAACAATACCGAGATGTTAACATTAATTTTTGTTAGGCTTGAAATCAAATTTCTTATCTGTTATCAGTTTCTTATAAAAATATAAACTCATAATTTCACACAGAACATGGAAAGTTATCAATTTGCTACGGCTCTACATGTATGTCTGAAATTTTACTTTCCAATTTTTTTTCTTCTAAAAACAAATTATTATTATTATTATTCACTCTTTAGGTAACTGATATTCCCTTCACCAAAAAAACCAGAGATAAATTAAATAAGAGATGTCCATTATTTTCACTTATGGGAACAATCACAACATCATTATTAAGGTTATGTACAAAATTTGACTCAATTTATTTCTTATTTTTATAAAGAGAATAAGCAATCAAAATGTGATGAAACTTACGGATATCATCATCACTGAAAGGTTTGAAGTCAGCAATATCCTCAGGAGGCATAGTGAATCCAGTGAATGAAAATGAGAGTCCCAAGCTAGCACTCGAGGCTCTACTAAGTGCTGCACCACTACTCACATCATCAAGCTCCAATTTCATTTGACTTATTTGAGCACTCCTTGACTTTCTTATGTGTGTGTTCTTTCCGCCGCCGCGTCCCGGCGACGCCGCCGTCAGCCGCCGGCTTGATTTCCTCGAAAGGGTCCCACCACCTTCCATCATTCCGTTCATTGAATGATCAGACGGTGGTGATTTCAAAGCTGCCACCATTGACTCCACTAGCTGATCCGATTTTGTCCTCACTAATCCGGATGACGAATTTGCTTTCTCCATAATCACCGCTATTTGCCAAAGAGAGAAAATAATGTAATAAAATTGTTTTTGTGTAGTTTATTTACCCCTACATTATCAAATATGGTATCATGATTTAATCAGTATATAGTATATCAGGTTATGTAAATTTATAATATCATCATATGATAGTGGAGTGCCATACCGGGAATGGGTGTGCTCTTTTATTTTATTTTTTTGCATGCGCTTTTTTGTTTCCAAAGATGTACAAGATTATGGAGGGAAGGAGATTATTGAGGCTTTATTAAAGACTAGCGATATGTAGAATCGTGCGATAGTAAAGCTTGAGATATCCATAATTGTATTGTACTTCTGAGGTACGAGATAAGTAATAAACTATTGTAAAATAGAAGAAAATATACAATCAAATTTTAAAATGAAGACTCCAATGATGATAACTGTATAGACAATGGTACAGGAAAATATATATAACTTTGAATTAATTCTTTTCTTTTTGGGCTAAAAAATAAATAGGGGGCAGGAGCAGAAGACAATACCTTGAGAATCAAGAGTTGTTTTTAGTGCTGGGGATGATCCGAAAATGGAATAGAAGACCAAGCTCAACTCAGCAACAGCAATCAATAAAACGCACATCCAATCATGTGGAGCATTCACCCTCTTATAAAGGGCAATCATATCAAATTACCAAACTACCCTTGCACTTCCTTCCAAATATCAGCCTCCAATATATTTCTTTTTCCACCTCTTGTGATAAGCACTGAACCTTACACAAATAGATATAATCACTCATCATGGACCTTCCATGCACGCTAGGTCAGGCCATATTTGCCGTACACGCGTCGATCATGTAACGTTTTCATTTATTATTATTATTATTATTATTATTACTTCTCATATTTTCATGCAATTCCTTAATGTTTGGAGGAACATTGAAGGTTTCTATCAACTTGTAGTTTAATCGGGCTTGACGTCAAAGGGCATGCTTTTGGTATTAATGAAGGTGTTTAACCTTATATGAATTTGGTGAGGGGTGGCTACTCATGGCTCATGTGCGATAATCAAGTAGGTCTAATGCGGACAGAAACTATATGATGCTATTCAGTATGAAAGTAGTTCTGTTTGCTGGGTTAGAGAGGGACCTGCATGCGTGTATTTTATAGATCTTGCTTTCAACCGAGATTACCTACACAAGAGGGAACCTAGGGTTTTGGAGTTTTCTATACTTGAAAAATATGATGAGTAGTAAGTTATTTATTATTTATTTATTGATTGATTTATATATAATTTTTTTTACACATCCTTTTTACACCTTTTTTTATATTCTTTATAAAATGTCACATAAATAGAAAGAAAAATAAACCAAATGAAACTCCGCTTCATTAATGACCGTAAAAGTGAGTGTAACTAAACTAAAACAAATAACATGAAAACAGACATTTTTCTTTAAAGTTTCTTTAAGGACAAATGATTGCTATTGAATAGGTCGAATGCTAGTTAATGTAGTCCTTCCTACGTACAGTGTTTGTTCAGCATGTAAGATCAACTCAGTTGTACCTTGTGTGTAATGAAGTTTCTACGAAGCTTCCTAGGAAGATAGGAATGCCATGTACTGCAAACCCATTCAAAAATTGATTGTCGTTATACTCTTGTACCTTCAAGATTTCAAGTGTACATCGACGGGGTTCCACAAAACTTTGTCAAAAGATTCGTCAGTCATCCATTTTTTTTTCCTTTTTCACATTTATTAATTTATTTTTATTCTTCACATGTATCCTCTGTAAGAGGTAATTTACAATCCGACACTAAATAATGTGAGATCTCTTCTCAATGAGAAATTCAAATTTTGGTTCACTACTTTATAGATCTTTTGATGTATTTTAATCTATCATGACGTTTGTGTGTGGAATTTTGTGGAGTATCAATCAACTATTAAACAATGAGAGATGGCATTTTTAGATAAAGGTTATAGATAACTAATGATTATTAGATTTTTTATAAATGATTAAAATTAAATTTCATGGGATTTTATAAAGTGATCGGGTGATTTTAAGATTATACTATGAAAGAAATAATTTTTATTTGAACAAAACCAGAGGATACATGCAATTTAGGAAAAAAATATAATTTTAAATAATTTTTATATTATTAACTAAAAATTACATCAATTGAATATTAAAAATAGGTAAAGTTTGGTCAATACATGAATATTGAGAGCAGTTGATTTAAACTCTTCATCTTGATAATCTTCAAAAGTTGAAAGAGTTTGAAGAAAGTCATTTACAGTGTTCCAACAATTTTTTAAAGATGATTTTCTTGTAAGAAATATTCTAACATCTAAGTTAATAAAAATGTGACTAAAGCAATGATATAGAGTGGTTAGATTGGGTACTTGAAGTAGGGAATTTCTTCCTATCTCCTTATATATGTGTTGTTAGCTAAGGTAGATTTAAGATTATATACACTTGACACTAACAGTTTAAGTAAGAAAGTGTGTTCATTGTTTGTACTGTATGCATAACATGTCTAATAAATTTGATACTACCAGTAATGTCATAATGGTTAGATAGTGAAAGTGTACTCGTGATGATTCAGGTGAGAGATTGCAACTGAAACCAAGATAAATATGAGTGATGATTTGATGAACTGACTTAAGAGTCTATAACCACAGTTCATGATAGAAGTTAGTAAGAGCTTCATTTTGCAGTCAATTTGAGCGGAGTGATAATGATACGATATTTTGAATATTTGACTTTGAATCAAAGTTAAAAATTACTTTGAAGTTAAAAGGTAAAAATAAAAATTAACAGTTAAATTAAATATTACATTAAAATTAAGACAATAAGAACTATACATTTGAAGTTAAAGCTGTTTTGTAATTTTAAACAAAATGATGTTAGGATACAGATACAAATAAGGGAAATTTTCGACTCTTGTAGATTTCCCAAAAACCATTTCTAGTATGTTTGCATTTTTTTTAATTTTATTTTTGGTTTTTATGTTAAAAGAATTTTATTTTTTTTACCAAAAAGCATATAATAAATACGTGTATTTTGACTTGTCAATGCAATTCCAAACACATGCACGCTTCGTTTTGGCTCAAAGTGAGTATAATATTTGGTGGTGAAATGATGATTCCAGATCATCACGACGAAGGGAAAGCAAAATGCATAAATTTGTAACTTTTTTTGCCACTTCATAATGTTGATTAGAAACATACTTATTTGGGATATCAAAATTAGCTTTCGTTATCATGAGTTTAAGAGTCAACTGCTTAAGCCAAAAGTCCTTCTCAGCATTATTACATATGCTTCTTTTTGAGTAAATTTTTTAAAAAATATTAAGGAAAAAATTTATATAAAAAAATAAATAATTTTTTTCTTATTAGTTAAAAATAACTTATATTTTTCTATTTTTCAGAAAATTTCTTATTTAACTTTTTTAAAATTTAAAATGATAAGTTATTTTTAACTTATAAAAGAAATTTTATTATTTTTTGTATAAGTTTCTTTACAAGTTCACCCAAATAAAACTATTATTTTCTAATGTGAAGAAAAGATCAACAGAAACAATCTTTTTTTTTTTTAAGAATTAATAATCTAGTAGATAAAGTCCACGTGAAATATTTAATGTGCTTTTAGAGTTTAAAAAGAATTAAATTGTACCATAAGAGTAAATAGTTAAATTAAATTTTGAAAAATATAAAATCAGTTTTATTAATATTTTTAAATGATAAAAATTATGCTTACTTCAGCTATTTAAATTATATGTATTTATTTAATCATATACTCTTTTATTAAAAATTTTGATTCCTAATGGAATATATATTGAATTTAATTATTGAATTAACGATAGTAATTAAACCCAAACTCAATTCATAAAAATAATACACAATGAATAGGGTATATTTATCTATCAAATGAGTCTGAGTCTAGACATGAATAATTATCTACAAAATTTTGCAAGTATAAATATGGACATGATCAATATTATACTGTCCAGTTTTATCTATACTATGTATTATATTTTATAATTAAAAGTTAATTTTTTTTAATTAAGTTAAATATTTTACTTTAGTATACTTTTTATTAATTCTTTATCATTAATACTAGTATTATAATAATATTCATGCTTTCTTAATTTATCAAATTAACCCAACGTATGCTATACAAATATAAATCTCTCTCTGTAGAGAGATAACAGATATCTTTCCTAAATTTTAACTCATTTTCGTCCTTAGATAATGCTAATTTACGAACTACAAATGTCATTTTCGTCATTAAGAAACTAACACGACTAATGCCATAATTTGTTTTAAGAAGAATAATTTTCTATTTACTTGTCATCTCAATTATAATATTAATTAAAATGTTAAGCTAATTAGACATGCTAATAATGTCTTGTTTATTTCACTAAGATTAACTTTTGTAAAAACAATGAAGGAATAGATAACGACAAAGCTTAATACTGTGTACGCAAAAATTTCTCTTATGGCAACATAAGTTGATTTAAGGTGTAGAGTAAAATAAATTATTATCTTATTTGGTGTAAATTAGAATAATAAATTATTATATACTATTTTATCTTGTCAATCTCTAATTCAAATCCTCTGTAGAATGGAAGTTACAGTAAAATACAAAACAATATAAAAAATTAATTTTATTCTCCAATTCTGTCTATCAATCATATAAAAACATTACAATGCTTTGGTAAAACAATATACTAAATATAGATGGTCTCTTTTGTCTGAATACTCGATAAAATAGATTATTCTAAATCCCTACCCAGAATAGGAAATCTCCATAAATATATCATGTTATCAGGATCTAGCGTTATGAGATTCACAGAGCATTATTAATATTGAGATATTTAAGATATTTTTTATAAAGATATAAAAGTAAATTTTAAAGTGATTATATGATTTTAAAATAATATTAAAAATACTTAATTAGAAATGATGATGGAAAGGTGATGTGTAGGAAATGGCATACAAGTGATTTGGGTGGAGAATGAAGGAGAAAAGTGACATTTACAGTGGAAGTGTTTGTGGTGAATAGGCAATAGGTATGCAGAGAAGGGTGTGGACAAAAACAACGCTGCCCCAAAATAGACTTATGATTCGCTGCTTCTTCACGATAAGGCCCTGTCTCTGTGTGGTCACCGCTCAGTGAGGATCTTCTCATGTGACCCAACTTATGCTTAATAGTTACAAAAATTATTATTTATTGATTAATGTTAGATTTTTAAAAAATATTAATATGTTATTAAGAATAAATTTAAAGTATAAAAAATATTTAAATCCCTTACAACTCTCAAAAAAATTAACAATATATATTAATAAATTATTAATATAATTTACATATATAATTAATTTTTTTAAAATTTTACTGCAAGTCACTTTATTCTCTTCTATTTATTTTCACATTGAATTCCATTACAAGGTTGGATTGGTTTTGCTAATA
Source organism: Abrus precatorius (assembly GCF_003935025.1). Taxonomy (NCBI): domain Eukaryota; kingdom Viridiplantae; phylum Streptophyta; class Magnoliopsida; order Fabales; family Fabaceae; genus Abrus; species Abrus precatorius. The sequence goes on from NW_020874417.1 coordinate 6,864,191, forward strand.
TAAATTTTTAATAAAAATAAAGTGTTTTGTTGCATAAAATTTTAACATAAGATGATTAATTCTCGTGTATGCCATTTTATCATCATCTCCTTCCATCAACCAGAGTTTGCCACGTAATACTCCAAATGTCTACTTCATCCATAGAGGATTACACCTGTAATCCCACAGTTAAGGACTATACATACACTTGTTCCAATTAAATTATACTAATAATTCACAACTTTTATTTCTTCATATGAATCGTACCTGTATTTTCTTCTTTGGTCAATTCAATTTTAAAAAATCAAAATAAAATATAACCCAATTCTATATAGATATGTGGAATGTCTAATCAAATAATGTTGTCGAATTGTAACTAAAAAAAAAAAAGCAACACTATAATGTTGTTAAATTATTTTAATATAACCCATGAATAATAAATACAAGAGGCTGAGAACACTTGAAGTTAATAATGCATTATTATGAGGATAACGCGACCAATTTCATTATTCATTAGTATTGGTAATAAAATACTAATGCTGATATAATCAGTGTTGATATTTGCATAGTACCTCATAATAGTTATGGCTATTAATCTCTTTAGTGTCAGAAGTACAATTATTTCTCCAGGTTCTTCAGATGTACCTGTTGTATATATAGTTAATCAGTAGTTATATTTATTTTTATTTTTAATATGTCATAATTGTTATAAATTACTGTTATTTTAGAGGATCTTTCATTTTGATAAATACGAGATTAACCTCTATGAATATAGTAATATTTTTTCATACATATAAATCTCACAATTAAATTCAAATTACATATTACAAAATTCGAATTTGAAAATTTTGTTTGGTATGAAGTATATGTGTAAAAAATAAAGGAAGAACATTTAAGGACTATGTTCATCGATCTCTTATTCATCATGCATCTATAGATAGAAATGAATTGATTTTAAAAAATTGGCATTTACATAAACTTTACCATTTTTCATCGTGCTCATCTTAGGGTAAAATTAAAGAAAAAGATAGAATAAAATTATCTATTGTACACATATGTATATTTTCATTTATTTATGTATAGTCTTATTCTTTTAAATGTGAAACGAAAAAAATAAAAGAATGTTTTTATTATATAAAACTAAGCAAGGAGTGGGGTATTTCCTCTCTATATTTTTCCCTTTTTTTCAGCATACTTTTTTTTCCTATTTTTATCATGCTCAAAATTTTATTAATAAATAAATTTGAATATTTAAAATAGTTAAATTTAATTAAAAATATAAAATCATAATAAATATGTTTTAATAAAATCTTATCACTTTAAAAGCTTAATTTAGTTTCTGTCCTTATTTTTAATTTTTTAAATGAATTCCCAAAGAAATGTTTTGTTATAAATAATTTTTCTATTTAATTTTTGTTTAATTTCCTTATCATGAAATTTATATTTAGTCTTTTATTTTAAGAAGATAAAATAAAAAATATATATAACATTTATAAGAATAAAATGAAAAGTTTATAACATTCAAAAGGATCAAATTAAAAGTTATAAAATTTAAAGAGATTAAAAACTTAATTTATTTTTTAAAATTATTATTTAAATTCTAAAAGAGAGAAGACACACTCTTCGAGAAAGGGGCGGTGCCCTAAGTGGGAGGGAAAGTGAGCGTATAAGAACGACACGACAGCGACCGATAAAAAGGTCCTTTGTGAGAGTGATAATATACTGAAGCGTCATGCTGTTGCCACGTGTACGGCCAAGGATGAATATGCTTCAACAACCCAACCCATTTTATTAAAATAATGCAAATTCGCTCACACATGCCTCCAATTTTCCCATTTTGCTTCCACGTGGAACCCCTTATTAATATCATCACCTTTTTTTATTCATTTCAATTTCTCTTCTTTTTTTCTTCTCTACCCACAAGCCCCATACATGACATGAGGATTTGTAAAAGTTTAAACTAATCTCAACAACTATGGAAAAATGGAATATACACCCTTTAGAATATCAAAGTATTTGACCACTTTTATTAGGATTATTTTCTTCTATTAGTTGGACTTATATTTATTACACTCCTTTTATATATATATATATATATATATATTAAAGAGAATAAATGAAGTAATCATAATTCTTCTGTCTATAATTCTTGAAGTATGGAGGACAACGACGGTTTCAGACTTTATCGCGAAAGGGATATTTGAATATTTAGGCTACCTTGCATTACAAAAATATTTATTAAGCCAAGAAAAATGACACTATCTAACTAAACTTTATATACTTGTTTATAGTGTCCAGTCTTTTGATTTTGAGTTATAACATGAAGTTAAATCAACGTAAGATTATAGTGCATGATTTATCATACATATTAATATGTTTTTTTTATCACAATTTTAACTATTAAATTTTTAGTTAACGACTATAACCACATTTTATACTTTAAAATGCACCCTCGTCTTAAGAAATCAAATGCCTTAATTAATGATAGGTTGAGAACCGCATTGTGTATGTATGTGACCATGGCAGGGTTATGTACCCATTGTTTGTTAGGTTGGGATTTAAGTTCGTTTAGTGTGATCAACTTAGAGTGTGCAAATAAAAGCTTTCAACTTTTCTTATTTGATTAATTTAAAATATATGATAAAATTCAACCTATTTAATGAAGAAGTATATTTTTCTAGCTTGTAACATTTAAGCTTATAAGTTTAGATTATTTTTTATTTCACTATCTTATCATAATTTCTTCTCTTACGTTCTTCTATGTTGTCTTTTTAAATTTGTTAGATAGTTTAATAATTAACTCAGAAAGCTTATCATTTTTCAACTTCTAGCTAGTTTATCTGTTAATTTTACTAAACACATCCTTAATGAGCATTTTCATTTGCCTATGCAATTACAACTTTGCTGTGCATAGGTTTCCATATCTTGTTAATAAATTAACAAGCTACTTGTACTACTTTTAAAATTAACACAAGCACGTAGCTTTAAAAATTTATCTTTTATCTATGCTAATCATCAGGAAAAATGAAAATAAATTAACAGTCTTCCTCATACATTTGTAGATTTTTATTCAGATATAGCCCATTCGCCAAGGTTAGTTGGTCAAAAGGTTAGATGAGTTGAAGTTGAATATTTTGTCCCGTTTTAATTGGGTTGTACATGATTGAGTACCAAAAGTCCACCCCGGTTACTTCAGAGATTTTGAAGATACAATGTTATATGACTGGTCGATAAAATTGAATACAAAGTATTTAATAATGAAATATTTACAAGAACGATGTGTGCCAACCAGGTAACTAATCTATAAAATTTTGACTTAATTTTCTTTTGTTTTATAAAGACTTCAAGACTACTAGTATACAGCAACTGATAATGTAATAAAATAGGGAGTTGCAAAGTTATTATAACCGAGAAAGTAATGAAATTTAATATGAGAACATTGTTTTCGGACAAAAATTAATGAAAGTAAATGAATTTTTATATGAAAACATTGTTTTGGAATAAAAATTAATGAAAATATTCGCAAGTTTAGAAAATATAAGAAAAAGAAAAATCAAAATAAACAAATAATCAAAGAATATTATTAAGCAAAGATACTTATAAGTTAGATGCTTCTGTTACATGACCATCCTATTTATAATTAATAATGTGAATACACAAAATTTATATTTATTATGTAAATACAAAATAAAAACAATTTTATCAAATAAGAGCAATAAATTTCAAACCTTAACTAAAATATTCTGCTGTGAGAGGGGTACAGACATTCCTTCTTGATAACTAACAAAGTCATTTTGTTACATGCTAGAACTAGTGCATTGACTTTTGTGGAAAGTTAGATACTGTTATTAGGTGTGAAAGTTCCAAGTTATGCATCCTTATGACAAAGGACTTTGATTATGTCTTACCTTTTATTTAGACTTTTATTGCAGTTTGTTTTTTGTTCTGAGGCTTTAAACAGCTGCTTTGTGATTGGCCCAGGTTGTAATTTCGGTTTAGATTAATTATTTATCGTCACAAACAAACATAAATTGAACTAGATAAAATTTGCAAATATAACTAATCATCCTTGAACAAATATGTGTTCCAAATGATTTTTCTTTTACAAGCTTTGGGGTATAGTAAAAAAAAAAAAAAAAGACCACAACAGGAGAAAAAAGAGTATGATCAGCATCAAGTAAAAGACGATGTTTCCTCTTCACTTTAGTCGGAAGATATTTCTTCTTCCATGTGGATCATCATAACCCTCGCTTAAGAATTAAAATGGAAGAGAAAAATGAAAGGTGAAGATTCTTCCTTTGAGTAAGGAATTTCTTACTTCAGGATAATATTACATTTCTCCTCCTTTTTGAGACAGCATCAGCATGCATTAGTGCTTACAAGACTAATTGCAAAATATATTCTATTACTAAACTGTAAGATCTATGAAGACGATACAAGTGGTTTAATTAAGCACCAGCAACATAGCTTCATTTATAGCCACCCAACTGCTCTGTGAAGTCTAGAATAAACTGATACACTGGTTAAAGGAGGGTGTGGAACACAGCAGAACCTAGCCACAACCTAGCAAGAAAAAGCATAAATCCAGAATCAAATTAACCTAAATTCGCATGATCTTGATTCATATATCAAGAATTTTCAGGCTTCTTGTTAAATTTCATATACTTCAATAGTAGAAAAGAAAAACATTTGGCTACACCACAAGTCAGTGGGTGCCAAAGTTGCATAAAAAGGAAGATGTTTTCTAACAGAAGATGCTCCAACTGAAGACAAGATTGATATAATGCGCTTTATTGTAAACAGAAGTTGGTAGCATAAATTGCCAAGACTTGCTATTTTGTGGAGGATTCTCATCCGCCCCCCAGATCTTAAGCAAACATATAAAGTCCCAAAAAAAGGCATAATATTAACGAATAAAAGAATAGGAACCTTAAAACCAGAAGGCCCCATATTAAAAATTGTAGTTGACTATGAAAGTTGAAGAGGATAATATGAATAAAGCAGAATATATTCATTGTTGAGGTATATGCCTAGTATATGAAATTGAAACAGAGCATCAAGTGGTGCAGACTGTTCTGATTACAATCTGAATACCAGATACTTCATAATCATAATGTTGAAACAACATAGCACATCCATAGTTTGTATTTAGGGTACTTGATTAAAAATTTAAAAGAATTCTTTGATTAATGATTGAAGCAAATAAATTGCTCTTCAATCAATTAAAACTACTTTTTACCAACAAATATGTTCCTATGACATTAGGGACACCCACCAACCACACTTGAAATTAATTCACTGACTCATTTCAACAAGAAGCCACTCAAGCAAATAACCTTGGGTTTGGTTGGTGGTTCTGTTTGTTTAAACGGATTGAGTCATTTTTAGTATTGAGTTCCTTTCTCGATGGATGTGGTATTTCAATAGTGTGACAGCAATTTCAGGGAAAGCAGTTCAGAAACAAATGTACAGCAATCATCCACTCAGTGTTACCAAGGCATATTCAAGGAAATAAGAAGACAATATTTAAAAAAACTAGAGGATATACCTGTTCTACAAATCTGATGGAGTGGGAACCGAGGAACTAATTTATTGTTAAATTAAATCTTTGGTTCCTTTTTTCTATTTTCTTCCTCCTTGTAATATACTTGGCAAGAATCTTTTTCCTCCTCAGCCAGTGCATCATCATCTATATCTATGCCTCTTGTATAGCAGAAAATACTAAATTAATCCTATGGACTAAGGTTTTCTGTGGTTTTAGTAGAAGGAAATTATACTACAAAATATCACTATATCACATAAAGCATAATGAACTAAAAAACTAAATAAAGTTACAAATGAGAATGGTAGAGAGATGAAGAACCGTTCTTGAAGGAATCCAAGCAAGAAATCTAAGTCCTTTACCTGCAGAGGGTGCCAAAAGCAGTTGTGTTCCATATAATCAAGACTGCAACCTTGTGTTGCTGGCAGAGAACAAGATCAATAATTACCCACACTGGACACTTACTATATCTTTTCTAGCGAAGACAAGTTATTATTTGAAAGAAACACCTTAATTTTTCATATTTAGACTCTTCCAGTGCCTAAATGGTTCCTCCACGCACACAAGTCGCCAACTGATTGCTTTATACAACCCACTTTTCCTCATCCATTTCAGGGATTACAATATCTTCCCTCATCGTACACTCATAATTCTTCTCAACTGGTGCCCCAGCCTTGGCAAATAGCTCAACCACTGCAGGCAGCATACCATAGTACCTTTTCAACTCATTTACCAAAGGCTTCCCAAGTTGCTGCTCTCGAACGTGATAGACATATACAGGAGGTACCAAATCATTAATTGTAGCCTCCTGCCATGCATGTTGCCCATCCCTCATCTGGTGTTTGTAAGCTTTACAGTTCCGTGCTCTATGACCTTTAGGTCCCACTTGTACTTCTGGACAATATCCACAAGTTTGGACAGCATACTTCTCCATAAGTTTTGAAGCTCCTGTGCGCATTTTCTCCCAGGCTGTCATGCCTTGAACTGCAATACCTACAAAGAACCATGCACATAGTAAACATAGTTGACAAAGGACTGCGTGTCTGAGAGAAAGGGAAAGAGAAGAAAAAAGCATTTGTCTTCATGAACCTTGGATATCATCAGAATGCATCACAATAGAATGTGTATCTTCATCCAATCTCTTTTTCTTATGCCAAAACCCATGAGCATCTATATCTTTGCCAAGAGAAAATCCCTTCGGAAATCTTTTCTCAAAATCAAATATTCTACCAGCCACACAGTAAACAGGGAAGGCCCTTCTCCTGGTAGGGTACTCAGCCATGTCAAAACCTGCCTGGACACACAATTCAACAATTGCTGGAATTCGGTCCACTTCAAGCATTTCAGTATGTGAAACAGCCCTCCCTATTCTATCATACAGATGAAATGACTCTACAAGTGGCAAAACATGTTCAACACCACCTTTGACCCAAATATGTTCTTTGCTAGATGGGCTGCCTCTAACATTACATGTTCTAATTTTATGTGGTGGATGACCAACATGTACTTCTCCACATAAGCTGCAAAGCATCCAACAGTTCAAACAAAAAATGCATATTAAAAAAGTCCCAGATGATGAGACATGTTTACATTCATTTAGAATACATCCTGTTCATATTAACAAATCCCCTAAACCCAATATACATTGAAAATTCTAATTATATCACTTAGACGACAAGTTAAAGGTACAAGTCATTTACAAAAATATAGGGATTGAAATAGGTTAGGTCACTTGTTGAGGGCTTAGAATTTAGGACACATTCGCCCTATGCCAAGCTAGGCCTATTGCTAAATAAGTCAATTTAGTTAAAAAATAAATATAAATAATATAATGATATTGTTGTTTTTGTTGAATTAAATTTTACTATTATATTTTGAGACTATATTTTTCAGTCTATTTAAAGACTTAAACTCACTGGCCAACATCAAAGTATAGGCTCACTAGCCTATTCAAAGGTGTGTCTGTAACCTCATCTAATAGATCTTACCATAAAGTACACTTCTAAAAGCTCTGGAGCCAAATGAATTTTAAAAAGGATAAGTCAAGCCTTAAAACAAGGCATATCAAGTAAACAAGTCAAGCTCAAGCCTATAATTTGGGAACTAGCCCTAAACTAGTCCAGGCTTAGACCTTGTAAGGCCCAGGTCAGTTACAAAATCACCAGATATAAAACAGGAAAAAAAGACTTCCAATTGGAACTCATATATCATACTAGAATAGAAGCTATAATAACCAACCATAATGAACATTACAGAAGTTGTGGTGTTACCTGCATGTATAAATAGCAGTGTAGTTGACAAGTCTTGAAACACTAGATAATAGTTCACATCTGGCAGCATAAACTTCATGAGCAATAGGAATTAGTTGCTCAACCAACAAGCCATTTTCAGGAGGTTGTAATGTAATCTCATGCACTTTTTGTCTCTCCTTTTTCTTCAGTCTAGCTTCACGCTTAAGTTCATTAAAACTTGTCACCGGTGGTTTTCTCTCAGACTTGTTGAGCTTTCTTGGCAGCTCATTGCAAGTGAACACAGTAGAATACCAAACACGGACATGTGTATTTACACCTCTGAGCTGCGCAACATGAACTTGCACAACTCTCTCTAGAACATTACCAATAGTTTGAACATGTCTTCGCAGCATCATTACTCATCAGAAGAGGGGGCAAATACACTGAAAAATATTTATGGTTAAATTTATATATTGTATAGAGAAACTGAAATTTTTGACATGGCCAATTTTCTTTCTTTCTTTTTTTCAATTTTCTGTGCTTATAAGTAATAGTTTATTCTATATGTTGAAAAGAAAATCACATAGAAAATTTATGACTTAAAAGTTTTATGTGTTGGCTTTCTAACAAACAAAAAATTATAAAATCTGAAGTTATGAACAGAACAGAGACATGACTTTAGCCAGGAAACAAACATTATACAAAGATATTCACAGAGAGAAAAAAAAAATGTAAACTAGTTGTGCACAATTCCTATAACACTCAGAAACTAGCAAATTGAATAGAACAAAGTCGAAACAACAATGGATCTGCACTAACCAATGGACTAACCAAAATCCCAAGCCACACACATCTCTGGAAAGAGAAAACTTGACTTTACCGCCTTAACATTCAGATCGAACCATATGAATGAATTCTTACGACGTGTTACCCTCGAAGTGTTTGCGAATGAATTCTAGGGCACGCTTATGCCCTTAGTGTTGAAGAGTAAAACTTGGGTGAAAACTGTGCCTTGATTTATAAGAAGATATTTTATAATTATTATCATTAATTTTATATGAATAAATAATAAAATTAGTTATTTATTTAAAAAATATAAATACTTTTTAATCTTTAAAATATTAAAAAAAATTACAACTATCAATCTTGGCTGTTAAAATATTTATATAAACTAAGAAAGTGATTAAACACTTCCTCATAAGCTTTATAAAAAAAAATAAAAAATAATTTATTTATAAGGTGTTTAGTAGTTTCAAATAATTTGTTAAGGACACAATGCAAATCCTTGTTCCTGTTATATAAACCCTTCACATGCCTGTAACTGGTACTTTACATACATAGTTTTATGACTAATTGCACCTGGATAGTAAAAATCTCGAATCTAACTAAACTTTTTTATGTCAACTTATGCAGGATAAAAAAGGTTAAGCTTTCCTTCTGTATATAAGAATTAGAAATCTGTTACTATGTATGATAATGCAAATTATATGAATAAATGTTCTGTTTATGCTCCATTTTATCATGAAGCAAATTATGATTATATGACTACACACCACTGTTGCTTGATAGATATTGTAGGCTTAGTTTTCAATTTTAGAATTGATTTGTATCCATTTTCTAGCATGACATCAATTATCCAATATTGCTGCTAAGGAGCATGATTATTAACATGTGAAATTCTAAGTGAATCATATGAAAATGATTGAATGGAGAAGAGAAAGCCAACTCCAAGTCTCCAACATTTTTGTACTTGGCTCAAACAAAGTGTTTACTTGCTAAGCTGCAAAGTGCATTATCAGCAGCTTGTTGTTGACCATCCTTGTTTATCCTACCCAATATGAAAAGGCAACAACATTTTATTCATCTTTCTTTGACAAGAATAGTGGCCTTAAAACTATGTAAATACATATGTCAATTTCTTCTGCATCTGAAATAACAATAAATGAGAATGGGATGGGTAGTATAGAATTAATTAGTAATACTAGACAATCTGAACTCCCAATATGTTGCTAATATGTATATACCCGGTTAACGTCGTGGCATCATTACAATGGCTTTTCAATTTAGATAAACAAGTCTCCTTCCATATATATGAAGATCCCTAACTTCTCTGTGAAAGGTTGCCAAAATATACTTATTTGAATAAAGTTGACCATAATTTAAAAAAGTATAAAAGACTCATTTTCCTTAAATGTATAGACAAATATATAAATTAAAAACACAATCAAATTTAGATAGTGCAAAGTACTAAGAAAAAAATTAAAAAATATATCATTGAATAATATTAAACAATGTTTGTTTATAACTGTACGTTAATTTATTTTACTGTTTTTATTTATTAGATAAACATTTCAGTTAATTAGTGATTCTTATACTTTTTCGTTATCCATATTTGTCATAAAAGTTATGTAATTTTTCTCTATTTTTGAATTATCTATTGTATTGTTGCCAATTAATAGAATTATATTTCTTACTCTTTAATATGCTAACGTACTTGTCTACTTTTATTTTCTGCCTTAAAATTAATAAATTAGTATCAAAAGCTTTATTCTTGAGGAATCTTGAGAGAAAAAAGAAATAGCATGTTTTCAAGTGAGGTAAGTGCTACGAAATACCACACTTCAACACCATAATGTCAACATTGAAGGAGATTAAAGTTTCTCAGCAATAGCATTGCTAATCTTCAACGATAAAAGTTATCAAGTTTAGGCAATACGAATGAAAGCTTATGTAGAAGCTTTGGATCTATGGGAAGCAGTTGAAGAAAACTACGAAGTTCTTGCACTAGCCAACAATCCAACAGTGGTTTAAAACAAGAATCATAAGGACAAAAAAATCTTAAGGTAAAGGCATGCCTTTTTGCAATAGTTTCATCAATGGTATTCACTCAAATCATGTCTCTAAAATTAGTCAAAGTCATATGGAATTATCTCAAATTTAAATATGAAGGAGATGATTGAATCAAAGGTAAAAAAGTACTATATCTCATTAAAGACTTTGAATTGCAAAGAATGGAGTTAAATATCATCAAAGTGTACTTTAAAAGGTGGGGCTAAGCTAAAAATAGTATCAAAAGCTTTATTCTTGAGGAATCTTGAGAGAGAAAAAAATAGCATGTTTTCAAGTGAGGTGAGTGCTACAAAACACCACACTTCAACACCATAATGTCAACATGAAAGGAGATTAAAGTTTTTCAGCAATAGCATTGCTAATCTTCAATGATAAAAGTTATCAAGTTTGGGCAAACGAATGAAAGCTTATGTAGAAGCTTTGTGATGTGATCCAGCCAGAGAATCCCACAGAGACACAGAGCTTAGAGCTCTTCCATGGTCCCATGACTAGGGCAAGGGCCAAGAAGGCCCAATTGGCCTTAACCTCTCTTATCTTGAGGCCCAAAGTGCATAAGGCTTGGGATCACATGTATTTTCTCTTTTTTGCATTGTTCATCCGTAGAATAGTTTGTTTTGGGTCTTGTATTTTGGCCATGGTCCTAGGAAGCCCATTGGGCTTTGGAGTGGAGTCTTTTGTATTTTTCTTTGGACTTGTATTAGGCCATGTTTTAGGGCATGTATTCAGCCCAAATCCCCATCCCCTTTCTTTTCCTTATTTTAAGGCCCATTAGAAACTATTTTGGGCCTTGAGTTAGCTTGTCTATATATAGGCTAAGCTCCTTTGTAATTTTCAGATTTTGATTCATTTGATGCATTTTTTAGCATAGTCTCCTCTTGAGTGAGTGAGTTTTCTCTGAATTTTCTCATTGAAAAATTCAGAACCATACTCATATCATGGATTCTTCCATGTGGTGAGTGTATTGGTGCTTATCTCCAATCTTTTGGAGTGGCGTGCTGCATTATAATTCCATTTCCTTACTTTCCACTTATTTTTTTCCTTCTTATTTGGTGCTGGATTCATGAAACTCTCCATACATTTGCTCAAAACCATGGCTGAAACATCTCTTGGACGATCTGCCTTTGGTCATTCTTGAAGGAAGCTTCAAGGATCACATCACTTTGGATCTATGGGAAATAGTTGAAGAAAACTACGAAGTTCCTGCACTACCCAACAATCCAACAGTGGTTTAAATCAAGAATCACAAGGACAGGTAAAGGCATGCCTCTTTGCAACAGTTTCATCAATAGTATTCACTCGAATCATGTCTCTAAAATTAGTCAAAGTCATATGAAATTATCTCAAATCTAACTATAAAGGAGATGATTGAATCAAAGGTATAAAAGTACTATATCTCATTAAAGACTTTGAATTGCAAAGAATTGAGTGAGGAGCTGGTGAATTAGAGCCATCATGTCTCCTAACATGTTAACAAACTTTTCAAAATTCATACCAATAAACATGTATACTATGTAGATACCGAATAATTCAATCCAAATTTTGTAAACCATAATAGAGAAAAGATGATAACAAAGTGGGATGAGTACATAAAGTAGTTACTCAAATAAAAACCAACTCTTATAATAAAAAACATCACATCACAGTAATTTCAAGAAGCTTTGGACTAATAAGTCATGTTTGCAGTAAATATTTCTTGATTGCCAAAACCACAAAAGCATGGATGGGAGGAAAATAGAGGAATCCAACAAAAATTTAAACAATCATTTGGTGTCAACCAAAAAGCAAAAGATCGAAACATATTAGTATAGAAGATCATAACCAATTATGCACAGCGCAGGTTGATGTAAGGAAGTTATGTAGTTGAATAGCATGTTTATGTCAAGCCATGAGCTTCACTAGGTGGAAACAGAGAAATCCAGCGGCACTGAAGAAAAGTAGTATTTTTGTAATCTCAGCTAATAGCTAACAAATTATGCTGATTTGAGTATCCAATTAATACCATGCTAACTTTCTCATTAATAGCATTCAAAAAGACATAAAACGCACAATTGTATCATGTACCGCTACTCTTTTGAGCAAAGAGTGAGAGTAAAAATATAACTCTTTTCTAAAATATTTTTCAACTAACAAAGTAACATTCTCAATAAAGATCGTAAGGTCAGAGATCTACCACTATTGAGGAACAAACAAACAAATCACAATACTATATTAATAACGTGTATTTTATCTTAAAAAATATTTAAATAAGAGTGGCTATAGACACTTAAGAGTGATAATAATCACTCCCCAAATCAACAACACATTTGGTTAAGGACAATACATGGTTTAGTTTGAGAAAATATTATTTTTTTATTTCCATTTCATATTTTCACAAATAATTACAAAGATTAAAATAGCTCCGGTGCTAAAACATTACTAACAGTCTGAGATATTTTTTTACCTTTCCTTAATTTTGTGCAAAACTTAAAACTCCCACCTTTTCTTTTCATGCATTGCTATTTGTTAATGTCATAAAGAAGAGAACTTTAATATTCTTCAGGATAAGAACACGCTTTGAACAAAAAAATGTTTAAGTAAACAAAAAAGTAAAGAAAGAAATTGAAACCTGGGTGGTTGACGAGGAGGAAGAAGATTAAAGGTGGAGGGATTAAGAGCGAAAGGTGTAGCAAATATGAATGTGGAACAACAATCGAATTCAAAGCCAATTCCAACGAGAGAAGAAGGAAAGTATAGAGGCAAAGAAAGTGTAATTTCGTAAATAATTGAGAATGTTATAAAGAATTGGGATTAAGGTTGGCTGAACAAAATTTGGGAGTATTTTCTGGGTCAGTGCCAATCCATGAGTAACCCTACCATGGCCTCATATATATTATGGGCTAAATAACTCGGGGTCAAATTAAATTATTTTAACTAATATTTCAATCCATGTGAAACCTCGTCGTAGCCCAAAGAGCGAGCACTATGGCACACGGCATCTTTGAAATCTTCAGTTCTGTCCCTTGCTTTTGCCATACCCCAAATCTGCTATCAATCAATTCAAGGAGCTTCGATTTCGCGAACGAACCCTAACTAAACGGTGGAAGAAGACGATGCCATAGAGCTTTAGTTTTTCGTTTGAAGACCCAAGCTATATCTTACAATGTTTCGAAAACTGCACCGCACGCGTCAATGAACTGAACAAGACAAGACACTAAATTTACCATTTATCTGGTTAACTGAAAATAATTAACAAAATGGATATTATATAATATATTAAATAATTTTAATATAAAATTATTAAAATTTAATATTTATGTTCATGTTAATGCAAATGTATATTTTATTTAATAAATTATAATAATTAATTTAATAATATGATGATGATAATTTGTATATGAATCATTTATTTATTTTAATAAAAAATTAATTTCATAAAAAATTGTCTTAACTCAATTTTTACGTTAGTTCTTATTAAATTTTAACAATATTTAATGGATATTTATAATTTGCACAATACTAATAATGATGAAAAGTTAGATATAATATATTTTGACTAAAATTTTTACGTTTAATAATAAAATTATGATTTATTGATGCTATATATTTAATGTACATTATCTAATAACTTTTTAAATAATTATAAGTTTAATTAATTCAATAATTAGTTTAAAAATAAAATAAATAAATATTAAAATTTAAATAACGTACTTACAAAAAATTTAAATATATAAAATTTAATATATATAACTATAAAAATAATATAAAATAATATTACATTTTATTTAATTAATATTACATTTTATAATAAGTTATTAAATAATATAAATATATAAATTTGACACCTTATATCAATAAATCTTAATTGTTAATAATATCAATGGATAAAATTACATTAAATCTTTAAATTTTAATTAAAAATATTATATATAATTTTTTTATCACATGTAATATTTTATAAATTTAAAAATTAATTATTATTATTAGTAGTTTATGTCATGTCTATCTTAATTAATAAGTAATTTTTGTAAGCTTGTGTAATAGATAAATAAATAAGGTGATTTTTCTTTTCACGTTCTTGCATTTGAGGTATATTTTTTGTTTTTTTAAGGTAGACTAATAGAAAGAGAAAAAAAATTCTTAAGAAACAAATGATATTTTTGAAAGTTCAAAATTAGTTAACCTTAATATAAAAAATATATGATAGATAGATGAATAAAAATAGAATATGATAAAAGAATGATAAATTCTTATTTCATTTTATATTTAATATATGTAAGGATAATAAAATAAATGGACTAAACTCTCAGTTTTTGTCCTTAACATAGTTAGTGTTGTGTATTTTAGTCTTTGAAATATTAAAAATGTCACATTAATTTCTTACTTTTATACTTGTTAGACATTAATTTTTCTCACAAAGAGGCACACAAAGCCAAACCCAAAAATCCCCTTAATCTTCTCCCTCTAAGTATGATGATACTAGATAATTGGAAAAGACTTTATTTAAATACTAAAACCAACTTCAAACAGTTTATAATCAAAGGTGGTGTTATTATGACTACCGTGGGACATGTATGATCCTGAGAGATATAATCTTTGGTAATTTCTTTAGCTAATGGATTTGGCCTGCAAGTATACATTTGAAAAGATGCTTAGGATTGGAGTAGAACCACCACTTAAGGTGAAGGGGTTGTGGCTTTTTTGTGGGCAAGAAATCTCAAAATTGAAAAAAATAGCATGTTTTCAAGTGCGGTGAGTGCTACAAAACACCACACTTCAACACCATAATGTCAATATGGAAGGAGATTAAAGTTTCTCAGCAATAGCATTGCTAATCTTCAATGATAAAAGTTATCAAGTTTGAGCAATACAAATGAAAGCTTATGTAGAAGCTTCAGATCTATGGGAAGCAATTGAAGAAAACTATAAAGTTTCTGCACTACCCAGCAATCCAACACTGATTTAAATTAAGAATCACAAGGACATAAAATCTTAAGGTAAAGGCATGCCTTTTTGCAACAGTTTCATCAATAGTATTCACTCGAATCATGTCTCTAAAATTAGTCAAAGTCATATGGAATTATCTCAAATTTAAATATGAAGGAGATGATTGAATCAAAGGTATAAAAGTACTATCTCTCATTAAAGACTTTGAATTGTAAAGAATAGAGTTAGAAATCATCAAAGTGTACTCTAAAAGGTAGGACTAGGCTAAAAAGCTAGACCCAACAACAACTAGTGGACTTTGAGCTTCATTAGATAAATTGGGTAGGTTAGAAATGGCTCTGGTTTTTTTTTTGTTTTTAATAAAAGTTAATAAGTTTATTTGGATTTAGGTGGTTAGGTTCAGGTGTAAACAATAAAAACCAATATGACTTGAACCTAACCAATTAAAATAAAATAATTTAACATCAAAGTGTACTCTAATCTCACATTTTTTATATTATTTGTGGCTTTGTGTGAAGTGTCACGACTTCCCTCTGGTCCTCTCTATCAACATGTCTCCCTTCCTAATCCTTCTTTCACTCATTCTACTACACCCACCATCTTACCAAGCGATCGCATTCCTTCTTAGCCCTCTCCACTTCTCTCTCAGCTATCTTAATCTTTTTCTCTATTTTTTATTTTATTTTTTCTCAATCTCTTTTTATCCATACCCATCTTTTTTTTCTTTTCTCATTTGTTGATCTCAACACCATTCTTTGTTATTGAATTTTTCGATATATAGAAAATTCTAAACATATCTTCATTGTTTGGTTGCTCTTTCATTGACCTCTTCATTGAGAGTTTTGTCAATTTTCTATTGGGAAACCTAGTGATTTGTATTGGTAAGTCAAACAACGGGTAAGTTATACTACTCTTTTAAGATTTTATTTTTAGATTATTTTTGTTGATCTTTCTAATTTTTAGTTTTGAGTTTACTCTTCTTTTATCTGATTTTTTTTGTTTTGCATGATAACAAAAATGAGTTGGACAAGTACTTAACTAAAGAGTATTTAGATGTGAATGATAAATTTTAAATACTTGTACGATAGAAACAAAATTCTTAGATTTTCTATACTCTCAGCAATGGTAAGAGATATTTAATTTTTAAAGTAAAATTAATTTGTTGTACTGTATCATTGCATTAAATTAGTGTATTTTAAAAATGTTTTAATAATATTTATTAATTATATTATATTTTGTAGAAGCTTTTATAAAATATTTATTATTATCTTTGACTTATTTTTAACAAATAGAGTTCATAATGAAATTTTAAATTAAAACTTAAAAAAAAATTAAATAATAATAAAAATATTGTTATAATATTTTAAAAAATTAAATATAAAATAATAATAGTAATTAATTTTAAAACATTTGTTGTATTTTTATATTTTTTATATAATAATTAGATTTTTAAAATATTATTTTAAATATTTAATATTGATTATAAAAAATAAAATTAATAAAAAAATTATTTGTAAAATATAATTATGAATTAATATATCGCAAAGGTTTAACCAGTCAAAACATAACATAGTATTTTCACACATAATATAAATTTAGATGAAAAAAAAATCTAAATTTAAAATACTAAACTGGTTATATAAATATAATTAATAAAAAACTAGTTCAATATTAATCTAATTTTTTAAAATCAATTTAACATTAATTATAGATTAAACTTGCATAACTGATTTTTTTTTTCTCATTCCTATCGGCTACCAATATCCATCCTAACGCAAAAGCATCCAAGAATTCAACTTTTTTTTTTTGTCCTTTTCTTTGATCCTCCAACAAAGTCTGCTTCAGCCAACTCTAGTAATTTAGATGATCGTGCTTCTTGATGAGTTGAGAAAGTTATTAGCTAAACCAAGTGGAACAAAATGAAGGTAGGTACAGCAAATTTTGAGGTTAAAAGATATTGCATCTCATCAAACTCATTGATCGTGTCATTAGCAAAAAATAGAAAGTTACAAAAGAAAATTACTGATCGTTTGTATACACTGAAACGGAAACATCGTTAACCACCAGGTACAGATAACTTGACTTTATAGTTTATAGTACATGAGTGTGAACAAGGTACATGAATTGATACAACATGATATTCGACATGGTTTGAGACTAACTGACACATGGCATGGCATGGCAAGGCACTAAAGACACAAGACTTGCACAGCTGCGAGCATTCATATCGCATAAATGCATGTCCTTCAACGTTGCTTTTGGAAATTTGTCCTGAATTTGATGTAGAGGGCGAACCAAGACTCCTTAACACCATTAGATCACATGCTGAGATTGTTCGACCATCCATTTACCCCCAAAAGAAAGGGTTTCATTGGAAAAAACTGTGATCTATTGCACTAGGTTATATATTCAACAAAAGAATGATTTGTAAATACAAAAACACTATAATTAGCAAGCCATTCAAGCTTCTTCTCCCTAAAGCTCAGACAATTTCTAAGTGCATGTACTTACATAATCCGGCACTGGAAGAGAAGATGCTAGCTGAAAGACTATCTATCCAGTCCTCATTTGGGTAAATCAAGAATTCATTAATGCTTGAAGACATCCATAATTCAACTCATGCTATTGAAAGCCCCTTTTTGCCAAAACCAGTGTCTTGCATCATCGCAGCAAACTCACTGTAATCAATGCGCCCATCCTAAAAATAGTGCAAAACACAAGTCAAATAAAGAAAACTAAAATATGTGTTGTCCATATTTGTTAGGGGATGTGAAAGGAAACAAAGTAAACAACTAGAATGCAGTATATTACATTATCTTTATCAATATCACTTATTATGTCATCTAGTTGATTATCTTTTAGGCCAAACTGTTCACAGGCTTGTTGGAGCTCATCCCGTGTAATGTATCCACTCCCATCTTTGTCAAAGTAGGAGAATGCTGCATATAGATGATCCTCCTTCTGGACCTTGTTTAGATGGATCATAGCTGCTATAAATTCACCATAGTCTATGGTACCACTGTTATCAACGTCTGCCTGAATTATAAACAATAATAAAAGCAAAATAATTGATCAGATGAAAAACAGAATAAAATCAATCATTTGGTGGAACAGAATAGTGCATAAATAGTTCAAGTCTTCAAGCCCAGTTCTGGTTTAGGGTATTGTTGTTTGAATAATGCTAGCAATTCACTCTTTTGAATACATTCTTCAACACACTTTTTGTGATTGATCAATTTTTTAAAAAGTCAAAAAAACTTTTAAAATGCGACCAATTTATCAGGCAAGTGCTTTGATTTTTTGAAAAATAGACCAATCACATGAAATGTGTTGAAGAGAGTATTAAAAAGAGTGTTTCTAGGATTTCTCTTGTTTTTCTAAAATGGGTTACATCCAGTCATTCATTTTGACGTATAAACGGTTTCTTATAAATACTAATATCTACCAATGTCTTTCAAATTATATTCAAATGAATCAAACCATAATCAATCACAAATTCTTTTGTACAAGAAGCATGCTTACATAGAATTGCCAATTTAAATAGTAAGCAAACACTTACTGCTTGCATTAACCAATCAATTTCAGAATCCTTAAGAACAGAACCAACTCTTTCCAAACCATTTTTCAGTTCCTCAAGAGTAATATGTCCACTATTATCTGTGTCTATCATTCTGAACATTTCTTTCAGTCCTGCAATTTCCTCCTCAGACAAACTTTCAGCAATTACCTGCCAAGGGATGATACAGCAAGTCATATACCGCATAATACAAATTTTCTTGAATAGAACAATTGTCTCCCATTGGCGAACTTTTCAACATAATCAACAATAGCAGCATCATTTCTTTTTTATTCTTCAAAGGACTAAGCTTCAATCAATTAAATCAAGTTTTCTCAATTTTTAGACATTATAATCTGGTCAACCATATAAGGAAAATTATATTTTAGCAATAAAATGTGAACCTGTAAACCTGTAATTGTGTAATATGTGCTCCAAGAAAACTAATTTCAGAGACTAAAGGAGGGAACCGTATCAGAACATAAAGATTATATAAAAGGTTGTCAACTGCAAGTGTAAGACACTAAAACTGTTACACGAAATATAGTTGTAATATCAAATAACTGGCAAACACTCACTCGAATGGCTATTTTTTTGAGCTTATTCATTGCAGAGAATTGCTTCAAACGAGACAGGACAGCAGAATCAAGTGGTTTGTCAGGAGCAACACCGCCAACCTGAACCCATGGGTGGCCTGAACATCATTGAGCTTAGCTTAATGTAGTTGTATATTAAAAAAATGAAGACTAATTCAATTTTGAAAAAGGAAGTAAGTTATAATTAATATTAAAAATAATCAGATAAGTATCATGATTACGTAGTCAATTAAGTAAAATAACAAAGATGAATTAATAGATCATGATGTTTATCTTTACAGCGCCATTCACCGTCTCTATTTTATGTTTGTTTTTATTATTTTTATTCTTGTCTCAATTCCTAATTTTTGTTCTAATAATTCTATTATTTTATTGTGTGTAATTTAATTCAAAATTGTTTAATTCAACAACACAGGTTGTGCATTTCAGATCAAACCATGAAGCATCCATCAAACATGCATACTCACAAAGAACTTCATGTGCTGTCAATCGCTTCTTAGGGTCCCTTACAAGCATTCTTCGAACAAGATCCTTTGCACCTTCAGATATGCTAGGCCAAGGTTCAGAAACAAAGTCAAGTTCTCCTTTCAAAACTTGCTCAAATATTCCCTGTTCCGTCTCTGATCCGGTCACCAAACACGTCAAACAATTATGAGTACATTGCACAACACAAACACGACTAATATTGCAAAGGAGTTGAAATTACAAAATCAAGTGGCACAGCATTCTCACCATCCCAAAATGGGGGAACTCCACTAAGTAAAATATAAATGATCACCCCAGCACTCCAAACATCACATTCTGGTCCATATTGCTTCCGTAAAACTTCAGGAGCCACATAATATGGGCTCCCAACCACATCAGTAAATGTTTCACCTGCAGTAATGAGTATTTTATCAGTCTGAAATTGAACAATCTAAATCCTAAAAAAATAGGAAAAGAAAAAGTGTTGAACACAGTTAAACAAAATGGAAGAACCCTAGTAAGTCAAGAGAACATAACTTTGATATTGGGTAACAAGATGTACTCAGCCTGCAACCCCTACTAAACACTTTCATGCATATTCAATATTTAGCTAATACGGTTAACCAATCATCCACTTTCTTTCACCACTGTAGAATTCTAAAACAAAAGCATTGTTCCACTTCCACAGTTATTATAATATATATTCTTCTTTTACAAGTATAATTCCTTTTTGTTGCTGCTCACTTGTATGATTCTTTAACTTCCAAGTAAACAACCTGTTGAGGTGATAAAATGCATATCTATGCATCTGTGGAGTAGTCATCCTACCACATCTAAACAAAATTTGAAATTGGCTTTTCCTTCTAGGCAATTTAATGGAAGAAAAGAAAATTAATGACCTGAAATTAGCCAGCTAAAATGTACTCATCAACTAAGAAGCAACTCTCATGAAGAACTACTTCATTCAAAATATTAATATTGGAAAGAAAAGTAATAGTAAAAGTAGCTAAGTTATATTGAATTGGGATACAACAATAACCAAGCCTTTTCCCCCTAGATGGAGTCAACTATATGAATTATACAATGCTACAATGTTTCTTATAAATCATGTCTATAGACAAATTATTGGATTGAGATCCGGTGGAAAATTGTGGAAGTTGAAACATTAAAATTCTTGCTTGATTTGACAAATGTTAAAACATCAAGCGAAAAATGCTCATGAGAACCAATGATCAAGGAACATTGCCTGTGTCATGTCTTTACTCTTGAGTTGTGATACAAAGGCGCCGAGACAAAACATATTAATAATTTCAAATAAATATAAATTAGCAATTAACTATGTAAACAGAAAATAATCCAATTTTCAACTTCAGCCGTGGATAGAAGTCAAGAGCAATAGATCATCAAAGTAAATAGAAAATAAAGAATGAAAGTATATGTGACTGCAACAAATTTTCTCATTTGTAAAACTAGCAATGTAACTTAGATCAATGCCATTTGTTTTATTATTTTTGCAATTGCAATTATGTGGGTAGGATAGAAGCACACAGTTAAACAACAAATAGATCATACAACTCTTTGATCCATTTTTACATCCATTCTCCATCCTCCTTTTATTTCTATCTATCTCTCTCTTTCTCTTCAATTACATCATAGATCCCATCTCTTATTTTCTCTGTCCTCTTTTTTTCTTTTCTTTCTATCTCTTTCACCCCTCCACCCATAAATGGTGTGTGAAATTATAACTTTCCTAGATCATAAGCATAATGTCTCTCCCAGCACTTATCATAATCAAACCATTAAGTGGGAATTTTTAAGAAATTCCACAAAGCTTATTTGAACATAGAAAAGTAGCTTGTGACCTACTTATACCCTTTCTTTTATCTTATTTATGTAAGTTTCTTCATATGTAATAAACTCTTATCAAAAAGTATATATTTTATTAAGCTATTTACTCAAACATGCTTCAAATTATGATTTTTAACACAAAATAAAAGAGGATATACCTGGTCTAAAGAACACGGAGAGTCCAAAATCTATTGTCTTAATGGCTGATTCCTCCTCATGATTAACGAAGAGAAAATTCTCAGGCTTCAAGTCCCTATGCATGACACCTAAAGAATGGCAAGCCTCAACAACACTAACTATCAATCTTGCAAGTTCAGCAGCTTTTCTCTCAGTGTAATGACCCCTTTGTATAATCCTATCAAAAAGCTCACCCCCAGCACATAACTCCATAACAAGATGCACTGCAACAGCATCCTCAAAAGCACCCACAATTTGTATCACATTCGGGTGACCAGCCATGTGATGCATGATCCTAATCTCTCTCCTAATATCCTCAACATCCTCTTGTGTTGTCAATTTCCTCTTAGCAATGGATTTGCATGCAAACTCCTTGTTACTCCCTTTCTGCACACAAAGAAACGTTGTCCCAAATTGCCCTTGCCCTAGCTTCCTCCCTAAGCTATAAAACTCCTTCATGTTCTCTGTTTTTCTACCCAACACAGAATCTACTTGAAGTCCCATGCTTGAAACTCTTTTCACATGAGTGGGTTTCTTAGCTTTCCCTGCATCACCACTGCCAGGTGTCGGTTCCTGGTCATTAGCCACTGGCTTAGCCGGTTTCTCCGCCTGAACCGGTTTAGTTTCCGTGGTTGTTATTTTAACCTGTTCGGGCGGGGTGTTCTGAACCGCCAAGGAAGGATCGGCGCGTGCATCTGAACCTTTGCCATTCTCCGGCGCCGGAGATGCGGTTTTGTTATCGGCGTTTGGCGGTGGAAGCCTGGGCTCCGGCGGGCGCGTTTTCCACACCGCCGCCGTGACGGATTGGAGAAAGCCATTTCCACCGATGTTTGGTCCCACGCAGTTGTTGCCCATCGACGTCGAAAATCCTTCACCAACGCGCTCGCTTCCACCCCCTCCGCGGCTCCATTGACGCTGAAATTTCGAGAGCCGAAAGAAACGTTAATTACTTCGATTCAATCGCTAAGATCTCAAACGGAAAACGATCCTCGAATTTTCAGATTGTGGATTCCGAATTGGAGAAGAGAAGGAAAAGGAAAAAGAGGTTAATTGAATATTGTGGAATTGGGTGAGATAATTTGAATTGGAGAAATTGATGTTGGAGAACTGAGTCGTGACTCGGTTGCGAAACGGTGTGAGATTGTGATTCAGAATTCAGAAAATGGAGAATTCAAATCAACATGATATGGCCATGGTGTCCAGCTCATGAAGCTTGTTGCGTACGTCAAGAGAAAAACCAGATCGCATGCACGCATGCAATAATAATAAACAAGCAAATATGCATTTTTTGCTTCGGGTAAATAATTAAGCTTCTTAGTTATAATAATCGAAGTTGAGAAAAATATATGCAAATTGAATAATGTCATTATAGAAAAACTAAAGACCGGTTTAGGAATAAACAAGAGACGTTGTTGTTGTTGTTAAATAAAACTAGATTATGAAAGCATTTCAATATATTCGTAGCTAATGGTATCTTGCATATGACAAAATCGATATTTTATTTTATTTTTTTTAAATTGTACTTATCGTTGTTTGATAGAATAAAAATTATTACTGATCATATTCATGATAATTTTTAGCAATTTCATTTTTAATATAAATAATTATATAATTGGTAAAAGAAACATCATCCATTTTGTTGTGTAATTTTTTTTATAATTTCAATAGAAAAATTGTAATATTTATTAACACAGTATTTATCACTTTAAATTTATTTTATTAATAACTCTAGTTTATTTTATTATTTTGAATAATTTAATTACAAAGAAAGTGAAAAAAGAAAGAAACCATTTTAAGAATAATTTTTTTGTGAGTGTCAAAAATTTATTTAATAGCAATATTAAACAAATTAAAATTTTGGGGAATGACCATTGCGTCCCTTAATTAGTCACTTCCTACCTAGGCCTCTAGTTACGAAATACACGATGTATTTATTATAATTAGTAAATAAAATTAAGTAATACCTCTTCTATAATTGTTTTGGAATCTAATTTTATCACATTGTTGTAATACTTTATGATAAATTAAAAAATATTTTTGAATCCATAAACTTAACTAGATGTGGTAAAATTTTAGACAAAGAAGGAAACATTAATGATTAAGAAAATTGTAAATAAATAGTAGGAGAAGAGAAGATAATAGAAGAAGATGAATCCTTGTTCTATTCAACTTTGAGAGTGGAATGATTTTCTTTTTCTCTTTATTCTCCTCCTTGCTTTAGATTCTCCTTTTATTTTTTTAATATTGCACATTGTCACTCTCTTAGAATAGGAGAAAGGTTACTGCATATACAAATTATATTATTTTAATGTGATTGGTAATTAATCACCTTTTTTTATTTTCAAATAATAAGGTGAAACTAATATGATAAGAGTGAATTAATTAAGTAGTATGCTAATTGTAACATCCTTATTTTGTTTAATATAATAAAAAAATAATTTCAGAATTAAGAAGAAAAAATTTAATTAAATTTATTTGCAAACTGAGTACAACGTGTAGAAATATAAAACATTTCATTTACTTTACTTAAACTTATAAAAACTTAAATGACAAAGTAATAGTAATTAAACAAATTTAAAAGGAAACATTGAAATAATATTAATACACATTGTTCTAATAAATTTACAAAAGTTTGACATTTGTAAAATATGACATCAAAATACATTAAAACTCATCTATATCATTTACAAAATATAAAATATAATAAGTCCTAATGAGTAGTCTATCTACTAGAGGATCAAAGACGATACTAGTCGTCATCTCCAAACCATCCTTCCATCTCTTCTTATCTCTTCTTGAGATATGTCTTCGTCTTCATTGAGGTCACCTTCATCAGCTACCAGTTCAGGGCCTGCGATCTGCTCGACAGTGCAATGGCTGGGTCTCCCATGCTGATCATGACCCAAAAAAGTGTACACATAGTTCCATGTATTTTATGGCCTGGTCAAACCTTTGTAAATAACTACACACACAGAATGGTGGATTCTACTATTGTCCAGGTAAATCTTCAAACTTAATGTATTCTCAATAATTTATATAAATATAGTTGTTTCTTCTTCATTTCTATTGATTTGGTGATTTCAATCCATGTTTAATGCTTGAATCTTTCTAACTGATAGCCCAGATCTGAATTATATCTGGAAAGATATTACTTAGTACTCGATAATTGGTTACTTTAGGAATAGATTTCAAGTTATCGATTATTTTTAAATCTTGATTATAGTGCTAGATAGTTCGTTAACTGCTTGAGGGATCAGCATTTAAGAAATTATCTTAGAAATATATTTTCAAGGAATTGAGATATATGACTTTTGTATTTTGCATCAATATCATTATAAATAATTGATATATTTATCACTAAATTACTGAAATATAGAGAGGGAGATAGATGAAATTCAATCCTAGTTTCTCTAATTGATTTTTACTACATTTTACATCATTATTTTACATTATAAATATCACTCAAATTTTATGAAAATTATATCATTTTTATTGTATATAAGCTCAATTAATTTTTATTTTAATAATTAATACATTTTGAATTACTCTCTGGAAACGATATCCTGGTACTTTAAAAGGTTTTTACTTGCAATAGACCCAGTATACTTGACGTATTTTTAAGAAAAAATCTCAACAAATCCTTAGTGTATCTCTAAACTATCCATACTTGTCCTTGTACTTTTCCTTTCTCATTTTATTTCTCTTTTCATATTTTTCATTTTATTTACATGTTTTTCATTATAGCTTTACTCCTCTCATTAGTCATCATAGCCTGAACTCCTTATTTTTCTACTAACATATTATTCATCCTTTCATCTCTCTATTTTGCTCAAGTTCATTATTACATCATACATCAATCAATCATTGTCGAAGGTTAGTCACCTCCAGACTCAGTCCATAACATACATGCATATATGCTCAAAATAAAAATTATACACATCATCAAACACCACAAAACATACTTCAATCAAACATATATTTACAATCAAGCATTACATCTCAGCATTTTCATGAACACAAATATACTACATTCTTAATAACGAGATAGAGTTCTCCTTATCTTGAAATGGAAATTTAGTAAAAGGTTTGCAAGAGATCTTACTTAAAACGTTGGGTTCTTCCTAAATATCACAAGAGATCCTTTTTACAGGTGAAAAATAAGGAGAACAACCAAGGAAATGGAGAACCAAGCTTCAAAGATCTTACCAAATAGCAAGGAGAGTGAACTCCCAAGCTTGGATCAGAGAAAGATTGAAGCTTTCCAAGAATTTTCTAAGAAAAGGAGGAGAGAGGTCAGGATAAATAGAGAGGGGTTGTAACTTGGATTATAATCCAAATTTTTTAACTTGAAAACCCTTAAATACTCTTCAACTCGCGACATTTTCACTACAGCGAAAGATTCTCGCTATAGTAAGTCATTCTCTTGCTGCAACATAAAAACTAGACATATTTTCCCTCGTTGTAGTGTAGCGAAATCTCCTCGCTACAACGAAAAGATCCTTACTACAATGAGAGATCTTACAACTTACATACCTAAAATTCTCTTAATTTTAAGCAATATGTATCAATAATTATCATACAAAATAAAATTAATAAATAATAAAAATAGAGATGTTACACTAATTATATAACAAGATGATTCAAAAACAAAGTCAATTTAGCTCACTCGACACTAGATGCACAAGGTTTAGAAAGTGAGCTACATGTCAAATGTGTCCTTATCTATTGCCTATCAAGTTCTTAAAATATAAACACTTTGTACACTATCTTAGTCTAAATTCTCATAAGTCACATAGTTCATTTAGTTTTCATGCTGTACAATGTTACCAAGACAGTATGAATTTACTAAATATTTTGCTATTTTTATTTTTTATTAATTCTTGAGTGATGATTAAATTTCAATTCCAAACATTAATCTAGGGTAAAACATGCTTCATGATTATTATACTAAAATACACACATGGATTTTTTTTTTATCAAAAGTTTTGTCTAAATTTTACACTTTTTATTACATCATTCTTCATATTTTTATTTTGATTTTTTTTTTTGTTTTCTTTCCCTTTTTTAATTTTTTTTTTAAAAACGTATGTGCTCATAAGAAGTAATTTATTTAAAAGGAATTACAAGAAATTTTTTTAGCTAAGTATATCCATTCCCTAAATTTATTTGAATTACAAAACATAATATAACTAAGAGAAAACATTCTTTGTAGGAATTATCAAAGTTATATTAGGAGTAAATTGATATTTTTATATTATATAAGTGATAGATAGTTAATAATTTTTTCATTAAAATAAAATATTGCATTTTACTATAAATTAATATCTATCTTTTAAGTGAATTATATTTAATACTTTAGTTTTTATCCCTATAATTTTATTGATTAAAATTTAAAACTTTGACTATTTAGATATTAAAATTGGACCCCTCATCCTACTTTCTGTTTAATAATGAATAGAGACATCAAATATTCATTATGTGACTTCTCTAAATTTTGATAAAAGAATAAAATGAATCCTTAACTTTTTAACCAATAAAAAAACTCCCTAATCATCTTTAATTCTCTTCATCTATTTGAATTCGCTTGTTGATAGAATTTTTTTTTTCTTCCTCTACGGTGAATATGCGAACAGCAATATACTCTTTAATGTATTATTTTTTTAATTAATCATTTTTTTAAAAATATTTTATTTTAAGAAATTAATTAATTTACAAAATAAATATTTTAAATATCAATTACTTAATATGTGAAAGAGTATTTTTAAAAATTATATTATTAACATTTTTCTATGAAAAAATGCAATTAAAATTGAGTGTTTGATAATTTCAGCTAGTTAAAAGTTTATTTTATTAATTGAAAAGTTTGTTTAATAAAAATAACATTGTTTGGTAAAGTAGCTGAAATGAGTATCTACTAGTGTTTTTATTCTCTATCACTAACTAAAAGTGATTTTTGTCATTTTGTTATGTATTATTTATAAGTAATTCCTTTTTTACTCATTTAATTTCTTTAATCTTATACTATTTTACTATTGTTAAATTGAAAAGGAAGGAAATATCTCACGAATAATGATAAAAAATGTCACAACATTTATTATTTAAAAAATAAAAATTTGTTAAAGTCTTGAAAATGATTATATGTGTGTTCGTATGCATATTAAAATTTAAACATGTTTATATAAAAATTGTTATTTTTATATTTTGGAATAATATTCTTAATTTCAGTTTATTAACGTATTTGTAATCCGTTAACATATTTTATAAAATCACGGGGTAAAACAATAAAATTGTATTCTTTTTTTAATAGAAAGGCTTCGTGCAAGGACAATGCATTTTTTCCCTGGTCACTAATATACAAATTATTTTATTTGACCAAATAAAAATGCGTTTCCCTTTGTAAATTTTTATATAGTTATTTTTCTTCAAACAATTTTTTTAAAAAAAGAATATAGTATTTATCTGGTTTTTCATATTTTTTAATAAATCATGATACGAAGGAAAGTTATGCTCTGGTGAAAGCTTTAATTAAGGAACATGTTTCACATAAGACATTTATAGAGAGATTGTAATTGTTCTACTAAATAGACTCTCATATCCAATAAATATAAATGAGAATTGAACTTACACCTCCAACTTATACCAAAGAATATTCCAAGCAGAATTGTTAAATTAAGACAAAACTAAGGAAAATTTAATGCTTTACGATATTATTTTGGTGAAGATTTTAGGCAAATGTGATGTATTATTTCAAATTCCTGAAGAAAGGACTTTACTTTTCATGTGAAATATTTAACTTTATTTGTGATAAAAAAAATAAACATCATATTATATATAAATTTTTTTAATTACATATAAAAATTTATGAAATTTTAATTCCAAAAAACTTGGCAATTTTTAAATTTATATTTACTTTGGGTGATGCAATAGTACAAGTTTTTTTTTATTTTTTTTAGTTTTGTGATTAAATAAGGTAATATAATTGAAAGATCTATAATGATTGTCTTAAAAGATAATGCTTTTTCTTTTTCTTTTTCTCAGATTCCTCTTTGATTTGTTGTGTGTAAAGCTCTTGAAAAGAGCAATGATAACATGAGACAATATAATAATGTAAAGTGGCATTGTGTATTGCTTACTAAAGCTAAAGCTAACTTATTTACAGTGTTCTTTTGCATTCCTAGGTACACTTCTTGTACTAAGTTTATCTGAACAAAGAGTAATACAGTACTTAATTGATTTCTAAATTGTGAATGCTGATTAATTTAGTTTTTAAAATCATAATGCTATTTTAGTACTTAAAATTATTAAGCCACGGTCTCTAAAATCATAAAATAATAGTCATTTTGATTTTTAAAATTACAATGCAAATATAAGAATTAAAATTTAAATGACACATGTGATAATTTTAAAAATTGAATTAATTTATAATATTTATATTTTTAAAGACTAGTTTAATATTTATATTTAATATATTATATGAATGCGTAAGTAAATAATACCGAGCTGAATTTTGTTCTTGGGACAAAATAATTAATATTTTTATTATTTAAATATTTCAAAATTAATGTTGTGACAGAATTGATAACTTGTAATTACAAAATGATAACACGTTACCAAATTGAAAACTTGTATTAAAGTTTGTAAGATTTTAGCAATGCATTCATGAGTTATTGCATACAATTTAATGATATTATTTATGAAACAAAAATAGAAAAATAAGATTCGATAAGAGATGTCGTTTTATGTAACATTCTATTATACCACCCATTTTTTATTTGAAATTATGAATTTGCAACAATCATTGGATTAGATAAAATGGTATGTTGAACAATGCTAAACAAAAATATTCACTGCACATTATGCTAGTCTTACAATGTTGCAAAACAGATAGAGTATCAATATTATTATATCCCTTGCAAACACATAAAATCAATGAGATTATATTACTGCATGTTGACAATTTTGATATTCAAAATATTAATACCTTGATGTTAAATCATGTCATAATAGTTAAGAAGCATAGGCAACGAAACTTAATAAAAAAATTTGTAATGGAAATAAATGTGTGACATATAGAAGATTTATATAAGAGAGGAAAACAAATCTTTCAAGTAAGTATAAAATAGAGAAAAGAGGTTTAGAGACTAAATACTTGAGAAGGTCGATCAATGGTAGCATTCAACAAGTATTACAAATGGAACAAGCATGTGATTTTTCAAGTTCATTAGATATTATTAATTGTATATATGCATTGGAAGTGAAAAATGACCTATGGTAATATTTTTTATAATTCTTAGGATAATATAAAAAATGACATCTCAACAATTAGATTATCTAGCAATCATCGTTCCAATTTTTCAACTTATTTACAAAAGTGAGATGATCTTGCAACATAAAGCACTAATTCATCATAGAAAAATTCATCGTTAGCTTCAATTAAGTAAACTTGATAAATTATATTTGAAAACATTTTAAACAAGAGAATAACAAAAGTCAGATGTTGTCACAGTTAATGTTGCTTTTTTAAAAAAAAAATAATTAGTAGACGTTGTTATATTTTAAATGTTTCAAAATCTTATTTCATTAAAAAAAAGTTAAAATAAATTTGTCAAATTTTCTATATTATAATTTATTTATGTCAAAATTAGAATAAAATAACAATTTTAATTTAAAATTAAATTAACCATTGAGAATATATAAAAACGTGAGCTAAGTTGTGGGATCATTTAAAGAAAAAAAAAATAAGTTGCATTATTGCAAAGAACTAAGAGGTGCATAAATTGTTAAAAAATGTATATTTGTGAAACTTATATAAAAGTTATAAAATAATGCTCAAACAACTTTAATGTAGTTTCATTAATATGGATAATTTAATTTTAACTTTTAATATAAATTTAATTTTGTCCAATTCCTTGACCTAAGGTGAGAACGAGAAATGTTCTGAAGGTGATATTCAACTGTTGATGCAGTGGGGATCATGACAGAGAAGAGTGTTCATACAAAAAACACTTTAAGCTATTGACATGAGTTAATTGATTGACATAACTTGAAAGATGCTATTTGTCAAAGCCTTACTTACTAAGAAATAGGTGAACAGATATATTATTAATTGAGGATTAAATGAGTTATTTAAGCTAATTAACAAAAATAGGTTTAAGATAACTCTATCTAAGATTTATCAGTTTTGATAATAATAACAATTTTGGCCATTTAACCATAGTCTATTATATTAATTATAATCAATTTTATTTTTTTAATTTATTTATAAGTACTTATTAAAAAAAATTCTATATCTAATTGAAATTTTTTTTCTATATCAATTCAATACCTTTTGGCTTTTGCAAGCTGGCTAACAAATCTACCGATTCTCTCTCTCTCTCTGTCATTTTCTTTCATTTTCATATTCATATTGAAGCTCAAAAGGGTACCCAAAAAAATTGAGAATAATAAAATTGGGGTACAAAATTATTATTGTCACATTATTTCATGGTGAAAGAAGAACTTCATGATCGAATGGTGAGACGGAAATACCCCTGACTAACTCCGGCGTCGTTTCGGAGAAGTTTCCGTCAACGTACGCCACCGTGCGTAAATGATGTGTAATTGGGTGAGGTTGGTATTTATTATTTATTTATTTTCAATAGTTTATATAAATTTTCGCAATAAATAATTATTATTGGTGCCCAATCTTCCAGAGTTGCAGTGGGCCAAGGCGACCAACATTCTTTTTATATAAAAATTCAAAATTTCATATATTTTTTTAATTAATTCAAATTAATTAAAAAATTATAATAGTTCTGTTTGGAATTGGTAACAAAATAATTCAAATTGTTCATACAGAGCCATGAGTCATGAGTGTGAATAGTAGTAAGTTTCTGCTTTTCCCTTTGATGATGGGTTTATGATTGACTGATTAATGAGGGCCTCATTATTAGAATGATGCTTAATAGATTCTTATAATCGAAATCCAATCAACGAGGGAGATTAAACGGAATGAAAGTTGATGTTTAATGAGAATATTGAACACTTGAATAAAAATTTTAGTTAAATTAAACTGAACAATGTTTCTCTGAAATTAACTTTTCTAGCACCCAGTTATGCTAAACCAATTAAAATCAAGATTTGATCTCATAATGCTAAAAAGGGAGAGGTCAAATTTGCAGAAAATGAACAAATGGTTAAAAGAGTTAAGAAGCTGTAACATGTAATAAACACCATTAATATTTTAGTTAGTATACCTAAGATTGCATTCATTAATCATCATCCCTTCCTCGCTGTCCTGCATTTTATTGCTGTAAACGAAGAATATTTCTTTACATAAAAATTAATCATATTTTTCACTCCATCCGTTTTAAATTAATTAATTTTAAGATTTTATGCAAAAATTAAAAACAATATATATTGTAATTAATAAAATATTTTTATTAGTTACAATATTCATTACACCCATTATTTACTTAGAATAAAATTAAAATAGAAAATCTTCTTATTAAAATCTAAAAGGTCATTCAATATTATTTTTTAATTAAAACGATGCTTAATTTGAAAATGAAGAATAATTTGTTTACCTTTCTTAGATACACTTTTTTTTTCCAACACAAGATTCACAAAGCTTTATAAACTACTAGTTTGTAATGATTAACTGAAATCACAACTAGAATTATAAAATTCAAAAGTGATAATGGAAATTACAAAACGAAAAATTGTAAACGGCAAAATGCATGATTGAAACTCACTTTGAACTAATTAATACTATACATTGACAATGTTTTAAATATTATAAATTCTGTTCACATTAAATTTTAATTAAAATTAACATTTTATTTCACTAATCAATACATATATTCTAGTAGCTGATATTAATAGTAGTTGTCGAGATAAAATGTTAAGAATAATGTTGATTTAAAATTTGCTGAATTGATTATTACGATTTTTGCTAAAATAGGATATTAAAAAAGGTAAAGGAAGTTGTAAACTCCGACAAAGTTCCGTCGACCAGGTCACAGACTCCTAACAATTTTCACCGTTCATTTTTTATTTTTCTCTCTCTTTCTCTGTTCTTTTCTGTGTCTCTCTCTCTCTCCAGGGAGAGAGATTGATCAGCTACCCAAAAAAAAAGAAGAAGAAAAATCAGCTAACACGAATCCGAAAATCTATAATCCTAAATAGACGACACAGACACAGATAAAACAAATTCGAAAAACACATTAAAAAAACAAATTCGAGAGGAAGAAAAATATCTAGGGTTTCCAAAATAATAAATTCCCTCTTTTTCTTTTTTGGTTTTTGTTTTTCTCTTTCAACTTTCTTTCCCACCAAACACCGTTCCCGCTCCTGCATTCTTTCATTCCAAGAAAGCGAGGATTCAACTGATTTCAGATTGATAGCAGCCGGTGGTTCCTTTTTGTTTTTTCGGTCCAATTTTTTCTGTTCCTAATTTTATCCGGCGAGGGTGAATTTTCCGGGAAAATTTGCTTGTTTTCTCTTCCCTGCGACCTTCGCCGCCGGCTGCTATTGGTTTGTCAACGGCAACTTCTTCGAGGTGGGCTTTTCCTTATTTATTCATTTTCCCTTTCTTTTTAATTGGAAGAAAATTTTTCGTCTTGAATTTCACGGGTTTTAGAAAATTAGGTTTCGTGGTAAGCTTTAGAGGTTGTTTCTCAAAAGGGGAATTCAGAAAGGAATCGATTTTATGTTCTGGGGGTTGAAGTTTTGTGCTTTGGAATGTAATTAGAAAAGAAAAATCTTTATTTTTTTTGTTGTTGATTGTTTGTCGTTGTTGTTATTTGGGTTTCTTTTTGTTATAGGTGTTTTGTCTGATTTGTTGATCCGGCGGAGAAGGTACTTGGCAGAGGCAGGGGAAGAGAATGGTTGATGGTGTTGGAAGAAAGAGAGAATGTTATAATTGCAAAATTGTAATTCATGAGATCTTCTTTAGCTGATTTTTTTATTTGTTGAAACGTTGTTGATTTAAGTTGTTCAAGGGTTTTGAATGCATTTTGATCCATGGATTTGGAAGTAGTTCCATCTTCCCGGGATTTGTTGAAATGTTGCAACTGTGAGTGTAGTTGCTCCTTGCTAGCTCAATCATCCGGCACTTGGATGCGTTCTGTCAAACGTAAACATGATGAGTTCAAGCTGGATAACCCATTGCCTATGCCTGCATTTGCGCGGATTGAAATCGAGAACGAATGTGCAGCCTTACGTGAGATGGTTACCATGCAGCAGAAAACTATTCAAGATTTGAATGCTGAATTGGAGGAGGAGAGGAATTCTTCATCCACAGCTGCGAATGAGGCCATGTCTATGATATTGAGGCTGCAGAGGGAGAAGGCAGAGGTTCAAATGGAGGCACGGCAATTCAAGCGATATGCAGAGGAGAAGATGACACATGATCAGGAGGAGCTTCTATCTTTGGAGGATTTGTTGTATAAGAGAGAACAGGTAATTCAGTCACTTACTTGTGAAGTTCAGGCTTACAAGCACAGGATGATGAGTTTTGGCCTCACTGAGGATGAGGTAGACAGTGATCGATTTGAGCTTCCGACTTATGAATACCCTCCTTTGAAATGTAATGTGATGCATGGTGCTATGGATGCTGATAATGATGACACCGATATTGAGAAGTATGCATTTGGTGAAACTCCGAGTGACCGTTTGAGGAACTTGGAAAATAGGATTTCTCAAATGGAGAAAACTCCCACTTACAGCCAGATGGATGGAGATTTTACAGGAAAAAATATTCTAGAGAAAGTGATTGTTGGACAGTCTCCAAGTCGGACTATGCATTCAAGGAAATTTTCCTGTGACTCAACATCATTTGGTGGGATGGGTAAGGAAACAGGTCCTGAGTTTGTGATGGATTCTCCCAAGGTCAATGGTAACTATAAGAAAGATTATTTTTCACAGTCAGATGACCCTTCCAATTTGAAGAAGGTAGATAATGCTTCCGAAGGTGATGATATGAGTGACAGAATTTATACAATTGACTCTGTTCATTGTGGGGCACCGTATAATGGTTTCACAGAATCCAAAGCTGGAACTGGTGGTTTTGAAGATTATGCAACTACTCCAAGAGAGTCAGGGAACCATACTGATTTTGAGGATCCCTACATAAAGAAGCTTTACATGAGGCTTCAAGCACTTGAGGCTGATAGGGAATCAATGAGGCAGGCGATCATTTCAATGCGCACTGATAAAGCACAACTTGTGTTACTGAAGGAAATAGCTCAACATCTGTGCAAAGATATGTCACCACAAAGAAAAATTGCAAGGAAGCCATATTTTGCTGGCAACTCTTCATTCTCGTCAGTTTTCAAGGTAATTTAAAATTGAAAATGGTTACTGCTAAGATATGTGTTTCTGCCATATCTGATGGGGAAGGGGAAGGGCACATCCTGTTTAATCTATCCATCTTCTACGTTTTATCCGAAGCTTGTGTGGAGATAATCTATTGTTACGTCATTCTGCTTGTCATGGTTGGCCTTTCAGTTAAAGATTTATTTCAAGTGGTTTTCTGCTAACCAAGCTGGCTTTTCCAAGTTTTTGAAAATTCCTTAGAAGCTAATTTATGAAGTCAATTAATGCATGAAAAAATATTATTTCATTTAAGAGCAGAATAATTCATTGGGACTGTTTCTCTGCTCTCTCAGATGTTGCATTTTCCCTCTTTGTAGTGTTCTGTTGTTATTCTAGTTCTAGACATTACCTTTGTGCGCCCCCCCCCTCCTAATAAATAAATAAAAACAGATCCCATGCGTGTGCAGCTAGTTTTACTGATTGCTTCTTTTTGTGTTCAGTATGTTCAGTGGGTTTCATCACTTGTTTTCTGGAGAAAGAGAGCACGTCAAAGCAAGTAAGTGTTAGACTACATTTTGTTCTGATTGCTTAAAATTTACCTTTTCCTGATGCAAAATTATTTGTAATTCTGGCGTTGTTTTTAAGTGTGTGTTTACTGAAGTGAGAGCACAATAGGGCATAATTCTGACAACTTTACTCAGAAATCATTTTAAAGTGAAGGCAGTTTTGAATTCCAGTGGCCTTTGCTAATAAGGAATAACTCCTACTATAAAATATTAAATATTGAGTCATATCTTTATCTTTGGAGGTTCACGATTTGCCTATGAAACTTTATTGCAGCAGGCTTGGATTATTGAGTGTACTTGCATTGAATTTTGTGTTTGGTCTAGCTTTTTATTCTGAGCTTTTCTTCTCGTTAGAAAGAGAAGAAAGAGAAGCTGGATTAAACACAATTTTATAAAAGATCTTAAATTAAGGTAGCTATTCTTAATGCATAAAAATCGAAAATAAGAGCTTCTGTTGAAGCTATTTCAAGGAGCTTCTACCTTTAAGGAGACGAGAAGTCCAAAAAAACCCAGTCACACTACCATAATCATAAATTCTCAATCTCTTCTCTACAAATTATTTTCTAGTTTGTAACAATGTCAACATCTAGTCTTTGAACAGTATAGGAAATTTTTTGTTTCTGGGAATTGATTAGTGCGTACCGTTACAGTTCCCTCACCGCTTATACATTTTATTCAATTAGCAATTCCATTTTGATGATGTCTGTTAATTATGTATCCTGGTTTAAAAATACACATGCCCTGTGAAACCACCGTATAAAAGATATTATTAGCAAATTTCATTGTGATGTCTGTTAATTATGCTATAATATTTCTTATAGAGTGGTTTCATAGGTTATGTGCAATTTTTTAAACCTGTAAGTGAATAAAAGTATTTGTTGCGGATATCCTTGATCGATGATCGCTAACAAGAAACTATCCATTATCTAAAATGCTTTTTACTGCAGGTATATGTTCGGGCTACCGGCCGAAAGTACTGGTTTGCTGCTGCTGCTGGACAAGGGAACACGGGCAAGGCCATGGAGATGTATTTCAAGTACACAAGTGGGAGGAGAATAGTTTCTCGATTCTCTTGTCAAATGCGGGAGCATCAAACATGAATTTTTAACACTACTACGATGAGATTTTTTGTCTATTCCCCATGGATCTTTCTCCCAAAAAAGTGGTGTGTTGTGCAGTGTTCTTTTATTGCTTTTACGTAAAATTGAATGTAATTTGTTGGTTGATTCGTGAAAACTTGGATATGATATGACATACAAGCATTCTCACTCGTAAGGTTTGTTGGAGTTGAGTTCAGGGTACATCTTTGGACAATCTTCTCTTGTATATAACGTTTTGCTGCAAGTTTACTCACGCTTCAAGCAATGTCTATTCTCAATCTCAATTTTACTGAGTGCAGCTTTGTCAGTTTAGTTTTGCACATTCAAATGTACCTTCTATAACCTCCCGCAGTCAAATTCTTTGTTCTGAATGGATTGTCTATCATATTATTTATTATTAGCTCTTTTACTTTTATCAAATTGTTGTATAATAATGTAATTCATTTATTAAATTCATTTGTTTTAATTAAAGATGTGCCCACTCTTTTCATTCTACCAATAATGTAAATTGTTCGACTTTAATTATGTCTATTTTTTAGGCCAAGGATCAATGACTGGAGAAGCATATATTTTACAGTTGTGTCATTTGAAAATATAAAAAATGAATTGGTTACGCTTAAATTTTATTTCACACATTTACTTCTTTTGTATATACATATCTTAAAAATGCACCAAAATACAGGCACAAATGTCTTTTAGGTGTTGAAAAGACATTTCTCTAAGTTTTATTTAAGGGTATAAGTGGATACGAGTTTATTTGATTACCTAATAAATTTAATTCTATTCAAACGCAAAAATGTGGATTGGTTTAAATTATTGGTTTGGCTTGGTATGTTTTTTCCATTTTCTTTTTGTCATTGGGGAGGGAGATGATGGGATTGTGAGAATTTGGTAGACACATGGTTTGAATTACCTCCAAGTACTACTTTTGTTTTTCTCGTGAAAATTAGTTTCATTAGATAACAGTGAACAAACCTAAATGTTGTGCAAGGCCCAAGACAATACAATACCATTACCATAAAAAAAATACCATGAAGAATCGATAGGCTTGTCTCGTCATCACGTCTACCCTAAATTTGAAAGTGGAATGCGTTCGGGTATTTGATTTTAAGAACAAACCCAATTAATTAACAACTTCACCCTTACTATTTAATGTTTAACATTAGTTTCTAGTTGTTACTTAGCACAATAACAACATTTAAGCAACTCAATAACATATATCATATAAGAGTACATAAACAAAGCACATCATTTTTTTAAAATATATTATCTTTTCTGATATTTGTCAATATATTTTTTAAAATTTCTCTCTACTTTCTTTTTAA
The DNA here is from genome assembly GCF_003935025.1 of Abrus precatorius. NCBI lineage: Eukaryota > Viridiplantae > Streptophyta > Magnoliopsida > Fabales > Fabaceae > Abrus > Abrus precatorius. The sequence goes on from NW_020874417.1 coordinate 6,902,645, forward strand.
AAAATAGATCGATAATCCAAATCAAACCAACTCGACCATAGATAATTTAGTAAAATGACACCAAAATTGAACCAAATCATATTAAAACTTTCTAATCAATTTAGACACATTTTTCACTCAAATCTAATCCAATTACACCACTAATTTTATGTTTGCTTACATATTCGAACTTTCCTTTCTCTCGGCAGTGAACAGATGGATAAGTGGAACAGAACATTGACCAAGAGGTATCTGGAAAACGAATTTGCAGCTGTTCTTTGCTTTCCATTCCCTCGAAGTTGACAGCAAGGATGGGTATGCGAGAGGTTTGCACCCTTTTGTTTGGCATAAACTTTGACAAAAAACGAGAATGGTTGAAGAAATGTCAGTTCCTCAGCTATGTAAATTTAAATTTTATTTGAGACAAATGAAAGGTTAAGAATAGGAGAAAAGAAATGACATATTTTAGCCTCCCTATATGTAGCAGCAGAGTAAATTGAGTTTTAAATTGTAGTAAGCAAATGTAATTGTTACAGTAGCAGACCACATCATATGTGTTTGTCGGCAATTTTTTAATTATATTTGAAGTTTTGAAAGTCTCTACTGTTATAGCTACAACTGCAATCATAGTTTATAATTACAATTATAACTGTAACCTCAATTTTTTGTTATATTTAATGTTTTGAAAGTCTTTAAAATTAATGCTTAACGTAGCAATACACTCAAATTTAAACTTGAGATTATTAATAAAATTAAAACAACTTTATGTCAATTAGTTTAATATAATTATATAAATTTAACATATAAGTAGGCGTAACAATGTTGACTCAACGTAAAACAATCAACGTACTTTTAGACCATGGACATTTCAACGTCAGATTCTAGCTGGGTTCTAATTGGTTTCCAACATAGGCCGATGAACTTAAATTTGAAGTCACACATGGATTGTTTATGAATAAGTTGGTTGTCAAACTAAGTTCACAGACATGTTGTAGCTCCCATTTATTATAAGGGGGACAATCCTTAATCATATGTGCACCAATAGTACTCTAAAGAGACCTATCTATGCTATGATCAAATCATAACTCCTGTTAATGGATAAAATAGTGGCATGCAATTGATAATGAAGTCATTACCTCCACAATACAAAAGAGGTCCCAGTTGGCCCAAAAACTTAGAAAAAGGGAGGTTAATGAGGATCTATATCCCACATAATGAAGGAGATCACATTCACATACAACAAATAGGTGTTCAAGGTGCCATATGTTTGGACACAATGTTAAAAGTTGTATCAACCCAACTGTTGTAGAACCATCAAGAGGCAAAAAATCAACCAAGTAAATGTTTATTTATAGTCAATGAACTACTTCCTTTAGCATTCTAATATTAATACATGGTACTTGAGGATTGACCCAGGATAATGAAAAAGCCACAAAAACTGTTGGCGTTATTCCACTAGTACAATGTTTAGGTGCAGGACTTTTAGTGGAAAGAATTAATAATGATTTACTAGGAATGATAGTCAAATTTATTAATATTATGATTTGTAAATTATTTTTACAAAAAATCTCACACTAATTAATTTGGATCTTTGTAATATTGCAACAGAGAAAGTTATTTGTGAGATCTAAAAAGGGTGCAGTCACTTTAACATGTATTAGTTGATAGGTGTTGTATATATTTTTACCATACGTAATCTCACTATGACAAATACTGACTTTTTAACTGCTGCAGACTTCCAAGAAAGCTATTGAATTCCTTCTTATTGCTCAAAATAATTATGTTGTGTTGTTGTCTACCTTGTAAAAAATTAGGGCCACAACTTGAAGATTCTTCCTTACCAACTGCCTCAATTTCTAACTCAACTGCAATATCAGAAGATGTATTAACTATTGGACTAGAGGTAAAACAAAAATCATCATCACCTTTACAATAAGGTGCAATCTCGGTTAGTACTTACTTTTATATTCCTACAAGCATTAATGACACCATATGACATACTTTCATCCACTAAAGATATCGTGTAATTACATTTTATTAATCATGACCAAAATAGAAGAGCAACTAAAGAGTTTAGAAGATGCTATGTTATTAACTCAGACAAGTGCTATAAAGGAGACCAACTAAAGTCAGAGTTATTGTTTTTGCCTTGAATTTTAGAACAACACACAATTTTATTTTATTTTTTGTAATTAATAGTTAATTTGTTAATAGTATACTTTTTGTTTTTTTTACAAGCGGTCAACTTAAGAGCTTATGTTGACTAGTGATTTCATTTTGCAATACTTTAGCTATATATATGGTATGGCTGTACATGCAAAATAGTACTGTATTTTGAACAGACCTTGTGGTTCAATGATTACATACAATTACATTAATCCAAAGTTGTTATTAGATTTCTTTTCAAGCATTGTTACAATTAAAGGAGCATTTTAGATGTTCTGTTACACAATTAAAATCTTTTAGCAAAATTGCTTTAATTAATTTAACACAACCTAAATTAGTAAACACACCGATTTGTCTTTAAACTCAATTTGATTTCAAGATAAGAATTTCCCATTTTCACTAAAAAAACAACAGTTACAAAATAAGTCAGAAAAATATATACTGCATTACATTGATCATATCATATTTGTCAAACATAGGACATTTTGCAGTACAAGACAATCCAAACAAAAAGAAAAAAACACTATTCATGGCATTACAAGCAAAATCAAAACAAGATTTCACTTTCTTCTTCTCATTTGTAATTTTTTCTTTTAGCTTCCCAACTTTTAATACAATCGTAGTACCTTCAATTGCAATCTCAAAACATTACATATAGTGGGTTGGTTGGCTTGAATATTCTTCAATGATCTCTGCCTTATCTATTCAAAGTAGTCACAACCATATATCTTCTACACCAAAAACAAACAAAAAATTAACATAAAATTAATTGTAATGCAAAACCAAACAAGATATCAAACAACAATTAAACGGTTACTATGCATCCCAATGACAACATCTCTGAAATTTTCTCCCAAAATTTTTCACACTAGTAGATGTGAGTAGCATTAATGAATCTCCACACCCACAAACCTTCCTACATGAGGTTGATGATGATCTAGAGAATACTTTACTTTTGCTCATGTTTAGTTGTTTTCTACTTTGATCTTGGGACAAGAGGCAACAACTGCAAGACACATGGAAGAAAAAAGTCTTAACTTTTGATTTTGAGACCTTAAGAAAATGTAAAGTAAGCAATATATGATCCGGGTACGTTTAGAAATAACAAATAGTGAATGCGTGGCCTTCCATCTCGAATTTAATGTCGATTAAGAGGAGAGTAAAAAATGGCTATTTTAACAAATATAGGGATATAGGGACTAGTTTTATGTTGAAGTGTAAACAACATTGCATGGTTTTTTTAAATTTTTTTTAAAAGATTATAAAAGCATGTCACTTATTTTATAAAATATAAATTTAATTTTTTATAATTTATTTTTTAATAATAATTTCTCCCCCAAAAATAAATTCTAATTGTACAAAATTTATGAAATTTATTATAAATTAATATCAAAATTTTAATAGTATATGTACATAAAAATATTTTTAATATATATCTTTATTAAAGTAAAAATAATAATAAATTATTTTTAATATATATCGTTTAAATCTTACTTTTTTTATCTCATTGATTAAATAAAATAACATAATATTATACGTATTACTATTTTAATGTAAATCAAACATAAAATAAGATAATTATTTATTTTTCATTTATCATGTCTTATCTTTATCCAACTCTCATGTCTTATTATTTTTTATTTCATCATATTCACTAAATAAATTCTTTACGTATCATTCATAATTGAATTATAACATTTTCATAACAAAATTTATACAATAAATTTTTTTCTATTTCTTTTTGTCATATTTTTTTTTATCTCTTTAATTTGTAACAAAAATTGTATAAAATTATTGAGAAAATATAATTTCTCTTCACAATTAAAGCTTGACGTAACATCTTGTGATTCACACCCGCAATTATAGCCAATTGTGGCGGCATCACCTGCGTTCAACACAGTATTAAAGATCTAACACTGATATCAATAAATATGAAAATAACATGTGCAAGGAAATTGTGAAACACAGTCGACCACTCATGCATATATATGAATCATATGTAACCATAATCAATATATGATTGATTTATTCATTATTATTATTTTTGCTATTAATTTATTCATTATTTTAATGTATACAGAAGTTTGATGAATAAATTAAATACAATACAATATATGCTTGCATCAAGTATATTAATTAAATAAGGTTACATTGTAATACAAGCCAAACGTGTGACCTGCAGTTACATATTGACTAGTCTTTTGCATTTAAATATTCATGGTTTTATACAATTAATAATTTATACAAAGGAACTTGACTTTTTCACTTTTTTAGCCACTTAATTTTCTTTTATTTTTCATATATGTAAATTAAATTAGGAATGGAAATGTGTAAAGTAGGAGGGTATGTCCCACCTTTTTTTTAACTTATGCTAAGAAACTTATTAAAATAGGTTAAAAACAATTTATAAGAATCATGGACTTATTTTTATAAATTATTCATAAATTCTTCCAACCAAACTTCATATATAATGTATTTAGTAAAAGAGGGCATAAGGAAAACAAATCTTAATTAAACAATTATACATAAATAATCAAGATTAAAAATTATTTAAAATAATTAAAAATCTCACTCAACTTTTCATATAAAAAAAATTTAATCTCATATGTTTAAAATAAAATTTAACTTTCAATACTTACCTTTCTTGTTATCACATAAAAAAAAAGTTATTTTCACTTAACACTTCCACAATCACACTAAATAAAAGGTTTATCAATGAACTCGTCACAACAATAAGAAAATGCCCAATTTTTTGGATGTTTAGAACCTAACCGAGTCCTTTATTTGAATGTAAGATTAAGTAGAGATGGTAACGATGTAAGTCGGGGAAATTTACCCTTCTTCTCGTCAAACTTTGGCTTAGAATTGAGCGAGTTCCTATAAATTCGAGTTCCATTATCATCACTAAGCTTAAGCTCTTTGATTCAAATTTTACCTTATTCATTAACTTGTTCATTTTTTTTATGCATACTGAATGTACTTGCTTACTCATAACATTCAACATAGAAAAGGAAAAAAAAAAAGAGTCATGTCCTCTCATCCTCTCATCCCAAATGATGAGAACAAGATATAAGTGATGACTTTGGCACATGTTTATGTAGGTCCTCTCAGAGCGACGAAAATGATTGAGAAATTGAATATAAGCATGTAATCTGTATAATAAGAATGAATATCAAGACCCCAAAGTTTTTATCCCACTTCAATTCTGTGGATTTGAGTTACGTTACGTGTTCTCCCTTCAATCATCGCTGGACCAACTCATTAGTGTGAGTTCAGGTCTTTCTCATATAAGTTTTCTAAAAAATTACTAGATTATTTTAATTAAAAATTAATTATAAAATTAAAAGTTTTTTCCACATAAATTATATCTATAATTATTAAATTTATTTAAAATCATTTGAGATTTTACTTGTATATATTAAAATTATTATAATTAATATATACTTGAGAAATATATTAAAATAAAAAGTCCTTCATTGTATTGTTAATATTATTCAATTTTATTAAAAATTTAACATAAACAATTATATTAATATAAAATTATAATCTAACTATCATATTAAAAAAATCATATTTTATATAAAATTATTATTAGTATAAGGGTGGTGTATATATCTTTTAAAATGTTCTCATACGAAAAGGGTTGATTTTAGGACGTGAATCCTCCTATATTATTTTCATTACAAATATTCAATCGATTAATAGAAAGAGTTTTAATAGAGTGAAGTATTAATTATTTTTTTAATAAATCGACGGTCAATAAAAGAGTATCACAAAAACAAAAAATATATATACAATGTATTCGTACTCAGATCTAAATAAAAATATCGAATTAATAAGAATACATAATTTTAAAATATAATAACATTATATAATTAATTTTAGAAAATAAAATTATGTAAACTAATTTCACAAATATTTATTTGTATAAATATAATTTAATTTATATTCATAAATTATTATATTTTATGATGATAATATATATTTATTAATGTAACACTCTTCCATTTACTGTCGATTTATTAAAGAATATATTCATACTTAATTGTATTTTAACAGTAATACGAAAGAGTAAAAGATAGCCATTAAAATTCTACCATGTTTCCAACTGAAAAAAGCATATATAATTTACAAACTAACTCCAGCTATAACGACATATATTACCAAGAAGGCTATTTGATTACAATCTCCATCAAGCTACGAACCAATGAACTTGAAATTTTTCATGAATCTTACCATTTCATCAAACTAGAAAATGTGGATTAACAATTAAATCACTGCATATGTATAGTCTAGCTAGACCCTTTAATCATCTTTTGTTTTTGGCATCTTCTAACTAGAATTTTCAAGTATGAACCGTTTAAGCATCTGCAGGACCTCATCTGCAGCCTCTGAGTATGAATCATGAGTGAAAAAACCATGTTCCTTCCCCTCAAACTCAACGTATTCAATGTTCTTCCCTAGTTCTTTGAGCCTTCTTGCATAATCTTCAGCTCTGTCCTTGAGCAATTCATTGCCACCAACTATGACTAAAATAGGGTCAAGCTTCACATGTTCAAGGTTTGGACTTTTAGGTCCAAATGGGTTCGCCAATGGGTGGTCTCTGCTCTCTCCAATAGGCATCGACAGCCTCCAAAATCTGCTTCAAGGAAGAGTAAACAACATTATCATATCAGTCATATATTATTTAAATAATATTTTGTATTATTATACTTTTTTAGGCCGGTTTGATTTTTATATATTATCCGTGCAAATTTTTATAATATTAATTAATTAAAACTTACTTTATATATAATTTTTAAAAAGTATTAAAAAGGCAAACAAATTTAATTATATGCCAAATCGTGATAAATAATAGTATAAAAATCTTTATACAATTAGTATATTTCTTTCTTTTTTATCTCTCTATATACTGTACAAAGCATTGTATGAATTTGTTGCACAAATATAATTTATTAACACATATTATAATTGGAAGGATAATAAATCTTAACCTTTAAAAGATCCAAGCTTAAGTATATATTAATGATTATGCGATTCAACTTTGTTGTGTTCTGACAATAACAATATTATGTATGATTGAATTTGCAACCCTCTAAAAAAGTGGATTGCATCACTTGAGAAAAGTTTCTGAATGATTTTGTTGTTTGAGGATATGACACATAATTGAATTAAGTGATTGTCGACATGCTGAATAATTTTGCTTTTAGTGTTGTACACATATTCATCACTTTCTCCCATGTACCCACTTCTTTCATAGGTATAAGTTACTTTAAAAGTAAAAGAAAAAATGGTTTTTCTTTACACATGGATTACCATATTAATTAAAATATTAAAATGTTAATAAACTAGAAGACAAGTAAAATCATCGCTAATAATTAAAATGGTGCACACAAAAGAGTATATATTTTCCTAATTTCAGAAACATCTAATTTTTCTTTTCATTTTCATGGGTGGCTGCATTTAATGTACTGAGAAGTTATGGAACTACTCTTAGAATATTCAGTCCAAATATTTGATCACGAGGGTATACATGACATATCTAATAGTGGGGGATTTTATTATTTGCGAAAGATATTGAGTGAGGAACGTGAAAAACTTTTTATTAAAAATATAATTATAATTTTTATGTTTAAAAAAATAAAAATTAGTGGAATCTATTTAGTAATTTGGTTCTTTCAGAATGATAAGTAATTCATTAATTCTAAGTGGATTGATTACAGAGAATTTCACTCTTTGTTTTTTGTAATAAAAGTTCTTACATTTGGTGTATTCTATCCGAATGTTTCTCAAGTACATCAATTTTAATTAACATAGTTTGATGTTTATCATTATAATTTTTGCCAAAAATAAAACATAACTTAGATCATGTTGATTAGTAAATTATTTCTCTTTACATTTTTTTATGGTAAAGTTATGTATACTAGTATAGGTAATTTTGGTCTTTAAAACTTATATTCAAACATTTATAGCTGTACATAAAATCTATCAATTGTAATTTTATTATCTTTTTCTTTTAATATCTCGTTTTCACCATTTTGTTATGAAATAAACCCTGCGAAATATATCTTGGTAATTTCTTAAATAAAATCGGAAAATAATAATTACGAAAGCATATGGGTTTGGAAATTAAAAATATGATTAAAAAGGTATGAGAAAAGTGTAGAAAGATATAAAGTAAATGTAATAATTGAGGTGTAAGAAAATTAAAAAAAAACGATAATTGAGTGAAAAGTTGATGACAATAACGTTTCTCTTTCTCCACATTTGTCGAACGTGGCACGACGGCACCAAGATGTGACTTAAAGAGGTGCAGTGCAAGATGTTACTATCACTTAGCAATGGCATGTTTGAAATTTAGTCTCTTTTCATTTCCTCACGTTTCAAAATCCAAATCATAATATCATTTCAGACTTCAAATTTATGCATTTAAGATAATTACTTCCGTGCCTTTTAATTCACATTTAAATTATCTTATTTAATTTTATGGGGTTAATGTATATATCACATTTTAAAGTATATTTATGATTCTTATACTCTAAACTGAAATATGACACAGTTAATATTCAACATTAAAATGGAATATTTTTTAAAAATTATAATCATTATTTTGGATATTTTCAAATCTGAAACATGTTATATATATATTGTTAGTATTATTGTTGTCGATACTGTTGCAAGGCATCAGCTTAAAGAAAGCACTATCTATACTAAATATCCGTAAGTTTGTAAATTATTTAAAAATTTAGAGTTTATTATTAAAATATTTTTACACATAAGTTGAATGAACATGAAAATAATTACCCAAATAATTTTATGTAAGGAAGATTTTTTTTCCGCCAATGTGAGAAAGAAAATTAAATCATATAAAATTTCCTTATTTTTTAAATAAAATAAAAACTCACGCTCTAAAAATTACTTTTAAAAATATAGCAATATATTTAAATAAGGTTTTGAAAGAATCAAAATATGAAAAAAATTAAATTATGTTATAAACATAATAAGTAACTTATTTTTACGATTAAACTACTTTTTAAAAATAATATAAACATTATTTTATCAACAAAAAAAAAAAAAACTAAGCAGATAGACCATAATAATGACAGTAATGCATGCAGCCGCCATTACGTTTTTTTATTATGAAATATATCTTTTACACAGTCAAATTTCTTTCATTAAAATTATGAAACTTGACATGATGATTATTTTTTATTTTAAATTTCTTTTGGGGTAAAAAGAACTTTAAAATTAAAAAATAGCAATTACGCAAATAAATATTAATTATAGTAATATTAAAAGTTTATTCTTTTCACTCTTGAAATAAAAAAATAATGAACTGTATGATAAAAAAATTAAAAGAGATACAAGGAAAGGAAAAATTATATACATATATATATATATAGTTATTTAATTAAATATTCGTTAGTTTGATTAAAACATTAATAACAAAAAACTATGACATTAATTAAATAACAAATACCATTAACACGTTAGTCAAGGGAATCATAACAACACACGGACGGCTGTGGTTTGAAAATAGGCCACGTTACTTTCATAAATTTTGAGGTTAAGAATTGAAAAAACATTAAGTGTTATTTTATAGAGATTGTTTATTAATTAAAATTATAATTTTATTAAAACAAAACATTAAATTCAATTAATAAGTAAGATAGGTTACCTAAAGAAAAATATTGACAATATATTCATTAATACATTTATTATTATTATTTAAATTTATTAAAAATTAAAAAGAAAATATTAATTTAAAAATAAAAATAATAAAATTCATATAATTAATAATAAAAAAATCTCAAAAAGTATGTTGGTCCCGTTATTCTAACTTTAGCCTTAAAGAAGTTACGCAAAATTATTCAAAAAAGAATATGTACTGTTTAGAATTTATCATTCACATTGTACCCTTACCTGTCCAACATTTCAAGGGTCAGCATTTGCTCCGAGGGACCCACCTCCGACCTGGTCCGAACAACCCCACCGAAAAAGGGTCCCATTAACACGTAACCTCGTACTCGAACCGGCTCCATCTCTCTCGAACCGGAACCCAACTGAACCGCCAAGTGGTGCGCAATGTTCCCGCCAGACGAGTCACCCACCGCAAACACACGGTCAAAGTCAACGCCCTGGCTCACCCACGCATCCTCGCCGTGCTCCCCGAGACCCTGTCTCTGCATCCACCGCAGCGCCTCCACCCCGTCATCCACCGCCGCAGGAAGGCGGTGTTCTGGCGCCAAACGATAGTCCGGCGCCATCACAACGGCGTGGAGGCTCGCGGCGAGACGCACACAGCAGCCATGAAGGTGAGGCCACGCGCGCGAGCCGAAGCAGAAGCCTCCACCGTGGAGGAACATGACAACGGGCAGCTTCTCGTTGTTGATGAATTTGGGTTTGTAGAGGCGGAGGTGGAGGTTGAACTTCTTGTTGAAGAGGTAGTCTTTGAATTGTACGAGGTGGTCGTGTGGGGTGGGTGAAGGTTGGTTGAATTGTATGTCTTTGGAGCGGAAAACGGTGCCATCGTTGAAGAGTTGGAGGAGGCCCATGCAGTCCTCGACTACGTGACGGTGAGAGAAAGCCATTGCTGTTGCTGTGAGTGGGTAATCGGTTACTGTGGTAATGGTGAGGCACAGCACAGGTGATGAGGGCTATAAATATATGTTCACCAAAGAGGTAAATAGACACCACAATGGCGCCATGTTGGTGGCTTCTTGCTTATTGGTGGGGTATCAGAATCCCTTCTTTAACTCTTTTCTTTTATGCAACATCTCTTTTCACATCACGTAATTCATCATATGTCTTACTGTAAAATATTCTAACAAGACTATTTTTTTTAATATACTTTATAAGCTTAGTTATTTTGAAAGAAAAAAAAAACAGTTAAACTGCTAACCTTGTTATTTTATTTTTTAACAAAATATTTAATTTTTTTAAATTATAAGAAATCAAATGAAATGTATTCAAGAATGTGTTATTAACCGTTTTTAATCTTGTCTTTATGTTTTTATTTTTTCAAATTTTTATCTCTTTTTTATTCACCATGTTACACTAAAACTTTTTTATCTACTACACAAGTAAATTCTGTTTAAGTTAACAAAATTAGAATTAGTCTGAAATTAACATTTATCAATAAGAATTATTTTTTAGACTTTAATTAATAAGTATTATGCATGTATATCTAAAATTAACATAATTAATACACAAATTTAAAATTTAAACTAAAAAAAAATTAAAATAAAAGAAATTTTTTGTGAAGTCAACTTTCTATTTTTTCTAATAAAAAAATATATCATTATCTATATTTTCTTTCTATTTATTTTTTATTTTTTAAATTTAAACTAAAAGTTTTTTTTTTCTAAATTCAACTTTCCATTCACTAATAAAAAATATCGTATTATCTATATTTTCTTAATTTTTTATGTTTTTTTATTTTATTTTAGCACATTTTTATTTTTTTCCTATCTTTTTTAATCACTTATTTCACACTCTTAAGACATAACGTAAAACAATCATTTTCGTAGAGATTTGCCTGACGTGTAAAGCTAAAAAGTTAAGAGTGTATGTACATCCACTAAATTATACGTTGAAATTAGGATTAATTTAATCATTAAAAAAAATTAAAATATGATGTTATCTTTAAAATTATTAAATATTAATTCTTTAATTTATAATTTTAAAAACTAGAATCAAATTACTATTTTTTTAAAAATAAATATGAAATATTTAGGCACTAATTCAATCTCTAAATAACTTATTATATTTTAACAACTGAATTAATAACTAATTTTAGAACTGTAAAAGAGTTTAATAGATTTAACTTTATTCTTAACTCATACCCATGCATATTAATGCTAAAAAGTCCAATAAATAAAAAAATTTGTGGTTTTAAAAAGCTCACAGATCAAGGTTGAGATCAAAATTTTATAAACTAAACAAAATTAATATATACTTCAACAATTTAAATGATAAAAAATTACACAATTTGTAAAATTTTACATGTTACTCTTATATTAACAATATGTTTTCAAAATAAAATAAAACTAAGATCAGACAAAAAAAAGTGTTATTTTAATTTATTTATATATAATTAAATAAAAGTTTCATCGTAATAATAAAATATTATTTATTCTATTTTTTTCTTCAATACATAACATTTTTTTATTATTAAATTATAGTGATACTTTGTATATACTATACTATAAAATTTATGTTTAAAGTTAAATTAAAAAAATACATTTATAATTCATTTAAAATGCATTAAGATATTTTTTATAAGTTTTTTATATTATTATTTCTTACTTATTACTTTTTGATATAAAAATTTATTTTATTTATCATTTAGTATCAATATATATATGCATTTTAATAAAATAATTATTTTTTTTTACTAACAGTTAGGTGGTAAAAATTATTCCTAAAATAACATTAAATTTATTATAATTATTAAATGGTAATATTTAATTTTTAATAATAATTAAAGACATTAGTAAATAATAATATTTTATATATTTTAAAGTAATAAATAATTAGAATAAATGTAAAATATTTAAATAATATAATTTAATATGAAATAAAATGAGTATACTTATTGTATCTATCTTTTTTATCATTTAGATATAAATATATAACTAATTTAATTCTTTAAATTGTTTAAATTTAACATTATTTTTTATATTATCAGAAAAATTATATTTTAAATCTTAATTAAGTTTGGTACGATGATACATTTGATTTAGAGTAATATAATAAACAATAAGAAGATAGAAAAAAATAATTTAAAACTGACAACATGTACTTGTAATTTTTAAATTCTCTATAATGTATATGTATATATAGACTTATAGATATACTTTATAAAGATATTTATTATTCATTCAAAAGTTAAATCATAATTTATATATTTTATGGTGATTTTTTTTAAAAACAATTAATAAAAAAAATAAAAGTAAAAACACATGTTTTGGAGAGGAACAATTTTATATATGTGTATTTTTTTCACACAACATATAAGAGAATGTTTAAAAATATGTTAAAATTTTAATAATTATAATTTAAAAATGTAACTATTAATATTGAAATAAATATATTTATACGTAAATTTAATTAAGTTATAAAATTTTTCTTCTTAATTTTTAAGATTAATTTTAAATATTTAATAATAAAATTTTCTTAAAAATTAATTTTATAAACTTAAAAGTAATATGACATTAATAATTTTATTAATTAATAATAATATATTTTTAATATATTTAATTTTTTTTATTATAACAATGCTATACATGAATCGAAGAATAATAAAAAAAAATTTAACAAATGCATATTACTGATCAATGCATATTTAAATGAAAATTTATGTATAGTTAAGATTTTAAAATAATAGATTTTAGATATGATTTTAAATTTTTCAAGTAAAGACTGACTCGAATATCTCTAGCTGATTCACATATTTTTAACTAATCAGCTTAGAGTCTAATTATTTTTTTATTAATATAGGAAGAATAAGAACTAGCCCTTAAATCAAAACCCATTTTGATATTGGTCCAATTTCATATTTTATTTTTGTCACTGAAGTAATTAGTTGCTAATTTGGTTACTAGCAATCAAATTAGCATTTGATTTCATATTTTTTTTTTTATCATTATAATTAATAAATTATTTTACAGCAGTGGTATCTCATCTCATATTATTGTTGAAGGAAATGATTTGCATTTTGAGCTGATTTGATTTAGAAGTAAACCGAGAATCAGAAACAAAACTAGTCAAAAACAAAATTTAGAGGATCAACACTATAGGGAAATCACTATTTGGATGTGGTTTCTTTAACAACGATTATCAATAACATCTAGAAAATAAGTTTTAAAAATCATAAATAATTATTCAAGCTTTGCCAATAAATAAAAGTTTAACATTGGTTTTCGTAAAAGTACAAACAAATCTTTGTTTGTGCCAAAATTTTCACTTTATGGCACTAATATTTAAGACCCAATTAGGTGGTTTCCCACTATATCATGTCTAAGCTCAACCCACTTCATAGTTTCGAATTGATACTCACACTCGAAACTCCAAATTTGTTTTAAATTTTAAATCTCATTTTCTTTTCCCTAATTTTTAAATAAAAAACCCAAATCTCATCTTATATTTAAATCTATAAAACAATGTTGATGAATTCTATCATAACATGATTATTGTAGTCTAATGTATGAAACACTTTACCCCTTTTTGGGACCTGTGTTTACATGACACGTTTCATTTTATGCAAGTTGGTCGAATAGAAAATTTGATTTGAAGAAAAATAATTAATATTTCATCCTTAAAATGATTTGGATTTATAAGAAGGTTTTTGAATAAAAACTATTTTATTGTTTTATAATAACTATTTAACAGTATTGACATGGTCTTATATTTTTCATATATTAACTTGTTACTTGGTAAATGCATGGGAGATGATGTCATTCAACAATTATTTAACAATGATCCAATGAACTTAAGCTTTCATACGGTAACTAAGTACTTTAAAATATAATTAAAATGTTTCATTCTTTTGTCTCACGTGTCTTAAATTTTTATATCATCACTTAGGGGTTAATTTTAATATACTTAAAGTTAATTTTCAAGACTGAAGTTAATAAAATTGCCGTCGTTCTTCTTCTTCTTATTGCTTGCAGCTGCCCAGAATGGTTTCTATACACTGATTGATTCTATTCATCTCACCCTACACTTACGTGTCCATCTGTAATGTTTTTCATAATATTTTATTCAAAATTTTATTATTTTGGATAAGCATGGAAGGTTCTGGAATTATTTTTTATTAGGAGGGTTCACAAATCATTATGATTAATTTCGTTCCCATTGTTTTTCAATATTATCATATCTAAAACGATCTCATATGATCCCTGTAATATATTTTCAAAACTCCATCTCTCAATTCTTTAAATTTATATTTTAAGTTTCGTAAGAGTCATCTTTACAATATTTTATAACTTTTTATTAAATGAATTTATTTTAAAATTTAGTATTAGACAAAACTCACAAAATAAAAACCAACTGCATAATATATCTATAAAATTTTAGATTATATATTTTAAGATTATTTAATATCTTATTGATATACATCAACTTATTTAATATATATTTTTAAAATATATAAAAATAAGAATTATTTAACTATTACAATTTATCAATTAATTAATAAAATTTCTTCATATTAAATTATTAAATGATGTAACACTATTATTAGTGTTTTTGGATAGATAATTTAATTAAAAACATGTTAAATAAACTCTAATCATATGAGGTCTTATGACATAAGTTGATCACGAAATTTATTAGAATAGGTTACTAAGAGTTTGTTTTAATAAATCTTGTAAAAAAAATTTACAATAAATTAAAAGAAATTATGAGAATCAAACTATTTCTATAAGTTTTGTATAAAAAAATTTTCAAATACTTTCAACATGTCTTAAAGAGGAATATTGGAAGTATTTAATCGATATTACAAGAATTTAATTACTTAATTAATTATGAAAATGTTATAATTAATTTATCACTAAATACATTTTAACTATGAATTAGTTACAGATGATAAATTATGATTTTTGTGGTAATTAAATATAAGCCTCCAATTACCTATATTTTAAAAGCTTTATAGGTATATCCACAACCAATTTATAGGTAAATATTGTTAATAATTTTTTTTGTTCTATTGTTAGGATTTGGCTTAGTTTTTTTTTTCATTACTAATTCATTGATATTTAATTAAAAATAAAAATGGGGAGGATTAATATTATAAGGTTCAGTTAAAAATAAAAATGGTGCAATTATGCTTAAAGAATAAATTTCATCTCCAAAGTTAGAATAATGTCTTGCAATATGAGGGAATGTCTATTATTACATTAATTTTAAAAAAAGTTTATGAGAAAAGGCTACTTTATCTCTAAAATTAGAACAATATGCAATACAAATGTCAAAGTTTGAAGAAGTTATGAGTAAAAGGTACTTCAAACATTTAACATACTCACCTATTTCAAAGCTTTCATTATTTTATATATATATATATATAATTTTATAATATATTATCTTCATTTGTCAATTATCATTGAGTCTATCTTATAATTGTAATTATTGAGAAAGCAATAAATTTTATTTTTAATTAAGAACACGAGGATTGAACTTTGAATAAGAATATTAGAGAGTTGTTAAGAGTCTAGATAAGCTCATGAATTAATATTTAAATAGTAAAATACACTTGTCTTCGCAAAGAAAAATGTAATATTAAAATTCTTGACTTGGTCAATGACAATACTATTTGAAATAAGGTGAACTGTTACACATATCTACTCTAATTTTTTATTTTATCTCTTCTAACTTTGTGGAAAAACTCATTTGAGATTTTAAAAAAAAATATTTTGTGAAAAGTTTTAGAACTAAAGCTTTTCGAAAGGTTCTTTGCTTTAATTTTTTAATAATAAAAGAAACTTTTCGAAAGAGATTTTTAAAAACCATCCATCTTGTCAACTCAGACACTTTTTCAACTAATGAAAAAAACATAGACACTTGTTCAACTACGTCTTTGAAATATATTTTTTTACTGTTTTAAAAGGATTTGTCAAAAAGATTAAAAAAGAAAAAATAATTTAGTTTAATATCTCTTTTTTTTTGTATTTTTGGTATTTGGTTTTTTAGAAAGCAACGGGAGAGGTTGTTGATATATAACTTTATACAAATAATTATAGCATAAATTTAATAAATAAAATGAAAATTTTAATCAAATAATAACTTTAATAAAATAGAATTGACTCATTTCTTTTAAAAATAAATAAAAGGAAATATAAATAATTTGTAAGTTAGGTACATATGATAAATAAGAGAAACTATTAAAAGGGAAAAATAAAAAAAGTGAATAAAAAATCAAGCTAAAATTAATTAATACACCTCGCCTATAAAAATAACTAACACGAAGTTAAGGGAACCGATTTTTTTTTTTCTATTCGAAAAAAGCTAAAAAAATATTCGACAAAAGATACGACAATAAGGATATATGTCGTGCTCCTTTCGAGTATGTACATTTGTGTGGAGGTAAAAAGAGATATATAAAAAAAGGTAAAATTATATATTTTTAATTTTTATATATTTTTTAATTTAGTATCTTAACTTTTAAAAGTTTTAATTTATTTTTTAAAAATATTTTAAATAAGTTATTTTTTATTAAAAATATTAATTCTTATTTTTTTTTGTTTTTTATATTATGTTATTGTTCATCTTTTTTTTTAAATTTACATTTTTCTTTTATTTTTTTATTTCTTCCTTTTCTTCTCTCTTACTGTGTGGGATTTTTCAAAATATAAAAAATAAATTGTGACAATGTTATTAGATAAAATAGCTATGGTTTTAATGGAATCTAACTGGAACTTAATAAGTGGGTGAGAATGCAATAAAACATTTTGAGTTGGAATATGTTTTTGAAATATAAGGGGAAGAAGAAAGGCAGAACATATATATGAAAAAAAAAGAAGAATAGTACACGTAGTATATAAAAAATTAACAATATAACATTTAATATATATATATATATATATATATATTTGAAATGTTTTAAAAAGTTAGAATGTCAAAGTGACACTTTCAAAATTAAAACACCAAAGCAAATAAAGTGTATAAGTTAAAGGATTCGTATAATTTTGTTAAAAATAATAATATATAAATATGATAAATGATTATAAAGAAAGATAAGAATGTGTATAGAAAATAAAAACTTCGGGGGTAAAAAAAAACAAATTAAAATTAAAGAAATAAAAAAAAGTGAATTTAAATTTTCAATAGAACTATTTTTTTAATAATTGTTATATTCTTTACCATATAATATTTTTATCTGTTCAATAGTTGTTATAATTGTTCAAACACTAATTAGAGAACTTTGATTTGGATAAAATAAAAAATAAATCCTTTACAGTTTTTGCGGAAAGTGCAAGAAACTGCAGACAATTACCTTTTCTTTTTCATCTTTCCTCTTCATCTCAGCCCCTTCTTTTTCTTCCCCACTCTTTTGTCATCTCCTCCTCCTCTTCACTCAACTCCATCTCCTCCCTTTCACCACCACTCATTTCCATCTCATTCTCTCCTCATTCAGTCTTTTTTCCTTTTTCTTGCGCTTTCCCTCATCCTCATTCTCCCTTTCGCTTTTGTCTCCATCTTCTTCTCAATTTTCTTTTCTCTCTTTTTTTTTCTCTAGTCTTTTCGTCCCTATTTCTGATTTAAGCAAAATTTTTCATTTTCACTTAAATGAATTTTATTGATTTAAGCAAAAATTACTCTTTGACTTAAGCAAATTTTTTGGACTTAAGCTAAAATCACTTTTTACCAAATTCTCTTAAACGAATTTTGTTTTGCTTAAACAAAAACGTACTACGGAGGCAGTTTCTGTCAAAACTGCAGATATCCAAATCTGAATAAAATATTGACAAATGTCATGTGTCAATACAATCCATCGGCGAGCAATTTCTAGTTTCATTTATAAATCTTTAACATAGAGAACTCAGCCTTAATTAACTAATAGTTTAATGTACTAATAGTTATTATTACAACCATAAGGTTACTGATGTTGTATTGATCATAAAGTGATGTACTATAATTATGTAACATAAACACGAGTGACTGAATGGAACATCTCGCAGGAAATCAAATTTGCGTAACAGGAATATTCTTATATCAGCAAACGAGTAATGCTGTGGTGGGGATCTCCACCTTAGTTTATAGAATAGAACATAGAAAAAAAAAAATCAAATCCCTCAAGAATCTATCCCACCATGTCCAATTCTTGTTACTTACTCCTTTTCTTCGTAGCCTAGTCCTTAGCCTTTACGACCTAGATTGACACAAACAGAATCATAATCTTGTCCTACCCAAATAATGGATCAACCCATTCCTTCAGTCAACATGCTATTGCCTTTGCCCCAATATAATGAAAGCTCAAAAGCCATTCACCACAACTTAAACATTGAGAAAGAGGGAGGGGAGGCCCTTTGTTCTGTCCTATCCACTAAGATCATTTTCATGAAAATTATCCAATGGTGTGTTTGGAAAGTATATTTTAGAAAGAAGATTTTTTTAATAAATAATAAATTCGTACAAATTTAACATAATATTTATTTATTTATTTATAAATATTATATAATTCTCTTGATTTAAAAATTAAATATATTTTATATTTCTCTAAAATTTCACTTCCAAACATGCTTTAAAGAAAAAGTGAAAAGAATACATGTTTTGGTATTGGACAGACAGGGAAGGAGAAGATAACGATGACAATGGAATCCAGTGAATATTGGTGAGCATGATACTCTTTAGTAAAAGGTCAAATTAGTCATTGGGTGTATTTGAGTAGTAGTGTCCAAATTCCAAAGAATATTCATGTCTAGTGATTCTAGTCTTATCAAGCCATGCTCTGATAGTAGTACTATGAAGTGGGGTCACCCTGATGGAATGGTCATCAAAGAATCCATCATCTCACAATAATTTGCATGAGTAATGCATTCCTTTTTATTTTATGTATTATATTCATCCAAAAAATATTATTTATTTATTTATTTTCATTTTCAAAAAGACCCTAGTAGATCCCATACCAATTTATGATTACAGTTGTAAGTTCCATGCAAAATGTAATTGAAGCATATTTAATTACTACAACACTCAATGGCAGTGTAGGTTGTTTAACATGAAATTCATGGATCCATATTCTCTCTCGTAACTGAACGTTCTGTTATGTTAATTTTGTATTTTTGTTTAAACTAAAAATTTTAGTTAAGCAAAAATATAAAATTTTGCTTGATTAGACCGTTCAGTTTGCGTCAAAACGGGAGAGAATCTCGGTCCCAAATTAATTTTCTTCAATTACACATTATCTGTACAGTGAGGAAGACATGTTTTATCCATGTGCTAACATAGCTGTTGTACTTTGCACACGTGCCACTTGGCATGAGTATACTACTGAAACTAGACAAGGGATAGAATGATTAAAGGAAAAATATCTTATAGAGAAGCAGAGAGCCAAAGAGATGTGAACCAAGTAAAAGATACCATTACTAACGTGATCTTCAATAGAAAAGAAATATTAAAGAGAGTAAACTTTTTTCTTTAGTTTCTTGTTCCCTCATATATATGAATTAGTCATTTAAAATTAAACTTTTAAATGTTAATTCTTAAAAAAATAAGAAATATTAATTTATTTTTTTATCATTGAGAAAATAATAAAATCAAATAATAAAGTAATAATTTATTATGTTAATTGACACGTTTTAGTTTATATTGAATACAAATCGATGTTATACCAAATAATGCTCGAAAAAATTTGAACTCTTATTATTTGTTCATTGTGAAGTTCTTTTATTCTATGCTTCTTTCAAGCATAAATTCAAAAGCAATAATGAATGAAGTTTTTTAAGTTAATTTTAATTATAAGGGCAATGATATTCATTATAGGAGAGTTCAGAAGATGTTATTATAATCTAACTATTATTGTTAAGAGCTCATACAAATTTCAGTCGACTGATTTTCAAATATTTTAATTATAGTGACAAGAAAAGAGACAAAGTGAAATTAATATGATGAGTTAATTTAATGTGAATAATGATAGTTATATTCTATTTTTTTAGACTATTATGAATTCTTTTGTTTTTAGAAATTAAAATAAGAACATTAAAATGACGTGTAATAATGCAGTATATTCTTTTGTGATAGTTTGTAACTTATGTTCAGTTCTTTCCCTTCTAATTTGGAACAAATTGGATATAACTAAAAGTATGAACTTTCATAAAATTATAAAGTTATAATTTTATCCTTACCATCTTTTATTGCTATTTACCTACATTATATTTAAACTACTTACATCGTTATTTCATTCTTATTCCTTGTTATTAACTCTTTTACTTAATAATCACTGATCTTATCTTATTAAAGTATGCCACTATTTATTGAACATATTATATATATATATATATATATATATATAATTATACACTAGTTAAAAATAATATAATAATTAAATTAAGCATCTAAAAATCAAATGTTAAAACAAAAAGTAATAAATCAAATAAAAAAGTATTCATACACACGTACAAACTTTTCATTTTATTTGATTGATTGATATAATAAAATATTTTTCTTATACTTGCAGTTTAAAAGGATTTTTATCATCAAAACTTTTAAAAAATTAGTTTTGGTACTAGTAAATATTTTGAAAAAGAAGTTAAAAGATATAATTTTTAAAAGGATATACATATTTAAAACAAACACATATAAGATGATATTCTTGATATTATTTTGAAATTTTATGAAAATAATATATTTTAAAATAATTATGTAATTTATATTGATTAATATGTAACTGAACCGAATTGATACATTTATTCTAAGATTATTATTTATTAATTTAAAATTAGAAGTTTCATTTTAATTTAAATTAATTAAATTAAAATTATTGTGTTATTATTGAAATAAAATATAAAAATAATTAATCAAATCAACTTAGATACACACAAAAGAGTTATATAAATATTATTATTATTATTGTTGTTGTTTTTTTTAAGACCTTAGCTAGTATGCTAAAAATAACTTCTTGTAATTTTTTAAAATAATTTATTTAATTTATTCTTATGAAAGATTTTAATTTAACTTCTGTACTTATAATTACTTTTTATTTGATAATAATCATTTGCTAAAGTTATAATATAATAAAGTATAAAAATTAAATTGGAAATGTGTTTTTAAAATAAGTGTATTGTAAAAATAAAAAAATATATAATTCGTTCTGCTTCATTTAACATACAAATAATGAAATAAATTTTTGTCTTCATTCTATCATAACACATCCTAACAATGGAATTAAATTTTACCCTTACTATATTCTATTTTATTCAATCCCATTTTAGTTTATTCTATCTCACTTCATCTCCTTTGTTCAATCTAAACATAACCTTAATTTAATAACTATATTTAAATACCTTAAATATATAATTATAAATTTATTTATTTATTTCTCATTTTCCTTCTCGCTTCTTGTAAACAAAATGAAGTACTATGCCTTCTATTAAAATTCTTTCCTTTTCCTCTATTAAAATTCCTCTCCACTCCCTACTCTCTTTTCTTTTGAATCAACCAATACAATTATAAACATGTTTTATATATGAAACATAATACTCCACAAGAAATGATAACTTTTTGAAACATGAAATCAGTTTAATTCATAAATTAGAACAAAATAATCGATTGATTTGATCGTTGAATATATGAAAATACAAATTTAGTCACTAAATTTAGCAACTGTTAATCAATCTACTCCATAATATTAGTATTCAGTAGTCAATTTAGTACTTGATATTGGAGCATGTCAAGAAACACATTTATCAAAGTTTTCCAGAAAAAAATGCAAGTAAAATATCACTTCCCTCCTTTCTTTGACTTTTCTCAAATTTCCATGCTTCTTTGGCCATTTTTTCTGCCCCTTGATTTCTTTATCAACTAAACCAAACCCTTAATCTAATATTGCTATTAAAATAGAATTATCTAAAGCTAAGTATATTTCTTTCATGAGTCTTGTCTTCATTCCTTTTCTGGGAGAACCTCCTCGTATAACTCTTCTTCTGTTCTTTAATCTCATCTTGATTCCTTGTGGACACCTTGAATTTTTTGTGCCATCTCATAATCTTCAGATAAATGTTTTCTGGGTTCTTTTTCATTGTGTTCTATTATTTCTCTTTTAGGCCTAACCCCATGCCTTCCAGGAGCCCAAAACAATGTTTTTTTTTGTGTGGGTCAAGCCCAAAAGGTAGCTTTATTTTTCAAACCTCTTCCTTCATTTCTTGTGGTAGGGAATTGTTATTGTTCCTATTGTTTTTTTTATCTGTACTACCATTCTTTTGTCATTTATGGAAGTGTATTTAATGCATTTTAAAAATCGTTTTTAGAATTTAATTTTGGAACTAATTTAATTTGTATTATCATCCTTCCTTTTGTTTTTGAAATAGAATCTTTGAAATTGCACTTAATACATCTCAAAAATTAAATTTTGAAAGTAATTTATACATCATTTTAAAATTTAATTTTTAGAACATATTTTATACTTAAATTATGAAAGTTATTATATAAATGACAACTAAACTTTTAATTTTTAAAATATATTAAACACATTTAAAAATAAAATTTGAAAAAACAAAAACAATGGCAACACTACCAAAATAAATCATGTTAAGATAATTTCCTAGTTATAGTTAAAAACATATTTCAAATAGCACATAAAATATATAAAAAATAAAAAAGTATGAATAATAAAATATGTATTATAAAAGGGGTGTTTGAGAGTAATTTTTATTTTTATCACTAAGCTGCCACCTAAGAACCTAGAACCTGCTCAGACAAAAACATAGTATTTAAATGGACATGATAACAGCACTGAAACTGAGCTGAAGTTGAGACAGAGGGTGAACAGTAAACAAGCTTGATTTCCTAATATCAAGGTTGTGTTGAAAGAGCCCAGAATCAGTGATTTACACGTGGAAAGTTGGGGAATCATTTGGAAACATTAGGGGTCACCCCTATGCTGCATTAAAAGCATATTATAATCATTGCATTTGCTTTTTCAATTATTTTTTAATATCTGTCATAACAATTAATACATCTTTTTCAAGGAGGGGACATATCGCTAATGCTCTCCCCACTCACTCCGCCATGGATCTCCGCGTGACAATGGAGATCTCAGAGACCAAACACTGTTTCATGAACAAGACAAATACTTTCATACTCATTTTCACTGCTTCTATTCTCAGCTTCTTTTTTTTTTTTTCAGACTCTTGAGACATTTTTACTTGCGTATCAAGTGACGGCTTCAGACTATTTACTGTCATCAAATCATTATTCAAAGATTTATTCCATTGCAAACAAAAATAAAGTTAAGGATTTGTTTATGTTACTCTATATGATTTTGTTTTAAGTGAAGTAATCAAATTAAGATATTATATTTTATAAAAATTATTAAATGATATAAATTTATCATCAAAATTTAATCAATGATATACAGCTATATTCTTGGTTCATAGATAGTTAACGATGACATGTCCTTCCTAATTAAAGAGCGTAAATATATAGTTTATGATTTTTACAAAAAAAATGCGGAGGAGCTTAGCCCTGAAGTTATCTTATTTTGTAGTTAAAAAATTATAATCATGATTTAAAATTTATTAATCATAAGATTAAGAATTGTATGACTCAATTCCATTTTTTTAACTAGTGTAAGATCAACTAAAATTACGTGTATATCTTTATCAATGAAGTTCATTTTCCCTTTCTACATAATTAAATACCTTACGAATTGCACCACAAACAGTCTAATTACAATACTTTGAATTTGTTGGTGCATATGCTTTGCGTCAACTTTGTCTTTTAATAGAGCTAATTTTATTTAGACGTTTGTACCTGCTGTCTTAGTATTGGTTACCTTAGAAAATGTAAAGATTTTATATAACTTACAATGTAATTTTTTTTTATCACTTAAGTGTATATTTTGTAAGCATGCATTTCCCTTTCACAATGTCACCTCAATCATATGCATCAACTTGCTTGAACCTATACCTCATTCACTAGCTCCTGTAAGCATAGTGTCTATGGTTGAACTAGTTTAGCCTTTAAAAACCTTAACCAATGTAGCAACAGTTCCTAGTAACCAATATTTGAATTTTTAAATCACAAAACTCTCTCCAATATTACACCTTCTCTTTATCTCTTATAAAGTAGACCTATCATTTACAACATCATATTATCTATTCTTTTTTCCCCACCATTTTGTATACAGTACATTCTAGATGTTTCATCCATTTATGTAAGTATAAATTCTATCATTACAGCAATAAAAGATTGGTCTTTCATACAATTTGACATCAAATTGCGTTCTTAAATCAATACTTATTTGAGAAATTCAACGTGGAATTATCAGTAGGGTAGATAGTTCAAAGGTAGAACTTGGGGTGTAAGCTTTCACAAATTAATTCATTATTGGTTCAGACATACTTTACACAATGTTTCTGAAAGTTTTCCTCAATATTATTACGAAAACAATTTTGATAGTCCAAAAATAACCAATCCTTATTCACCATAGTCTTATTCTATTCTATCTTGGTAATTTTCCTTGTATATAATTGCTTTGGCCAAATCCTGCCAAAATCGTTGTAGCCCAAATTACAAGCTTAATTTAGAAGAGTCTTCTAGGCATTTGTTTGAAGTACTTCCTTGGCTTGAGAATTTCAAACTCCTAAATACATACGCCTTACCTTGGTGGATCTGAATTTAAAGCTTCTATGTTTGTTTGGTTAACTTTTGAAAAATGATTTTGTTTATAGGTCTCTAATTAGAAATTTTATGTACCTTATCATTTATTAACCTGATATAACTTATATTGTAAAAAAATTGAGTCAATTCATTTTAGTTTCAAGGTCATCTCACCTTTAAGCTATATAACGTTTTCTAAAATAAATCTAAAGTTCATTGGTCTATTGTTTTTTCCTTCAACATCTTTCCCTCACAAATACTTGTGATAGATGTAATTTAAATTTTGGTGTTCTAACTTTTAGCACATAAATGAAGGAATACCTTTCCTATGGATCACTTTAATGAGCTAAAGAATATGATAACTTTGATCGAGAAGTACCAAAACAAAAATAAAGACGACAATCTCTATGTGGGTCATGGAAAGGGCACGCACCACTTTGATGATGACGAAAATGACTATTAAATTTAGATAATCTCATATTAGCTAATAACATGATAATGCCAGGTTAGTGAAACCTTAACTATTCATTCCTTTTAAGCCAAATCAATAGTTAAAATCATGACATTTCTTTTTCTCTCCACTAAAAACACACAAGATCACTAATTTTTTATATTTGTTTTTCAATTCAACTTGTTAATTTCTTACTCTTAAGGTTGGTATAGGAGCTAGAGATTGAGAAGTGATGAGGGGAGATGACAATGGTAGCCCTATGAGTGGGTGGCTTTGGGTTTGCGAAACAAATCTCCAATGGCATGGAACAATGGCCCTAAAAATGTGTGGTCACAACTTTTTGGACGAAGTTTTGAAGACCCGTCTTTGCTTGTTATGGTTGATGTGAAGTAAAGCAATAAAACTAGATTGGTGTGAGAATGAAGGATGCAATACAATGGAGATGGATTGGTGCACACATTAGCAGTGATTCTTGGTTGTTGTTCATCATGATACAAACTAGAGGGTTGGTCATAACAACAAGGTTTTTTACGTTGGGTGCTTAATGCCTTGAAGACCTCAAGCATGCATGGTCATCAACTAGGTTGGTTGTTTGAGAGTTGTGTCAGAGATGAGTGGTCTCTAGTGACAAGTTTTGCCTAGGTCTACAACATGTCAACCATGGGAAAACAAGAGAACAAAGAGAAATAGGATATGATGAATTTTTAAGAGAGAGGAAAAATGTTATTATTTTATCTATTGATTTAACTTTGCTAAATAAATGAATAATTAAGATTTCACCAAGAAGATATTACCTTATTAACTTGCAATGGAAGAGGATCCTGACCTAGTGACAATTATAATAGAACTAGATTTATTATATAAATATTGGATAATAAGAATATGTTTGATTTCTCTTTTAAAAAGAGTTTTCAATTTTTTTTAAAATATAGTATAAATTTATATTATATTTAAAAAAATTAAAAATTCTTTTAAAAATAGAAAACAATCATTCCCTAAAATTTCCACAAAATAGAGCATGAGAAGCAGCATTTTACTCAAATGTTTGATAAGGAACATTTAAAAAGTGAGGGGGAGAAATCAATTTTAAATGATAATAGTATAATTAAAAATATAAAATTAGTACTTTTATTTTAAAAAAATTTGTTTTGTTTTAATTTTTTAACTTCTTTTGTGCAACTTAATCTTTTAACTTCATTTTAGTTCCACATAGATAAATAGATAATTTTATTCATGTTTACTGTTGGAATCATCGTCATCTTAGCCATCAAACTAATAAGGTTTAAAATTATTAATTTTATCTATAAAACGTATCATAATATATTGTGGAATAAAATAAAACTCAATTTTAAAGCAATTTAGAGTAACTTGTAATAAATTTGATATCTTATGAACTGATAAATTCAAATTTTTTAATATTAAACTCACTCCAAACCTTGGGAAAGAAAATAGAAAGTGCGACGTATTTTGGGGAAGGATGATGAAGTGATTGAGCGTTTCTAGCGTATATTAAATGGAATAAATTAAATTATAGATACAGAAGAATTGATTTTGAAGACGCAAAATATACGTTTGAAAACTTTATTGGAGGAAAAGACGATGAAGTTGATTCCATGTCTGCAAGACATTCGAAGGTTTCCTACAAATTGGTAAAAAAGTGGCTGATTCCACGTATTGGGAAGGTTGGTGTCTCTCAGCGATGCCCTTGAAGCTCAAACAGTAACAGTAAGCTCCACTGCGATGATACCATTATCATAATAGAAACACTCTTTGTTTTGAATCTCCTCTGTTTCCTCTTCACTTACTTCATTCAAAGGCAAAAATGATTCAGTTTCTAGCAAAACCCGTTACGTTATTCGCCGCGAAACCTTCTCCGTTGGCCACTTTTGCAGCGGTTATCGTCCTCTGCATTCTGGGTTTCTATTCCCTGCATTTTCCTTACCCTTTTACCACTTCCAACAACGCCTCGCGCTTCCGCCACGTGTTCCTGTCTTCCTCGTCCAACTCCACCATATCTAACTACCTCCGCGCCCTCACCATGCACCCTCACCTCGCAGGAACGAAACCCGCTTCTCTAACTGCACGCTACGTTCTCAACCACTTCAACAACCTAGGACTCCGAACCCTAACTGCCAACCACACCGCTCTCCTCTCCTACCCCGTGCGCTCTTCCCTCACCGCGCATTTTAGCGACGGCACCAGCACTGAGTTTCGCCTCGCCGAACCGGGCGGCGAAGACGTCGTTCCGCCCTACCACGCGTACTCGCCGTCGGGTTCGGCGTGGGCGTTGGCGGTGTTCGTAAACTACGGCAGGGAGGAGGACTACCGTGCGCTGGCGGCGGCCGGGGTGGAGGTGGGAGGGTGCGTGGCGGTGGCGAGGGGCGGCGGAGGGATGGCGCGGGGGGCGGTGGTGGAGGTGGCGGAGAGGTTTGGGGCTGTGGCGGTGTTAGTGTTCGGCGATGGTAACACGTGGCGCGAGGGGTTTGAGCGGGGACACGTGATGAGAGGGGGAATAGGGGATCCACTGAGTCCAGGGTGGGGTGGGGTTCATGGCGGCGAGAGTTTGGGTTTGGAAGATAGTGAGGTTTTAAAAAGGTTTCCTAAAATTCCATCCATGCCCTTGTCTTTTGCAGCCGCTGAGAGGATATTGTCCTCTCTTGGTGGCTCTCCTCTGCCCTTGGATTGGAGGGCTACCCTAAAGTCCTCCAAGGTTAGGAATGTTGGTCCTGGTCCCACACTCCTCAACTTTACTTATCAGGTTTTGTTCTTATTCTTCTTTCTTTCTTTTTCGAAAAAGATAAATCTGAAAGTTTTCAAATGTTCAAAAATAATTAAAAGTTGTCTGAATTGTATATACAATACTTATGTTATTAGATAGGATGCGTTTATTGTTGTTTTTATTTAATTTTTTCTAAAATATTTTTTAATTATTATATTACTAATAATATAGTTTAGACAAAAATTACTTTAAAAAAATGATAATAGACCCACCGAAGTGACAACAGGCACTCCATTTAATATAACAAGAAGATTATTAAGATAACAGAATACCTGGAAGGATATGGCATAATACGTAAAGAGGAGTGAAGGAAAGGTTGGATTCTTTTATTTTTGAAATTAGATAGTGTTCCTTTGATGATTTTGGTATTCAATTTAATTGGTCATGTCTGTTGTATGTTAGCTCATAAATATTAGAGCTCGTTTGGATATACATCTCATATGGAAAAAAAAATTGAATCTAATAGATAAGAGACGATAACGGGCCTTATTTAATTGGGTGAGGTTTCATGGAATCAAATAGATAAAATAAAATAAATTCTTGCATAATTTTTAAAGGGGCTTTCTTGTCTAATTTCTCTGTAAGCAGCTATTAACTTATAACGACCTTTTTCTCAATTCAAAAGTTGTTATAAGCTAGAAGTTAATCCAAACTAGGTTAACCTATTACTATGATCTAGAAATGAAACACATGTAGAAAAAAGGATCAAAGCAACAGAAACCCTATAGTCAAGGGTAACTTGTACTGTTTAATGTGCATGTTTTCAGTCTGGCTGATTTGGTTTTTCAGGGAGAAAAAAAGGTGGCTACCATTGAAAATGTTTTTGCCATTATAAAGGGACTGGAGGAACCTGATCGCTATGTTCTGCTTGGGAACCATAGGGATGCATGGACATATGGTGCTGTTGATCCCAACAGTGGGACAGCTGCACTACTTGACATTGCTCGTAGATATTCAATTCTATTGCGTTTGGGGTGGTCTCCACGTAGGACAATCATTCTATGCAGTTGGGATGCAGAGGAATTTGGAATGGTGGGTAGTGTTTCTGTCTGAACTAATCTGCATCATGGTTAACCACTTCCATTATGTGGTCATTGGTGGTTGATAAGTCTGAGCCATTGAGAAATAATTGTGGACGTGGTGAAATGCTACTATTATTTGTCTTTTTCACCTAAACTTTGTTGCCATTGTCTTGCACAAGTCTTACATCATGGGTTATAGGTTTTTTTACCAGCTATATGCTTTACAAGTATACTTTTTTTTAAAAAAGGAAATCGTTGTATAGTTTGTGTTTTTACTAAAGCCAGGTATGTACACTATTAAATTAAATCAGTATGCTTTGTTTCAATTATGGTGTCACCTCCTGTAATGTGCAATGTGCAATGTGCTCTCTAAATCAAGTTTATCCCTTTATGTAGATTGGATCCACCGAATGGGTTGAACAAAACCTTGTTAATCTTGGTTCCAAAGCTGTAGCATACCTTAATGTAGACTGTGCTGTTCAAGGGCCTGGTTTCTTTGCTGGTTCAACTCCTCAGCTAGACAATCTCCTTCTTCAGGTCACAAAGAAGGTATATGAAATAGTTACACTTGCATGTTCAAATTTGCATGTGGATATTATTTTAAGTATTGTTGATCCTGGTATTTGATTACTGGTGAACATCAATTGCCTTATATGCTTATTTCAGATCAAGGATCCTGACTCTCTGGGTACAACAATATATGAGAATTGGGTGGCTGTTGGTGGAAACTCTAATGTATACCTTTTATTCAACTGGTCAATGGTTATTTTTAAATATATGAAGTAATACTGTTTCACTTAAATTACTACCATGTTTCAAATATTTTCCCTGTCATGTACTTTTTTGTCTTTGCTGTTTCAACAAATTTGATGATAGTAAAAGTCATTAACTTCTTTACTGTCTAGATGCCTTTTCATAGATTCATATTTATTGTTGCTGTGCCAGTTTTATTTTTTTATTAAGGGAAACAAATTTAAAAGTCGAAACAAAATTAGCATGTTACATTTTATGTTTTACAAATTAGTAGTGAAGAAAAATCATATATTTGCCTTTAAGCTTTTTTTATCTTGATTGATTGCAGATTCAAAGACTTAGTAGAGTTGATTCTGATTTTGCTCCATTTTTGCAACATGCGGGGGTTCCATCAATTGATATATATTATGGAAAAGGTACATGCCTCATTGATATGAATTAAAAGGACACTATGATTTGCCAATTTTTCAAGTAGAGTGATTGGCACATATCACATATATGCATTTACTCATCCCACTCAATTTTAATTTATTAATGTATCTATTTGGGCATTTAAGAGGGCCAGTCCTGGATTTCACAGGTGTCCCTTATTTGGGCATCAATAAAAAGGGGATTTGAAAGGCACTTAATTTGTGGTGAGATTGATAAAGGTTTAGTTTATTTCATGGCTTCTTTGACTGGGTCATTAGATCTGATGACGTCATGGAATTATGTCATGTTGTTTTTTCATGTAAAATATGGCTCAGCACTACAATGATCCTTGTGTTTCAGCTATTACTTGGTCATATTTTAGGATTTGTATCTAGCTATAGTCATCTGGGAGCTAGAACTATAATAAAATCAGAACATACACTGTTTAAGCGTAGAACTTCTACCATACAAAAATCAAAATTTTTGTATCTGAATATGCTTCTATATGTCAATGTTTATATCTATCAAACATGCATGCCATGGGTGTTATTAAATAATGTTCTTTCTTTTTTCTAGATTTTCCTGTCTATCACACTGCTTTCGACTCCTATAGCTGGATGACAGTGTCTGGAGATCCATTCTTTCAGCGTCATGTGGCTGGTCAGATTTCTTGTTTACTCTTTTGATAAGCATTTAAAATCATTATTTTATTAGCCAATAAGTTGTTAATCCGTGCGTCAATCGTAAGATGAAACATCTTCTATTCTTTGTTGTATTAGTTGCCGGAATATGGGGTCTTCTAGCCCTTCACCTTGCTGATGATTCCATTATACCTTTCAATTATCTTTCGTATGCGGATCAGTTAAAGGTGAGCATTTATCATGACTAAGTCTTTTGATTAACTTCTTGCTAAGTACTGGTTTTTGCTATAGTAGTTTATTACCAAACCGGCCAGGAAATTTTATTCAGAGGGTTAATTGGAAAATTTCTTTAGTTATGACTAGTTAAAATACAATTTACAATACTTCTGTTTAGATAACGGTGTTTATGTATCATGGAATTATTATATTTCATAAATTGTCTCAAATGTCCGTAATAACTTACTGTAACTCCTGAAATTTGTTTTTACAACTTGAACCTAGGACCTTTATCGTTCCAATTAATTGAGCTAGTCTCAGGTGGTCAAACAATAATGGTTTAGTATTAATATTAATAAAAAAAAAGGAAATTGGAAATTACTAACGATCCCTAACTGAATATAACATATGTAATTTTTTATTAAGGAAAAATAGAAAGCTAATATGTGGCCGTGTCGAGAGAATAAAATGTTGGGTAAATATAATAAAGTTTTATTAATTTTGATGTTGCTCTGCAATGACTGCAATGAATTTCAAAACTTTCATATAATCTTGGGCAGGTGTACAATAACATATTGAGGAACTTGTTAGACAAGGGGATTTCTTTACATCCACTAAATACATCGATTGAAGAATTTGCTTCTGCTGCCAAAGATGCTAATGATGAATCAAAGGTAAAATCAAAACTGCAGTGGGTTGTCAGTAGTGATATTATTTATTATTTAAAATTTTCATAATTACTCCTTTTTATGTCTTCATCTACTTGTCTATTTTGAACTGCAGAAGCTGAGATTGCAAGAAACTTCAGGTCTTTTAGTAGATATGAAAATGCGAGGATTGAATGATAGACTAATGCTTGCAGAAAAAGGCTTCTTGGATGGGGATGGACTTCGAGGAAGGCAGTGGTTCAAGCATCTTGTGAGTGTGTTTGCCACTTTGCCTCCTATCACTTTGAAGTTCTGATTAAAACTTTTCATTAACCAATTTGACAAATAATGACCCCTCTAATGACATGACGAAGTCCAATGGCAATGTGTTTTTGCCATTTTGCCTTCTATCACTTTGAAGATCTGGTTAAAACTTTCCATGAACCAATTTGACAAATAAGGACCCCTCTAATGACATGACGAAGTCCAATGGCAATGTGTTTTTGCCATTTTGCCTTCTATCACTTTGAAGTTCTGGTTAAAACTTTCCATTAACCAATTTGACAAATATGACCCCTCTAATGACATGACAGTCCAATGGAAATGTGGAAACTTCCATGGTCATTTTGGAATTGAAAATGTTTCAGGGGCATGATCACTATAATAATTAGTTAATCCTAATCCACTCACAGTATCTCTAGTTTAAAAATTACAACTAGCTCAATCAAACTTGTAGTTGAATGAAATACAAAAAATGGAATTTGTTTAAAGAATACCAACATCCTTGTTCAGGGCTGCACATTATCTTATATTGTTTTTCACCAATCTGTGATTTTTAGTGTGCTAGGGTGTGCCTTGGTATGCTTTGTCTGTTAAAATACACATGTTTGTATATTTAAGTTAACCAAGTTAACCAACATACTGGCTACACAGCCAAAATCTCTCTGTTGCTTATGTTTCATTTATCATGTAATTAGTAGTTTATTTTTGTCATTACTGTATGTTATTAAACCCTCATGCATATAGGAGAGAACCTGATGATTTGTTTGCATTGTCCAGGTTTTTGGGCCTCCTAGCGACCATGAAAGCAAGTTGGATTTCTTCCCTGGAATTGCTGACTCTATGTCTAGGACGATTAAAATGAGTGAAAAAGAAAGGTTAGCAGCAATTCAGCATGAGATCTGGAGAGTTGCAAGGGCCATTCAAAGAGCTGCTTCAGCACTAAGAGGGGAATTGACCAAAAACTAGTGGAAAAGATGGAAATATTTGTTTGAGTTAACCTGTAAATATCGGTTCCTTTTTTGGCCAGGAGTGTAAATTTACATGAAAATTTAAACTGTACATTAAGGGAAGAAAGCAGTTTGTCTTGTTTTTCATTGCTTTGCTGGGAATTCAATTTTCTATTGGAGTCAAGTGTGTGATTGAAAACATGTTGAAAAATATATAAACTTGAATCCAATGCATAAGCTACAACTAGTAGTCAGGAAGTAATGTCGATTCAGATCATGTAAACATGAAACTAAACTTACTCTAAATGAATTTCTTCATTCTGGCCAAGTTTCCTCTTTCTTTTTCAAATGTACCAAAAATAACATTGTGATCATGATCTTTGATGAGTAGAAAATTTTTCAATGTACTCTAAATTCTTTAAGAGGAAATAAGGATGCTTTTTATATTCAGATGTACCAAGAAAATATTGTAATTATGATATTTAATGAGTAGAAAATTTTTCAATGTTAACCCTAAATTATCTCACAAAATAAAATTGAGTTGTAGCAAAACATTGAACTGAATGGTAATGTGTCATGATAAGTATATTTATTTACTTTTTATGTATATACAATTTCATGATGAGTATTTTTTGGGGATACAGCTTCAACAACTAAATTTTTTAAAATTTTTTTTATTATTAGACTATTTTGTTAACTCATAAATTTCAATTATTTAGGAAACATGAACAACTTATACACTACCTACGTACATCTAAATTGAAGGGCTCTTTAGTGGGCAAAATGAGAAAACTAAACGAGTAAGACGCGCCAGGTAGGGGTCGAACCTACGACTTTCTGCTTAGGAAACAGACGCTCTATCCACTGAGCTACAGGCGCTTGTTGCTGGTAGTAATTACTAATTAATATTTAAATATGTAATTATGAAAGGATTCAATTTCCAAATTTATAAGATTGAACAAAATGTATATAATTAACAAAAATGTAAAGGCGATTCGAATTCTTCCACTTGACGAATGCAACTTCTTCTATTCTGATGAAATAAATAGTGCATGTTGTGTTAATTTTACTCTTATCCTTCAACTACAGAAAAATGACAATCCAACATTTGCTGTTCAGGAAAATATCAATTTGATGTCAAATTTTAGCTGCTTTTGGCTCATACTTCATACAGCTCTGCATTAATAAACATTGGTACGGACTACGGAGATCCCATTTGGGGAAGTTTATACAGAGGCGCTTCAAGAAGAACAAACCAAGAAAATAAAGACCTAATAAGTATTTATAAGTTAAAAAATAAACAAGTAAAATAAATAAATAAATTATAATTTATAAATTACTTATACAAATCTCAATTTTTTTTGAAAAGTTAAATAAATAAATAAAAAGCTTCTTACAAAGTAAAGAAACTCAGCTTATATGAGATGTTTAACTCGTTTTATTTTCTCATTTTTTTTATTATATAAGTATTTATTAAAAAAATTATCCGAACTTAGTCAAAATAAAAAACATATATTTTATAAGTTAAAATCTTATACTTTTTCAGTTTTTAGAAGCATTCGCAATTTCTTTTTCAAAATAAGAGGTTTATAAATTGATTTTAATTTATATAAAAATTATTTATTTTATCTTCTTTTGCTAATGCTTCCGCAAAAGATTATTTAAATTGTGTCCTAGTCTAATAAAATTGTCATATACAATATTAGATGAACCATCTCAGTGAATTTCTTCAACACAGGAAACAAATCCTGGTCTTTTATCCTAATTTAACAAATTATTGACAAAAAAAAACCTAAACAAAAATAAAAAATTATTTTTAAACATCAAATTAAAAAATTAAATATTTTATTAATCTAAATCTTTAGTGTTGAGTTTAAGCAAATAAAAGTAGTTAGTTTTTATTGCCGAAAAACACATTTATTACATTAAAATTATAAAAAAGTGATAAATAATTTTTCAATAAATTAAAAAAAAAAGACCAAACAAAAATAAATTATTTTTTAAAATTAAATCTTATTTTAGCCATATATATATATATATATATATATATATATATATAATATAAAATACTTTCTTGATCTTAATTATAAGAAACATAGGATAAATTTAAAATGTATTAATTGTTAAAAAAAAATTATATTATTTTTTTATTAAGATTATTAAATATACAAGTTACTAAATACACCATTTAATATCATTGATCTTTTTAAAATAAAATTTATATTTATAATAAATATAAATAATTTATTTTCTTTTCTCAATTCTAATGATTTATTCTTTTGTTTTTTTATAAAATAGATCTAGAGAGTATTTTATATAGACTTGCATACTAATGCAATTTTTTTTATTAATATAATTTTTATTTTGTTAATATTCTAAATATTCTGATAGTGTATTGATATTTTATTATTCATCTAAAGAAAATATTAGTAACATATTTTTTATTATTAACTAAAATTTATTGAAAACTGAAAATGTAAGAGAAAAAAATTAATTTAAAAGAAAGAAGGAGAATAGTTTAAATAATTTTTATAATTTTTAATAAATTTTAATTAATAACAGAGTATATTAAAAAAAAAAAAATTAGATATTACGTTGTTACCTTTTCTCGTTTATAATTACTTACAACGCATCCAAATATACACATAAAAGGCAATTTAACAATTATGTGCATTAACAATTTGCTATCTCTGTAAGTCATTTTGTGATCTAAGCAAGATTGATGGGTGCAACTTCTATCGGGATAGTCATAAACTGTGTCAACTTCCTCTTATCCTTTCGTTAATTCAACCAATGTAATATACAATCGAATGTGTTGTAGTTAGGCAACATTCAATTTCCCACTTTGTATTTATTGCCAATTTGTTTAGCTTATTTAACTAAGCATGAACTGAAATTTGAGCTGTTTTTGCTTCAAGCAGCAACGCATCAATATAACTAATAAAATCATCAGTGCAATTTAAGAAACCATTTGAGGCAACACAACCATCAATGTTCACATTAATGTTATGAGTTGTTCACAAATACACTATTCATGAGCTACTTATGAATAACAGAGACTGAATTCTTCAATAAGTGACACAAATTCATGGTCCTCCGTATCCTAATTCAGCATCTAAATCCAACTCTTTGAACCCTTCTTCTGCTTTGGCCAAGTCCCTTCTTGCCATTTCCAGATCAACCTCTGATGCAGCAATCTTTGCCTTTAGCCGCTTTGTTTCCATCTCTAAAGCAGTCACATGCTCCTTCATCATTTTCACTTCCAAAGCTTTTTCTATATAACTTTTCATTCCTAAGGCAGATTGAACATGTGGCTCTAGCCAAGTCAAATCAAATTTAAAAATCTCAAGTTCCTCCCACAAAATTTGGAGATGATTGCAAGCTTCATCATTCATATCTTTGGCCTTTTGAACCTTAAGAAAATGGAGAACTCGACCTAAAGCGGTCAACGCCCATTCAGCAAACCTACGACTCCTCTTTTGTTGGCTATCAATAAGTGAGGGATGCAAAGAACACACTTCCTCTAGAAGTGGAACAAAAGCTTTTTCTATTTTACCTAATCCTCTGAAATCCACTAGTTCACCAAATGAGGTTGTGTTATCAGAATGGTTAATGGGTTCAGCACAAACTTGTGTAGGAACTGCATCATCTACTTGATTCTCATCTTCTGACTTCTTGATACAAATTTCAGCTTCAATTATACAAGTATCATTTACAATAAACCCATTGCTAGAGTCTTCAAATTCATCTAAAGGTATAAACGTTGTGAAACCCCAATCACTTTCTCTTGCATTGAACTCGTGTTCACATTCTGCCAAATTCATATTACAATATTCAATTGTGGGGATTACAAATACAATGCCACGATTATCAGTTGGATATATAATTACAAATACATTCTCAGTTACTAGACAAAGGACGGTCCATTCAAATATGTTTTTTATTTTATATTTTCACAATAATTAGATTTTAGTCCTTTTAAAGTTTTTATTTGATTTCAAGCCCTAAGTTTTTTTTTTAAAAAAATTCAACACTTATAGTCTTTAATGATGATGTTTTAAACTAAAAGAGTGTCAGATATTAATTAATTTATTTGTTTAACTCACATGATCATCGTTAGAGACTAGAAGTAATAAATTAAAAAAATTAAAATAAAACGACTAAAATTAAAATCTTATAAAAATATAAGAATTAAAAATACATTTGAAGTCTATTTTTAGATTATATCGTACATAATAGAGTCAAACAAAAATAATAGGCTTATATTTAGTAGATATTAGACAATACACTCGTTACTACATCATAATGATAATAGATTTCAAAAATAAGCATTAAAGCTTAAGTAATAAAAACAAAAGGGAAAATGTTGATACTTCTAGTTATCTTTTATGTATAGAAGCACCAAAGGGTTTCCAAAGGAAAGTTCTAACCTAATTTTCCTTAACTGAAATAGACATTTAGTTAAATACGCACAAAACCAAATTAAATTTTTATTTATAATAGTCATCACAAACACTAAAAAGCCAGCGAATTAAAAAGTGCCTTACAATAAGTAACTCAGAAAAAGATGGAATCTGAAAAATTAAACAATGCAGAAGTAACAGAAAATAGGGAAAGAGGTCATCTTTAATTAATTAACTACATTCCTTACCTGTATAATATGCATGTTTATAAAATATATACTATTTTATTCTCATATTATCAATTATTTAAAATACATTTAAAATAATATTAAATAATTTTTTATTTATATTACACTATATTTTAATAAATAAATAACTATAGATTACTTATGAAAAATACTTATGTTTGTTTAGCATTTAAAAGTTCTATTTCGGAATTTTTTGGTAATATCAAATTTGATACTCATTGACCAATTCTTTCTTTTCTTAATAAATCAATGTTGAATTTTGTCTACATTTAATTCATATTGTTCTTATTAAGTATTGGAGGTCAATGATTTCCATTTCTTTCGAGAATTTTGCAATAACATAATCCCATGTAATAATTCAGGTAGTGGCTTAGCTGTCTACAAAAGATATTAACCATACCTATGAACAAAAGTAGTTTTGTTCAATATATTAATACTTCAAAAACCGAACTATTCTTTTATTAGAAGGTGTGAACAGGCATTTCTCAACAGTATAAATTATTAAATCGACAAGAATCTTGGAAAAAAAAAAAGGACATTAGTAACTTGCATGGCTCTAAGCTTGATCTCACTTTGAAAATTATAATAATTGTATTTACTTTTTGTCGATATAATTAAATAATTGCATTCGACAAGTGTTTTTGAACAAATAACCCTAAATAACTCTCTAAACTTTTAAGTGTTATTTTGTTCTAAGACTTTTGTTCAATCATCTATAAAGTTTTGTAAGCTTTATTATTCAGCAACTTTTATTTTAGCCTTAAATTTTGTTTTCAATTCTATTTTCACTTTTCTTGGTGAGGCAAAAAATGAACATGAAAAGGAATAGAGGAGGAAAGCTAGAATAGAAAAAAAAAAAAACTTATTATATATGTATGTGTATATATATATATATATTAAAATATGATGTTTTTAAAAAAAATTATAAAAATATAAGATTCAAAAATTGATATTAACAATTTAAAAAAATATTAAAAATCATAAAATGTCAAAATTCAACAATGATAATTTTTTTAAAATAATTAAGTATAAAAAAAATGTCATTGGCAATTTTGGTCTAACAATTGTTAAAAAGTTAAATTTGTTCATTTTTTTTTTTCCGATCTTAAAAAAGGCAAAAAAGAAAATGAGAATTACCTTTAGCTTTTGTCATTGTGGTATTGACCTGATTGATTAAAGTCAACTTGAAATTTGCAAATTTGCTCCAGCCATAAGGCAAATTAGCAAGACCCTCACCATCCAAATAAACTGACAAGTACTTCACAGCGTTTCCCTTTGGGAAAATAAGAATCCTCCTACAGGGAATGAAGCACACAAATTCAAATCATTTCAAAGACCACATAACATAAATTTTGCACATAAATTCATTGAAGCACCATGAATGCCCATCAAGGAAGAAACTCTCAGAATACAGCTTCTTCTTGGACTCAAATTTGGAGAAGTTCTCAATCGTCCATCTAAACTTATCCTCAATCCTTTCTTTACTGCTTGTGCTTTGATCCTCCATTTTAACAACCTGCCACTTCCAGCACCAACACTGGATAGAAAAAAAAAATTAGATACTTTTGTTTACTAAGATCAAAATTGAAGACAAAATTTTTGCGTTCGGGTGAAAATTTTCCCGAAGCACTTGAATTGCAAACGATGAAGCAGAAAGACAGAGTCAACAAAATCATACACAAAAATGCATACCATGTTCAAGAAGTGCCTATTGTCACTCACGTATGTTTATTATCATTCTTATAGAAAAAATATCTTAAACCGAAAAACAAAAACAAAAAATAATAGACTCCTCCTTAACGAAAAAACATAAATGAATTATGATCTTTCAAAACAAATATCCCCACGACAACAAAGATTTAGGGTTCTAAAAAACACATAATGATAATTTCAAGTTCGACAAATACGGCCAAAATATATCATCACAACAATAATAAGAACAGATGTAGAACAAAGAATTTTTCTATAAATGAAGGAGCAAGAATTGGCACGTACATTCCAATGAACGTGAAAACAGAGAGTGAGAGAGTGTGTGTGTGTGAGAGAGAGAGAGGTATGGAAACTGGTTTGCTTAAAGATGAAGCAAAACAAGACACTTTTAAGGACCTATTGATAGTGTCCACGTGGCCCATGAATGATCGTTGATTTGAATTATAATTATTTATGGTCACACCATAGTAAACAGTTAATAATTATAATCTTTCAAATTTGGAGGGTAAGAAAACTTGTGGGAAAGTGGATAAATGTTTACAAGCGTTGTTAAAAAAAATTCTTTATTGTTATTTAATTACAATAAGGCAGTGAATTGGTATTAATTTTTTATAAAATAAATATGATCGAAGAAAAAGAATTTATTATATATAGAAAAGCTCGCAACATTGAATATTTGATTGAACTCTAATAAATATTTTTATATGAACTATTCCATTTACTTTTTTAAAACGAAACCACTGTTAGGTGGCATCTATGTATCATCGCATAACTTGAAGCGTGAAGTAGCTTAACTAAATTCAGATAACGTGCGTTGCAGTTGAGCCAATGCTATCGCATTTCAACCAAACGTATTTAAAATTTTCCATGTTATGAAGATGATAATTATCAACGCAATGCATCAAACTTAATTGTGATTAACTATATTAACAAATTTTGAAAAATACAATTAAAACACTAAATAACATTAACATAATTTAATATTATACGGAGTTTTTATTTGTTATACATGTGAGCACTGTTTAACAATAATTACTCTATAATTCTTTTAAGATCAATTGTTAGATTAATAATAGCCTTCAAAATTTTATATCGTTTAAATATGTGTTGTGCTTTTTTTAGTCCCTCCAAATTATCAAATAATGGTAACTTTTAGTTTCTAGTGAAAAACTAAAATCACATTGTTTTCTTCTAATATAAATACTAAAAAAAATAAATTTATAGGATCTAAACAAAAAAAATTACTAAAATTATATTTAATCCAATTTATATTTTATCCCATCAATCAAATGTTCAAATAGATGAAGTGTATATTTACAAATAAAAGGACGGAAATCACTTATATAGGCAATCAGAAAAACTACCAAGAGGAATGAAAATGTGTTTTCTCTTTTAAATCTTATTATTTTAATATTTTTTAATCTTCCTTTATTTTATTTCATCAAATATGAAAAAATAAATAAAATAGGAAGACTAAAAACCTAAACTCATAACAAAATTATGTAACTTCATAAAATGTTTGATTCAACTTAGATTTAAAGATAATATTTAAAAATATATCAAAAGATTGAAAAAATAATTAATTATTTTTAAAAATAAATTA
Source organism: Abrus precatorius (assembly GCF_003935025.1). Taxonomy (NCBI): domain Eukaryota; kingdom Viridiplantae; phylum Streptophyta; class Magnoliopsida; order Fabales; family Fabaceae; genus Abrus; species Abrus precatorius. Next base: position 6,944,222 of record NW_020874417.1, read on the forward strand.
AACTAAATGTGTATTTAATCTTTTAGAAAACAATGATACATTGGAAACTAACCTTTTAGTGAAACCTCAAGTAAATAGGTAAACTAGTTCAGGTCTCTTTTTCTTTTTTTGGCTCAACTAAACTTACATTAGTCTAAAAGTTGGACATTTTAAAAATAATTCTTAAATAACTAAATTAGAAAAATTGAAAAAACGACATATAAAAACAACAAATTTTTAAAAAACCAAAATCCCATTTAAGTATTTCCTTTATAATCATTTGTTAACTCCTTGTTTTACAGCTGCATCTATAAAAATTATTATATATTGTTATAAAACAATAATCAATACAAAATAAAAATAAAACACAACTGTTACATTGTTTAATTCCACGGTATGCAGTTAATTTCTGACCAGAAATGATTCTATGTGTGAATTTGGATTCTTTGTTACGTGTTTTACACAGGAAACGATCCAAATCACAAAAATCGTTATAAAATAAAATTATTTAAAAAGAACATACACAGTCGTGTGTAGTGTATAAATATAATTATTCTCTCTTTAAGTGTGTGTTTTACGTCCAAAATAATTGAATATTCCATTCTTAGTGTCCAAGGCATTTTGAACATGCACGAGCCAATGAATCACTTCAGCTATAGTCAGTCAAATATCCTAACGCTTCATGTTCCTTTATATTGTTGACTAAAAGCACTGGTTTATATAGAAAATAATTTAGTTGAATATCTAGAAGTGAAGAAATATTTGAAGAAGCAAACAATATGAGAATAAATGCCAATAATTTTTTGATTCATATGCTACAACACAGCCCACAAGAATTGACAAATGACAATGCACACTTTATCAGGTTTTAATGATAAGTAAGTAGACATACAACATAAAAGCCTTTTCTCTCATACTTATTATATATTACCCATTTTTTGTAAGAGAAAAAATTAATGAAATTTCTCTTATAAATTAAAAATAATTTATTTCTTCAAATTATAAAAAAATTAAATGAGAGTAGTTTTTTTTTTTTAAAAAAAAGTTAATTTTAACATATGAAATAAATTTTATTAATTTTTATATTATTTTTCTTCAAACTTATCCACAAAATTACCCAACCAAAGTCATTTAGCTTAGTATGAGTTGAAATATCTCAAAATGTTCATCTATGGCTATATGAGTTGAGACAAGCAACTAGAGCCCTTTAGCTTAGTATGCAGAACTTGCTCGTATAGAATATATCATGAAACTGAACTTGGTGTAAAGAATATTTTATTACTAATGTTCTATATGGTGTCTCATATTTCAACTGAGGTTAGTAATTTGCTGCTGGACTCGAACACATTTCCCAGCAAGACAAAAACACCCCATTGCTCTTAACCAAATTTGACCCGAATATTGAGGAAGATTAGTCAAACAGTGAGATTTTATTAACAAAGACATATAACTACAGCTTAAATGCGGTGTAGATTATAGACCAAGTCAGCCTTAGCTTAATAAGTATCTTAATCATATTAATTTTTTTATTAAAATATTATATATAATTTATTAGAAATATATACTAAAAAATTGTTACACATTATTAATAAATTAATAAAAGATGAACTTCTTATACTAGTATAAATTTAAAAATTTATACATTTAATCTAAATTTTTCATTTAATTTATATGTAATTGTCAATAAAGTAATAAATTATAAAAATTTAGATTGAGTGTAAAAGTTTTAAAATAATATAATTACACATTATTATTTATATGATATTTATAATTTATAGAAAGCAATCATAAATATTTTACATTCAAATTTAAACCAAAGTTGATTAACCGAATCTAATTAGAACAAATTAATTGTACATCTACATTATAATGGAACGCTTACAATAAAAGAATTAATAGTTTCTCCACAATTTGTACAGAAAAGAAAATGTGCATCCCTTCACCAAAAAGTAGATGAGAAAAAGCCATGATCTAAAACATAGCATACCCTATTGCAGCATTTACATCCATCTCATGGAAACCTTTTCTTACTTCTGACAACCCTCTCCTTGCCACCTCAAACTCCCCTTCAGCAGCAGCAAGTTCACCCCTCAGCTTCTTCATCTTAATCTCCAAAGCAACCACATTGTCCTTTAGTTTCTTCAATTGCTTTGCTCTTTCAAAATAAGCTTTCACACCCAATACTGATTGAACATAAGGCTCCAACCAAGCCAAGTCAAATCCTGAAGACTTGATAAGTTCCTTCCACAAACCTTGAAGGTGCTTTATGTCCTCCTCACTTATATCTTTCACCTTCTTTGTCTTGAGAAAATGCAAAACTTGGCCCAAAGATGTAAAGGCCCATTGTCTAAACCTTAGAGTCCTTTTGCTCTGGCACTGCATTAGGGAAGGGTGCCATATGCAAACCTCCTCCAATAGTGGAATAAAAGCTTTTTCTTCTGCTCCTAAACTTTCCAAATCTATTAGTTCTCTTAGTGTCAAATCTTGAACTTCCCCTTCTGTTATTGGACTAGATCCTGAGGTTCTAGGACTAATTGTATCCGATGATGATTCTGTTGCTTGATCACCTAATGTAGAATCATGGGTTGGACCACAATTTGGGTAAACTTGAATCTTAGGAGCAAAATCAGAGACACAAATATAAGCTTCAATGATGCATGTGTTCCTCACAAGATACCCTTGTTTATGGTCGTAGAAATCACTCAGATTTAGAAAAAATGAACCCCAGCTACGATGTCCTCCATTGAACTTTTGTTGAGTCTCTGGAATTATATATATCAAGAATCAGCTTTAAATTTAATACAAATACAATTATGATCAAATTAGAATACAAAAACTTAATTATATACTCAAAAGATAAAAATTAAGATTTGAAGTTACTTACCCTTTACAATTGACTTCTTCCGATCCACTTGATTAATTAGAGCTAACTTGAAAAACGTGTTTCTGCTCCATCCATACGGTGGTAAAGAATCATCAACCATCAAATACAATGAAAAATGGGTAACATCCCTCCTCAGTGGATACACAAGGATCCTCCTGTGACATGATGAAGAGATGCACAGTACAATTAAATCATTCACTAATTTCATGAAAATTTCTTCAAATTAATTAGGCCATTACTTTGTCCACCCTTCTAACAAATAACACATGATAAACGTAAAATACTAGGTTCATTTTTTCCCTTAGAAAAAAGGGCAAGGAAATCATCATACATAATCTAAACTTGTTACTTTTTCTTACTTGTGTAAGTATCAACCATGTAATGTAGCTATATGAAAAATAAATAAAATAAAATTCATCTCGAGGCACCAACCATGTACAACCACGGGTTTTGATAGGCTTGGAGCGCAATTTCATTCCATTCTTTTTTGAGAAATCTTCAATTTTCCATGTAAATTTCTCAAATCCCACACTTGTCTCTAGCTGATTCACCATTCCGGTATGCACATCTGGCGCAAGCTTTAATTACAAAAAATAAAATAAAATGAAGGAAATTATTTCTCCTATAAGATAGTAGAAAACAAAATAACACGAACATATATATAATCCAAAGGCCCAGAAGTTGATACACTTACAAAGATCCTCCAAGGGTTGGTTGCAAGCACTGAGAAGATGAAGAAATTAAAGGGTTGATTCCTGTGAGTAGGTGATGTTCATGGAATGAAAGATTACAAAGAGAGAGAAGCAGTGAAAGGTAGAGAGGAATATTAAAGGTGGCAAAAAAGTCAAGTCAACGAGATTCTTTTGCTGTAAGGAAGCATGCTGGTATTTTAATAAATAGAAATTTCAAACTGCTACAGTCACAGGGAGCTGGAGAAGGCCATAACTATAACAGGTTAGGCTCATGAAATTTCAACGAAGTAACATGCGCACATTTGCACATTTATTTTGGAGCTTAATTAGGAAAATTTATTTTCTATTTCATTTAAAATTGAGTGATTTAATTTTCATAAAATTGATATATATATATATATAAATATTTTTTTATATTAGTATAAATATAAAAATTTATCTTTCATTAAATTTATATAAAAAATTTTAGATTTATACTAGTGTAAGAAGTCTTACTTCTCTCTCTATATATATTATTAAAAAGTATAAAAATTAATTTTTTAACTTTAAAATAAACAATTTATTATATTTCACAATGATAAATACCATAATATAATCATGTTAAAGAGATAAAAAAAGATGTGATTCTTTTATTATTTTAATTAGTACATCCTAAAATTAATTATGGTAGTTATTTTAATTTAAAAAGTGTGCCTTTTATTTTTAACTAATTTTAGTAGCATGTTTTTTATTTAAAATAAATTTATATATTTTGATAGTTAAAAAAAAAATTGTAAGTTTTTTAAATAACTATATATGTATGTATATATAATAAAATTATTTTTAATGATAATTTTTAAAAAAAATATATTTTTAACTTAATTCTGTAACTACAAAATATAAAGTGGTGAAAAAATTTTATAAATGTAAAAAAAGGTAATTTCAGAAAACTATAAATTTATATAAGGTAATAAGAAAAAATTAAATATTAATTTTTATCTCTAAAATTTATAATAAAATTAAAAAAAAAGTAGTTAAAAATTAAACTAGTTATAAGAAAAGAAAGTGAAATTCATACATTATTGTCAATTAATTTTAATTCTAAAAAGCATATAATTAAATATAAATGAAAGTATCTCTATTTCAGTTTCTAAATAAAATAATTACACATTAAATAATTTTAATCCTAAAATTATATATAATTAACTATTAAAGAAAGTAATTTGACTTAATATTTTATTTCTCAAATAAAATATTCTCATTTATAATATAAAAATTGATATAAAGGTACTCTAATTAGAAGTTACTTACAAGATTAATAGTCTTTAAAGGTTTATTTCTTCTTTTAAAATTACTTACATGATTATATATTTGTTAGAATGAATCATGGCAGGCACCAATGTTATTAAAACTAGTTGAATTGCATTGGGGGAAAGTCATAACTGATATGATCTGATCTAGAAAATATGATTAAATAAGTCAACATGGGAATACAACATTTTAACAAGTTTGTGTTTTAATTTAGAATTCCTCTATAACAAAATTTGTTTTATCCCACTAATCATTTTCTATATAAGATCTCATGAATATTTTACAAGTTTCTCTTTCGCCATTCCAATTTTGAAATCATCTTATTTGATTGTTTTATTTTGTGCACATTCCATCATTGAAGTGGCACACAAGTAATCAGAGATGATTACGGAATGAAGTTGAGTTAATTTTGTATTAAAAAACAATTAGCTGATGGTTTAGCAATACATTCAAGTCACTCTATTTTTTTATAACATTTATTTTTCTACTCTCTCAATCACATCATATAATTTGTTCAATATTTCTTTATTCTCTTTTTATTTTCTCTCCTTTGAATTGTAAATGTGTTATCAAAACATGTTGTCACTAATAAACTTACTCATAAATTTAAACCAATCAAACTTAGTCAGATGTGCTAGAATCACTTACTTGTGAATTTTTTTATTAAAAAATTAATTAGATTGAATCAAATATTTGGTGAAAAATTTTACCACCCACAAACTAAATAAATTAAAACTTGACCTTTTAAATTAGATACATTTAAAAAAAATATTAGCATGATCTATTTAATAAGTTTAATATAAATTAATTCCAATATAAATGAAATTGTCCTATTTCTGCTCCTATATAAAAGTATCACGCAATAACATTAGTACGTATTTGTTCATATGAGGAGGTGTCCAAATATACCCTCATACCTTGGGAAAAATTGTAAGTACGTGTATTATAAGATTTTTTTTTTTTAATTTTAAATTAGAAAAGATGAGCTTGAGCATTTTAATTTAGTCTAATAGACATAAAATTTCAAACTCAAATAAATTCTAAATTTCATAATTTCTTTTGTAAAAAAGTGTTATAATCTGTTTACTTCTATTTTATTTTATTAAACTCAAATTAAAATCAATAAGACTAACAATGAGCTGATTATTTAATAATTACAAAACATAAAATCATGTAAAAGACAATTGATAATATATATATATATATATATATATATATATATATGATCCTAACATTTATATCCATATATAATAATAATACTGATAATAATATATTTCATTTTTATTAAATTACTACTACTAACTTAGGTCTGAATCCGCTGGCCACTGTATATACTTCAATTAGATTAATGTTTATTATAATTTTGATGTATTTATATTCAAATAATGTTAAATTAACTAATTTTTTTACCTCTAAAATTATAATATTAGAGAATAAAAAATTATACTGTTAATTAATAAAATATACAATAAATATAACTTTTAAATTATTTCTTATAAAAATCAGTCTTTCTCGTTAATATAGCAATAATTAGATGATAATTCGGAGTATTCTAATTAAATTTATAATATTAATTTCATACATTATTTTTTACACTAATATTCCTTTTTTCTATCACATTTTTACTTATTAAATTTATTATGTTTCCTTCTCAAAAGTATATATTTTAACAAACATAAAAAATTAAAGCATATATATATAATCCCCCAAATCAGCATATAAAATATATAGGGATTATTTTGTTTTGATCTTTAAAAATAAAAGAAATATTAAAAGTAGTATTTAAATATATAATTTCTCATTAATTTTCGTTTCTTTGTTAAAATTTATTAGTTAACTCTAGTAAAAATGGTGATGTGATACATTTTTAAATACAATGCAGCATAAAGTGACGAAAAGAAACATTTCATTTTTATGTACATTCTTGATAAAGTATTATATGAGAGACAAAAACATAGTTCTTTTTTAATCTTCTTATGTTATAATATTTTAAATTATCATAATTAGAAATGAATTAGTATATAATAGTACATAATATTTTCTATAAGAGTTCATTAAAAATTCTAATAAAATAAATTAGATATTACAATTTTTTTAAGGACCAAATTAATTAATTTTCTATCTTTAGAAAACCAAATTAAAAAGTTTAGTCACCGCAATATATATATATATATATATATATATATATATATATATATAATTTGTTCCTTTTTTTCATTTCTTTTTTATCTTCCTTTATTGATTTTGCATTAGTTATATAATATATTTTGTATAGTTATAATAAACTTTGTGACATATAACATTTTTTAAATTGGATTAATCATTAAATTGATAAAAATATTAATTGACAGTTATTAGTTTAATCATATTTAAATTGGAGTCAAATTGATAATAATAAATATCTAATTTTAATATTTTATAGTAAGTTAAGTAATTAACTAATACAAAATTAAGTTACTTAAATATTTAATTATAATAAAATGATCATATTATATACTTCATAAAAACATTATATTGAACAGTTAAATAATAATAATAATAATAATATATGTAAATATCATGCGTGACCTCTTATTTAAAATATATATATATAGTTTGGAATAAATTTTTTTTAAAAATAAAAAAAATTACAAAATAGCAGTTCAAGATGAATTTATTCAATAAAAAATTCATTAGTAATATTTTTTAATAAAAGTATGACATTAAATATTGTTAATATAATAATTTATACAAGGAAAAAAAAATCAATAGTGATTAGTTTAATTGATAAGATTTTTTTTAAGAAAAAACTATATGTGGACTTTAACCTTTTGAATATAAAGTAAGTTCGAATAAAAGAGAGATAGAAAATAAATAAAAAATAAAAAATGAGACTGACTGAATTTAAAAGAAATAATTTGAAGTGCGACAGTGAGGAAAAAGTGTGGTGCTTGGGGTGTGTGTGTGTGTGTCTGAGATTGGTAGTGTTTTTCGCTCCACATGGAGCTCTCATCCTACTCCTCACCAACTTCACTTGGTGTTCCTCCCATTTGCAATTCCTCCTATTCTGGTTATAAGAGCACCACGCCAAAGGCTTCTCTTTTGTTCTTAGGATTTTCCAAACACTTGCACTCAATTGGACTCCACCATCACACATGCTGCTCAATTCCTGTTCCCAAGAAACATCAGAGACCCATTTCCATCAGGGTGTGTTTCTTTCCCCTTAAAGTCCCATTTTTTATCCTTTTCCCATAAATAAATTGGTGGGTTTTGTTTCATGGATAGGAATTAGGAAGGGAAGGTTTTTGAATTGCTGCTTCATGGTCCTGCAATGTTTGGAATCTTCTGTGAAATATAAATATCAGTGATGCCATTTTCTTCGAGCATGCTCCACAAACCAGTGGCTGTGATTGGTTTTATGATGCTGACCCACTTATCCTTGTTTTTCCCCCCCTCTTTTTTGTTTTCTCGGTTCTTTTCATTTAGAGAATGCTCAACTGCAACTTAAACATGTTCTCTTTTCATTGAATGTAATTAGGTTGGGTAGGTTTGCTTGCTTCACTCTCACACACGCATGCCAAGACTCTGGGATTTCCTAAGTCAAGTCATAATTGACAGCAAGGAAGTTTAGCATTGAAACTCGAGTTCGAGAAGAATATTTAGCCTTTATCAAAAAGACAAAACTTTGTGTAGTATCATAGGTGTTTTTTAGTGTTGTTCTCTAAATAAGATTGCAGTTTCATTTTGGTAAGAGTAATGTATGCCAACCTTTTTTACGTGGATTGCCAAGGTGAAACTCTAATTTTTAATTGGAGAACACAATAAAAAATCAATTGAAGTATTATGGTAAGTGTGAAGATAAAAAAATCACATCTGAGATGGTTAGATTATGTAATGATTAAATTGAAATCTATTTAGATAACAATTAAAAAGTAATAATGATGATGCTGGTAGTGGTAGTGGTGGAGATGTGGGAGTAAGATAGAGGGCACAGTTAGAGAGGCTATGTTGATTAGAGAGGCTGTTTGTTCAGTTGAGGTAATAGGATTAGTATAGCAATATATGGGATGGTAGCATGACAAACTAAATGATGGCATGGACATGGAAAATGACCAATTCCAGTATAATGTGGTAATGGAACAGTTGAAATAATGATGAGTGTTAGTGAGATGGAGTACCTGGTTATAGTTGTTTCAGTTATGTGTTGGCAAGGTCATGGTTAACTGGACGCTATGATAATGTTAGTGATAAAAGGTGACAGTGAAAACATGCTGTGATGCTGATAAATAAAGAGGTAATGAATATGAACTGACAAATGTTTCTTAGACTGTAATAGTGTTAGTAAATTATGATTATTACAATGTTAACTAGCAAGTTACTAAATAATTTCAGAATTTTCAGTGATTGTTGTTAAGATTATTTTAAAGAAACAGCATCAAATTAAAGCTGGATAGCAATTTTCACATTCGGCTGCAATTGCAGCAATTGATTATTCCGTTATTCACTTCAATTTTTTTATCACTGGCTTTTGGTTTTGTATGAGATTTGAGTCTGCCTTATCAATCTAAAGTGAGATGAATGCTGGCAGGCCTGCACTAAAGTTGGAGCTGCTGGATCTGATCGTCCTTTTGCTGACAGATTTTTAGATTTGAAAGATGCATGCTGGAGATTTTTAAGGCCACATACTATACGTGGTACTGCCCTGGGTTCTGTGTGAGTAACTTTACAACTTGCTAGCGTTTTGTTTCTTCCTGCATCATGCCAAGTATACTTGTCTAAATTTCATTTCTTCTTTGTATTTACAGTGCTTTGGTAGCAAGAGCATTAATTGAGAACTCAAATTTGATAAAGTGGTCTCTTTTGTTCAAAGCGTTCTCTGGTCTTTTTGCCTTGATATGTGGGAATGGCTACATAGTTGGCATCAATCAAATCTATGACATTAGCATTGACAAGTATGATGCAGACACATGCCAACTGCCTCATTACCTACCATCTCCCTATTGTTCTTTCTTTGCTTTCTTTCCTTACCTTTGCACATTTCTTGTTGAGTTTGAATATTTTGTTTGGGTCATTTTTAATTGCACAGTTATTTAATTTCAAGTTTATTTTTCTCTGGATCTGGAATTATTCCCATTGTTAGTTGAATTTCTACCTAATAAATTCAGATACCCTATTAGTCTAAGTTTTTCTATTCATTTTCAGGGTAAACAAACCTTATTTACCTATAGCTGCAGGGGATCTTTCTGTCCAATCTGCATGGTTCTTAGTTATATTTTTTGCGGCAGCTGGCCTGTTGATTGTGGGATTTAACTTTGGGCCCTTTATATTTTCTCTTTATTCACTTGGCCTTTTTCTTGGTACTATCTATTCTGTCCCTCCGTTTAGAATGAAACGCTTTCCCGTTGCGGCATTTCTTATTATTGCCACGGTATGATATATCCTCCTTTTCTCTCAATCTTTGCATTACTAACAACAAATTTTCAATTTCTATTTGTAAGCCACAACAGAGATACCTTTTGAGTTTTTTTTTTTTGGACGAATTTAGTGGGCTATTTCATTTTAAGTATCTGTTGATATGGTTGAACATGATTGACAGAGAAGACTTTTGCAGGTACGGGGTTTTCTTCTTAACTTTGGTGTCTACTATGCCACTAGAGCTGCCCTTGGTCTTGCATTTGAGTGGAGGTGGGTTGGAGCTTATCATTTGTTGCTTCATATTTGTAATTGGTGAAGTTGAACAATTGACTACAGTAACTATGAGCTTTTAATGTTTCAACAAAAAAAATAAAAGAATCATAACAATAGAATATCCAATATGGAGTTGCCTAAAATGAAGGCATCAAGTGTGGCTTTAAAACCAGTTTAGCAGATAGAAAATTGGGAGAGGAAATATAGACATACAATTTAACGCAGGTAAACTTAAATTGAACTATATGCCGAAATCCGGTGGAGAAACAGAGAGAAAATTCCCTATTATCAATGAAAGTTACTAGGAGCAGCTAAGCACTCAAACACTAATCACTATGTACCCAAATCTTCACCTTCCCGTGCAAATTTACTTGATAATTCCATGTTGGATAGCACTGTAGGTTTTTCTGATCAGATTACATGTTGGGCAGAAACCCATAATTCAATGCAAGCTGCCTTATAACAGCGACAATGTTAGAAGGGTAAAGTCCACCTTTAAATGGTCGAGTCAGTCAATTTGGCCTCTCAATTGAAATTGTACTTCCCTAGTGTAACTGAATGAAGGTTATAAGGATATAGCTTTTCATCCGATATTGTTTAAATATCCAACTTATGTTTTGAGAGCTTATATAGTGTTCTTCTATCTCTCTACCTGCAGCTCTCCTGTGGTTTTCATCACAACGTTTGTAACATTGTTTGCATTAGTAATTGCTATTACAAAAGACCTTCCAGATGTTGAAGGAGATCGCAAGTAAGTTATGGGATCAAGAGTGCAGGATCACTGATCCTATTTACCTTAGTTGCTGATACAGCATTTGACTTCTATCTCACTATATATGCTTTTGTGTATGCCGGTGTGTGTGTATATAGTGTATGTGCGTGCTTGTGTGGATGTGTTATGCATGTGGGTGTATGCTTGTATAAAGCATAATTTTCTTCCCTCCGATATTTGGTGTAATATATATCATGTGCTTACGTGTAATACTAACTTCAGGTACCAGATATCAACCTTTGCTACAAAATTAGGAGTTCAGAACATTGCTTTCCTTGGTTCTGGAATTTTGCTGATGAACTACATTGTTTCCATATTGGCAGCAATTTATATGCCACAGGTGAACAAAATGTACCAATCACTTGAAATATTATTGTTATTATTTTTTTATTTTCTTGAAAACAAAACCTTGTGTAATTTCTGGTACTGTTGACAGGCTTTCAGGCGTTGGTTACTGATACCAGCTCATATGATTTTTGCATTAAGCTTGATTAACCAGGTTTGTTTGTTGGATTAATAACTATTTGGGTTTTATTCTAATTTAAGTAGATTTTCTTACATGTTTCATGTTTTTTTCTCTTTTGATCCTGTTGCTCCTCCAGCCATACATCCAGTCAATTCATTACTCTGATTAAGATATACTTTGTTAATTATCTATTGATTAAATATTTGTTTAGAGAAATGGGGTGGCCACTGAGTGCTGGGTTGTCTTTAATTGCTTCTGAGTATAACTAGGATACATATATCCTTAAAGAATATGAAATATTGCACTAAAATGTGTCTATCAGATTTTTTAATTTATTGGGACAATGTGGGAGGGGGAGGTTGGGGCAATAAAAGAACCATAAATTAAAGAACCCACTATAGATAGGGACTTATGGCTGAAGATTCTCACAAGATGTTGAAGCCAAATGCATCATAATCCAACATAAAGGACCCATTTGCACAAAACCTTACACTTTATAATATTGGACAGCATAAGATATAGCCTGGTGTGATCTACATTTCATGTCCTTGAAGATATTGGCACCATAAAATGTAGTAGTTCCCTCTGTGAACCAGTCTTAAGGCTGTGGGGCATGTGATAATTAGAGTTCACTGACAATATGCTTGATGAGATTAGAGAGAAAAATACCTACCCACTATAATGTTGTTGAGGAATGAAGATTTTGTCTTTCCCATGCTCTATGAATGCTTATTGGGACTTGAGTGCCATGCAGAAGTTACTTGTCTGATGCTTCCACTTTTTTCCTGCGCTGTTTCATTCTTTTTCCAAAATGCACACAAGTGGTTGTGATATTGTAAAATGGCCTTGATTTGTTTTCTTATATTTCAGGCACGGATATTAGAACAAGCAAATTATACCAAGGTAATCTGTTATATCTCCTGCATGAAAATAGTTGTAGTAACTTATTAACTGTTTTCAATGCTAAAAAATAATGGCACTAAAAGAAGAGGTAAATTAATACAAATTTCGTACATATCACGTGGAATGGTTTTAAAAAGGACTTGCTTTGCTTGTTATGGTAGTTCCACTCTATTTTTATTAATATATAGATTGGGTGCTTTTGGGTGAATACCTTAATTAAACATTCTATCAGCTCTTATTGCATGATAACTGATGACATAAATTTGATCATACAACTTATTAAAATAAGTTAAAAAGAGGTTACGACACACATAAGCTCTCTTAAATGTTCTTTGTCACTCAAATATGAAAAATTGAATACTTGATTACTTCAAGAGGAAAACTTGAATGACCTTTTTTGTCAATAAATATCTAGATAATTTAATAGTAGGACAATTTTTAAATATTTTTTGTATAAAGCTTTCTAGACACCATCTCTGCTAGTCTAAGTGGTGAACTTTTCATTCCTTATCTTTATTTTTTTCCACTATTGTTTAAGCTGCTTTTGAAATGTCTGACTGTATGCTGCAGGATGCAATATCAGGATTCTATCGATTCATATGGAATCTGTTCTATGCTGAGTATGCAATATTTCCTTTCATCTAGGGAACCTAACTAGATTTTTCATGGAAAAAGGTGCACACAAGCATAGTTTAGAGAGATCTTAATTGTATCAAGCATCAGTAAGTATACTACTTTTTTTAAATGAATATTTTTGTATATAAATGTGTGATAGCATTTACTTTTAGTTTGATGTAATGCCATTAACGTATTTCATAATGTTAGACGGACAATATCTTGAATTGTTTTTTATTCCTCTATGTTTTACAAGTTCTATAAGCAGTGTAGTTTTTGTCACTACCAAGGGTAGAGTAGTAAAAATAAACTGTGTATGTGAAATTATTCAATTTATGATTTTTTTACGTAATTTAAAATGATTGTTAAAAAAAAGATAATTTAAAATGAACCATGTATTTGCAAGTTTGTTTGTCCTTAATAAATATAACTAAGTAGAACTATGAAGTATATATTTGAGTGAATAATTTAGTTATTTGACACTAAGAGCAAGAGTTGCCGAATGCTCATGCAACACATTTTTAACACCTTTCGATATTTAAACAAGTCAATTAATCTTCAAACTGAGCATTTCACTATTTACATTATCTAAACTTGATATTACTTAATTACCTTTTCAAAAGTTTTGTCCGTTTCATATAATTATTTTTCTCACTAGCTTTTTAATAATGTTGGTTACAATGATGTTAACCAATAATATCAAGAAGCTAGGGAAAATAATATTTTCATTTTTTTTCAATATTAACTATAGAATATATAAAATTGTAAATAATAAAGGATACTATTTAAAATTGAAGAAAAAGTTATATATAATTAATCTAAAAGAGAAATTTGTGCAAAAAAGGCAATTTCTCGTATTGAAAGAATTAAAGGGTAAATTTAAAATTTTGATGAGGGGTAATTAAGAATGTCATATGTTATTTGAAGAAAAGTGTAAAAGTATTATCTATTTATGGTGGGATGATGACTTGTATAGAAAATAAGTGTACGTTTCCAAAGGTTGACTGCTCCGAACCTTAGTGTCCTTACTAATATTGTTAGTCTCACATCACATATTAATAAATTTTGGAGTACTTAACCTAATAAATTGCAAAAAATTGTGAATGATTTATTATCTATCTAATAACAAATAGTGATTTAATACAATTTATCGATTATTTTTTATTTATATTAAGGGATTAGTTTGTTGAATTATGCATATATAGATTAAATATAATATATTGAATTATTACTTATCATCAAAGGTACTCGAAATCTTTCATCATAAAAATAAATGCTTTTTTATAGGGAAAAATAATTATTCTAATTAATTTAGATTTAATAAACTTGTCAATTTATCTTTTATTTTTATCTAAAGAATCCATAAAAGTAATTAAAGTTTAAGTATCAACTAAATAAGATTGGATGAGTCAAATGGGATGATATACATACGTAAAACAAAACTAAATGTGGAGGGTTGTGAATTAAAAATCTATAGTTATTAAACTTCAATCTTTTAGAAAATGAAGGAACGCAAATTCTTATTTATATTTTTAATTTTTTTTTAAAAAATTTAGTTACGTTCATAACAAATATAAACTTTTATTTATATTTTTAATTATATGTTAGCGTTGTTAAATATATTATTGACAAATACAAATTTTTATTAGATATATCAATTATTTTATTTTATTATTTATTTTTTTATTAATTTATTAGACATAATATTGATAAATACTGTGTATTTTTTATTTATAGACTCAATAAAAATTAAATCTAGAATAAATATTAATTAACATTAATGACATATATTATTGATTTTTATTTACAGATTTAATAAAAATCAAATTTTAAGTAAATATTAACAAACATTAATATTATTGATATTATTAAAAGATTATTTATTAAATTATTAAAAAAATAATGATATCATTAATAAATATTAACAAGAAAAATAATTTTTATAGTTAAATAATTGATGTAATATATATATATTAATGTAAAATCTCTTTTACTTATATTATATCATCTGTATTTACGTCATTTCACCGACCAATTTTAAAATCATTTTTAACGAACGTAAAAGCCTCTGCTAGTGCACACTGTATTCTTTTCACACAAATTATCAAGACTATATCACAATATATAACGAATGCAAAGAACATGCTTTCTTAACACGGTCCTGTATTCTCATTAATTATATAACTAAAGTGTTTCACTATTTAAATCACTCAAAATAAACATTATATAATGAAAGTAAGTTCAATAATATTAAGTAAAAATAAAACTATTATGCAATAGTATTTTATAATAAATTAATAAATTTGACTTATATTATTAACTTTTATAATTGAATTAAAAAAACCTAAAATAAAATCATGGGTAATATTCGCATGCAAGGTTTACACGTGTTCAGTAGTCATGGAAGCATGGCTCTGGTGGTGCCAAGTCTCAAACAGTTTTCAACAATTAAAAAGACATAAGAATCTAAAAGACACCGAAAAGAGTGAGTGTGACAGTAGCATTACATAATAATAGCGAATATATTTGAAGAAGTAAAATGGTAGCAAGGACATGAACAAAGCTGAAAGTGATGGAGGGAAGTGTGGGTGATGATCAGCTGAGGGCAGGTACAGAGCAGCGTAGGATGAGGATGAAGGTGATGGTGGGTATTGATGAGAGTGATGGAAGCTTCTATGCTCTTAAATGGGCCATTGATAATCTCTTCACAACAATGGCTACTGTGGGAGAAGCAACACATGAGAATGAAGGAATGGTGTTTCTGATTCATGTTGAACCCAAAGTTCACAACTATGTGTATCCCGTTGGACCCGGTGGAGCTGGTTAGTTTCCTTTATTTCTTGTTCCTCTCTCATATTATCATTTCAATAACAAAACGTGAGTATAATAGATACACTTTTTTTTAATGCAATTTTTTTTATCTATATCTCGTCTAATTAAACAACAAAAAATAATAATTTAAGGGCAGTTTTTCAAATGTTTTTAAAATTTAAACTCTGTTGTCATGATATTATTATATACAGGTTTTTAAAATAATATTATTAACATCTGTGCAGCAAATTGTAAATAGATTTCTACTCTAAAAATCTGATCAAATTCGACTAATCAAATCATGGATTTAGGTCAAATTAATTAAGATTTGGTGTTAGACATATTAAGATATAGTATTTATTATAGTGATTATTAAGGTTAATTTGTTTAATACTGTAAATTTGGTGTGGTGCAAATATGATCCTTATTACGTATGTCCCCTTCAACAGCTTTTTATCCTGCATCTGTAGTGGTGGATTCGGTGAAGAAAGCACAAGAAGAAAGATCCACAGCTATTCTCTCTCGGGCATTGAAAATGTGCCATGATAAGTTGGTAAACGTCTCATGCTTCACAGAATTCATCTCTATTTATTTTATTTTATTTTATTTAGGAACTTTATTATATGCATGCACACCAATATCGATATACCATATATATTACACTTTTTTAATTAGAAAAGTAAATAGCGTGGTGTATAGAATGTGTATATAATTTTCTTGTTCTCGAAAGAAACAATTCAAAAATAATGTATTAAACTTGGAGTGAAAATAATATTACTGATTAAATAGATTACTTTTAGAAGGTAAATTAATTTTGCAACATTGTACTTCTAATTAAAAAAAACTCTGATAAAAATACTCTTTATTAAAAAATTGTATAATTAATCTTTTTTAAAAAATTCTTCCCAAAACGAGAAAATGATTTAACTTTTATATTTGATAGAAGATTGCTGCCGAAAAAGTTAATCCTGCCGTCTATATTATAAGGTTAAAATTCATATTCAGTTCATATATTTGGTAATTATTTATAAATTAGTTTTTATATTTAAAAAAACTACACTTTAGTCATTATACACTTTGTTACATTTTACTAATATCTTTACGACGGTAAAAGACTAAAGTATATTTTTTAAATAAGGAGATTAACTAATAAATGAGTAAAATATAGAAATTAAATGTATTTTTCAATCACATTATAAATATTTTTTTCAAATAATTTTTATCCTAAAATATTACCTATTCTTTAATTAAAAAAAAAAATCAACTTTAGGATAATATGTTGGATGGGGTGGTTGGTATTCTATTTGGGTCACTGAAATGCCAACTTTGACATTTGAAGTCTGAAAGAGGAATGAAAATGCAGGTGAAAGCAGAAAGCATAATTCTGAATGGGGACCCAAGAGAAATGATTTGTGAAGCCGCAGAGCAAATGCAAGTTAATCTCTTAGTCATGGGTAGCCGTGGCCTCGGCACGCTCAAAAGGTTACTTACGGTTCATAATTTCAAATTGTTAAAATTAATTTTAATCATAATTTTTTTTTTTTAAAATGCGAAAAAAAACTTTATGACTATAGTTTAGTGTATATTTAAATGATCCTTAATAAAATAATCACTTCTTAAAAATACTTTTTTTTTAATGAAATTGTTAAAAAAATGATTATTTTCTCAAAAACATTATCAAAGCATGCAGTTAGTGTAGGGATTTATCATGACTCTGCTGCACTACCATATAGCTTTTGCAATTTATGTATTTCTCTTTTCATTTGTTTTTCAAGAGCAATTTACTGATAGGATGTGAAGTGATGGTTACTATTTACTTTAATTTCATTTGGATGATTGATGATTCAAAGTATACATTTGGTTGTTGCAGGACATTTCTTGGAAGTGTAAGCGACTATTGTGCACATCATGCAAGAACACCCATCCTTATTGTGAAACCACCAGAGCACAGTAAAAAACAGTAACTGCAGTTTTCTGCTTATGCGAAGTGCGCGCAACTTCTAATGGAAGGATTGGATTTGTATATTTGAACTTCATCTTATCTATGAAGGCTATGTCCTTGCTTATTTACTTTTCTGTAATAATAACCAACTATAATACTTTAAAATAAATTAAGATTGCGTTGTATACTTTAGTGATTCTAAAGTCCTAAAAGTAATAGAATTGCAAAAGTCAAGCTATTATATAAGTAAATTTTAAAATAATTAAAATCGTTGATTAGATTGTGTGTTAAATTAATAGTTAGGATTATTGAAACTGCAAAAGTAAAAAATTAGATGAGTAATCTAAAACGAAGAGTAAAAAATAAAAAGTTTATATATATTTAGCGAATTTGAAAGGATGAAAGTAAATAAAAAATTTATATATATTTAGTGAATTTCAAAGATGACATTGTTAACATTAATTATTATATCTTAGAAAGTTAACCATTGTTGTCATTTTTATTATACAAATAATGTTGATAAAATTGTAGTCTATATTTTTGTATGACATTGTAACCCTTACGTCATTTTCGTTTTGATTGTAATCATAAATCATTACAAATGATACAATGTACGAAATAATATTCTATGTTGTTAATTGTATATCAGTTTTGATCCTCAGTGCGGTGAGATAGCGAAAATTAACATTTAGTCTTATAAGTCAATTTTGAGAGAGATCGATATAGAAGTTAAAAATTGATATTAAAAATGTTGTTTGTACATTTTATGTCTCAGAGAACTGTTACATAAGAAATATATATAAATAAAATAGTGTAATCATATCGGTTAGCTTCAAATATCGATGCAGTTAATAGTGACATTGTTTTATACAATGTAAAGTTTGAAGCGGACATAACATTTTGTTGTTAAAATCACATTAATGCAAGCAAACAAAAGCTAAATTTGAGGAGAAACTGTTGAAGGGTAGCATTTGTTAAGCTGAAAAAGGAAGTAGATTAGGACGACAAAGAGGAAGACGAAAGAGTCTGGGTAAGGCAAGTCAAATAATACCCTTTGTTTGTCTGTAAGATAAAATGAATGTCAGTGGAAATGACAATGAAAACGAAGAAGTTTGTGTACATTTTGATTGTTTAAGCAAAAGTTGTTGTATTTGATTTACAAAAAGTAATTTGGATTTGTTACATGTTTTTGTTGATGAATGCAATGTTGAAGAGAAAATTGCAACTTCAGATGAAGTTGATATGCAGAATGACGGGTATGAACATTTGTTTGATTTATCTAACATTAAGAACATAGAATTTTTTAGTGTGAATGATGGTTATAAATTTTATAATGAATATGGCAAAACGAATGAGTTTTGGCGTGAGGAAAAACAAACATAGTAAAAATAAGAATGTAGAAGTTATGTGACAGCGATTTGTCTCTTCAAGTGAAGGTTTTTGAAGACAAATATATCGAAGTTTGCCAAATCGACTTAGGGACCACGAAGCAATGACAAGATGTGGTTGTGAGGTTGAGTTGAAGGTATGAAAAGATGTAGATAAAGGGTGTTGGGTAGTTTCACAATTTTTTGATGATCATAATCATAATTTAGTTAATGGCAATTATTATGGAATGTTAAGGTCACATCGAAAAATAAATGATGCTGATGTTGAACAAATGCGGACAATGAGAAAAAGTGGTATTTCAACGTCAAAAATATATAACTCATTTGTTAACCAAAGAGAAAGTTATAAGATTGTTGATTTTTGTAAAAAAGATATGTATAATCAGATTGAGAAAGATAGAAGAGGAGAGGATGAGGATGTCAAAGAGGCAGAAAAATTCTTATTAAGATTGCAGTTTAAGGATCCAAAGTTGTATTGGGGTTATAAAGTAGATTGTAATGGAAGGTTGTTGATATTTTTTGGTGTGATGGTACTAGTCAAATTGATTATGCAATATTTGGAGATGTTGCTTTTGATGCTACTTATGGGAGGAATAAGTACAAATGTCTTGTGGTGGTATTTTCAAGCGTTAATCATCATAAATAAATGTGTGTATTTAGGTGTGCTATTGTGTCTGATGAAAAAGAAGAAACTTATGTATGAGCTCTTCATCAGTTCTTGACAACAATGAAGGGTAAGTGTCCTAACTGTGTAATTATTGATGATGACGTTTCTATGAAGAATGCTATAAAGAAAGTGTTTCCAAATGTTCATCATTGATTGTGTGGGTAACATTTAATGAGGAATGTGAGATCAAATGTTTGTAATGAAAGTTTTAGTAAATTGTTTAAGGAATCCATGCTTAGTGATCTTGACATTGAATAATTTGAACAAAGGTAGGCTTCTGGAGTGTGATTTTGGGGATAATGAATGGGTTCAAGAACTGTATAATAAAAAGGAGATGTGGTACACTGCTTACATTAGGAAAAAAAAATTTGCTGCATTAAGGACAACCTAAAGATGTGAGGGCCTACATCTCCAAATTGATAAATATGTGAAGTCACGAAATAATTTGAGAGAATTTTTAAAAAATTTTAAGCAGTGTTTAAAATTTTAAGTATGTGAAGTCACGAAATTTTAAGTATGATAACATTCGCAACAAGGAAAAAGAAATAAATTTTAAGTCATATTATGGTGATCCAGCGTTCATAAGTCATGTAGTTGCAATGGAAAAGTTTGCAGGAATGGTAGATACTAGGAATATTTTCAAGTTATTTCGTGACATGTTAATGAAGTCATTGCATTTCAAAGTAGTGGATGTTATTGAATGTCTTTCATTAAGGATTTATATTGTTGTGAAAAATGATCATGGAGGAAAACAATGGAAAGTTTGTTTTGAACCATAAAAAAGGGACATACATTGTTGTTGTCTTGGGATAAAATCATTTGGTTTACCATTTGTTGGTATCCCTGAATGTTGACCACCTACCAACATGTGTCATCTTAAATAGATGGACTAAAATGGCAAAGACTAGTTATGAGGATGGTAATAATAATATGATAAGAAATGATGATGAAGTCTCATTGAGGAGGAGTTGGTATGGTTTGTTGTGTGATAGTAGAAGGTTAGTGTTTCAATTGGCTAGTCGAAGTTACAATGAAGTTTTTGACATTCATGACATGTTGAGAAAAGAGATACATCGACTACAACAAAAGTTTGGAAATCACAATGTCATGGCTAGTGACAATTTTAGTGATTATGGTAGAATCGATGCTACTGATCCAATGGCAAACACGAATATTACCGTGGGTATGTGTAGTAGTATTGTTGGTAGCAAACGTAAACGTGTTAGATGGTGTGATTATTGTAAACATGTTGGTCATACTCGACATTCTTGTTAACATGCCATTAACATAAGTCACTTACTAAGGATGACATATTCTTGTGATTCTTCTTTAAGGAACGTATATTTTGAAGAAAATGTTATGAACTAAATCATGGTATGATTTTTTCTTCATAACAATTATTATATGTGTTTTGACGTTAATACAACATCTAAGATTCATTATATGAAAATAATGTCTTTTGTTATCACTATTTTGCAAGTGTGTTTGTACATCGGCTCTGCCTAGCCTATAACTTAAATCTATAATTTATTATTCTGGAGAGTTTTGTTTGTTATGTTCCATTGTTTTATTTGAATGTTATGCAATAGTTTTATTTTTTTATTTTCGGTATACAAAACTTTCTTCATATTATGTAACTGGGATAGTTTTATAGCAAATATATTATATTATAATTTGACTCACTCTGACATAGTCATTAACTATAGAACGCAAGTTTTGTTATATTATAATTTACAAAAGTTGACACTATATGAAAAATCAACAGACGCTTACATTAACCACACTTGAATAACGGAGATGCAATTCATCTCCTCACTCATTGTGAATTCCAGAATATCCTTTTATGTCAAATACAAAGGCATTAACGATGAACAACCAATTATTTCATGTTCTAGTTGTAATTGCAAAGGTTGCTTTCCTATCTTAACGACGAATATACATAACCGTTCAATGACATCGTCTTCAACCTCTTTCAACGTCTTAAACGGTCCGAAGAAAACACCATTGAGGAGAGTCACATTGTTGCTAAGAAAATTGTGAGTATTTCAACCCAAAATACAAAAATGATGTTGAGACGTATTTACCAAATTGATCTAACTGATTAATATTGTAGGATTCTTTAATGGAGCAAAGTTTACAGGGCACCTTTACACTTGTTGGTGGTCAACTGCTATTGGCAAATCGGAGCACAGGGGTCGTGTACGTGGTGCTGCTTGGGGTGTTGGCATTACAAAGTATTTTGGCCCAAGTCCACGTAACCGAAGATTGACAGAGGAAGAATTACAAATCATTGAAGAAGAAATCACACGACAAGTACGAGCTGAATTAAGGCAAGAACTTGCATTGTTGGGTCTTTCTCAAGCAAACACAACAATTCGATGCAATGTTGGTGAACCATGTCCACCTGAAAACTATGTCAGCACGAAATAGAGTTGTACCCTGATTGATGTTTCTGGGGACAATGGTGGTAGCTCTGGTGAATGTAAGTTGTTTGTTGAGGAACCTCTGATAAACTATGTGACATTTGGCAGGGTACAGAACCTAGGTCAAACATATCAACTTGATGACAATTATGAAGAGTCATCCACAGTAGTGGTTGAACGGGTTGAGGTTGTTGATGCTCTTGTCCCTATGTCAATTCAAGGGATTATGATTGTGGGTAAAGCTCAGAATAAGGTCATAAATTGGCCAACAAGACTGTTACAGTTAACAAATGATGAGGTACAATATGTCTCTATTGTGAACTTCTTAGTTTATTATATTGACCATTATAATAAATGATTAAATATAATAGTTAAATTTATAGATTATTTATAAGCGTGGAACGGATAGTGCTGACAAGTTGAAAGAGGTTGAAGATGATGTCATTGAATAGTTATGTATATTCGCCGTTAAGATAGGAAAGCAACCTTTGCAATTACAATTAGAACCTAAAATAACTTATTGTTCATCGTCAATGCCTTTGTATTTGACACAAGGATATTCTGGAGGTCACAATGAGTGAGGAGATAATTTGCATCTCTGTTATTCAAGTGTGGTTAATGTAAGCGTCTATTGATTTTTCATATAGTGTCAACTTTTGTAAATTATTAGTTACAAGTTTTTAGACATTACATATTATATAGGTATGTACATAAGGTGGCTATAGAAAGTGTGGTCAGTCATTTGTATGGTTTCATTGACTCTTTTCAAATTCAGGCAATAGGGAATAAGACTAACTCTATCAAGGCATACGTTAAAAATACAAATTGCTGGAGGAACTAAGTCTTGCTACCTTGCACCTTATTATCATAGGTTTGTATTGCTTTGTTATTTCACTATTAATGGTTATTGGGAGATATGCGTAATGGTCTTTTTGTTTATAGGAACCATTGGCAATGGATGATACTTTGTCTAAGAAGTAACGAAGTCATCTTCCTATGCTCGTTATGGAATAAGTCCAGAAAAGAGATAAAGATAATTACTGATGTGTAAGTTTATTCATAATAGGTTTTAGTTTTGGAATAATAAACTACAAATAAACTGAACACAACAAAGTCATGATATATAGAAGCAAGCAATGTCCAACAGGCCAACAACCCTAACATCAATAAGCCAACATGCATCTGTCCACGTTTGGGTATATTTGTACATGACTATTTCATTGGTTCAGTTTATGACACATTACCTATATGCAATCCGTCACATATATCTTTGTTGCAAGCACTGTTTCAGTAAAATAATGTAAATCGCCTATTTCAAAGTGATTACAAACAAATAATTGGGACATTGTTAACGCCAAATATTGTAAATCGCCTATTTAGATAGTCTATACACGTTACTAATATGTCCCTATTTAACCCAATAACAACATATTTTTTAATGTTAACTTTTATTCAAATAATACAAGTTGCGTTCTATAGCTAATGACTATGTTAGAGTGGGTCAAATTATAATATAATATATTTGCCATAAAACCATCACAATCACATAATACGAAGAAAGTTTTGTATACTAAAAATAAACAAACAAAACTATTGCATAACATTCAAATAAAACAATGAAATATAACAAACAGAGCTCCTTAGAATAATTGATTATGGATTTAAGTTATAAGCTAGGCAAAGCCGATGTACAAACACACCTGCAAAATAGTGATAACAAAAGACATTTATTTTCATATAACGAATCTTGAATGTTGTATTAACGTCAAAACACATATAATAATTGTTATGAAGAGAAAATTATACCATGGTTAAGTCTAGAACATTTTCTTCAAAACAGACGCTCCTTGAAGAAGAATCACAAGAATGCGTCATCCTTAGTAATTGACTTATGTTAATGGCATGTTGACAAGTACGTTGAGTATGACCAACACGTTTACAGCAACCACACCATCTAACACGCTTGTGTTTGCTACTAACAACACCACTACACATACCCACAGTACTATTCGTGTTTGCCATTTGGTGGTCAGTAGCATCGATTCCACCACAATCGCTAAAATTGCCACTAACCATGACATTGTGATATCCAAACTTTTGTTGTAGTCGATGTATCTCTTTTGTCAACATGTCACGAATGTTAAAAACTTCATTGTAACTTCGACTAGCCAATTGAAACATCAACCTTCTACTATCACACAACAAGCCATACCAACTCCTCCTCAATGAGACTTCATTATCATTTCTTGTCATATTATTATTATCATCCTCATAACCAACCTTTGTCATTTTAATCTATCTATTTAAGACAACACATGTTGGTAGGTGGTCAACATTCAGGGATACCAACACTGCAACAATATGAGCATATGGTAAACCAAATGGCTTCATCCCAAGACAACAACAATGTATGTCCCTTTTTGATGATTGAAAACAAACTTTCAATTGTTTTCTTCCATGATCACTTTTTACAACAATATAAATCCTTAATGAAAGGTATTCGATAACATCCACCACTTTAAAATACAATGACTTCATTAACATATCACGAAATAATTTGAAAACATTCCTAGTACCCACCATTCTTGCAAACTTTTCCATCACAACTGCATGACTTATGAACACTAGATCACCATAATATGACTTAAAATTCATTTCTTTTTCCTTGTTGCGAATGTTATCAACACACTGATGAAACGAATTTTAGCTATTCGTCATGCAAAAGATTGTCGTTAATCCTCATCAAATATGCAAAGAAATGAATGCAGTACTAGGGTATTATCCTAGGTCGTCTCCAAGAAATTTTTGGTTGGGAACATACATCGAACAAGGGTAAACATGTATTTTAAAGCAACTAAATTGGGGGGAGGTTTGTCAATTTCTGGATTTTAATCAAGAACAAAATGTAAATTTAATGAAATTCAATCAATTAAAATGAGTAATCCCTAGTCAAGCAATGAGTTCCATCATTATTCTTTCAAATGATTCAATAATCCCCTTTCTTCCCCTTGAATTAAGTTAATCTAACAAGCGAAGACTAACTTTAACATCCCAATTAAAATTAAGCATCTTAATGGGCTCTAATCTCTATCCCTAAGATTAAGCAACCTCAAGGATTAATCAAAATTAAGCAATTTTGATTTAGAATTTCGTTAGGTAAATTAGGGTTCATTAAGCAATGTTCCCTTCATGCAAATTCTATTTCATTCAGAGATTGGGGTATAAATTCAAGGAAAGAAAGATCTGTATTGCAATTAATCCCAAGAATTCAAGATTCATGTGCATTGACTAGGAATTACAAGAAAGTTTAACCCTCCATATGGATGGGCTTCACAAATGAGAGAAAGAAATGCAAGAACGTAAACATCATTAATGTAAATTCAACAAAAATCAAAAGAGAAATTGAAAATTAAAACCTATAGAGGACCCTTGACTGTCACCCAAAACTCCAATGTCGTAAGAAATTATCCCAATTTGGCAAAGGAAAATTGTGTAAAGTGTCAAAAGTCTCGTACCCTAATTCCTAAAATCTATTTATAGTGGATGACATGTCACCAAAGTGTCCACTTTTGCCTTTGAAAGTTTCCACTTTGGGCCTTGAAAGTGTCCACGCGCAGGATGGAAGGGTTGCCACTATTTGTGCTGAAAGTGGCTACTTTGGTGCGCGTGGCTACTATGAGAGCCAATAGTGTCCACGCGCAGAAATGCTTCAAAATTGGCGTCCCTGGAGCTTCTGGAGTTGCCACTTTTGGGCTTGATAGTGGCTACTTTGGAGCCTTTAATGCCCAAACTTGCTGTAGTTGCCACTTTTGCTCCTAAAAGTGGCTACTTTGGAGGCAACTTTCATCCAAGGGCCAAGATTTCTCAAAATTAACTTGGGGACTCTGCAAAAATTATTAAGATATTTAAAATTGCAATCTATATCTATGTAATTAAATGCAAATTAACCAAAAATTAATAAACCTATGATATTTACTCAAAATGTAATTTCTATATTATTTGCACTATCTAAGTCCATTTTTTCTATCAAGAAGCACCAAAAAGGTAAGTAAAAATATAATAAAAAGTGGATTCATCACACACTGCTTAAAATTTTTCAAAAATTCTCTCAAATTATTTCGTGACTTCACATACTTACCAATTTGGAGATGCAGGCCCTCACATCTTTAGGTTGTCCTTAATGCAGCAAATTTTTTTTTCCTAATGTAAGCAATGCACCACATCTCCTTATTATATAGTTCTTGAACCCATTCATTATCTCCTAAATCACACTCTTGAACTCCAGAAGCTCACCTTTGTTCAAATTATTCAATGTCAAGATCACCAAGCATGGATTGCTTAAACAATTTACAAAAACTTTCATTACGAACATTTGATCTCACATTCCTCATTAAATGTCACCCACACAATCGATGATGAATATTTGGAAATACTTTCTTTATAGCATTCCTCATAGAAACGTCACCATCATAATTACACAGTTAGGACACTTACCCTTCATTGCTGTCAAGAACTAATGAAGAACCCATACATAAATTTTTTCCTTTTCATCAGACACAACAGCACACCCAAATATACACGTTTGTTTATAATGATTAATGCCTGGAAATACCACCACAGGACATTTGTATTTATTCCTCTCATAAATAGCATTAAAAGCAACATCTCCAAATATTGCATAATCAATTTGACTAGTACCATCACACCAAAAAAGATGCAACAACCTTTCATTGCAATTTACTTTATGACTCCAATACAACTTCATATACTTAAACCGCAGTCATAATAAGAATTTTTTTGCCTCTCTTACATCCTCATCATCTCCTCTTCTACCTTTCTCAATCTGATTGTACATATCTTTTTTACAAAACCAAACATCTTATAACTTCCTCTTTGGTTAACAAATGAGTTATATATTTTTGACGTTAGAATACCACTTTTTCTCATTGTCCGCATATGTTCAACATCAGCATCATCCATTTTTTGATGTGACCTTAGCATTCCATAATAATTGTCATCAACTAAATTATAATTATGATTACTAAAAAATCGTGAAACTACCCAGCACCCTTTATCTACATCTTTTCGTATCTTCAACTCAACCTCACAACCACATCTTGTCATCGCTTTGTGGTCCCTAAGTTAATTTGGCAAACTTCGATATGTTTGTCTTCGAAAACCTTCACTTAAAGAGACAAATTGTTGCCACATAACTTCTCCGTTCTTATTTTTATCACGTTTGTTTTTCTTCACGCCAAAACCCATTCATTTATCATATTCATTATAAAATTTATAACAATCATTCACACTAAAAAATTTCATATTTTTAATGTTGGATAAATCAAATAAATGTTCATACCTGTCATTTTTCATATCGACTTCATCTGAAGTTGCAATTTCCTCTTCAACATTACATTCATCAACAAAAACCTATAACAAATCCAAATTACTTTTTGTAAATCAGATATAACTTTCGCTTAAACAAACAAAATGTACACAAACCTCTTCGTTTTTATTCTCATTTCCACTGACATCCATTTTATTTTACAAACAAACAAAGGGTATTATTTGACTTGCCTTATCCAAGCTCTTTTGTCTTCCTCTTCCTCATCCTAATCTACTTTCTTTTCTAGCTTAACAAATGCTACCCTTCGACAGTTCTTCCTCAGATTTAGCACTTGTTTGCTTGCATTAATCTGATTTTAACAACAAAATATTATGTCTGCTTCAAACTTTTCATTGTTTAAAACAATGTCACTATTAACTACATCAGTGTTTGGAGCCAACTAATATGGTTACACTATTTTATTTATATATATTTCTTCTGCAACGGTTCTCTGAGACATGCGATGTACAAACGGCATTTTTAATGTTAATTTTTAACTTCTATGTTAGTCTCTCTCAAAACTGACTTATAAGACCAAATGTTAATCTTCGCTTCTTTTTATATACGCTACCTCACCGCACCGATATAGAAAATATCGTTTTATAAATATGTCAACACTTTCTACTATAGCTGTGGATCAAAACTGATGTACAAGTAACATAGAACATTATTTCGTACATTGTATCATTTGCCTTATGTTGCTTCATTGTAATAATTGATGATCACAATTGGAACGAAAATGACGTAGGGAGTTACAGTGTCATACAAACTACGACTTTATCAACATTATTTATATCATTCTTTCTTCAATTTTTGTCTTCTCCAAACTACATTTCATCTTCTCCGACGGTACACAATTAAATGACAACATGAATAACGTCAGTGATTAACTTTTTGGGATACCATAATCAATGTTAACACTGTCATCCTTGGAAGGAAAACAAAGAACTTGTATACTCATTCATCAACAGTCCAAATATATAAGCTTCTTATTTACTTTTTTTATCCTTCCTGACTAACAAATTTAAGTTACTCATCTGATTTTTTACTTTTACAGTTTCAATCCTATCCATCGATTTAACACAATCTAATTCATAGTCTTAATTGTTTTAAAATTTACTTATACAACAACTTGACTTTTGCAATTCTACTACTTTTACAATGAATAGAAGGACCTTAGAATCACCCATTATATTTTAGTATATTAACTTTAAGATGCTCATGTTGAGAAAAATCCTTGGCTGGGGACCACACGATTAGATTCCATGTAGAAATTGTCCATATTAGCACATTATAACTCACAATTACATTTTACTTGGTTAGGTCAAACATTTAGTTCAAATTTCAAATATCAGAAGAGAGTTATTTTAATAGGTCCATTATAAACTCATAATCTAATACACCTTAAAACTATGCCTCTTACAAGAAATTGAGAGAAATGGACGATAACTCATACAAACCAAAGTCAAAATCAAGCTTGTTGTCATTGTAATGATACAGAAATGTGGTGCGTATTTGATAAGTAATTGAAGAAGAATAGCCTCAATGTCCTCGTGGTGGCAGACAAGATCATTCAATCACCGAGACACCAAATCTGAAATTGCAGCTTCATACGCCTATATATCATTTTCATATTGGAAAATCCACAACTGACCCACACTTTGTTGCATAGACACATTACATAGCATATGTTGCACGAAATTGTTTTAGAAGAAAGAAAACAAAGGGAGAAAGAAAATATTAAAATGTGAACTAAAAAGAAAATAGAAAAAAAAATTGTCCCTAAATTTATTTATTTTTCCGACTATATTTTCATTCATCTCCATTAGTGTGTGGGCAGCTGTAGGGCAAAATATATTCAACTTTTTACAGATATCTAATTAGAGACATCAAATGCAAGGCTACAAAAAGAAAAGTACCTATTTTTCCCACCCTCCTAGTCTCGTTCCAGGGTCATAGTTTGAGAACAGCCTAAACTCATTTCCAAGTTTGCTGGAGTGATGAGGCCTAAAACCACAAGGATGCAAGCCCAAGATCTGTGCTGCCCTTTCTTTCTGCACTTCACCTACAGTTGTAATACAACAATTAGAATACCCAACCATGGATAGAGTTTTATTTCTTAGTAATTCTTTAAATTGATTATCTTATCATAAACATACCATTGAGAGTAAATCATCATTTCCAGAGCAGTGATACAAAACACAACAGGTTAAGCTTCATTGGTACCTGTAAGTAGAAGCAAAAATGACTCTCCAGGTTGTATGAGCAAAGGAATTGTCTCAGAAACTTTCTCCAAGCACTCTTTGCTCTATTAACAAAACAATTGGAGTAAAATGATCAGCAACCAGAGCATTGTGTTTTCAATTGGAAATAATCTATACTGTCAATCTCATAGATAGGTCTCACACTTTATGTCTTTTCTATTTCCCCCTAAAAGGACAAAATTGTCATTACAAATTAAAGAGTAAAAGTTCACCACCGACAGTCATTCTTATTTGTAGATTTTGAAGGTAATATGGAAGAGCTTTCACGTAGGTTATATGGGCATCCGAAACTGGCTCAACACCCTGTATACATTAATCTGACTTGTTTACTTTTTAGATTGTAAAAGAAGGAAAAACGTTTCTCATGCCTTACATAAAACTGGATTTTTCTTTTACACTTGAATCATGGTTACCTCTTCTGACAACAAACAATTACAATCATTCATAGAAAATAGTGAGAAATGCAGAAATAGAGAAAACAGGTGCCTCGTTGCTAGAAGCCATGAGAATACACGAAACAAGGTGTAAAATTAGTTCACAGTTCACACTGAAATATAGGAACCCTAACTATCCATGACACATGCAATTCAATTCATCGAAAGAGATATTAAGTACTATATAGCTCAGCCTTTGCTTTGCTTTGCTTCATATTGATTATTTTTACAATCAAAACTACCAGACTTAGAATATCAATTTCATATCATAGTACTGTGGTTACTTTTAATCAGAAAACGTTTAAAAAAGTACACGAGGGAGGGCTGAAAAAAACTGAACAGAAGTCCAACACATTAGATGTGTAATAAATAAATCTTTTGGGATCTACATTTCTGAAATTAGAACAAGAAACGGGTAGTGGAATTTGTACACTCCTAATTAAATATACACAGCTTTTAAAATATGCACTGACTACGCATATGATAGCATCTGGGTTTTAACTGAATTAAGTTATACAGTTCAAAGTTCAAACTACTTTACAACTTGCACACTAGGTATGCAAAATTCATTTTTTCACAAGTCATGATAATCAACTAATCCTCTACCACTCAAATCATCTATAGTTTTCTGTGAAGTGCGCAAACAAAAATAGCAGAAGGGGAAGTAAAAGTTATAAAAGACACCGATTTGCAGCAAGTAAAATCTCAGCAATTAATACTCACCAGGTATGGAGGATCTGCAACCACAACTTTGAAGGAATGCTTCAATTCAGATGGTATCACCACAGGGTGATTGTAGTCATAAAATGTGTAATCACTTCCGTATTGCTCAAAACGTTTGTCATACTCAAGAAGTTGCACAGAAACATTAGGATCCATTTTCTGTAATATTGAAGAAAGGAAAAAGGGAATGTAACTAATACAGCAAAAGCAAACAGAAAAACACTAAACCGATCAAAAACAAAAAAGATGGAGCAATAGGAATCAATAAATCACTTTATTATTGTAAACATCTTCCACTTTAAGTTAATACCCTACACTCCAATCTTATATACAAATCAAAAAGATTACAATAACAGACTTCAAACGTAATCTGAGTTATAAATACACTGCTTAACAGTTCAAACTATCTTGTGAATTTCACACCAAAATTATGAATGGAAAACATATATATAGGAAGGCTCTCAAACTCACACACATTAATTTCACACATTTGAGTTCTGACTATTTACAGTGGCCAATACCAATCACTCTCACCTGAGCAAAATGGTAAATTAAAAGATAAATAAAACTTAAACTTCGAAGGGAGAGAAGTGAAAAGGTATAAGAAACCTTGAGATAACAATAGAGAGTAGGGCAAGCAATGCAGGCAACGCGAGAATGGAGGCCATGGCAGAGAGTGAGAACCTCTTCGGCGACGGTTCTAGCAGTTTCAGGGGTGTACCAGAACTGGCTCAACCTCCAATCCTCGGAGACCAAAACAACCTCCGCATTGGAGTGGCTCTGCTGCTCGGCGAGGAATTCTTTGAGGGCGGCGAGTGTATGAGAACTCAGAATTGGTTCGTCGTCGTCGGCGGCGAACGAGGGCGACGCGGAGGACTCACTGAGTGGGTTAAGCGAGTTAGGGTTAGGGTTGGGGTTAGGGTTCACTTGGACTTGTTCCTCCATTTTGCCGATCTCGTGTGGGGAAGAGCTGAGCAGGATTGCCACTACAGGGAGATAGTTTATGGACCGGGTTTACTGCAACCCGAACCTAGCCCATCAAGCTCAACCAATCCATATTTTGTTTTGGTTCATGAAACAAATCTAGTTTAAATGCATATTAACAAAAGTATATTAAGTCTTGTCAGTGAGTGTCTTGAAAATATTAATTGAAAATCAATAAGATTTTTATTAGAAATTACGATTTAAATGCGTTCAAAA
Source organism: Abrus precatorius (assembly GCF_003935025.1). Lineage (NCBI taxonomy): Eukaryota > Viridiplantae > Streptophyta > Magnoliopsida > Fabales > Fabaceae > Abrus > Abrus precatorius. Next base: position 6,976,728 of record NW_020874417.1, read on the forward strand.
CTATGGCAAAATACATTAATAATTTTTTATATATAAAAATCATATACTCATAATTTCAAAATCTTAAAAGAACCTATTTACATTCCCAAAGTTAAAAAAAAAAAAAAATCCGAAATCTTTAAGGTTACCAGATTTTACTTGAGGGTAACATTAATCACGTCTACATTCATAAATATTGTGTCCAATACTCAAAGGCTAGCAAGTTTATATTTATAATTCTCATGAAATTACCAGAGTGACAAATTCAACATTAAATTTCTCAAATAAATCTAGTAATTTTTTTCATTTTGTTATCCCAAAGAAAATTGGACATCGTTTATTCCACTATCCATCAAATGCTGTCTCAAGCACACTATCCATGATCAACCCATTCTTGCCCACGATATTAATAGAAACGCCGTTACTCAAATATTGTGCCTCTTCCGGGTAAAATTTACGTTATGAAGCTTACCCTTTAAAAGGGCTTAGGGAAAAAGCCATATCCTATTTGGAATCTTTGAAATCGCATCGGAGTCTCCTACCCAAAATTACTCGCTCATGAGAAGACTCATCACTGCTTTACAATATTCGAATATCCGTACGTTGAAATTACAAGTGTTTACTATCCTAATAAGTTTATAATTTAAGTTTGGGCAGAAATAAAACATGTCAAGGCTAGAAAGGAAACACACGACCATGAAATGAAATCATCATATGGTAATATATGAACCAGGCTAGTACTAAAACTCATGGTCTCGGTCCTCGGAACTCAAATTTACGTCCAAGCAACAAAATCATCCATAACAGATAAAAGGTAACTAAAAGCCAGCAAAAGTATTACATAAGATACATAATTAACCACGGTCAATAAATGAAGTACAAAGATCGAAACAAAATCTTTCTCGTCAACCATACTGCTTCCTCGAACTGTTTAACGATTGGCCTTGGCAACTCTCTCAATTTCATCCTTTTTCTTGATAGCATAACTGGAGGGAATAATATTTTCAGAAGCAATCCCAAAACCATTAAAAACAAAGTATGATGAAAGAGAAAGAGACTTAATACAACAAAAAATGCACACTCGAGGGATAGAACTCTAAATATATACCTGTTGGATGAACCTTTGGCTGCATTAATAAGTTCATCAGCCAAACACTCAGCAATTGTCTTAATATTTCTGAAAGCAGCTTCCCGTGCACCTGTAGTTAGAAGATATATGGCCTGATTAACACGGCGAAGGGGGGAGATATCCACAGCCTGTCTCCTCACAACTCCAGCAGAACCAATCCTAGTTGCATCTTCACGAGGACCACTGAATTATTGAAAGACATAAATACACTATGAAATAAAAATTCAAAAAAAAAAAATTTACAACAGATCATATCAAGAACTGCAAATAATATTCACATTGCTGCAGTTGTATAGTCTCATATTAATGTTATTAAAATTTTCCAGCAAACACAATTTGCTCAAGAAAAATGTGAAGTATCACTTCAACCTAACTTTGCCTCCATGATAATAACCCAAGACATGAAGAGCCATCATGATATATTTAAGCAACAAGTATTACACTAAAACAAACAAACAAAAATTCTATTTTAAATTATTGAGGAGAATGATCAGATAGAGCTAATACATAAGTGCCATCATCCAGGCAATCAAACCAATAGGGAAACAATTAATCATCATGTCATTCTCCAACTTTAACTGTCCTGGGTCAAAAACTTTTTTATTAAGGTAAGTATCTTTAACCTGAGTTTCATTCCCCGAAGTAAGAACTTTCCAAGTAATTACAATTAAAACATACAGAAAAACAAAATATTACATAGAATATAGGTGCAGTAAGATTACCAAAGCAAATTATCGGTTTACACAACAGTACAAAAGGTCCCAAGGAGAATGGTCATATAGAGCTAATACAGGCTGCCATCATTCAGGCAATCAAACCAATAGGGAAAAAAATAATCATCACTCCATCCTCCAAATCAGACACAACTGTAAACACAAATTTGAACTCAAAACCACAAATCTATAAAATCAATGACACATTTCCCAAAATCAAACTAGAAATTTCAGCATTGGCAAGCTGCTTAACTTCCTACAGTACAAATCTACAAAAGGAAAAGATTCTTAATGGGGTTTTAAATTGCAAACCACATCATGTTACATATTAGCCGCAATTTGCCAGCAGAAGCAACAACAAAACTGTAATAGCAATTTAAAGTTCAAAGCAAATCCATCAACGCATAAACACATCATGATATTCTATTTAGAGTGCCAGCACATACCTATTGATGACAGCATCGACAATGACCTGAATTGGGTTCTGGTCAGTCAGCAAATGAATGATCTCCATAGCATGCTTGATAATCCTAACAGCCATAAGTTTCTTGCCATTGTTTCTACCATGCATCATGAGAGAGTTGGTGAGCCTCTCAACAATGGGACACTGCGCTTTTCTGAACCTCTTCACCGAATACCTACCAGCAGTGTGAGGAACGTAAGTTGCATGCTTCGATGGCACCACTCCAATATAATCAGCCAGAGAAATGTCGTTAACCTATCAGCACATTAAAAAACTAAATTTAAAACGAAAAAAATAACTAAGTTTAATATATAACAATACATAGAAAAAATGTAGCACAATTAATTAAAGATACATATATAATTCATCTAAAAAGCAGAGAACGCCATTAACCTAATAACAAAAAAAAAAACATTTTGAGATACAATAATACTAAGAAAACATGAAACACAATTAATTAAAAAATTGCATGATATAATTAAACTAATCAGCAGAAAATCGTTGTTAACCTAATAAGAAAAGGAAAACAAATAAAGATACATTATTAAAACACAAAACATTTATCTTAAAATATTCAGATACAATTAAACTATGAACTAGTTCAATCTTAATTAATAAAATTTGATGTGATTTTGGGCGTACCTGAACATCATCAAAGCTCCAGCGGTTGAAGAGCTTGACATCGATTTGGGTAGGATCTGGAACGGTGCCAGCTTCGTGGATGACTTCAGCCATGGCTGCGACAGCAATTGAACAAAGAGAGTTAGAGTTAGAGTTAGAGTTAGAGTTAGAGAGAGGGAGAGAGAGAGAGAGGGAGAGAACTAACTTGGTGGTGTTGGGGAGGTACAGAGAGTGTGGCGGAAGGAGTAACTCGAATCGAACTGCGAGAAGAAAAACCCTAGACACTTGCTGTTCGCATTTGGGTATTTATTAAATGATCAAAACCCTAAATAAAATCATTTTTGGGCCGACCCAATATTTCTCTGCAATTATGTAATTTTATCCCCTTCACTAATGGGCCATGTACAGGTTTTTTTTTTTCGGGGGGTACAGAAGCCTAGTGTATTTTACTACTAATATTTACACTTTTGTTTCTTATGGTTATGGGTAATTTTTAAGAGAGAAAAACATGAGAGTGGGAAATAAAAAATTAAAAAGCAGCTAATTAAGTAGTTTATTTTTTATACAGAAATAATGTAGTTTATTTGAGTGGAAATAAGAGGGATGAGAAATATACAAAATAAAGATGAGACCCACCTTATGAATCTTGCTCTTAAAAGTGGGGAGAAATGAAAGAGGGGAGGGAGGTTTTTAATTTTAATTAATTTTATATTGATATGTACTTCATATAATATAAAATATAGAATAATACAAATAACTTTTACTAGAAAAATATTACAATAATGTTATTATTATGATCATTTACTATTTTCTTTTTCGTAATTTTTTATCCAAATAACACGTCTTTTTCACTTCAGTTTTACTTTTATTTATTTATTTATTTATTTTTTATTTCATACTCATTCAAATAAACATAAACTATTTTCACTTCTTTTTCTCCTGTTTTTACTTGTATAAATAATATTTTTTAATCATATTTTTACTTTATTTTTACTTCTCTATTTATCCCTAATCAAACAGAATGTTGAAGAGAAAGTAAAACTGACTTAAACTTCAAAAGTGTGTTCATTATTAAATATGATTGTGATAAAAAAAAATATTAGTACAAAATAGTCAATTAAAAAGTTGTATAACCATATATTTTTATCCGTAATATGATATGTTGCTTGTTTCTCTCTTTCTTGTTTGATGTTGTTTTCTTACATTAAGAAACTTGTTTTAGTAAGAATTGGTATTTTGTTGAAGAATGTCATGTCATCATAAAATTGCTTTAGGAGTCGCCCGTGAAATTGCTCTAATACATATGTAATGTCTCCCTATTTACAGTTTATATATATTATTTTTTGTCTGACATATTTACAGATTTGAAACTGTGTAAACACAAAGACCCAATAACCCTCTTAAATAACCCTCTTAAAAAACTCCATGAACCAACATCAACCACTCCACTCATCCCAAATTAGCATAGGACCTTGTGAACCAAATTAACTTGTACACACAAATCACAACAGCAAAATCACCGTTGACAATACCTCCTAAAATAGTTGTTTTCTTGGTCAAACACCTCCATGGTCACACATTGAATGTGCCCCCGCTTAGCCCATGACTAGCCCATTACCTGGCGACCATCAACTACAATCTGTGCTTGTGTAACTTGGTTAGGAATTCAAACAATTATACATTTAACGGTTAAAGACTTGAGACAAAAAAAAACACGGTTTAGACTTGCATTACTTTGTTACTAAACATAATATATATATTCAAACCCATTTTTTTTCTTTAATGTTATCTATTATGTTTAGTAACAAAGTAATGTTTATCTCTTATTTTTAAAAAGCTGTAATTTAAGGATTACTTAATTTCAGAAAATGTTAGAGGATCCTTGAGTACAACGAAGAATAAATAAATAGCAACTTGCATGACTGATAAATAATAAAACACGAGTGACTTAACAAAGTCACAACCAATAATGAGAAACAGAAGCCCTTCAAGATTTATCAATCGAGGATGTGGCAAGAATATTCATAAAAAAAAAATTAACAGGAGCCTTTGAATTTTATCAACAACTTAATGGTATCATAATACACTAATGCTTAAGTTGACTCATGAATGATGAAAGTTAAGAAATTTTAGTTTAAAATGACTCTCAAGAAATCATAGGTTATAATGGAAAAGATGAAGAAAAAAATGAAAAAAATGAATTTATTATTATTTTCAAACTTTCATAATAAAAATAAATAGACAATTTAAGCATTAAATCAAGATATTTTGACAGCAGACATGAATAATACTTAGGATACATTTTATATAAGTTGGAAAACGACAAATAGAACTATATAATAAAAAAGGTAATTGTTTAATTCAACTTATTTTTTAAAAAAAAAGAATAATTATTTCTATCTCTTCTAAATAAAAATAAAAATAATCGAAACAACCCGTTTCTAAACGTGGGCGCCTACTCGGGACTACTGCGTTCTTCAATATTTGATAACCAATGCACAAGAGTAAAACTTCCATCGTATGAGCAATCAACATGTTACAAAAAATGTTATTACACCCTTTAATGTTTTGAACTGTTTGTTTTACATGTGGAAAATGAAAGAGTTGAAATTGTAACATATTTCACTTGATTGATTTCGTAATTGCTTCAATCTAACTATATAATTTTACTATCTAAATTTAGTCTCATTTTAGAGTATCTAAGATCGTACATGGTAAAGTATGAAAATATCCAGAGTATTCAGGCTGTCGGTTTACAATTGAAAAACAATTCTCAAAAAACACGTTCAAATAATATACAGAAAAAGATTAAATAACGTTAACTTCTCAATTATATTAAAAGCTCAAAATGAATTTTATCCAAATCAATTCTGATCAATTTTAAAAATGTGCAGAAATGCCATTCCAAAAACATGACAAAGTTTAGATGACAACCATTCGCAAAGTTATATCAAAGTAATCGCTCTGACTACATCTAAAAACAAACAAAAAAAGAAGGAAAAGCATTATATAGAAAATAAAAACACAATTTTACTCGATCACAATAACATCAAAATTCATTCCAGAAAACAAATATACCATAGATTAGCAACATTAAAATATGGTATCCACTAACTACCACAAAAAGAGGAATGTTTCACCACAGTGTGTATCCTGAGCCGAACAACACATCCAGAGACCCTCAGCGCAACCTTCTTGCTTCTCTTTCAGACTCCAGAAGAGTGAGAATGTCTCCTTCTCTCACTGGTCCCTTCACATTCCTCATGATGTGACGGTTCTGATCATCCAAAAACTTCACTCTAACCTGAGTCACTTGCCCTCTTGACCCAGTTCGACCCATAACTTTGACTACAACAGCATGCTTTACCTGAGAATCCATCCTGCTCAAACACAAGAAACAATTACACAGTTAAAAAAGGAGCATGGATAACGGACAAGATCACTGACATATCTGTAGGAGGGGGGAAAAGAGTGGACAACATATATGAAACACACAGATACAAATATAAAATCATGACTCCAACATAAAATTGAACAAAGGAAGTGAATAACAAAAAAAAAGTAGAGCAACTCTGAATAAACCCCTCAACAAATACTCAAAAGAGAAGAAAATAACATGACTCAAAAGGGAATATGAACCTGACTTGTCTCACAAGCTCAACTAAACTTATGCATCCCAACTTAAAAAGGTTAAGTTATGAAGCTTCTAAAAAAATTAAGGGAAAAGTTGACTTTAAGTAAAAATTTGATTCACCTTATCCTACAAGTTGGCTCTTAGACTAAAATGAAAATGCAGTTCCCTGCGGTTAAGTGAAATTTAGCATCAATACAAACTCGATTCAACAGCCATCATAGTTGTTACTGAGATATCAAGACATCATCAATCACTACATGGATATAAATCGTTCAGACCATAAAACAGCAATCCAAATCATACTACTGTATGAAAAAAGTCTAATATGGAAGTCCAATAACTATATAAACAACAACAGCTAGGTAGATATCAGAACAAATATGTTTGCAGCCTCATTATGTAATTATAATCCCAAAAGCTTCAAAACAAACTCGGAATACATTTTGCAAATTTATTTCAGCATATGTATGATATAACATGCCCATAATCATGTTCTGTATCATAAAAAAGGGTTCATTGCAAAAAACAACTCCAGCAAATGTCTGATTAAGAAACCATTGTTAAATATACAACAAAAGCAATAATAAAACAATAAAAGCGGAACAGTCATGAAATTTCAAGCAACAATATAAAGGGCATAGAAAACATAGTGCAAGAAAAGTGTGTTGCTGTGCCAGCATCTTTGTACTTATCTCAATAGTTTGTTAAGGCAAGTAAAAATCTACCTTTCTTATAGCTATTAAAGTTTGAAGCAAATACTGTCGCACTGAGAGAATTTCTAACAATTCAATATGTAAAACTAATTTTCAATAAAGTTTATTAAAAATATTAAAAATTAATGATTCTACCTCACCCTTTTATAGTCTTCAATGAATTTAAGCAAATAACTAAGAGCATGTTAAAAAATCTGTTTCTAACACTGCTTATTGCACCAGAGACCAAGTTACCATTACTATTGCGTAAATAAAACCAAAAATTCAAATTCAGCAATAATATATAAAATTTCAATTAGAAGCGAAATCAGCACTATTACCGTAACCATTCAAAATGCTACTTAAGCAGAAATCATCATCCACATCAAACAAAACAGATCAGCATAACACAGTTACCGACATTCACATCACAAAAACACATAAATAATGAACGAATCGAACGTACACTTTGCAGATGTAGATTAGCACGTCGATGGAAGATTAAAAACAGAAAAAAAGACAACCTGATTGTAGAGAAGCGAAGTTGCGGCTGCTCTCTCTGTCTCTCTACTAACTTTTAGCAAAAGAAACAAAGACGAAACCCTAGTTATTTAAATTTATAGATACATCATTATCAAAATGGCAACAATAAAGATTAAAAAAATTAAGACAATAATACCTTATTGTAAACTAGTTAATAATAAAAAATTATAGGAGAATTGTATAATTGTTTATAAATTTATAGATTCCAAAATTTTATCTTGTTAAATATAATTAAATTAAAGATAATTTTTCTCGAAAGTAAGAAAAATTTTATAGAAAATTCAAGATTCAGATTAAGTTTGAATTCGATATTTGTTTGTTTATTAAAATGGTGTATTATTTTTTAAATTAAAATTAAAATTTTAATAATTTTTTTTAATTTATATAAAAACTTTTTATTCTGATATTTATAATTTAAATCAAATTAAAATTGAAATCGAGAATAGTATTTAAAAATAATAAAGTTAATAAAATAAAATAAATGCTTATTCTTTTGATTTAAAAATAAATAAATGCTCAATTTTGAAGAACGAGAAATATTGACGATAATATAATTTTTAATATTATTTTTACTCAATAATAAAAACTTAGATTTAAGAGTAAGAGAAGAAAAAAAAATCATTACTCTATTGACATCTTTAAGAGTAAGAGAAAAAAAATAATTATGAAAATTATAAATTTTTATCTAATCATATATTTGTATTTGATGTATTTATATATAATATAGCTTAATAGATAGTAATACAAATAACACGCGATTACAAAAATTATATGTGATAATAGTTACAATAATAATATTAATGACAATAATAAATATAAAATAATAAATTTAATAAAAATATATTTTTATTATAAAAATAAAATAAAAATATGTATTTATATCATTTGCATTTGTTTCTGTTACTGATTACTTCTTCTCCTAACAAGTAAGATTGATCTGTTTGAATTAAAGGAAGATATAAAATAGAAAGTATAGTTTTATCCATCTTTAATATAAATATAAATATAAATTCTTATTTTCTCATTTTACATATTCTTTCACTTTAGCTGTCTCACAATAAATGATCAACCCAATTTATTATCACCCAAATAACAAAAAGCTTAAACATATCTAATTTAATAATATTATGGATACATTTTGAGTGAAATTTGTTATATTATATCACAGCCTTGTATTAACTAATAAAAATGGCATACACAACTTCTCATATTAAACTAATATCAACATAACTTTAGGATTTTTTAGCTTCAAGTTTTAAAAAATTTAAATATTAAAATCAGTTTTACAAATGTGTATAAGGTGTATGATAACAATTATTCAATAATAATTTTCATTTACAATTATAATGTTTAATGTTATGAATGTAAAATATATCATATAAATTTTAATAAAAAAACTTAATACACATAAATTTTTTTATTATTCAATAAAAATGTTTGTAAAGTAAGAAAATAAGAAATTATATTTATATTTATATTAAAGATGGATAAAACTATACTTTCTATTTTATATCTTCCTTTAATTCAAACAGATTAATTCTACTTGTTAGGAGTGGAAATAATCAGTAACAGAAACAAATGCAACTGATAAAAATACATTTTTTTATTTTATTTTTATAATAAAAATATATTTTTATTAAATTTATTATTTTATATTTATTATTGTCATTAATATTATTATTGTTGTAACTATTATCACGTATAATTTTTGTAATCACGTGTTATTTGTATTACTATCTATTAAGCTATATTATATATAAATACATCAAATATAAATATATGATTAGATAAAAATTTATAATTTTCATAATTATTTTTTTTCTCTTACTCTTAAAGATGTCAATAGAGTAATGATTTTTTTTTCTTCTCTTACTCTTAAATCTAAATTTTTATTCTTGAGTAAAAATAATATTAAAAATTATATTATCGTCAATCTTTCTCATTCTTCAAAATCGAGCATTTATTTATTTTTAAATCAAAAGAATAAGGATTTATTTTATTTTATTAACTTTATTACTTTTAAATACTATTTTTGATTTTAATTTTAATTTGATTTAAATTATAAATATCAGAATAAAAAGTTTTTTATATAAATTAAAATAAAAAGTATTAAATTTTTTAATTTAAATTTAAAAAATGATACACCATTTTAATAAACATACAAATATCGAATTCAAACTTAATCTGAATCTTGAATTTTCTATAAAACTTTGCTTACTTTTGAGAAAAATTATCTTTAATTTAATTATATTTAACACGATAAATTTTTGGAATCTATAAATTTATAAACAATTATACAATTCTCCTATAATTTTTTATTATTAACTAGTTTACAATAAGGTATTATTGTCTTAATTTTTTTTAATCTTTATTATTGTCATTTTGATAAAGATGTGTCTATAAATTTAAATAACTAGGGTTTCGTCTTCGTTTCTTTTGCTAAAAGTTAGTAGAGACAGAGAGAGCAGCCGCAACCTCGCTTCTCTACAATCAGGTTGTCTTTTTTTCTGTTTTTAATCTTTCATCGACGTGCTAATCTACATCTGCAAAGTGTACGTTCGATTCGTTCATTATTTATGTGTTTTTGTGATGTGAATGTCGGTAACTGTGTTATGCTGATCTGTTTGGTTTGATGTGGATGATGATTTCTGCTTAAGTAGCATTTTGAATGGTTACGGTAATAGTGCTGATTTTGCTTCTAATTGAAATTTTATATATTATTGCTGAATTTGAATTTTTGGTTTTTTTTACGCAATAGTAATGGCAACTTGGTCTCTGGTGCAATAAGCAGTGTTAGAAACAGATTTTTTAACATGCTCTTAGTTATTTGCTTAAATTCATTGAAGACTATAAAAGGGTGAGGTAGAATCATTAATTTTTAAGATTTTTAATAAACTTTATTGAAAATTAGTTTTACATATTGCATTGTTAGAAATTCTCTCAGTGCGACAGTATTTGCTTCAAACTTTAATAGCTATAAGAAAGGTAGATTTTTACTTGCCTTAACAAATTAGTGAGATAAGTACAAAAGATGCTGGCACAGCAACACACTTTTCTTGCACTATGTTTTCTATGCCCTTTATATTGTTGCTTGAAATTTCATGACTGTTCCGCTTTTATTATTTTTATTATTGCTGTTGTTGTATATTTAACAATGGTTTCTTAATCAGACATTTGCTGGAGTTGTTTTTTGCAATGAACCTTTTTTATGATACAGAACATGATTATGGGCATGTTATATCATACATATGCTGGAATAAATTTGCAAAATGTATTCCGAGTTTGTTTTGAAGCTTTTGGGATTATAATTACATAATGAGGCTGCAAACATATTTGTTCTGATATCTACCTAGCTGTTGTTGTTTATATAGTTATTGGACTTCCATATTAGACGTTTTTCATACAGTAGTATGATTTGGATTGCTGTTTTATGGTCTGAACGATTTATATCCATGTAGTGATTGATGATGTCTTGATATCTCAGTAACAACTATGATGGCTGTTGAATCGAGTTTGTATTGATGCTAAATTTCACTTAACCGCAGGGAACTGCATTTTTATTTTAGTCTAAGAGCCAACTTGGAGGATAAGGTGAATCAAAATTTTTACTTAAAGTCAACTTTTCCCTTAATTTTTTTAGAAGCTTCATAACTTAACCTTTTTAAGTTGGGATGCATAAGTTTAGTTGAACTTGTGAAACAAGTTAGGTTCATATTCCCTTGTGATTTATTTTATTTTCTTCTCTTTTGAGTATTTGTTGAGGGGTTTATTCAGAGTTGCTCTACTTTTTTTTTGTTATTCACTTTCTTTGTTCAATTTTATGTTGGAGTCATAATTTTATATTTGTATCTGTGTGTTTCATATATGTTGTCCACTCTTTTCCCCCCTCCTACAGATATGTCAGTGATCGTGTCCGTTATCCATCTCCTTTTTTAACTGTGTAATTGTTTCTTGTGTTTGAGCAGGATGGAATCTCAGGTGAAGCATGCTGTTGTAGTCAAAGTTATGGGTCGAACTGGGTCAAGAGGGCAAGTGACTCAGGTTAGAGTGAAGTTTTTGGATGATCAGAACCGTCACATCATGAGGAATGTGAAGGGACCAGTGAGAGAAGGAGACATTCTCACTCTTCTGGAGTCTGAAAGAGAAGCAAGAAGGTTGCGCTGAGGGTCTCTGGATGTGTTGTTTGGCTCAGGATACACATTGTGGTGAAACGTTCTTTTTTTGTGGTAGTTAGTGGATACCATATTTTAATGTTGCTAATCTATGTTATACTTGTTTTCTGACTTAAATTTTGATGTTGTTGTGATGGAGTAAAGTTGTGATTTGACTTTTATACAGTGGTTTTCTTCTCTATTGGCAGTTTTGTGATACAGTTAGTTGTTACTTTGATAAAATTTTGCAAATGCTTTTGATAAAAAAAATTTGCCATGTTTTTCAAATGGCATTACTGCATAGTCTTAAGTAAGAACCTTAGCTGAGATTCCAAGCTTTTACAATAAACGGTTGAGTCTTTTAATACTATAATTAATCGTATGTAACTAATTACATATACTAAATGCATCATAAGTATTATTCAGATATATTCAATTATCTTTAATGTAAAAAGTTTCACTTTAACCATAAAATGACATTAAGTTTTCATCAATTTTTATCTTTTAAGCTATTGTGCTTTTCCATATGTATATTTTTTTCCAAAATTTTGAATCAAATAGTAACAATGAAGATACTTTTTTTATTACATGTATTGTGTAATACTAGTGTGCTATACCTGGCGTGGCTATTTAATATTTTTATGTGAAAATTAAAAGAATACTTAATATATTTTTAATAGGTCTGCAATTTTTTATATTAACGTTTTACATATCCTTAGGGATGTTAGAAAGTATTTCTATTTCAAAAATATAAAAAATAACGTAATTTTAATTCCAAATTTTTATAATAAGTGATGAGAAAGAAAAATGATAAGATTAAAAAAAAAAAGCATAAAAAATTAAGGGTTATAATTAATATTTTCATATAAAAGAGAATCTTTCGTATAAAACCCCAATAGTGCTTCAATCTTTTTTAATTTTTTCCTTAACAATTTCCAAACAATGAGTGGCTTAAGTTGGCTTTATTAAATTATAAGCATCTTTAACCATATTGAAAATATCGACATCATATTTACGATGATAGAAACAAATGCCCCTTTCCATGTCTATTAGTCATGGATATTATTTCAGAGTTGGCATAAAAATGACTATGGTTCAACTTTCGTCCAAACTTGTATAGGCAAAAATTACTTAACTTTCAATGAAAGCTTTTCTATTACAATAAAAATACTTTGATATAATCTCTAAATAAGAATTATAATGCTGAAAGCATGATTTTAACTTGATATGAGGAAGTTCGTATTCTAATACATTTATTTTGTTTCATGTGTTTTTGGATTCTCAGCAATAATGACCACAAATATGAATATGCAAATCCAATTACTTAGTAATCATATTTTCATATTTTAAGGTGAAATAAAGGCGTATTTAAATTTATATTAAAAATGTAGTAAACATGGAGTTAATATGAAAGCTAATTGAAGTAAATGTGGATTCATAACCACTAAACGCGAAACTAAATGTTCAATAAATAAAAAATGATATATCAAAATAATTTTTAAAAAAATCCATGAATTAAGATATCTAATAATAACAACAATAAAACCCAGTTTACGAATGTGAATGTTGAGAGCAAAATGACAAATAACATTGAGTATTCCAAGAATTTGTCTCCCAAAGAAGGCAACTACATTATAACAATAAAATGTGTGGATTTCAAGACACATACCATATATCATAAACAAATTCCCTAAGATGTCAGGAAATATTAACGTGATAAATGGGTAAGCTAATAGGTGTTCGACTAATATTCGATTGATCTATTGAAGATTTTAGCAGTTTCCGTAATGAAAAAATTCATTAAGGATTTACCTTGGGAGTTTAGAGAGAGAAGAAAAAAATATATTTAAAATTATTTGAAAAAAGAAAAAGATGAAAAAAATTTCTTTTTTCTTTAGATGTTTAACATATAAATATTATTATTATTATTATTATTATTATTATCTTTGTATATATTTTTAAATTTTTTAATATAAAAATTAAATATTTTTCTCTTTAAAAATTTTTATTTTTATTTTTTATAATTTTTTTAAAAAAATTATCACTCTAAAAATTAATATTTTTTGAAAAAATATTTTTTTTTGTTCTAACTTTAAACCATGCTAAAAATTTAATCTAATAAATAAAAATATAAATGATAAATCTATTATATAAGTTACTAAAATTCCAAAAAAGGAAAATTAAAAAAACAAGATTAGGAAAGTTTTGGAAGATTTAAAAAACTCTCATATCCTTCCTTTCATGTTTAATTAATTTCTAAATAATTGTTAGTGATCATTAACATCTTCCTTACTCAACATGAAATCTAAACTGAAGGACTCGTTTAATAACTAGGATATAATTAAGATAAATAGAATAAAAGTAAGATATGATGAGAGCATGAAAAACTCTTATCATATCTAATATTTGATGCAGACTTGATAAAAAGAATGATATAACATCAATATATAAAAAATGACAAAGATGAGGGAGTACAGAAGAGGGGAAATATAATAAATTAAATATATTTTGGGAAGACAATTGTTATCTATCTTTTCTTTTTCTCTTAACTTAGTCATATTCTTAAGATAGTAATAACTATAGTTTAAAAGAATAGAATAAGACAATTAACAAGAGAAATTAATCTTATCCTTATGACTTAACAAACACTTAATTAAAATAAATATGATAGTTATTATATCTTATTCAGTTTTATTAATCTTATCCTTATGACTCAACAAACACTTAATTAAAATAAATATGATAGGTATTATATCTTATTCATCCTTATTTTGATCACCCAACGAATTCTAAAAGTTATAAAACAGTATTACATTAACTAAAATTGTCAAATATTACTTTTGCAATAAAACATGATAGTTTTTAATAATTGTCAATTATCAATATTATTATTAAAAATTATAAAAAATAATATATTGAGAAGATCTAATAATGGAAATAAATTATATATTATATTCAACATAAATTTTAAAATATTAGATTGTAAGGGTATGTTTGTTTGCATTTTTAAAACTTTAAGTCTTTGTTGATGAACTTTTTATTATGTTAAGCATTTATTGAATAAAAAAATTATGACATTAAATATTATTAATATATTAAATTTTATGATTATATATTAAAAATATAATAATTTATACAAAGGCAAAAAAAAAATTCAATAGTGTTGGTTAATATTTTAATACTGTTTATGGTTAATGGGATGATGATGATGATTTAATGTGGCTGTAAAAATAAATTTAGTGGGTTTTTCATTATACAGAATTATGGACGACTTGGATAGAAAGTAAGTGTACGTTTCCAAAGGTTGACAGCTCCGAACCTTAGTGCCCTTAATAATATTGTTAGTTCCACATATTACATTTTTATTAAGACATGTAACCCAAGCTCTTTATTTATGTCTGTAGTCAACATTCTCTACCCAAAGATAACTAAAAGCATGACAGTGCTTTATTTATTGGAGAACTAGTTGCTTAAAGTACATATTTTTCATTTGTTTGGAACTCTCATTTACATAGCTAGGCCATGGACTTTGAGATTTGCCTGTTATGCTACCAGCTATTGCAACTTCCATCACCGAACGCAATCATCACCGGTTATCTTTTTTAATTCTATTTTTTTTTTTTTTATAAATTTTTTACTAATACATGTTCTCAAAATACTCCATAATGTATTTTTATGTACACCTCTGTCACTCATAATTCTACCTCACAAAATGGAGGCAGGTATTATTTTATACATGGCACTTATCTCAAATCATAGTCTAAACAGTGTGTTTGTTGGTAGATTTTAGGAATTGAAAAGGCTCATGAAACATTTTTGGTGTTGGTAACAGTTAATTTAGTCTAACTCTACATATTTCATCTTGTGTATATGTTAGTACATAGTTTCAAGGATAGCACATATGTAGTCAGCAATCCACAGAGAAATTTGCTGCATATCTATACATGTCATTAATGATTTGCCAGTTACTATTGTTTCAATCTAGATTGAGTGAAAGAACTCAATCATATTCTCTCCTCTTTGGAACTATAGAAAGTTCTGTTGTTCCTCATTCGTCACATCACCACCTACAAAAACTATATGGCTTTTAAAGAATAGCATCAAAAGCTTTGCAAAAAGACCTATTTGATTCTCTCTACCTCAAAGCTCCAAACAGAAGTGACACCCCTTGATTGGTACTTCATCCTATGTATTGTCAGCTATAGACATGCTACTTCAGGCATTTTGAGGATCAGGTAAAGGAGGTGGAAATGCAACATGTGGACTGAAGCGCGACAGTGATGGTATCCCGGGTGATGGAGCTGCAGTTCTTGCCCTTGGAGACAAATTTTGCTGCTCCAGAATAAAAAACTGAAGCTCTGGAGGGTAGTCTCTCATGCAACCAATACGAGGACCAGCACCTGTTGTCCATTTGGTAGACAAGTGATTGGCCAATTGATATGATTTCCTTCCTTTGTGAGAATTTATCCTCTTCATTATTTTCTCCTTTGGAATAGGATTTTCATTTTCTTCATCTTGATCCTTAACAAACAAGTTTGATTTGGAAACCATGAACTCCTCCTCATCAATAAATGATTCTTCTGCTGTCTCATAACCACTATCTGATATTGCATATGGAGAATAAAATTCAGTAGTTGGAGCAGTTACTTTTTCTCTAAATATGTCCAACAGCGTGACTCTCTTTGGTATGTCAAGTCTAGGTACTCTTGATCCTAGTCGTTCCGACAATCTTGACGTGGGTGGTTGAGAGTTTGAATTGGCATTAGAATCCTCATTCAAGTCAGGTGGCTGTGCAGCTAGTGTGTCAGAACTTTCAGTTTCATCGCTTGGAGGATTATTGGCCTCTGAAGGATTGCCTAGGAGGAGAAGATCTTGGTTCATTTTGGCTATGTCTTCTTCTTCATCAGGGTTTTTCTGGATATAAGAAAATGACAATTAGCTAGTTTTCTATGCATGATGCTATGGCTCTCTATCCCAAGTAAACTAGTATGAGATAACAGTGTGGATTTATGTTAATCTATGAGTTTGATTTTCTTCAGTCATGTAAATGCTGAATGGAAGTTTGCATTAGACTGACAGATGCTATCTTATACTGCAGCAAAGTCACCATTTACCTTTACATCTGTAAGATCCACACTATTCTCTCCAAGGAATGACATGAATTCCTCAAAATTTTCTTCTGTTGGGAGATAATGCCCACTGTGAGGCCAAACTGCCTTTGGAGTTGAAAAAGTCTACTGTCAGTATGCTGTGCAATGGCAAATAGAAAGCAAAGGGATACAATGTTTTAATCTGTTATGGAAATCTTGGGTTATATTTCCTTTTTGATACCTTAAGAACTCCATCTTCCACCACTAATCTACCAGCAGACAATGTGGCTCCTCCTGCCAGGAAACTTGAGTGTTGAAATGTGCCCTTGTTCTTCTGCCCAACATATAATGTCTTGGATGTACTAAGTACAAAAATCCACTTTGCATCTCCAGTTGTTTCAACTGGTTTTTCACTCTCCCTGTAGAAGAGCCTCCCATTCTCAATAATTATTTCATAAGCCTTTCTTTCCACCTGCAAAAGAAACAACTTCTGAAATTGCAATTACATGTTGCTTGGCAGTTAAACTATCTAATAGCTCAAAATTTTTCACTAAAAATTAAAAAACCAAAGCCAGTTCATAAATTAGTGTTTAACCAACCATCCCTCCTCCCCTTATGTAACATGAGATTGAGCCATCATGATGAAAAAGAATGTGATGTTAAAGGAAACATGAAACTCACTGGACCCAGATACTTGATGCATTGCTGCTGAAGCCTTGATCTAGGACATCTCTCTGAACTGAATTCCTTTCCTTCCCCAATATCAAGCCTACACTTGTAGATTGATATATCCATCAGTTTCATTGAAAGTTACTTGTCAAACAGAAGCATAATTTTTTGTTCTGGTTTTTATCTCACCAATAGAAGAAAGGCTGATTGCTATCACAGTGGAGCCAATTGACATAATAAAATTGAAGGTTATGGCCATAGCGATGTCGGGGATCAATCTGTTCAAAGTTGACAGCCAGTTAGAGAAACTAGCAGTTTAATTTGAACTATATCATTTTAGCTAGGAGACTTACTGCCTCTAGCCAGTGCTGCAAAGCAAGTTTCCGAGCCTTCCTATCCTTAGATAGACCCTTTCCAACCTATTCAACAGTGAAGAAAAAAAGAAAAAACAAATTACTAGTCTTTCAACTCACAACATTGATATGTTATTATACAAGTCATATGAGAACTTACCTTGGCAGCTCTCTTTCTTGCCCTCGACCAACGTGACATGGCCGTCTCTGGTTTCTCAATGTCAAAAAATGAAATAGAACTGCGCTTCAGTTCGGCGAAATCCAAAGCCTTCCACCTATACATATACATTTAATCCAGTCACATAAAACTTTGTGTCTGATAGAGAGTTCACAAGCACAAGAAATATGAAATCTTTCTTTCTTTTTATGAGCATAAGTTTGATATACAGCGAATGTAAAGATTTTTAGACTGTCAACTAATTATAAATCATCCTAGATATGACTTGTAAAATAATTACTACAAAAGTGAATGGTTTCCAATTATATGACAATTCATGATAGAACAGTATAATTTTTTTTTACAATGCCATGTATTCCAATCAAATTCTTTATTTCATTCTCTTTCAGCTTGACAGTAGCTTATGAGATGGCTCTAAGACTCCTAATATGAAAATGTAGACCCCCATACAAAAGACGATTAGCTATTTTGAATTGGACGAGGAATTAACCAAAAAAGGATAATATTTCACATAAATTCCAAATTTTGTGTTTACCCAGGTACATATGTTGAAACTAACCATCTCTGCTCTGCAAGAACTGCACAATCTGCAAGTTGCCTCCTTGTCCTGAAACTTTTGTAAACTTTCTGCAACTTGAGTGCAGCTTGATCTCTTTGACTCTCTGGCTCCATCACTGGTGAATACAAGCTCTTCTCCAAGTCTCTATTCTTTGTCCTTAATGGTTTACCAAATAAGTCATATTCCACATCTGCTGTAGGAGATCTAAAAGAAAGCATGCTCTCCAACTCCGGGCCGTTAATGCTAACTGATCCTTCAAGTATCATCTTCACGCCCGAAGTTGGCAGACCTCAAGAGGAATTTTCAAGGTACTGTCCAAATCAGCAAATCTGGAAGGTAACGTTTTCCTCAGTTAATAAATTGCTATAAGTATATTTTCAAATGATCAAGATCCTAATCAACAAAATTTCTCTGTTTAGCCATAACTTTATGCTAAATGTTGTAGACATTAATGTCATTCTTCAAATCTTCACCTACAAAGATTCATGAACATCTTTATAGACTCTTAATCTCTTAGCATTATTGGTCCTTAATGGAAAAAGGAAGGAAACCAAATGCACAAAATGGAAATGAATTCCAATCATTTTTATTTCCATTTAGAAATCTTCATAGCAGGGAGAGTGGAAGACATTGTTTGATAAAATTACTGGCCTCATAAGCATATATATTTTCCGTGTCCATGTCTTAGCCAGTTGAAACCAATGCATATGTATTCCACCAGTCATTGATTGAAGGGAAATAAGTTGTATCAATAATTTAATTCCTTGAAGGAATTGTAGTTTTAAAAATTGATTCACAAAAGACTTGTCAATTGCTTCAGAGTTATCATAAAATATCAATGTCAATGAATGTTGACAAAAAAAAAAAAAAAGACATTTGAAACATATCTTATAATACACATTTCAGAAGTAATGCAAGACAAGGGTTAAACCACATTGACATTATTGGTATAAATCAATGACAACCCACAAAAACAATGATCAGATACATGTAACCAACAGGCACATACTATATATTATAAGAACCAAAAACTGTATTGCTACAAGGTTTGAACATTAAATGTTGTAAGATCCTCCATACTATATATATAACAGCAACAATAACAATGTTGTTGTTACACTCATTTTAATGAAGGGCATGCATGACGGGTCATGCATACCTTAATATGTGATAGTGTGGGCCCAGGGGAGAAGAAAGGCTCAATGAAGGAGATTTTGGGGAGAGAGAGAGGAGCAAAGAAGGAAGGAGACACAGAAAGGAAGTGGCACAAATGGAGGGTGACAATGTAAGAGAGAGAGACCGAACAATGTGGGAAGAGAGAATCGATGATGAAGAAGAAAATGGTTGACTTCTTTTTTCGGAGCCTCACAGGTTGGCTACCTGTATTGTTCTCCTTTTTGCAATGCTCAAAGCAACAACACGTTATGCTATTCTTGTCTTGCACCATCTTTTATATATAGAAAATAAATTTAAGAAAAAATAAATATTCAATTAAGTTTTTAATTCATAAAAAATTATGATTTTTTATTTATTCTTTTATTTTAAGTTTTTAAAACAAGTCTTTATGAATTATATTTTGGTTATGAAATAGCTTTTTTCGTTTTATTTATTTTTCATTTCATATTTCTAAATATTACAAATTTTTCATTTGGTTTCTAATTTTAGATGTGACTAATGGGAAAATAAAAATGGTTGGGTTAGAATTTTAGAATGAAGTGAGGAGTGTAAGGTGAGTGTCTCTGACCAACCACATGGGCTTTTCTTTTTTCTAGGACTTTTCATTTGTTATATATTTTTTTCTTCTAGGGACTTGCATGGTACAGTTCATTTATTTAACTTTTGTTTTTCTGTTTTCATTAATAAAACTTTGCATTTCCCCAATGTTTTTAGTTTTCGATGTAATTTTTTCTCTTTATTATAATTGATGTATAATTATATTTTATAATAATTTTTCTTGATTTTTATTTTTTAGACCTAATTATTTTTGTTCCTCTATTATGATTAATCCATCATTTAGTCTCTTAATTAATTCTTAAATTATTGGAATTAAATCTCCTTATCAAGTTCTCTCTACACAAAGTCGCCCAAATCTTTTTTCTTTTTCTGTAAGCGTGGTGAAAGTTAGAGTTTGTAGGGAAAATTGAAAAATAGATTGGGAAGCCATATTAAAATTAGGTATTACTCAAATAATCAATAATTTAAAGCCAATTTGAAATAAAAAATAATTTAAAAACTTCAAATGTAGAAAATTGTATGAAATTAAAAATATTTGGTAAAATATGAGATTAAAAATTTTTCCTCAAAATTTCTAAGAATTGAATTCTTAATATTATTTAAGGTAATATTTACTCTCTTTTTTTCTTTCATAAAAACAAATAAAAAATTGTTTGTACTTAAAGGGTGACTGATGGCTTTTCATATAAAAAAAATTATTTCTTAAACTATTAAGAGAGGACATTTTAAATATTTTTTCTATTTAAAATAAAATTTAAAGATATATTTATATAAAAATAACAATACATAATATCATATACGATATTAATTTTTAACAATTTAAATAATATAACTAATTCTTATATAATATAATATGGCATGACATGTTTTGTTTTGGTATTCTTACACCAACCACTTGCATAGATATTCAATTGTTTGAACATTGTTACGGTTAAAATTAATTAAAAGAAAATATTTAAAAACAAATTTCACTTGTAAAGGAAGAGGAAGATTAAAGTTATATAATAACTTCAAATTCATTGTTTTGAAATTGCATAAAATTTTGTATTTAATTTTCTTTTTTATTCTCTTATTCTAAGGAACTGTGAGATATAAATCAAGAACTATGGAATGGTTGTTGTAAAAATTTTCATATAATATTGTTTTTTATCATTTTCAAACAATAATTCTATGCTTATTGCATTGTATAATTTCTGTGTGTCAATAAGTTCTGAAGTGTATTCTGCAAATTTTTCTAACAACCACTTTTCACAATACTACCATTAATTGTTAAAAATTGAGTTATTATCCATTGAAGCATATTTTCCTTTTCATGTGAGTTTACTCACTTCATTTTATAAATGAAGAGGAAAAATTTATTATTAGTTTATACATTATGTAATTAAAAACACATAATAAAGTTTTATATATAATAATTTTTATTAAAAATAAAATAATATAAAATTTAATGCAAACACGTCAGCAAAAAAAATAATTTAAGAACAGCTCAGTGATTAGTCAACATGCATTTCTGAAAACAATGATAGTTTTGCAAGTACAATTTATGGTTCGACCTTGGATCTCATATATGATACTTTCAATATTTTTTTGGATAAAAAAAATATAATTTTTTTGAACTGCACAACTTTTTCTATTTCAAAATAGGATAATATCATTTCTCTTAAAAATTTATAACAAAGAAAAAATATACATCTTTATTTTTATTTATTTTATTTGATTTTCTTTCCTTTTATCAAAACAAGACATAATGCTACATGAAAGAAATATAAAAATGTAATTTTTAAATTAAAATAATGAATATTTTAAAATTAACATAAGGTTAATAAATATAACAAATATTTCCGTATAATATTATATTTTTTAACAAGAGTATATAATTTTTTTAAGTAAAATAAAAAATTATAAAATTCTGTAAGATGATTCAATGTTTTTTTTAATAAAGCATTCAATATCACTGTATGTCTAATATTTAAGAAGATAAAACTTAGGTTCAATATTATAAATATTGTTAATGTTGTTATCTAATCAAAATTAAAGTTTTATTTTAACCATATATGTAAACCTTTAATGCACATTAACTTTAATGCTCACCTTTAATTAGAAAAGTTGTTGAAATAAAAATACAACTATGACTAGAGAACAATAGTATTTATGGTATGACAGACATCTGAGTTTTGTCTAATTTAAAATTAAATTTCACATTAAACTAACAAATACAATAATCTATGATTCATTAGTTCAACTATAATTAAATTAACATCAAATCGATAATAAGATAACATATTTTTAATATTACATAATATATTAATTTAAAAATTGTTAAAAAATTAAGATAATTAAAATTTTAAATTAATATAAAATAATCCTACTACATCTTTTATTAAATAATAATTATAATAAATAATTAAATTATATTTGTTTAAATATTATGTATGAAAATATATTTATTTGAAAAATATTTTAAAAGTAAAATAAAAAATAAAATTACAAAGTGTCCACTACAATTTTTTCTAAAACCGGTTCTTATCTCTTTCTTTATTGATTTTTTGAACTAATTTACATCAAATATTGTTGTCAATCTTGTTCTAATACATCTGAAGCAACGTCAATTATTACATATTTTATTTTTATTATATATAAATTATTGTTAATTTTAAAGATAAAAATTAAATTAAAATTTTCTTTTTATTTGTCAATTATCATCACTTATTCAACGTGTTTTTTTTCCTTTACCACCAACCTATTGGTAACAATCTTTTGTGACTTATAGAATTACAAGTATATAAGACAAATAATGAAATAAAGAAGAAAAGAAAAATAAATAAATAAATTTGTGGTAAATATAAAAGTAATTTTTTAAATAAAAAAGAGAAAATAGAAAAAAACAAAATACATAAAAATTGATATAAATAAATTTAACTAAAAATTGAATTTTATTCTATTGTTTTTTCTTAACATAAAATTAATTTGTAAATTTTTATTTTATGTTACAAGAATAATTAATTTTTGAAAGCTTGAAAATAATAATAAAAATAATCTAAATAAACATGGGTAGAAAAAAATTAGTGAGACAAATTAATACCTATTTCTATTCTTCTATTTTTTTTAACCCATTTAAAAAAATGGAAAATTCCACTTTTTGTTTGTTTCTTTTTTATTTAATTTTTTCTCTCTTATTTTTTATGATTAAATATATTATTAATAATTAATGAATGTCAATTATTGTTTTTTTACTATAATAGTATTTGTGGTAGCAAAATAATATACAGTAATCTGACATGAATAACTTGTATCATGATAATCACGGAAAAAAAATTTTGAGTTAAGAATAAGATTAAAATTTTTGCATATTGTTTTATTTTTTTTTATTTCAACTTAGTTATACCAACTAATTTTCTAGACCTTAATTGAATTTTTTCCATCTATTACTACATAAGAGTCATTTGCCAATATACTTATTTGTTTCTTCAATAACATTTAACATGATAACCATGGAGTTATCTTTCATAATCAACTAAGGTTTCATTACAACTTTTGTCTATATTTGTATGATAAGGTGAGAAATATTTTTATATCAACAAGGCTTACAAGTTCAAACAATAGAACAAACTAACAAATTATTATATGGAAGTGAATCCAATAAGAATCTTCTTTTAATAAAGGAACCAAAGAAGGAGGAGCCCTTACAAAAGTCCAACTACCTAAATGCTCATCTTAAACCAAATTAGCAAGTCAATGCACTCATTTATTGAACTCTCTATACACATGGTTAATCCACTGAATTTTTTTGACTTCTCTAATTAAAGAAAGTAACTTATAAAAATGACCATACACATAATACGATGAATGACTACTTTAGAATCCATCTTAATACTAACAATTTGATTAATCTTTAGGGAGATAAATAGTCAAAACTCCATCAAAACAACTTATAGTTCATGCTTAACAACAGAACCAACTCCAATGTTGCAATGGATACTAACAACTAACTTCCTTTGGTCATTGTGAATTAAGCCTCCACACGCAGCTACTTGTGTCATTTCTATGCACAGAACCATACATTCAGCTTTAGTTTCCCCTTCTTAAGGCATTCCCATCTAATGATAGTTTCTTTCTTAGTAAACTTAGTCAAAAAAAGTTTAAATAAAAAGTGGATTAGAGAAAATTGAATTAGCATAAGTGTTGATCTTGGATGTCAAAGTTTGAGGTTTAACAGATTTAGCTTGGAAGATTAGTCTTTCCGAAACCTCACAGAGTACCGTCTATTTACCAAAGCAAACCATTAGACATGTATTTTCAAGCTGAAATAATTCCCTTCTAATTGCTAGACACATGTTAATATTTTCTGATAGCAAGATCTTTCCCTTGAACAAAAGTATATTTATGTTGTAGAATTTTTACCCAATAAACATTTTTTAAGCTTAATAATTTCCAACCAAGCTTTATCAAGTAAGGAAATTTTAATTGATGGAGATCTCAAAAACCTAGTCCTCCTTCTTCCTTAGATTGACAAATATTTTAAGAAATTAGATGGTATTTTCGTTTAGATAGTGATGCCCATATGAAATTCATACAAACTCTATTATTCTCATTTCAAACATCCATAGGCAACAAAGTTAGCATATGATAATTATGCACACTCTTAATTAAGATTTTATAGAAGAGAGCATGCAACCCATCACTCTTTGGAGACTTACAACCATCTATACTAAAGAGTCATTCCAAATTCATTCAAAGACAACTCCCTATTTATGCTTTTGATATCCCTATCCTATGAAGGAGAAAAAGAACAATCACTCACAAGATCACACGAAGTAGTTGCAATAGCATGATATAGTTCCTAAACATAATTAACAACTAGCATTTTAAACCTACTAAAATCATGTTCCAGGTTACTATCTTGATCCATCAAAGTCACAATTTTATTCTTTTATTTATGAATGATACAAGCTATATGAAAATACTTACGAGTTTTACTATGAAGATTTTTATTTTTTTTTGAGTTTTCGTTCTCTTAACTTTCTGGAAAGAAATTTTAATAAAAATAATTTAAATATATTTATATTTTTTTCTTACTAAGAAATTTTTAAAAATATATAAGATGTTATTCTTATGAATGATTCTGTATTTTTTATTAATTAGTATGAAAATAATGTTCTTTTAATCAAATATAAACAATGTATTTACTCTTAGATTAAATTTTTAATTAATTTAAATTTTTGATAAATTTAAATTTAAATATAATTAAATTAAAACTAGATTGATAATATTTAAATGATTAAATAACATATAAATAAAGAAATAGAAATTTATTAAAACATAAATAAAGTAATAAATTTTTTTAAAAAAATAAAAAATATCATATGGCATCTTAGTGAAAAAGTGAATTAACATATTTGATTAAATTTATTTCTCATCTATTTTATTTCCACTCAAATAAAATACTTTCTTTTTGTATAAAAAATAAACTATTTAAATAGCTGCTTTTTAATCTTTTATTTCCCTATGCTTTTCTCTCTTAAAAATCACCCATAAGAAACAAAAGTGTAAATATTAGTAGTAAAATACACAAGGCTTCTGTACACCCAAAAAAAAAAAAACTGTACATGGCCTATTAGTGAAGGGGATAAAATCACAAAATTACAAGGCAAAGGCCCACAAAATTGCAGAAAAATATTGGGCCAGCCCAAACATGATTTTATTTAGGGGTTTTGATCATTTTATAAATACCCAAATGCGAAAAGCAAGTGCCTTTGGTTTTTCCTCCCATATCTCGCGGTTCGATTCCAGTTACTCCTTCTTCTGCGACACCAAGTTAGTTCTCTCTCTCTCTCTCCTTCGCTAACTCTCTCTGTTCAATTGCTTACGCAGCAATGGCTAAAGTAATAAATTTTTTAAAAAATATCATATGGCATCTTAGTAAAAAAATGAATTAACATATATATATATATATATATATATATATATATATGTATGTATGTATATATAATATGTAATAAATAATACATTAAATTTAAAAATATTATTGTTTATAAAATAAAATATTCAATCATTACATAATCGTCTGAAAATAGCATAAGTGGTCACTGAATATTGTGAAGTAACAGAACTCAAACTCGATCTCTCTGCTGCAATTCAGGTTCGTTTCCCTTTCTCGTTTTATGCTTCGTTTGTGTTTCCACAGGCCATTGCCCGCTATATTTATTTATTGCTCTTCTAATTCGCCTTTCTGTTTTCTTCTTTATCTGATACGTCGTCGTGTTTGATTGATCCGATTAGCCATGGTGGAGGTTCTCTTCGACGATATCTTCAGGGTTGAAAAATTAAACCCCGATGACAAAAAATTATTCGATAAAGGTATTATTATTATGATTATTGCCTCTTCTTCAATAATTCAATTCTCTCACTATATTGTTGGTTTAGTTTAACTTGCCAGAGTAAAATGTTTAGGGTTTTACCCTCTGCAATGTCTATTGCATGTTTTCTCGCCTTTTTACGAGTTTCATAATTTTTTTTCTGTTTTATTTTTAATTATAAAACTGTCATGTTGTTTTTGTTCAGTTTTCTATTTTCTAATTTTGGTATTAAAAATACTATTTTTACTATTTCATGTACACATCTTTGATAATATGAAACATAATGAAAATAAGGTGATAATTTTGTAATTAAAAGTGAAAGAGATAATAATAATAATAATAATAATAATAATAATAATAATAATAATAGAAAATTTTTCTGAAACCAAACAGATCCTTAGTTTTTTGTTTGAAATGGAATCTCATTTTTCTTTTAAAGCCGTGCATCCATTTTAATGGTAACGTGATTATTTGCTCCTACTAGAGTAGTTATCTTTTCACTTTTTCTCTGCATTTGATTCTAACGCTTCGATGTTGTGCACCTCAAGTTACTCGCATTGAAGCAAGAAGTGAAAGGTTTGACATGTTTATGCACCTAGACATCAATTCCGAGTTATATCCGTTAAAGGTGGGTCAGAAATTCGCACTTTTACTGGTTCCTACGCTTAATCCCGATGGAACACCAGACACCGGCTATTACACTCAGGTAACTAATTTATTGTCTTTTACATGGAGCCTTTTTTCCATGAAGTATTATTATTATTATTATTATTATTAGCAGTAGTAGTAGTAGTTGTAGCAGCAATATGATTATCAAGTGGACAGTGATGCAAAAGATTAGTTATGAAGCCTTTTTTTCCACTAAATGATGTGTGCATTTTCTAACCTTAGGCACATACCGATCATTGCTTAATTTACTAAGGTTTTACTTCTGTGATTGGAAGCTCTTGTTCTTCATCGTGAGCTTGGAATTCAAATCAGAATTAGGGTTAATGGTAGATGTATGTGTGCTTGATGCAGCAGGAGTATTTTGTTTTCTGCCAAAGATGTTTTTGGGTAGGTGCCTTCCAGTTGGTATGTGGATCAGTAGTTATATATATACAGGGAGTATCCTCTATTTTTATAAAAATTATTGAGTGATATGTTTGGGATATGACTCATATACTTTGAATAGGACTAAAATTGGGTACAACCCTATCTTTTCTCTTTATCCTTAAAGGCTATAGTAAATGGTAAACAATTTTATAGCACCAAGATTTCTCGTGAATGCCCATTTTCTTCAACATACCCCTTCTCTGCTGGCATTCAATTAATGTAGCATTCCAAGGACAAACTGTCATTAGTGGTGGTAGATATGCTTTCTCTCAGCAGGCCCCTAAGATCAATGAGTTCACCCAGGAGTTGGGAACTTCCTCTGGTTTGCTCTTTATAGGATGATGGCAGTGCAAACCAAATGTAAAAGTTTTGTGTCTTGAGTTTCTTGTGTGAATTTGATGGCACTCACGGAACAGGTTGATAGAGGCAGCATGTGTCTAGTACCCATAAGCACTGAAACATGGGTCTGGGAACTTGAAATCAACTTACCATGTCAACTCTGCAACCTTTTACTTAAAGGAAAAAAGGAACCGGAAGAAATGAACAGCGGAAGGAATGCTTAATTAATGAAAATAGCTTCACACTATGCAAATCATTAAAATCGCATTACAATTCAAGCTGAGAACATAAAATTAAATCATGGCATGCAATCATGTGAGGGACAGAAAATAACCCTAATAGGTTTAGTAAAACTGTGCGTTTTGAATAAACCGTATTCTGTTTTTCAAAACTGTGTGTTTTGCTTAATTTTAATGGTAGAAACGTTATTTACTCCCTTTTTGAAACCTATATTCTAATTCTAATGAACATTTTCTTCGTCTCTGCACCATGCTCCTCTATGCACAGCAATAGAAGTTGCGATTTCTCCCTTTCTCCCCTCCTCTCTGACTCACCTATTCAATTTTGCCGGCCAAATAAACTTTTCTAGTGTGTCTCCTATCCAGTGCCTTTTTTCACAAGAAAAATCAGTTTTTCCGGCATCTCCCCTGTTTTTCCATTCACTGCATCAAGCTCTTTTTCTGTTCATGCTTTGCTGCTGTTCAAGCTTTGATTTCTGTTCACACTCTCCTTCTCTGTTCATAATTGTTCATGATTGCATGCCGTGTTTTGCTTAAGGAGATAAAGATTTATTTTTTCTGGTCATCCTCTATTTTTCTGGTCAAGACTTCAAGCTTTGCTTTTTTGTTCATTTTCTGCCGTGGTGTTGAAACTCTGTTTTGCTGTTCATGGTCTGGTTTTTTGTTTGCACTCTGCTGTTCACGCACTCTTTTGCTGAAAGAGATAAAGCTCTGTTTTATCTGCACGTTCTCTTACTTGGAAAGGAAAAAACCCACGCTCTCTTTGCTGTTCTAGACTTCTAGTCTCCTTTCATGGCATCTTCCTGACAAGGACAAAAGTAGGGAGCTTTTGCAATTGTTACTTGTGGCTTAGTGAAGCCCTTTGGAGAAAATATTGACATTACTTGGCAATGGAATAACTTTAAAGATATTAACAACAAAAAGAATGTTACATGTGACATGTTTAAAAACCACAACAGAGGAGATTACAAGAGCAAAAAGATACCAAATGGAGATAAGGGGTGATGTGAATGCCTGTAAAAAAATTCTATTGGAGATTAAGAAGAAGCTCATTGAAGCATACTAACAAAAGGTTGAAAATGAAGAAGATACATTGATGAATTGAAGGAAGATGAAGATGAGGAAGAAGAGGTTTAAGAAATACATTTTGTTCAGACTGGAAAAAGATTTATAACTGAATCAATTAGTGTTGGTTCTGCTGGGAAGAAGGGAAAAAATCTAAAATGTCTTTTGGATTTCCTACTCATGAAGAAGCCAAAAGCATCAATTAAATTGAGAAAAAGCATGGAAATTAGCGTTATCAACAATTTCTGAGCAAGACTTGCTCCATCTTCAAAATATCTAAAATTTTTAATATTTTATATTATTAAATCATGATATGTCCAAAAAACAACATCACTAATTAAATTTGTTGGATTCAATATTAAAAGATTAAATTATGCTGGTGTAAACTATATTCACTCTTATATTGTTAATAATTTAATATAAAATGTTATTTTTGTCAATCCAATTGTTGTATTATAATCATATAATAACTTTGATTGTTTGTGTATTTTTTATTTTGACAAAATTGAATAATTACTATTGTTCATTACTCTTTGCTATTGCAAACTAAAACAAAAATGTATTTGTCACGCAATAAGTGGCTAAAATTATTTCTATTCACATTTACTGGTTACAAATCCCCCCCCCACACACAATCTCTCTTAAAATCAGTTATTCACCACCAACCTTCATTCATTTAATTTCACCAACTCTGTCATTATATTAAAATTATGTAGAAGAGAGAAAAATGTTAGATAGATTTAGGAGATAGTTTGGGGATAAAAATTATGAGCACATTTTTTTCTTGTGTAGTCCCTTTAAAGCTCAACATTTATTACCGTAAAAGATAGCTGGTCGCTTTACAGTTTGATAAAACTTTCTTTTGAGCTTGATAGGTACTTTGTAGTGGTCATAAATAATTCTTGATGTTTTCTTCATTTCAATTACTGAGGCTACATTTTAATGTGTAATATGTTCGTTGAATACTCAAACTTAGAAACTTGTGGTATGGTGATATCTCCAATTTCAAACTATAGATCTTTTTCATTGGGTTTTTGTTAAAATTGTCATACTTATATTCTGTTGTGCAGCTACTCAAGTAGATAATAAATTGTGATAAATGCGACACCAGTAAACTACAAAATAACATTGATAGCATAAATAAATTGTGGACGGTAGTGTGATTTATAAATAACCCAATTTATAACTATAGCTCTCTTTGGCTGTCATTTTCTATTTGTGGTGCTATTTCCGATTCTTTTTTCCTATTGCATGTCAAATCAGTAGATGAATTTGGCTTACAGAATTCTGCCATATATTTCCTTTTTCCAGATCAATCGGCAATCACTGGCTAACAATTTTGAATATGTCATGTATGGGAAGCTCTACAGGATTACTGACGGTTCAGGGCGTGAAAAAGCGTATGTGTATTGCTCATTTTGAGTTTCATACGTTTAATTTGTAATTACTAAATTAATTATAGTAATTTAGTTCGGTATAGCCTAGCCTGCATGTGTTGATGATTTGCCATTTTGAGGCTAGTTACTGGGAACAATGAATTCTTCTTCCTTCTGATGTGAATTGTTTTTAATTAATCGTGAGAATGAAGTGAATTAATGAATCACGTATATTTAGTTTGAATAATGCCAATTGTCTCATTTTGTTTCCAGGTTACTCTGCTCACTAATTAAAGATGAAAAGTATCTTGAGATTATGTAGTAGTTCTATTATGCCAATCAGTTAAAAATTATCTTGAGATTTTGATATTGTGTAGTGGATGTTGTTTCAAGTAGCGGCTCCCTAGTTAGAGATGAATATGATCACTACGTTAGTAATTTAGTGTTATAGTGTTTTATTTTTAATAGTCATATGCTTTATTGGCTTTGAATTGCAGGGAGTTAAATATTTCATTTGGTGGGCTTCTGATGATGCTGAGGGGAGATGCATCTCATTGCAACAAATTTGAGCTTGATCAGAGGTTGTATCTTTTGATGAGGAAAGTCTGAAAATTACTAAAGAAAGTGAGTTTGAAACTACATTGTAGCAAATCGACAGCAACAGTTTCTTAGTATTTGAGTAATTTGTCTGCCGATTATCATACTAATCCGGGTGTTTACAACCACGTTTAAAAACCAAATATTTGGTGATTTGATTACAGTCATTCCCCCTGTGTGTTTAAGGATAATTATAGTAATCATTTCCCTGGTTTGGTTATTTATATGCCTACATTAGTTAGAGGGACTAAAGCACTCAAGTTACATAAATACAGGGACCAAAATCATACAAAAAAAATTTAGAGGAATTAAATTAAAAAAAAAAGGTGTAGGAAACAAAAATATAAGCCATAAAAAGTGTTATTACCTAAGTAATAAAAAAAAAATTTGATATACATATGCACTCCTTTTATCGAATGGATGTGCCAAAAAGTTTGTATTGTCTGAGGAAGGGTTTTAATATACTTTTAATTATTGATTAAAATTTATTAAAAATAAAAAGTATGAGAGATAATTATTAAATTAAAAGTGAATATTATTAAATAAAAAATTCTGTTTTCATATTTTTATAATTTTTAATAAATTTTAGTTAAATGAAGTATTAAAAAGTGTTTTGTTAGTATTTTTTATTTATACCACTGAGCATTCAATAAAATTAGTAGACCAAGTGTGCTAAACATCATAAACAAAATTTTAGTTTCAGTACATTAATTCATACCTTATGGAATACTTCCTTATAACCTACACTTTTTATATATTTTTTTCGAAGAGGTTAAACTTCTATCTATATTGCATATTAAAATTTTTAAACAATACTGGTCTACATAGATAAAACTGGTCTCTCAAGGTTCGCCTTTGATTCTTATTAATAATTGTCATTGTAAAATATAGATTAGAAGGATAATTGCTTTCTTTAAAATTTCAATGGTATTGATCAGTCATGGCATTAAATTCATTCTACGAATATGTACCATATTATCGTAACAATTTCTTGTAAATTGTAACAACACTTGCAATGATGACATTATAACCCAAATCTTCAACCTTCCATATTGTTCCATTGCAAAGTTTACTTGATATACCAATATTTCGCACCAACGTAGTAGCTACACATTTTCTAATTCTCAGAAGATGATAAAATAATCCAGAATACTTATTCTCGTATCGTATACATACTTAGGTGTTTAACCAATCAACTTCACCTGTAATATTTTCATCAATTCTCACTATATAATTAGAACTGAAATTTTCTTTCGCTTCACTTGCAAAATTGAAAAAGCATGGAAATTAACGTTATCAACAATTTCTGAGCAAGAATTGCTCCATCTTCAAAATATCTAAGATTTTTAATATTTTATATTAAATCATGGTATGTTCAAAAAACAACATCACTAATTAAATTTGTTGGATTCAATATTAAAAGATTAAATTATGCTGGTGTAAGCTATATTCACTCTTATATTGTTAATAATTTTATATAAAATGTTATTTTTGTCAATCCAATTGTTGAATTATAATCATATAATAACTTTGATTGTTTGTGTATTTTTTATTTTGACAAAATTGTATAATTACAATTGTTCATTACTCTTTGCTATTGCAAACTAAAACAAAAATGTATTTGTCACGCAATAAGTGGCTAAAATTATTTATATTCACATTTACTAGTTACAAATCTCTCTCTCTCTCTCTCTCTCTCTCTCTCACACACACACACACACACAATCTCTCTTAAAATCAGTTATTCACCACCAACCTTCATTCATTTACTTTCACCAACTCTGTCATTATATTAAAATTATGTAAAAGAGAGAATATTTTAGATAGATTTAGGAGATAGTTTGGGGATAAAAATTATGAGCACATGGTGGAGAAAGGATTCTAAGTGATCTTAGAGTGCATTGACAAGAAACTTTTTTTTTTTTTTGAAAGATAAAGTATTAAGGTAGTGTCAATGTTGAATGATAAATATGTAATTTATGAAAGAGTGGTATTTGTATAGAGCAAGAGAAATGGAGGAAGTGATGTAGTTGAGGTACTAGATATCATGCTTAAAGGTAAATTAAGATAGATGATGCAATAATCAAATAGTATATTAAGAACTTTTTTTTGCATTTATCTATATCTATACGTAGCTTATTTATTGTTACATGTATTTATAAATTATTAAAATTTAAAATGCTTAGACTCACGCGTAAATAAATTATAACATTTAAAAAATAAATTAAGTTTAACTATTATATATATAATTTATTTTAAACATTAGTCAAAGGTTTTTTTTACTTTTTTAATCTTTTTTACATTAAAATAATTATTTGATCATTACTTGATAAATAATTATTTTTTATATTTAAATTATAACTATTTTTTAATTATTTTTAAATTAAATTAACTAATAAAAAAATATAAATATATCTCATGCAAATGCACATGTATATTTACTATAATCGAGTAAAATTACTCCTTTTTTATTATTATTAAATTTATGAAAGGGTCATGGAGCACAATGGACAAAGCGAACAACAGTAGTTATACGAGGGTGGTATTTGTATAGAGCAAGAGAAATGAAGGAAGAAGTCACGGAGTTGCGGTGCTAGATATAATGCTTAAAGGTTAATTAAGATAGATGATGCAATAATCAAACAGTGTATTAGGGACTATTTTTCTATTAGTTTATTATAATTGAGTGAAATAACTCTATTTTGTCACAAAAGTTTCTGTCACCTTTCTATTTTAATGTTTAAATTAATTAAATTATTAAAAAAATAGGTATAACATCACAAGTTCGTAATATTAAAACAAATTCAATTAAACCATCAAAATTGTCCTTGGCATATCAATTAATATAAGTTCTTGAAACATATCTCAACATCAATGATGAGTCACATAAGCAACCAGGCAATAAATAACGGGTTATATACACATTCACTAGTTTGACCGAAAACATTATATGTAAACTCCAATTATATCATTTCTGTAGTTTATGTACTAAAATAATGAAAGATTATTGAAAAAATGGATGTGTTTAATTGTTTAAGATATAAAGCTCAGGTGAGTATGCTTTAAGAATGGCAATAGATAAGATATAGTTAGAATACTATAGTATTCATTCTTATATTGACATTTTAAAACAATGATCATACCAAGTTCTATATCTGCGTGAATAGTAATATTAATCCTCATACCCATATCTTTTAGGTACTTACATGCATATTTATTACTCGCATTCGTTTGAAAAAAAAATATTTATAAAGAAAAAAATATTTATATAACTTTATGCATAATAATACAAAAATTTAATATGTTGCTGAACAAGGTATAAGCATAGATAAAAAAAAAATATTTAAATATTACAAGTGCTAAACATATCTTAATACAACGAATTTCTAAACTAAAATTCTTAAAAATTATAAGTGAAATTAAACATATAAGTTATTTAATGACTTTATCTTGTGTGAGATCTGATCGAACGATAATAACTTTGAATAAGGCTAACCACTCGTGTGAGATCACTTGGTAATCTTTTATAGTAGTATTGACAACTAGCTCTAACAATTCATAATTCTTATAATAGCTTTGAATAAGGCTAACATTAAGAATATAAAAGTAGGGTTAAAGTAGAGAAGCTCACGTACTAAACGGCAACGAAAAGTTGACATATAATATATTTTTTTAACTTTTGAATTTGAAATTGTAAGAAAAATAACAGATTTAATTAAAATAATATATTATAATTAATAATATATATATATATATATATATATATATATATTAAGACAAATATTTTTGATTCATGTACTGCACGAAAATATTTTGTTAAAAATATAAATTTTTTGAAAAATTATTTCAATGAATTAAATATTTATAATATATATAAATTTTTAAAAAAAATTGAATAAAAGATAAATAATCACAATAAAATTTTGCAATGAAAAAATATACGTTTATATAAAAAAAATTATATTTTTTATTAAAAAAATTATTTAATAGGTAAATTACAAGAAAATTATATAATAAACTCAGTAAAAATAACAGAAATAAAAATTAATAATATTTTTTATATTTTATATCTTTTTAAAAACTTTTTTGAATATAAATAAATGGTAAGAATAATTTAGATTTAATAAATTATAATTTGCTTGTAATATATATGTTGTATAAGAAAATATTATTTTAAATTAAAATATAAAAATAAAATTTAAATATCATAAAATAAGTGTATGGTAATAGGAGGTGATTATAAAATAGATATAATATGGTTATTATTTATTATTTACTTTATAATTTAAATATCAATATAATACAAAAAAAATATTTATATAAAAAATATTTTATGTGTGTCATATAAATAATTTTAAAAAAATTTAATCTTATATCAACCGTATAATAATTAAATTGTATTGATCTAACTAAATGATATAAAATAATAAATAATTTTTTTTATTTAAAATATGAATCAAAATAATTTTTTTATTTAATTTATTATTAAATATATTTTTATATTAGTTTTATATAACTTTACATAAATAATATAATAATTTAATATGAATAATAAAGTTTAAATATATATAAAAATTCACGTATGGGGCAGGATAGTATTTAGATGCTCATGCCCGTACTGTTCCGATTAAAATTTGCATGTATTCTTCAGTATCAATATAACCGGTAAATAACCTAGCCAGAGTGCTTAAATTTTGCTGGTGCAGACCGAGTAATTTAACCATTCCTAGTATAATGCTAAATAAATTTCTAAATTCCTGCTAATCCTAATCTCACACTGACGAAGAGTGCATCATCATCAGCCTCCATCTCCACTTGACTCCGTAACTTTCTCCTCATTATGATTTGGCTTTTGGCATTGTTACTTTCTTGTGTTCTAATCATTCGTATCAACTTTCAACTTTGTGATTGCCCAGTTGTGTTTATCTACATTATCATTTCTCCCATTATACACAAGCGACGTATTTATCGAGAGAGCTTTTTTATGTGAGAACGAGAGAAGCAAACTTTGATCATCTCATATCATGAATGGTCAAGATTAAAATATATTAGTCATATAATTTTATTTTTTTCAAATGATTATTTGATTTTTCAGATTTTATAATCATGAGAATTCATATATTGAATAATGTAATTTGTTTTCGATGTTGTGTAAGATGTTTTCACCGATGAATGGTTTGGTTATTGTTGACATATTGTCTGATTAATACACTGCTCTTGTGTAAGATGTTTTTATATGAATCTGGTTGCATCAAATTTATTTATTTATTTTATAAACTTTGGTTGTGTATTAAGATTTTATGGTCTGGTTTGAACAAAGAATAACGGGAGAACACAACTTGGTAAAAGTGGTGGTGACACAAAGTTGTCGTTTTAGCAGTTTGTTATGTCCAATTTGAATTGACACTGTAATTCATGGTTTTTATGTACTGTAATGATCCCCTCGTAGTTTAATGTTTTGTTTTTATGTACTGCAGATTCTCTTGATCTTACTGATCTGCTGATTTGAACTTTCTAAGAAGAATGTCTTCTAAATTTTGGACCCAGGTCTTTAACATATGCTTTAATATCTGATTAATGTGGGTTCTTTTTCCATTTGACTGTAGATAATGTTATTGATCTGTGTTAAAACATTTTATTTTCAACAATAGGGTGGTAGTGACTCTGAGGAGGAGAGTGACTATGATGATGAGATTGAGACTACTGTGGGGGAATCTGCTAGCGAAGCTGTTACTAGCAGATACTTGAGGGATAATGCTAGTGACAGTGATGACTCTGATGGCCAAAGGCGTGTTGTGAGGTCAGCAAAAGACAAACGGTTTGGGGAGATGTCTTCAACTGTTAATCAAATGAAGAATGCAATAAAGATTAATGATTGGGTGAGCTTGCAAGAAAGCTTTGACAAGATCAACAAGCAACTCGAGAAAGTGATGCGTGTTATTGAATCTGAGAAAGTGCCGAGTCTTTATATAAAGGCAATTGTGATATTGGAGGACTTCTTAGCTCAGGCTTTGTCAAATAAGGATGCCAAAAAGAAAATGAGTAGTAGCAATGCTAAAGCCCTGAACTCAATGAAGCAGAAATTGAAGAAAAATAATAAGCAATATGAGGACTTGATCATTAAATTTAGGGAGAATCCTGAGAGTGAGGAGGAAAAAGATGAAGAGGAAACAGAAGAAGAGTATGAATCTGAAGATGAAATTATTGAACCAGAGCAGCTAAAAGCTACAGGAGCAAAATCAGATTCTGAAGGTTCTCGCTATGAAGATGAGAAGCAAGATAGCAGCGAAACACCCTGGGACCAAAAGCTTAGCAAGAAAGACAGACTTTTGGATAGACAATTTATGAAAGACCCTAGAGAGATCACTTGGGACGCAGTTAACAAGAAATTCAAAGAGGTTGTAGCAGCTAGGGGTAGGAAGGGAACAGGAAGATTCGAACTGGTTGAGCAGCTTTCCTTCTTAACAAAAGTTGCAAAAACACCTTCACAGAAACTGGAAATTCTTTTCAGTGTGATTTCTGCTCAGTTTGATGTTAATCCTGGTCTTAGTGGCCACATGCCTATAAATGTGTGGAAAAAATGTGTGCAGAACATGCTAGTCATTCTTGATATTCTAGTGCAGTACCCAAACATAGTGGTTGATGATTCAGTGGAACCTGATGAGAAGGAAACTCAAAAAGGGTCAGACCACAGTGGACCAATTCGGGTTTGGGGTAACTTAGTTGCATTCATAGAAAGAATAGATTCTGAGTTTTTCAAGAGTCTCCAGTGCATAGATCCTCACACTCGTGAATATGTTGAGAGACTGAGGGATGAGCCCATGTTTCTTGTCCTTGCTGAGAATGTTCAGGAATATCTTGAAAGCATTGGAAATTTCAAAGCAGCTTCTAAGGTGGCCTTAAGGAGGGTAGAACTTGTTTACTACAAACCACAAGAGGTTTATGATGCCATGAGAAAATTAGCTGAGATGACTCAAGATGAGGATAATGGAGATGACCCTAAAGGATTTGAAGAAACAAGGATACCAACAGCATTTGTTGTTACTCCTTCACTTGTGTCACGGAAACCCACCTTTCCTGAGAATAGTAGGACCCTAATGGATATATTGGTATCCTTTATATACAAATATGGAGATGAGCGCACTAAAGCACGGGCAATGCTTTGTGATATATATCACCATGCTCTTGCTGATGAGTTCAGTGTAGCACGTGATTTGCTGCTTATGAGCCATTTGCAAGATAGTGTTCAACTCATGGACATTTCAACACAGATACTTTTTAACAGAGCTATGGCACAACTGGGTCTGTGTGCTTTTCGGGTTGGGCTCATTTCTGAGTCACATGGTTGTCTCACTGAACTTTATTCTGGTGGAAGGGTGAAGGAGTTGCTTGCACAAGGTGTGTCACAAAATCGTTATCATGAGAAGACCCCAGAACAAGAAAGGTTGGAAAGAAGGCGTCAAATGCCATATCATATGCACATAAATCTCGACCTCCTCGAAGCAGTGCATCTTATATGTGCTATGTTGCTTCAAGTCCCTAACATTGCAGCCAATGCCCATGATGCAAAACGCAAGATCATCAGCAAGAATTTCTGCCGCTTACTTGAAGTTAGCCAGAAACAAACATTCACTGGTCCTCCTGAAAATGTGAGAGATCATGTTATGGCTGCCACAAAGGTTCTTCTTAGCAAGGGAGACTTCAACAAAGCTTTTGATATCATTGGATCTATCCATGTATGGAAATTCGTCAGAAATAGCGATAAAGTGCTTGAAATGCTAAAGGGCAAAATCAAGCAAGAGGCACTGAGGACTTACCTCTTTACCTTTTCCTCGTCTTATGATTCTTTGAGGTTGGATCATCTCACAAAAATGTTTGATCTTTCTGTTGCTGAAACACATAGCATAGTTAGCAGAATGATGATGAACGAAGAGCTTGATGCTAGCTGGGACCAGCCAACTGGGTGCATTGTTTTCCAAGATGTTGGGCATTCTAGAGTGCAGGCTTTGGCATTCGACTTGACAGAGAAATTATGTATCCTTGCAGAGAGCAATGAGAGAGCAACAGAGACAAGAACAGGAATGGCACAGGACCATGTTTCTGCTGCAGTTGTTTCAGGTAATAGGTGGCAAGAGTTGTCATATTCTCAGTCAAGGAAAAGCAGAACTGGGAGGGGTGGTGGAAGGGCATTGGCATTTGGGCAAGGCACTGGAAGTGGGTATTCGAGGGAGCGAACAGGTTCAGGCCATCAGAGATCACGTTATAAAGGTGCTTCTGCGTTGAGGGGATCTCAGGCGGAGGTATCTTCTCGCATGGTTAGCCTTAAGGGAGTTCGTTCTTAAATGAGTTTATTGCTGTGTTTTGAGTTTGCATATTTATGAAGGACTATAGAAACAACTCATGCTATGCTTCTTTAGTTTTAGAAAATGTTTCTAAATTGGGAGAGATTCTTTAAATTTTTGGGAGAAATTTATTGGGAACTTGCTTTTTTTTGTTTTTCTTTTGCCCAGCTTTAGTCGTATTGGCATTCATCCTTTGCTTATTTAATCATCTCTATGTTGTAGAACTCTGCAATAACGAGGTTTCTTAATTCTTTATTCAACTGAAGCCCCTTTTTCATGGTTTAATTATGATTTCACTGCTTTTTCTTTTCTTATGGTACACATGTATTAATTTGTTGCCAAGTATTAGAATCAACTGCGTTAGAACTTTGAGGGGGAGTCTCTATTCTAACTTTTGAGGAGAAAGCCTTTTCGATCAACTCTTCTTAAAGTTGTTTAATATATTTTTTTTATAAACATTAATTTTTATTAATTTAACAGTTAAATAATGTAATATTAACATGATGATGATATATACTAAGTTGTAGATAGATTAAATAGTAATAGACATTTAAATTTTTAGTGTGTTTTGTTGGAGGTGAAAAAATAAGAGAAGAAAAGAAACTAGAAGTGAATTTAGGTTGTTTAGAAATAATGTAAAAGAGTTAATAAAATATTTAAGTGAATCTAAAAATAAGTCGAACAAATGGAGAGAAGTTAAAGGATGGTTTTTTTTATACTATAAAAAT
This sequence comes from Abrus precatorius, assembly GCF_003935025.1. NCBI lineage: Eukaryota > Viridiplantae > Streptophyta > Magnoliopsida > Fabales > Fabaceae > Abrus > Abrus precatorius. The sequence goes on from NW_020874417.1 coordinate 7,017,373, forward strand.
TAAAAATTAAAATATTATCATAAAAAAATTTCATATTTGGATTATTATTTTTTTATTTTAATATAATTTAATTATTTTTTTACTTTCTTTTACACGTTTAAACAAGTGAAGAATTTCTTTATTTCAACTCATTTAAACAATAAATCTTTACACCAAGCATGTTGATCAATTAGCGTAAAATTATTTATCTTAATTAACATGAACATAATTGCTTACAATAAAATAAATATATGGAGCTTCAACAAGAAAAAATATCAAATCTTTTTACTCTATTTCACACTTTTTTTTTTCTTGTTCCTTTATTTGGTTCCTCTCTATTTTCCTATCCAAACATTAATATTTAATTTCTTTGCCACTTTTTACATTTATAATTTCATCTCCCAATATAACTTAAATTTTATGCTTTTAATTTTTTAAGTATTTATGATTTCTTTAGTGGTCAGTGCAGGATAACTTACCATATCCTATTTTATTTTTTAGTTTATTGAATAACATGATAACTTATCCCGTCAAATTATCATATTCTATTTTCATAGTTTAAATTATTAATCAATGGGTTAGAAAACATTAGGATAATTTTTTTTCCTATTACACTTTCACTAATACTTACACCCTTTTTAATATTTTATAAAATTAATTATTTAAATAACATAATTTTAATACTTTTTATAAGAAATATTGTATGAAAATTTTAAATAAAAAATGTTTTTATAAAAAAAAAAAAACATTTTACTCATTTTACATATAAAAGAACATATCATAAAAAATTTTCCCACTTTCTGAGTTTGAATGCCCTGTTGCCACTTATAGCGTAATTTGAACCTCCTAAGATGATATCTCCTTAATAATCATTCTACCACTTTATAAAATAACTATTAAATACAAATATATAAATAAAAACATTTAATATCTTAAAATATATATAAAAAAATGCTTCAGTAAAAGAGAAATTTAGAAAGATGTTGTAAAGAATTTAGAATTATTATTTTTAATAAAGTAACACTATATTCTCCTACAACAACAACAAGATTTCCTTAATATTCCTCTTGTTACTAAGGAAAATAATGATGTATTACCCTTGCTTTCCACTTTCCTTATGCTCACTATTTTTATTGTTGATAGCATTCTCTGTACAAGTCTTATCCAAGATGGCACTCCCTTCAGCTTGTGTGTGCTGCTCAACACCCTTTGTTTTGGTGCTACTGTCTTCATTGTTGGCAACTGTTTCTGCACTAGTTTTCACTTTGACACTCACTTCAAGAGGCCCTAGTTTAGCTTCAAGATCCTTCACAATATTTTTAAAAGATCTTACATCCTTAGCCTCTGCTAACCTGCTGCTTGATGATGCCTATCATACCAAGAAATTTAAGGGAAGATAAATGGAAATTAATTATAGAAGTTTACAATTTCATGCTCCATCAAGGGATAGGATAAAAAACCAAATTTGTTCCCTCAAACACTTGTTAGTGACATGTTTACTTAAAAGTATTTTTGACAGTAAACTAAAATACAAAGTGGAAATCCAGCAGAAATTAGATACTGAAAGCAGAATTCTTAGGAAATAACTGATTGAATTAGATCTCATGAACTGTTCACAAATAACTAAAGCATAATATCACACTCACATAAAGTATATGAATAGCGGCAACCAAAATGTTTAGTGCAAGATGCTCCGTAATGTTTTAAAAATAATATTAATATTATCAGATTATTACTATTGCTACACCTTGTATCTCTTTTTTACCTTTTCTTTTGGGAGGGGGGGTATATTCATCAGAATGTATACCAAGCAACAGATAGTGGTGCATCATTGAGAAGGTTTAAATTACAATTAAGCTTAAGATCAGCAGAAATTAAACAAAAGAAATAAGAGAACAATAGGAGGCCAAAAGAGACAATCAGGTTTATAGTATGTTGGCGGAGAAAATGACCAAAAGGAATTTTATAGCTAGAAACTCATACAAATAACTTAAACCTACCCTCCACACCTCCCCACATTTGGTCTCAGACCTTTTTTGAAACTGAAACATAATGAAGAGGATATTTGATAACAAAAGTTCAAAATGAAAAGTGAGCCTTGAAAAATTTTAATGAGGTCTATGAATACATTAATACAACAATTGAGTCTTTTCTCACTAAGTGGAGCGGTATATGGATCGCACAACGCCATATTATTCTATTATGAATCATGTTTGTAAATAAATAACCAAAAAAAGTTGGAAAATAGTTTGGTGGCCCTACATTCAAAATTAACTTTGGTTTATCGACCCTCATTCATTTATATAAATGACACAATTTTCCTTTAACAGTCCCTCAGTTCTTCAAGTATTTAGAATGTTTCTAACAAATTTTCTGCTTAAAATAATAAAAAAATAATGGAGTCATTATGGAAGTATTTTTTCAAGTGCTGAATTTCAACCATGGAAGTATTTTTCTTACACTAAAACACCGAATAACATTATGGAGTCATTATGGTCTATGTTGATTGTTGACTAACCTGTACAATTTGCTCTACTCGTCGTTTAAGATCTTCATCTGCTGCTTTCTTGTGGATGCTATTGAGTATGTGCAATAAGTGAGATTGAAGTTCATCTGAAAAATGTTTTTCAATCATAGATTGGGCAATAGCTGATCCACAACCCACTGCATAGAAAGGACAATTCACAAGCTTCATTGGACAAACAGTTATGCAGTGCCTATCCATCTCGCGTCTCATAATGCTATTTGTACACTTTTGTTCACATGGAATTATCTTGAAAGGACAATTTGAATCATGCTCCTTCAAATGACAAGCACTAAACCTTGCATTACATCCCTCATTTGAGCAAATCATAGATCTAAAGTTGCAATCATCAACATGGTTGGCAAGATCTTGTGCATTGTTAAAACTCATGCTACAATGAAATAAGTTCTTGAAGTCAACATTCTTGAGCCAAGTTTTTGCATCTGCTTCTCTTCTATCCAGTGACCAAAAACCATTCATTCCCATCTCCTGAACAAAATCATCTATTTTGTCCTCTCTCAAGTCACTTAGTAGCCATCCTGAAACCTGGCTCAACAAATTCCTCTTGGAATTTGCAAATTCATCAACAAAATAGGAAATGATATCAAAAGGATGATCCAACACTCCACCTTCTGGGTCTCCTTCTAAGATAACAGACTCAGCAATGAACGATTCACTTTTTTGGGTAACAAAATCTATCATTTCCTTTCTCAAATCAACAGCCACCGAACCCGGAGACTTGAAAGGGTCTCCTGTTGTGTTATCAACACAGGCACAGGCTAACGCTGGCATCAACATTTGAGCCAATCTGTGAACTAATTCTGTATCACAAAGATCACAATGCAACAAGGGACCTCCTTCTTTCTCATCTTCAATCTTCTCATGCTCAAGGTCCACATTAGTTGTAGGCTGGTCCATTCTTGGTGAAACCTACAAATAAAACATCACCCACTTACACTCTTTCACATCCTTAAAAAACAAACAAACAAAACAAACACTCAAATTCTAAAATATAATTCCAATTCACTAAATAATTTCTAGCATTCCTATAATATCAGAAACATTTCAGCATCTACTGCACAATATTGACGATTGCATTTGGGTAAACAACATATTTAAGTACTTATTCCATAAGTTTTTTTCACGTAAGAACTTGTGACATAAATTTGATTGTGAAACATAATAGAATAAGATTAAAAAAAAAAAAAAACTTATTTAATAAGTTATATCTGAGAAGCTTATTGGAATAAGCTAAGAAAAGATTTCTGGAGTATGTGAGCTATTTGACAAACTGTTGAATTCCCTTTAAATATCAATATCATTGTACAGCAGGATTTCAGACATCATCATCATTTATTGAAAACACAGGCGAGAGAGAAATTTATCAACAGTAACACATTTGCTCCTAAAACAGTTAATTTTAACTTTTAAGATACCAACAAATCAACTTTTCAAAAATCTGGTTTTTCCACCTCCTCTGATTAATTTCCAAACAGCCCAAGAAACAAACATACAAGAATACAAAGCTCAAAATTTGAAACATAATAACAGACCCAATTGATTTTTGTTCATCAAGCCGTGTAAATGATAACAACATCGCAGCAGGAAAAAAAAAACATACCGACATGTGTTTTAGTTGTGAGATCTAAAATGTGATTGATTAAACATCATCAAAGAAAAGTGGAGAAAGAGAGTGAAATTGTGGTGACATATGACTGAGGTTATGGTGTAACTAATTTTAGACGACGAATCGAAGTGGTGGATGCTCGCTCTTGCATTCTGTTTTGTTTTATATAGCCAGCAGTTTTAACCGTTCAATGTTACTGTCTATTAAATTTAAATTTGAAAGGAACATTCTCTCATGAATAATTTATCGACAAAATTTGTTGAGTAGAACCATAAATTGAAAGTGATAGTAACCTGAGTTTTTGCTTTCTTTATCTATTTTTTAACCTACAACATCAGAAGTTGTAATAATCGTACAAATTGACAAATTAAGGAAAATGTTTTTCGAATTATTCGGAGGAAAGCCGTTATGTGTTTGAGATGAATTTTTATTATTTTAGGATACGCATAAAAAAAATTTAAAAACTAAGAAATAAAAATATTTGCATATAATAACATAGTGTTACTTTTTTTAGTTGTTTAAATAACAAAACTAACAAATTAAATTGCAATGGACTTTAGAACGAAATTTAAGTGCAATATCTGAAGTGGTTTTTATGTTATTTTTAACTACAATTAAAATTTCACCTTAATTATTATAATGGAGGTCAATGCTAGTTAGTAAAATAAATTTATTTTTAATTGGAGAATAATATTAAAAAAGTATGTATTATTATACCGAAATTTTGTTTAGACTTTATTAGCAGTAGAAGGTTAACAGTTTTCTTATATCAAATTATAAATTAGAATAAAAAATTTAAGTCAAATTTAATTATAGATATTAATAATTATGATAAATTAAGTTTAAAATTTAACATTTAATTAAAAATAAGATAAAAAAAAATCGGACAGAATAGGTGTAAGAATTGAAGTATGAATTTTCAGACTGGTACTTGCTCCGTGTGTATATCTCATTCTTTAAAAAAATGGCATTCTCAAAAAATTGGATTCCAAGATGATTTCTATTCTTATGAAAAAGCAATATATTCTAGTATTTTATATATTATGTATATGATTTTCTAAATTTAAGAAAATAAAAAAATTATAGTAAATTTTAAATTCTTGACTTGATATTTTGATGAATAAAAAAATTCATTAGTGATTTACAACTATCCTACAATGCCTAATATGGGTTGAGAAAACTTTAACATTAACTAATGAAATTTAGTAAAAGTCTCCTATAGATGAACAATTAACTAAAAGATTAGTTTAATTTCATATGAAAGCTCAAAAAACATGTAACTACATATAAAATATAAATTGTTCAGAATAATTTACTTCATTATAGTGATGTGGATAACTGGTGCTTGTTAATTAAAAAAACAATTGTTAAGAATATAACATCTTACATGTTTTCACTCCTCTTCCCTAATTAAACAAGACAATTTTTCTCTTCCTTTACTTGAACCGAACCAAATCAAATAAGAAACTTTCCGTCCTCACTTCCATTAAAAATTCTTCCTCTCCCTTTCCCCTTTGAATCGAAGGCAAGTGTGACATTCAATAATGTGGACATAAAGTAGATAATACCTCATTTATGAACGTAAGCATAGCGATGCGACAGAATAATGAGTACATTTTCAATTAATTGCAATAAAAGAATTATTCCAAAATTACAGCATAGTCTAGCCTGTTAGCCCTAAGCATCCATGATTTTTTGTGTACTGCTACAAATCTATCGTCAAGCTGAAAAAATACAGCCCAAAAGTAAAAAAATGGGCAGGAGACAGAGAATACAGTGACCTATATTATCTCCTAAATTCAAACCTCACCAGTCACCACCAAATTGAGTAACCAAAATCAAGATCCGTCATTCTCTTGCAATTCATATTTTGGTGCATTCACATCTCACCTTATAAGCTTTCATCCATGCCCTCGTTATGCTGCAGAGAGCCAATCAGCAGTGTATCAAATAGCGTTTGAACCACTAAAATTTACAGAGGCAACCAGCCCAGACTCATCCTGTTTCCCGGGTTAACATGCATCCACAAACGCAAACTCGACTTCAGATATCCACTTAGGACTCTGCAATGGCCGCTAATTGAAAATTTCAAAGCTAGAGAATGATTTTGTATCAAGCCATAGAACTCTCAACGTATTCCATTGCCTTCCTCTTCACGGATTCAATACGGTCTTCATCACCGTGGGACTTCTCATAATCAAGATACTTTTTAAATAAGAACTGCCAATCAAGACAACAAAGTCCCAAGTGAGTCTGACAGGAAACATGTAAAACAACATAAGCAAAATTGGTAATATAGATATGTACACACCTTCATCCTTTTAGGTGGGAGGCTCAGACTAATTGCCCTTTCAAACAGTGCACGAATTATATCTTCATCTTTAAGTTGAATTTCCTGTCAAGTACACGAATATATTAGATTCATAATAATACATTAGTACAAAAAGAAAGTGAGGCGGAGAAGGATATACTTGATCAAGATAAACACTCCACAGATCTGTTCTCTTTGGGTATTCCCGTAGAATTCCTTCAAACAAGGATCGCCCTCGATCTGGAACCCCAGCCTTGAATTCATGAATTGCTGTCTGAGAGATGAATTTAATATGCTTATGTCGTGGAAGGCTTAACAAAGCTCGATTGACAAGAGGTTGAACTCCATCCTGCTTTTTCTTCAAAAGATTTTGTACACGCCTCAACCAAACCTAAAATCAAGGGTAAATTAAGTTCCCTATGCACTTTTAATTTAGATCAAAAGAGTGATATTTATATTTAAAAGTTCATATAATACTTTGCAAGAATGCTTGAACTTCTTTGTCATTTTATTGAGAAGTTCATCAGCTAAATCATGCTGCTCGGTCCTCTCATACATTGCCAAGAGTGCTAGATAGACCTTTTTGGGATCATTGTACTGTAGTGCTCTTTGGAATACTTTCATAACGGCCTCCTACACAGAGACACTTAATAAGAATACCCACATCACAATATTAGTGAAGAAACAAACTGAAATTGCACTCTCTTTTACCTCTCTAGGGTTTCCATACTTATTTTCCAAATTAAAGTAGGCCTTCCAGATATTTAGCTTCTCGTTCTCTTCTCGAATATTTATTGTCCTCAGAGCCCTTAAAAATTACAATTCAAGAGAGAAGAAAAATATGAAGCCAGATGATTAGAGTCATATGAAATTCACATCCATGGATGTATTGTGACAAGTTTAGGGGGAGCAATACAATGTAACGAGTAGATACAACTACACTGTTCAAAGAATGTTTCTAACAGAAATTTAAAAGGCAATCATAGGAAAAAACAAACTACATAACTCGTGATTTTTCCCACTTTTATTACCTTAGAGATACTAGTAAGCAATTGGTGTGACTAGCCTCAAGTCGTTCCACTTTAAAATTTTATTAACAATGACAACACATGCACAGCATCATTTAGACAAAGTGCATTTTTGAAAGATATTACTGAAGTGCTGAACCTAGCTGAACCTTCATACTTCAGATAGTACATAACATTGATTCCTATGTTACTTTTCTCTTTTATCACCAATCAGGATCAATATAATGAGGCCTTTTAAATATAACAACGAATCTTATCATGTCCTCACTGCATCCTCATAGTTAAATGTTTTGAGTGTTGGAACCATGTGTGTAATTTGCAGGAAGCACTATCCAACCCATTGAGATAGCTGCTTTGGCTGAAATCATGGTTGTTAAACTCTCGATATAACTCATACATCTTAGATAAGGAAAACATGTCAAATCGCTTGTAAACTCGTTTTTGGATAAACTTGTGAGTTTACACCCGATTTTACGAGTTAAACAAAACAAAGGCAAATCACTTTTTTTTCACCAAAATAACACCATTTGGAATGAGAGCACCACTTTTCTTCCCTCTCCACAAGTTGTGAAACATCACATTTATAATTATGGCACCAAAATCACATTATCATTATATGATTTGGCTATTAAAGTATTATTTTTTCACCAAAATAACACCATTTGGAATGACAGCACCACTTTTCACCCCTCTCTGCAAGTTGTGAAACATCACATTTATAATTATGGCACCAAAATCACATTATCATTATATGATTTGGCTATTTAAGTATGATTTTAACTTTATTATTGAACTTTATTTCATTATTATGAATTTTTAAATATTATTTTTACATGATTGTAAGAATTTATGTTTTGAGTTTTCAGACACTCAACGAGTTTACGTAAACTCTCGAACTTAACAACCTTGGCTGAAATCATAGACTGTACAAAAAATCAAGGGGACATGTTCGGTTTGAGAAAATGTCATTTTAAATAAAATTACAAAAACACCTCCTTGTTTTCACTTGTTTATTATTTTTAAAGACTTGTATAAAAAATGGTAGAAAAAGGTTATTTTCACTGATTCATGTATAGAAATATTTGAAAACAAAGTGAAAAAAAATATGACAATTTTGTAAATATTCATAAAAACAAGAAATGAGAACAAAAAGATTCTCAAACCAAAAATATGTTGCATAATAGCTTCTAAGCTCAACATTTTTAAAGGTTAGTGCTCATATAAAAAAAACTCTTCCTCCAATAGATGAAGGTTCAATCTCTAATAGCCCAATAATTGACAAAAGAAATGTTAAGACCCTTTATTTGCTCAATATTTGCTTTAGATTAGGTAGTAGTTTATGGATCCTAAAAAAAGATAAGGAGGAGTATAAAATTTAAATCAACATTAATAAAGTCAAGTTTCAATTTCATAATTGTTTTAAAATCCAAACTCAAAATCAGTGTTCCTTAGATGTACCTTTCAGCAATAGAGCGGGCCTTCTCAATATCAGCCATAGAAATCATGAAATTCATGTATTTTATCCAGATGAAACTGCTATTAGGAGACCTTCTGACCAGCTTTTCAAACTCATCAGCAGTTCTTGGTACATCCTCCTCCAGTAGCCTTTCCTCAGCAGCTCTTATTTGTTTCTCCCTGTAAGTATAATTCACACACTAAAAATTAGTAAGCGAAAGGAAAAATTATAGGAAAAATTATAAAAATTATAGCAAAGCAAATGCTAAATAACTACAGGCATTAATTAACCTCTCCTCCTTTGCTTTCTTCTTTTCATGCCTCTTATGCTTTTCATTTATTGTGTCTTCTTCCTTTGCATGTTCTTCACTTTGACTAATAGTGTGATTTACATTAAATTGATCAAAGTCATCAAGGGCAACATCAAGTGGAGGAACGTCTGCCCTTTGTTGTGCTTGTGAAAGAATTGGGAATTGATCAATTTCATCCTCAACATCTATATTTGAGCTTCCAAGAAAACTACTATTGATAAAAGTCAAAGACTTCATCCCATCTGCAATAGGTTCATCAGATCCTTCCTTTGATGGTGTTTGAAGCACAGCTTCATCCCTCATATATGAATTCTTCATTCCCAAAGAAATTCTGTGTCTTTCTTCATCCACCTGATTATATATGTTAGGAAAATGCAGTTATATAATAATTTAGTACTACAATACGAACTGATCAACAAAGAAGCCTATGAAAAAGGACAATAAAAAACTCAAGATGATAATGTATTAAGGGAATGAATTATTGCATTCAATTTAAAGATGATTAAGATGGAATTAGAGTCTAAATAAGTTACTATACAGTTTAGAGGTGTTCTAGAAGGGTCTTTAGTTATCTGTCAATTCTGGATAAACTTCACCAAATTACTACTACTCGTTATAAATGTATTCAAGGAACTTGTCCATATTTTCATTGGATCCCAGTTTTTCACCCTAGAGGAATTCAGGTTGTCAGTTAGATGCATATATACCCTTATTAAAAAATGCAAATTTTTAATCATTAATACATTGATCTGACTGGAAATTTCTTCAACAAGTTACAGAGACAATCAACAGGTCTCATGCAAAGCACTGCCAATTAAACATTATACATGGGATGATACAATTAGCCACAGTTCATAGATAGAAGATGCCCTGCAAATTAAATTTAAAACCACAACCTGGTAAAAATTTAGAAACCAGCAGCATATGCAAGACTTTGGTACTTTAATTACCTTCAATACTTTTGCATTTACTCTCTCTCCAGCTCTATACTTTGCCTCAATGTTCTCAATATGGTTATCAGAAATCTCTGATACATGGCACAACCCAACCTATGTAATTGAAGGATATCAAGTGAGTTCACAGAATCAAGTTGACCACTACCACTTTCTTAAGACCATGGTTTTTGAAAATCATAATTTGACATAATACAATCACAAATTTTTGGATGAAAAAAACTGCAAGCATTTGAGCCACCCAAGTTACGAAATAGATAAACCCTTAACAATGCATACACTTAACAAGCTAAAAGCATGAAAAAAATCTACACTTCCTCATTTTATTTTGATCATAATACTTATAATTACAATTACAATGGACCAGAAACGGCTTCCAAGGTTGCAGAAATACCATGTTTGTGTTGTCAATTGCAATGAATAAACCAAATGACTCAACCCGCTTAATCTTGCCAGATATAACATCTCCGACATGAAATTTAGTCAAATCAATAATCTCAGATTTTGGTCGATTGGAAATCGCTGATGTCTTCAGTGTAACTTCAACACGATTTGAAAGAGACTCCACAGATTTAACCCTGCTATTTGTTGTCTTAGTACATTTTTTCATGTATCACATGTTAAAAATTCAATAGAATCAGCAGGTTGAATACTTACCTGCCAATTACAAGTTTTCCAACAGGAAATTCTTTCTCTGGATCTTTGACATAATTATCAGATAAATTGGATAGAAGAATTTTGGCATCAATCTTTCGTGAGAGAAAAATGAAGCATCCTTTTGGTGTGACATTCTTAACATAACCCTAGCCAAAAGAAAACATTGAAATAAATCCAAAAGATAAAATATCCCATATTTAGAGGGGAAAAATGGAAAAGCAAAAAAAGATGTGCCACCAATACATGCTTAGACTTGACAAAAAATTATCCACCCAGCAGTTCATCATAGAGGGAACAAAACTTTTGATAGGTAAAACAACATTGCACTCATTCACTTCCCATCTTGTGACAAGTTTGTTATCACCAGTTGAAAAGTAGACTAAATAAGATTTGGAAATAAGAGCTTGACAAGTACCTATGACTCAACTGCATATAGTAATCATGTTGCATAATTATATCTAATTTGAGCAAAGTATTTAGGTTGTTGAATAAGTTGAAACAATTTAATCCACCAAGACATTCTTAAAATTGACAATAAAATATTGCAAATGACACTTTAAATAGAAATGAAAACTGTAGAACTTACAATGATAGTGTCCCTGTAATATAAAATCAAACTTTACAAATGAGAGATTCCTCAGGAAAACATTTTTCCCCAATTCCCATACAAATGACAGGCCTAGAAAACAATATGGTGTCTAGCAAAAATAATTTTCCTTTCTTTTTATTCCATGGAAGAGAATTACAGAGAGAGGCGTGGAGTATAACAAAGGAAAGGCACTTAGATGTCCTCCCTGAAGAAAAATACAAAGATAGAAAACTACAATTTAGGAACAAAAAGCTTGTGAAAAAAAAAAATAAAGACAATGTTTGGAAAATAGCAGTATTTATCTCTGAAAAAGACCCCACCCCTCCAAACCCCCTTAAGAAGTGTAAATAATTCTAAAAACATAATTTTCCATGTAAATGATGAATGTTATGACCGATTAACAACTCAAAACTCCATGAAATGTGACAGTAAGTACACACCTTACATTAAATAAGCTAACATAAAGCCTAGTAATAAAGAATAATGATAAGAGAAAAAGGCAAAAAAGCCCCAAACCTTTACAATCATATCAGGATGAAGATCATCAATCTTCTCCACACATTTGCCCTTAGCATTCCTGAAAAATAAACAATCCATATTATATTTGGAAGTAAATTATCAAGTATAACAGATCAATAATAATAAGTCAACAACAACAATATAGTATACAATGTATATGTTTTTAACACAACTAAGGCATCAACCCATGCTTTGAACAGGGGTAGTAAATCAATGGATATAAATACAATCAATCCTAATGCTCTTTCTAATTATATTAATTAAGTAACGGAATATTCTATAATTATTATAATAACTAATATAAATATAATTCCATTATGTAGTTGCGACACAAATTTATCCAGATGCTCTTTCACTTTTCTCATTCAATAGCTGGAAACAAATAAATGCACTAGATTTAAATATTCAAGTTGACGGCCAACTGCATATTAGTATGACAAAAAGGACCAGGCTAGGACTATTTAAAGATTTATCACAAAGTAGCAGTACTATTACTTACCCAATGCTGTGAACATCTGCAGAATTCTGAGAAAGCATTATATTGGAAGACCGCAATGACAAGTCAACATGAATAGTACCCTTGACAGTGTGGCTGACTTCAAGAACTACACATTTGACAAACTGCCCTTCATGATATCCAGACAGTGGATCAGGCACCCAAGTGTCTGAAAGTTCAGTAAAATGTACTCTTCCATATGCATGAGGACCAATTTGGACAAGCAATCCACCAACACCTGGAAGTACTTTACTAACCCTTCCACCTAAAATATCTCCTTCATGAACATATGCTGTTAAATCCTTTTCCACAGAATTAATTTGTGGCTCCTCACTAGTTCTGCAAGGGAGAGCAGAAAACGGGTGTAGAACCAACCGCAATAGCTGCTTCTCCTGGTTGATACTTAGAACATGACCAGAAACAGGTTGCCCAACATGGTACCGATTCTGGAAATTCTCAAGCTCATGGGGTTCCACAGAACTATCAAGAATATATAGCTGAGCCCTTACATTTTGAGATATTGTTAACCAGACCCATTCGCTTTCTACTTTATATACATAACCAGCCACATATTGCCCAATTTTAAAGTCAAGATTTTCAGAAACATCACCTTTATCACTGGAACCTGAATTGAAGAAAATTGCATATTAAATTGCAGCAAAAGTATGATAATTTCAGAAGAAAAAAACAACCAACTATAATAAAATAAATGAATACCAAACCAATGTTCAGTTCTGATTACTTCTATCACTCATTTTAAAACAGGTGGGGAAGAAAATATATGTACCTTTGCTTTCAATTAACATGTAAAACATAGTCAATATCAATATATAACGGCAAGAGACAAATATGGTAATAATATAAGGATGGAAGGTAAAAAGAACTCCCAATAAGAATGTAGCTATTTGATCTACCTCCAAAGCACCACTAAAGAGGAGTCCATATTTTGGCTCATGCTTATGAAACAGATTATTGCTCTTAAAATTCACTAGTCTTTCTGCATATATGTTTCAATCTACAAATTACCCGGTACTTCAACCATTCATACATATATTTTTCATCTAGTGGTGTACTCAACCTGCAATCATTTCTGGTCTGACTGTTAGCTCCCACCGTGAGCCCTTCCTATTGCCATCTGATTCATTAGGTTTTGCAACAATCTTTGCTGTCACTTTTAGCCCAATTTTGTAGCCAGAGAATGGATTTTCCAAAACCTTTGCATCGTGCACCTGTCCATAGATAGGCACCCAACCATTGAGAAAATACTATACTAAAACAAAAATAGATAGCGAATCAACAAGAGTGGCGGGGCAAGCCTTGCTGCACTGCTACATCAAGGTTGTTGCTACATGACCTAGGTCACAATTTCAAAGCCATATAATGGCAGAAGCTTGGAGAATTATCAAATCCACAATTTATAATGCTAATTAAATATTGACAAAGTAAACAGAATAGATTTACCTCTGTTATGTGAACCCTGCCATGTATACCAAATCCGAACTTCAGTTTCATCTCAAGAGATTTGATGTCAGTAATCTGGATAACAATATCATAAAAAAAAGAAACTTCATGAAACACATTTTTAATTTGTTAGAACAAGAAATATTGAGGGAAAGGTCAGTTTACAAGCAGAAAGACCAAAAACTGTAAAAAGAGAAATAATTATCAATAAACAAGCACGTCAGTGCAAAGAAGCTTTAGAGTGGCTCCATGTAACTGTGCATGTCACTATGCAGTGAGCAACCTTCTGACAAATATATACTGACACATACCCATTAACACGTGCACATAATAAAATTTAAATGAATTAGAAAAACTCACATACCTCGGCCTCAACCAGAGATCCCACTTTATAACTAGACTTCTTCGTTCTTTTAGAACTAGATGTATTGACCTCATTAAGAAGTAAAAGCAACCTTCCTGATGTTTCAGGGCTTGGAAGAGCCATAACAGTTGCGACAACACTGACCAAGTAAAACATATTACACAATGAGTTGTGGAAAAACCAGGAAAACATAGTGAAACTTCCCCTCATGAAAACAATTCTCTTTTTAAAATAAAAAAGATATTTTATAAGAAAAAAGTGTAGAACTATAATTCAGAAGCATGAATCTGCATGATACATCTGCTAAATATTGAATGCTTAAAAGAGCATTCGCATGTTCCAAAACCTTTGAAATACATTAATCAAAAACCATATGCCTCATATATTACAGGTAAAACAAAACACCGACTTTTTTTACAATATATGAGCACGAGGCATCTATTAAGCATAAATATTTGGTCTATAAACATGTAAAAAATAATCAGCTAAAAACAAATTAAGCACCGCAACCAGAAACCATAACTTTACAAGGAGATGCAGACAAGACTAGCAAGTAGAAAACAATTATTAGTAAATGATTAAGGCAGAAATTGAAGAAAGATATACTAGAGTAAGGAAAAGAACTACAAAAGTCCAAATTTTGTGGGGTAAAAGAAATCTCTCCAAAGTATACAACAGGGTAACAAAAACATATGAAAAGAGAAATAAACAGAATATAAATAAGAGTTTGCTTGTACACCCCCTCCCAAAAAAAAAAAAAAGAGGAGCATTTCCAACCACAAATCTCATTAAGGTCAACACAATAAGTCAGTTGCATGCAAATGATGAATTACAGTCTAGAATCAAATAGGCAATGCTGGCTGGCAGTTTAGTAGGATGAGATGAGATACAAGTGAAAACCTGAATTGACACTTTTAATCAGCTAATTTTGTGCTTACCTCTGCCCATTTAGGAATTGTTTATGAGGAAGCCTTTGTGTATTATAGTCAGATACTGATGCATACCCAATTGTGCTATCATTATCTGGAATTGATACAACCTGCGTTGTGGAGAATAAGTTCAGTAAAGTATGTCAATATGCATGAACAAGTTTTACCAGAAGATGGCTACATTTGAAGAATAATATCAACACTTGCCAAGTAATTTTCTTTTACAATTTCCACTACTGCATTCACCATCTGATGCAATACCAAGTCCTTCGATGCCTCCCTTTGACGTTTCTGGAACGAAAGTATTACATTGATTTGGTCAAAGTAGATCAAGAATGAATGATGGAAGAAACCTCTCTGCACAAGCCTGCCCTTCTTACGACAAGATTCAATGTGCAGCATAAAACCATAATCATAACATAAAAAAAATTCAACATTTTTATTTTCCTTGGGAGAGAGGAGGAAGTTTATCAGAAAGAAGCAAGATATAATGCAATATGATTATTTTGAATATTAAATAGTAATTTCATAAAGATGGTTCCATAGCATAAATTTGTACAAAAAAATTTACTCAGCTCTTTCTCTGCCATGTCAGACAAAACTGCTATAAAATATAAATACACAGACAGTGGAAAGGGGGTCAACCTTCTTGTTGGTACGACTGATGGAATTTCTTTCTTTAGATCTATTAATGAACTCAGGCTTCAGACTTAAATCAACAAGTCGTTCTGCCTTTGCAACATCAAGAACTAATGCTTCCACTACAGAGCCTCTCTCCACAATTGTTCCAGCTACTAAGTAATTCATATGAGAATGAGAATTAGTACTTGCAATCAAGCAAGAAACACTAACATATTAGTTATTAATTAAACAACACCTGAGAGAAAGTGAACTTACACTGATAATTGGTAATAAAACCAAAAATATCATTGCATTTCTCAAAGCTTATAACAAGACCGACATCCTTAACATCCTCAACTTTCCCTCTTGCAACTGTACCAATGTTAAATCCTTCATCCCACTTCAAATCAGATCCATCAGAACCCAAGCATTGCAACTTTGCAATCTAGAGTCAAAGATGCACATAAGATTAGAAGTCATAGAAAAGGGAGAGGCTGTGAAAGAAATTCCTATGAGGAAATAGGAGAAAATGTGGTTGGAGGCAAATAAATTACAGAATACACATATAGAAACAATAAAAAAATGTTATTTTATATAGCAAATAACAAATACAATTTCATCCCTCAGAAAAATACCACAAGAGGGAAGTAAATAATAAAACCACATTATAACTTCATCCCCTCACCTAATTGCACAACAAAGTGGATACCTATATGATTTTCTAATCAGAATAAATGAACCAAATGAACTTAGGCATCTAATTCCAAATTTCACATAACAGTCTGGACAGAAATTGAGTAAGCCAACAAGATCATAAATGTGTACTGGGCATATGATCCTCATCCTCGTGGCCTGCCTTAATTAAGGCTTGGAAACAACACAAGGATAGACATCTATGTGTGTGCTTGCATGCATAATATAAACAATTTAATAAATAGAATGCAAAACACAAGACTATATGTCAATAATAATAGAGGTATTTGATAATCGTTTATACCTTTTCATCCATGTAAAAGTAGTCCTGAATAAATGATGCATCAGTTGAAGAACATGCTGTCTGCTTTAGAGAAAGTGTCACTCTACCAGTTTCACTACTAATCTGATGAAGAAAAAAATAATGAGATTAACCCTGTTTTAGCCTGCACTAAACTTTCATGAAATTGAAATTTACTGCCTGAAATATACTAACATTGGATACATTACTGCGAACTGATTGTCCAACATAATAGGCTTCCAAAATATTGGTTTTCTGGTCATCTGCAGCCTACACAAGAGATATTATATTCAGACTATCAGTGCCTACTCTAGATCTACACGTGGAAAAGAGAGGGGGGAGGGTTAAATTAAAATACCTTATTTCTTGGAGCGAAACCGGTTAAATGACCAAGGAAACGAACAAAGCAGCCTGTCTCAATCAAGTTACATATATAGCCCTGTACAAAACACAATTTATACAAAGGAGTAAAATCTCAACAGAATGTCATAGACAAGAAAGAAACTTAGAAAATAACTAAATCAATTAAAAGGACTTTTGTGTCCATCAAAAAGTACCAGAAGCAGTTCATATCATCACTTACATGCACAACAGAGTTAGGTTGTATCTGACTGATATTTGCAGGAATCTGCTGAGCATATTTGATGAGTGAACTTTTGGCAGACAGAACCAAATTATTCCCCTTAACATCTACATTGATTAAAATGAAACATTAAATTAATAATTGTAAGTTTGTGACATGTTTCATCAACTTTATAAATGACACTGAAAAGAAAAAGACAGAGAACAATAACGTAAATCCCATTCATATTGAAGAAATAACATCAAAGAAATTCTGCTGCTTAAGTTTCTGTTTCACACACAACACAGTTTCTTACAAAAACTGTTGGAATTAAAGAGATAAGAATCTGAATATTTATGATGTGGCGATGTAAAAACTGACCTCTTAATTATTCTCATACTTTAGGTTCAGTACAATTATGGTACAAAAACACTAATAATTAATATAGTAGTTAATTAAAATGTGGCTAACTGGGTACTTTCCCTAACTCTACAGGACAAAAATAGTTTCAACTTTCAAACCTCAATAAATGAAACTATAACACAGAACACTGTTAACAATTCATGCCTCTCTAACAACTTTGCTCAGGCGATAACATTGAGATGTCATTGGATACTTCCAAGTTAAAATGCAAGACGATTTAGCACTGCATTGCTTCTGGGTAATTCAGATGGAAATGGGAAATTAAACGCATTAAGATGGTTATTGGCAGACATGCATATGCATACCTCATCATAAACGCATAAAATCATATGATAAGTAACCTAACTGCAAATGTTAGGCAAACAAGAACCATGAGAAAGTAGGAAAAGGAGGACATGAGTGACACTCAGCTTTAAAATATGGGCCAGATGGTTAAGAGATACATCATACAAACACATAAAGATGTAATGAATATCTTGAATTTACCTAGAACCAGTAGTTGATCAAAATTATACCCAGGTTTCAACACAGATTTCATCAAAATAGCTTGTCCTGCATAATAAGAAGTTAAAATTAGCAATTGAATTAAGAAGCAGCAGCAATGGTAAAGCCATTATCAAGCATAAGGATAACTTTTACCATGATGATCCGCCAAGTGCTCCTCAGATATTGTACCCCTTGAGAAACCACTTGCATTGACACAAACAACTACAGCATTAGATGCTATTCTGTCAACAACTCCTGAAACAAGGCTACCCAATGTAACCATATCACCTTCAGTAACCCTGTCAAATGCATTGTTGCATTAAATTAGAATAATCTGTACCCCAGCAGAATGTCTGCCTGTAGTTTTAAAGCATAGCCCTCTACATAACTGTTTTCATAAAAATTGAAAGAACTCAACATACACTTTACATTTAGGAGGAAGTATAAGATATCCCCCCAAAAAAATACAGTGTTGATCAATTATATACTTAAAAAAATTAGTAAAAATTTCAAGAAGCAGGGTCCAAGCTGTTACAGTGAAAAAGAAGCAAACCTTGTGGGCTTTATTACAAAACTAAGGTTGATCCTCCGTGAAGCAGGAATGGAACTTGTGACCCGGCATTTGACAACTTGACCAACATGGTACACTGTACCTGGATCAGCACCTGGCTCTAATCCAAGTTCAGATCTGCTCTTATATCAAAACAATCAACAACATAATTTTAGCTGAAAATATAATCACAGAATTCACAAGGGAAAGACAATAACACACAGATTCAAACCACAACTGGAATGTAGTCAACAATTCAACATACTAGGTGAGGGTCAACAACTTTTCAAGAAGCCAAAACAGAAAATAGGAAGATAATGCACAGCAAAAATAAAGGCTTGACAGTTTGAGATTTCTTCAACTTTAAAATTAGGCCAACCAAGATAGCAAGAAATTCGCAGATAAACTTTCCTCTCATGAGATAAGATGAAAATTACTAAGAAAACGAAAGTAATTAAATCCATACAACAGGAAAAAAAAAAAAAACTATGGATCACAAGTAAACATTCACTCAGTACAATCTAGTATTTACAAATGATCCAAGGGGGGAGGCAGAAAAAAGAAACCCTACTGCAAACCAATGAAACACTAGTTCAATTTATATTTCAATAACAAATTAAATGTATACCCAGACACACATAGGAATACCCATGCAGAAAATCCAGTTTAAACATGGCTCAATCTTTTTCCCTAAAAGAATTCATAAATAGAAGAGATAAGTCCAGAATAAACATTCTTCAAAACCATATGAGAAAAAGGTCAAATAAACAAAAGAAATAAAAGTATTATAGAACAGAAATCTTTAAACTCGGTGCATTGCCAAAATACTCTCCATTAGTTAGAACTGTTTTAAGGCACAATAGGACATATTATTGATCTTGTGAGAAACAAAACTGTTTCACACGTTTAAAAATCCAACAATATATAAATGGCACATGCTAATGATGACAAGTTAATCAGGAGAAAAAGGTGAAGAAATGAAGATGAAATTTCTACTACTAAAAGAAGCTCGTACGATTTAAGCAAACATGAAAATATAATTGACTGTGATAATGGCATAAGTATCCAAAGTTATGAACTTGTAGAACAGACAAATCAGAGACTTGCCTAGGAGCAAATCCTTGAACACCATTGTAAAACCGTACAAAGCATCCATGAACTTCGATCTTAGTTATCCATCCATGCGTTATCAAACCGTCTGTTGCATCAGCATAAGAACTGATAATCCCAAGCTTTGATTTCACCTGTAACAATATCATATGTCTGATTTAAAATTCAATATGAAACTAATACGTGGGCAAAAATACTAATAAATGATGCGACAACAAGCATGTGGAAAATGTGCATAGCAAAAGGAAAAGCAAACAACCAAGAACTTCCACCACAATAGTAAACAAAAAAGGAGACAGGTGATCCCCATGCCTACGACAAAGAAAGAACATTAGATAATCTTACCAAAGAACTTAGATAATTCAGTACAGAACCCAGCATCCTCCTTCAGAAATTTAAGATGTATCCAACCAGCCAGACAGAATAGAATGGAATAAACAATTTTAATTGGAAGCATCACCAACCAGAGAAGAGAAACTCAACATAATAGCAAAATGTTGAACCATCCAAACACAGCACAGAGGAGACAAGCAATAACATTTGACAAATTTAACTCCCGTGGACAATGACAAGGCACCCATGTCATCATATGACATGTCATCCAACAATGTAAAAGCAGTATGAGCCATTGTTTTAAAAAAAGATTCTGGAATCAGAATGCACAGAAGAGGAAACAACAAATATAGTTTGAACACAAAAAGGGGGGGGTGTTGGTGGCTGATATGTTGGAGCAAGAGACTTGCAGCCAAAGATGTGTGCTTGCAGCCAGGTTGCATCAATTTTGATGACCAGTGGTTGTTTGACATGATGACTTCAAGAAACAAGCACGGATTTAGGAGTGTTCATGGTGTCATGTTGGCAGTTCACAGCAGCTAAGCCAGAGGCCATATTCCACAATTTCTCTGCAAAGCTTTAACCTTTAAAGCTCAAGAAGCCCAAATGATTTCTAGCTCAACGGCTTCCACATTTCTTTGCAAATGGGGCTTTTGGAATCATCTTATAACATGACTTTTGTATTGCATGATTTAGGCTGTAAATTGTTCTTTATTTTATTTTGATGGTGTAATGTTGGCAGTTCACAGCGGCTAAGCCAGAGGCCATATTCCACGATTTCTCTGCAAAGCTTTAACCTTTAAAACTCAAGAAGCTGAAATGATTTCTAGCTCAACGGCTTCCACATTTCTTCGTAAATGGGCTTTTGGAATCATCTTATTACATGACTTTTGTATTGCATGATTTAACCTGTAAATTGTTCTTTATTTTCTTAATTTGTTCATTTTTTACATATATAAATCTTTGTGTAATGAATAAATTAATGAGAATGTATACAAGTATTTGTGCACGAATTAGTGAGCATCTATGCCTACCTATTGTTTGATGAAATGGTTGTGAGATTGTGAATTAGAAGAAGTAGCAAGCAAAGAACAGGGATATTCAATGGAGGAAGAAGAGGGGTTTGTAGACTACCCAATCGTTTCCCAGAGTTTTGGGTTTGTAAGAAGAGAAAGAAATAAAGACATAAAACAGATGGAGGAAGAAAAGGGATCTAAACTCTAAAGAGGATCCAGTGGGGAAGTCTTCATTGGAGGAAGAAGAGGTGTTTAAAGGTCGCAAATGCAAGATAAAGGGAAAGAGGGAAGGAGGCAATGACGTGTGCCATATCGTTGGATTAAATTTGCCAAGTGTCAGTGCTTAGCTGGATTTCTGTCAATCTAGATTTATAGGGATTAAGAAAGACTACGGACTTCAATCAAAACACCCTATATTGATAAGCATTACAAAAGTATTTAAGCCATAATACTTCTATCCAAAGAAAGGCTGGATAAGTAAACTAAAAAAATGATTAAACCAATTAATTATAGTTCCTTTAAGATTGAATAAAGTGGAGAAGAAGAGTTTGCATGTAGACACATACAAGGGTTTTCTTGTGTGTAACTGTCACTCTTTTTGACTTGCAACCAAGCACACGGAACACCAATTCAGCTCCCACCTGTACCATAATCCAGGCAAAGACTTCAGTCACATTATGTCTAAAATGTCCCATCCCAGACATGCACAACACAACCCTACATTATACGGTCTATACGATATTGAAAAACAAATGATAATACTAACAACAACATGCATACAAAGAATAGAACCTTGAATTTTTTTCCAGGCTTTGACATTTCCAATTCAGACATATGTGGAAGAGGACAAAGTGCCTTCACACCACCAGGAATTTGCACTATAGCACCAAAGCTGTCAACTGAAAGAATCTTAGCTTTCACCACCATGCCTGGCTTGACATCAGAATGAGTAAACACTGCCTCTTCAAAAGCACTAGCCTGCATGATATGAAAACATAAAGATGATTAAATGAAAACCTCCCAGCTTCCACATAACATCACACTTAAAATCACATTTGCACAGAAAATCATTATACAAAGAAAACATAGACTATGGGCTCATTTGGAAGAGCTTATGAACAGCTTATGACTCTCATAAGTTGTTTTCAGCTTATTTTAATAAGCTATTTGGTAGAGCTTATCAATATAAGTTGTTTAGCTTATTCCAACAAGTTCCATCACTAAATTTATTATATAACTCATCATTTTAAAAAGAGCTTATTGAATAAGTTCTTAAATAAGCAGTTATCCAAACGCACACTATGTCAGTTTAAACATCCAACATTTTTCTTCATTTTCAAAAAGCATGTACAAGAAATGTCATAAATTTGACTTTGAAAGAACACATTCATTATTAATCAACCAGTTATTAGCGGAAAATCATTGAATATAGAACAAATTAATCATACTCTTCTTAATTTGAAGAGTACAGCACATTCCAATAACATACCACATGTGGATATGATTATGGGGTAAACACACCATGATACAACCAAACCATTCACCAAAAAGAAAACATTTGAGAGCACAACCCTGGAGAACACTAATGATGAATGAAAAGGTTGGCAGCAATCTAACATGCAATAATAAAGAAACAAGTTCATTTAAAAATGAACTTTGAAAGGAAACGATAAGGACCAGATCTGTTAGAGCCCTCACAGACGACTAAAACTTTGCAGAGATGTCACAAATTTACAATCATTACATTTGGAATTCCATAACAGATTAGTACCGTTAGCATTTATTTCTGAGCACTCAAAACAATCATAGATTAATAAGGATAAAGCACTCTTGAATGTGATAACTCCTATATCCATCATAAGGCCAAGCTCAAATGCACATAAACACACAAAACAGATGCATACAAGTTCAGAAGAGTTTTCAAAACAATAATGCAATTGTCTGATGGACCACCTAATAGTCTACACCAGTTAGACACAGGATATAAACATTTAATAAAGAAAATAATATATATATTTTCAACAGATAGCAATGTTCACACACAAAGTAGAGAGTAGATCAACTAAATATTAAATAAGTGTATCATAACTAGCCAGTATATGCTGATCAGCTTATGAATGAATCGTAAATCATAAGCAAATAACATTTTATTTTTACCACTTTAAGAAATTATATTAAATGAAAATATAATGGCAACCTTCAAAACTCCAGTAGCAATTCCTTCCAAATGCCTTAACCCAAGAATCCGAACACGAACATGATTTCCTTCCTTGTACTTCTTCTCAAGTTTTTGGATCTCCTCAGCAATATCAGATATCTATCAACAATAATTTTCAATTATCATCCTCATTTTCCATGGTAGGATAAGGCTTCATTGTTATTCTAATGTAGTTAAACATTCAGATTTCATACAGCAAAAGTTCTCCATCATTAAAACTTGTCCAGTCACTACATACACTAACAAAAGCTGGAGTTGGCTCAGGAATAGATGGAACTTCAAGCAATAGTCCTGATCCTTTATCCACCCTAACAACTCTTGAGTTGTCATATATATCTCCAATTTTCACATACTGCACAACAAAACCAGTTCATTAGTCTCCAACACACAACACATTATTACTAACTTAAACAAATAATGCCTTGGCCATATATCCAACAAACAATGTTGTCAGGAGAGGGAGAGAGAGATAGAGGGAGGGAGGGAGGGAGGGCGGGGAGAGATTTTACAATGGAGAAATGAATTACTGCTTGTATCTGAAATAGTAAAGCACCTAACGCAATCACCAGGAAATAAAGCTGCATGTAGACTTCATGCCTCACAACAATGAAACTGGAAGGCTAGTTTATACATGTGCTAATTTAACTTCAGCAAGGACCCATGGGTTATGAAGTTAGAATAACAAAATGTAAACCGATTAATTTGAGTTATTGGAATTCCTAAATTTATATGATTTTCAAAATCACCATATCTGGAAACAATGTTTTAAGGCTCCAATTTTCTGAATAAACCCTCAGCACTCTTTCAGATTCATCCAGACCCAACAGAAAGTATAGTATAGAGACTTCATAGCTATGCTACTCATACATAGGGAATCATGTAGTTGATTCATTGATTGATGACAGTCAAGCAATGACAGATTGTACTACTACTAGCAGAGACCGCTAGAAATGCTTTTAGGATTGGTTCAAATACATTATCAATTATTGCCTTGGAATCCTATCAATTATATTGAAGAACATAATGCAACTGTCATGCTTTGTCATCCAGTATTGTGACAAGGTTAGTTGTAATTTTTTACATTTTATCTTTTCCTTTTCATTTTTTTTTTTTTTTGCTTACTGAAGTAACTCAAAATCATTTTCTGATCAATAAAAATCTTAATTAAGGAAGCATCAGACAAGAAATGCATCATTTAACTGCATTGAAGGGTAACTCCTGAGGGAAAGAGAAGAAACATAGTTAAGAGAATCCATTCCACTGGATGAAATGTCCCATTCTAAAAGCACCAGCAATATATAAGCTACCGTACTTACAGAAGGAGGGGCCCTGTTTTGAATAAGATGTGGATTCAGTGTCAAACCAACAGCTCTACTTGATGGATCAATGAATAATATCCGAGAAAAAACCTATATTACAAAAAAGGCACTTAGAGAAATAGAAAATTAATTTTAAGAGAAGCTAACCAGAAGTCCAGAACAATACAAGACCAAAAGAGAGCATCAAGTTAAAAACAAAAAAACCAAATCCCAAATTCAAATGTGAACATCCATTACAGTAAAGTACATATGACACATGACATAATTAAAACGATGATGCATTATGACTGCAGTGCAATCAGAAATTAAATTATGCCAAAGAACTAATCAGTACACAACTAATGTTTTCTACCAGAGGGGTGTGTAGAAATAAACAAGGAGAATTTCTTTTCATAGAAAATGGTGTTTCTGTCTCTCTGAAACAACAGAGACACCAAAAATGCCAATGCAACCTATTACTCTACATGCAAAGCATCAGAATCAGAAAGGTTTTACCACTTGAATATCAGATCAGATGATGCATAAATGCACAAAAAATCTTGCACTCAATAAATTAGTACATTATATAGAAGGAGCTTGAAACTGAAGTAGTTCAGAGCATCAAATAATTACTAGGATTCGATTTAAAAATTGAGTGCAGCGCAAGTTGCAAAAGTTGCATGCAAAGGTGAAATGCACAAGTACCTTCTGAGCTTCACTGTACTTATCCTTCCAGTTATTTCCAGGATAAATATTATGTAAATGACACAGATCAACCTGCAATGAAAAGATTTCAATGTGAGCACATTGGATTTGTTGAAAGAATTTATTTAGACAAACAATCATTTATGATTTCAACCTAACACTAACACAAATGCAGGATACACTTACAGTTCCAGTGAAGTATGTGAGAAATGATAGCATAACACCATTCTCAAGGATTGACTTCACACGAGCATTAACCATCATTCCTGGAACTAGAAGATCTATTGACATACCTCTAAGATCCTTGGTCTGTATCAAATGCTCGGGTAAAATAACCAATCGAAAGAGGAATTGAGAACCATTAAAGAAAGATACCAAAATGACAATATGATAAATACCGAGGAAGCATACCACACTTTTGGACATTGTACCAGGGTCAGAACTCAAGTAAACCACTCTACGAACTTTATCAATGCTCCTAACCAAACCCTGCATAAGTTTTCCCATCTTTACTTCACCACCCCAGCTTTCTGCAGGAATTGGACCAAAAGAGAGGCAAAAAAAAAAAAAACAACAAATTTAGCTCAGTTCAATCGTGCCAGACTAGATGAAGCCACAAGAATTCACAACAGGTGACTGATGTTTACCAGCAGAGCTGTTTTTCGGTAAGAACCCCGTGAAAGAAGACAAACCAAAATGAAGAATGTAACCATGGTCTTCAATGCTTTTCACATATGCAGCAAGGACCTGAATATATGAGGTGCACAAAAATCAAAAGCTTATCAATCAATATTCAATAACCCTAGAACACTCGAAAGCCACTGAACATGGCAAAGTGATCAAGAAACACAACAGCCTTTATAATAAGAAATACATTGCAATCATCATATTGGATCAGAATAGCATAATAAAATGTATATAATATGAACTAATGGAATTATTTTCCACTTTTAGAATGCAAGAAACAAATATAAATTTAAAGAAACAGATTTAAAAGAATATGATAGTAACTTCTCAATAGAACTGATTTAAAAGAATAGTTTTCAAACAGAACCACTAAATTCTGATAATTTTCAGCAGTCTAAATGTTTAGCAAATTAAAGTCTAAGTTCCATTTCTATATTTTTAATGTAAAGTTGCTTTATAATGAGAAAACAGAACAATTGTAAAGAATGTAACAAAATAAGCTATGAATATATATCAACAATAAGTAGGCATATGCAGGGTGAAATAAATCCTACATCCATACAAGTTCAAATGCCACCATCCACAGTCTAATTACAGGAGACTAGCAAACATGTTGATTCAAATATACTCACAAAAAAATCCAAGGTAAGGGTCAGTGTAGAATTGCTTGAATGTTGTTGAAATTATTCTTCTATATGATGATTTTGGTTAACATTTTCTTTACCTTGAGATGTATATAGCTGGCTCCAAGTGTGTCATAATTGAAAATTTCTTAAAAACCAAAGGAGGAAACCAAATCCTAGTCTAGATGAATGATTAAAGAAAATAACTTCAAATAATTTCATAATAAAATAATGACATACCATGCCTTCCTGAACAACATCCAAGTTGTAGTTCTTGTGCAACAAAGAAAGACGCAAAGAAAGCCAAATTTTCCTGCTTCCTTTCTCTTTCTTGTCATCATCCAATCTTAGCACAACACAAGAAACCAGCTGCCCAACACAAAATACACCAGAAAGGAAACTTTCTGCAACCTGATGCAAGAGAGAGAGATGCAGAGAGGTGAGCTAAAGTTGATAGACAAAGAACAAAATTAAAAAATAACTAGAAAAATATGTTGAGACATTAGTAAAGATAATTTGTAAGGAGAGGAGGAAGAACAACGATGGAAATTTGACATAAAAGCTTATTGCACACCTCAACTTTGTTGTCAAAAATAGGATCCAGTGCATCTGAAGCATGAACTAATCCTCGTAAACCCCCAGGTAAACTAACTACAAGGTCTTTTTCATTTACTTCAGCGACAACTCCCCAAAGCTTCATTCCAGGAGTTATATTCTGGCATTCGTACAAGAGCAAAAGGTTTCAACACAGCACACACACAAAGACAAAAGCATTCGAAATGCATATTGTCAACAAGCCAAATAAAGAAAAAGATAATAATTAAGAGTAGAGCATATTACAAAGCTTGGTTGGAACATTCTGGTTGTATAACTAAATAAAATTGAAAAATTCAAAATAAAAAAACCTTTAAAAGTTAATGAATTCATCATTACACGAACATACAAACTCAACCCTCAATCATGAAACCAAAAATCTCCCAGTTCTATACCACTGCAGTTCACTAGGACTACATTCTTAGCATGGAATTAATCGATTTCCGCTCTAGAAAGCAGAAGAAACTAGTCATCGCACTTAAACCACTTAAAAACAACCCGTAAGGTAGTAACTAACATTTGCATTGCTATCAAAATTTAATTGCATAAAAAACCAATTTGTATCCTCCATTTTACAAATTGCTCCACGCTACCTTGAGAGTAATTCTATTCACACGCCGCGGCAATTTTCCAGTGATACGGTCACCGGAAAGCAAGCCCAAATCATCTGCGGGTTCATTACTCTTACTAAACGTGGTTTTCCCCTTCTTCCAATTCTTCTTCGTCTTTCTCGAGTGATCCTCGGCCCCAAACTCATCATCATCATTCCTTCGCTTCACAGAAAATTCACCACCTAGAAGAAACACATTCAATTCAAATCAAATGCAAATTCAAATTAGAAAGTGAGTTTTCATGAAAAAAAAAAAAAACAGAAAATGGAGAGAGAAGGATCGTTCGCAACCTCGAGGGAAATCGGGAACATCGTCTTCGAGTTGCAAAGCGAGTGTCTCTGACTTAGCGGCGGCGACGGCGTCGTTTTGCTCCCTCTTGGGTTTGAATATTTTCTTAGAGGCTTTATTGATTTTTGGTTTATCTCCTGAAACCTTCTTCTTATGCGGTTTTTTAGAATGCGGTGCCATGACTATTGTTGTTTCTTAGCTTCTCAAGCTTGCGTTGTTTCGCTTGAAGCCGAAGAAGAAGAAGGAGCAGGGTTTAGAAGGGTTTTAGGGTGGGAAATGAAATAGAAGAAAAAGAAGAATAACACGTTCGGACAAACATTGGGCCTGTCTTCAAGCCCAAACATATAAAAAGACAAAATGGGCCAAGCCCAAGTCAGCAGATAAAATCTACCTGACGAGATGATGATGTCCATATGACACATAAGTAGCGTTTGGATACTTCTGGACACGGGAGGAGACAGACACTAAGATAATGAAAAACATGTATTGTGTTTAAAAGTGAGAATAAAATATAGTGTATTGTGTTTTGTATTGTGTTTAGATATAAAAATTATGAAGATAGTTTATCTAATTTTTAAAATTATGTGAGATATTTTTGTCTTCAAAAGATTACCTTTTATAGCTGGGACATTAGTGTCCCTTTTTTCAATAGGTACACTGGTTTCTTTTAAATTTGTATCTTGCATATTCTTTCTGTCTTTATCTGTCTAGGGAAACAGTAGACAAACATAATATATGTGTCTCCATGTCTTTGTCCCGCAATCAAAAGCTACCATGATGTCCTTGAAAATACGTCTATTTATTTAGTATGCATGTTAAATAGGTGAATGCAACATTGTTAACACTCATCTATTTATTTATTGACAAAAAAAAATATTTATTTATTATTAAAAAAACTTTGGTACAACTAAGTACACGTGTCTCCTTCTCAACAAATCAATTTTTCTCAAATCCTAAAAATACTATTTTTTTCATTTTTCTTTTCTCTTTAATGTGCTTTTAAACTTATATGATTATAATTATGTATTTTTAATCAATTGCAACATGTTTTTATTATTTTATAAATAGTATATATAGTGTTTTTTATTTATAGATATTATAATAAATATTGCAACCAGATGGTCACAACAGTATGGCAAAAAACTTGTTTAAGAAAAACATCTTTTAAAAATAAAAATATTTTTCTAAAAATCAGAGAAATCACTACCAAAGTTTATTTTAAGAAAAACCATGGAAAAATTTAAAAATAATATGATCTTTGAAACAAAAAATGAGTTCGGGAGTCATTTACGTGTAGAGAAGGTATTAACACCCTACAACGTCCATTTAAAAACAGTTACCATAAATTAATTGTGCAAATTCGTCTTAATTTTAAAAAAAAAATTATTTAACCCCTAAACAATTATTATTATTGTTATTATTATTTATTTATTGTTTTATAAATAGTGAATATAGTGTTTTTTATTTATAGATATTATAATGAATGTCGCAATCAAGTGGTCGCAACGGTACGTCAAAAAACGTGTTTAAAAAAAACATCTTTCAAGAATAAAAATATTTTTCTAAAAATCAAAGAAGTCGTCACCAAAGTTTATTTTAAGAAAATATTAGAAAAAATTAAAAATAATATGATCTTTAAAACCAAAACTGAGTTCGAGAGTTATTTACGTGTAGAAAAGGTATTAGCACCATATAACGTCGTCCGTTAAAAACGGTTACTTTAAATTAGTTGTGCAAATTAATCTCAATTTTAAAAAATATTTATTTAACCCCTAAACTATTATTATTATTATTATTATTATTTTAAAAGAAGACAAATTATTTATTAAAATATTAATGGATACCTTAAAAAATTATTTTGACTTAACGGGTTTGGTTCTGGCTCCTACATATCCCTGGTGCAATGGGGAACTCAAACTCACGTGGTTCTATCTAAAAATTACGAAATTGGTTGATTAAATTAAGTTTAGTAAAAGAAAATTTATTTTGAAATTTAAGTTATTTTCATAAAATTATAATGTTTATGATACAAAATAACGCAATTATATGTACCCTACGAAAAACAATACAGAAGGTAAAGAATATCACATAACTATACTGCAAATCATTAAAAATATTTTTTTAGTAAATGAAGTATTTAAATTTTACTTTTGATTTGAAAGAAAATTTAAGATAGCGTAAGCTATACATAAATCTCTTATAATTTATTGGACAATTGAAGACAATGTGAATCACACATCGATATTACAAAAATTTGTATAATAAAAAAAATAAAAAAATGATTGATTATTTAAACTATAAAAATTAGAAATATGACTTGAGAAAATTTAAAATATAAAGTTAATTATATTTAATGAAAGGAATAAGTATATTTTGAATTAATTAGAGAAGATATTTATTTAATTTAAATAATTAAAGTTTTATTTGATAAATTTATATTGCATAAGACTCAAGGTAACGTTGGTACACAAAAGTCTTTACGATTTAAAGCGTATAAAGGTAGAGACGCTATATAATAACACTATAAATCGTGGTACATAATAAGTAATTTAATTTTTATTTTACTTAAATGAATTAGTAAAGTGTTTGTTTGATAATTAAAGGAAAAAAGGTTGGTTAATAATATTAGTATTAATTAATTTTTTTTAATATTGATATTTTAAATGAGACCAAAGATAACATAAATACACATGGATCTCAATGATTTACAGTGCGTAATAATAGAGATAGTACACGTTAATATTATAAATCATTGTAGTGGTTTTATATATTTATCTATTACACTTGTTATATAATTTTGAGATAATAATTTATCAATCATGAAATAAAATATGAATCTAAATAAAATTATATTCCTTCTATACAAAAAATAAAAATAATAATAATAATAATAACAAAACATTAATGCCAATAAATGAATAAAAACTACAATAAATGAACATTATGATACAAATAATGCACTATATTCATTTCATTCCTATCCTATTTACATTATTATTATTATAGTTGTTGCTATTATTATAATTTAAAAATAAGATTAAAGATAAAAATAATGATAATAGTAATAATAATAATAAATAAATGAAATATTTTCAGTAAATTTAGTTAAAAGTAAATAAAATAGAATTTTGGGCTAAAAGTGAGAAAAAAATAAAATAAAACAAAGTATTTTTATTTTGACCTAATGTTTTCGGACCAAACAGCTTTCGGTGGATTAGCTTATTTTAATATACAAAAATAAATAAATAATAATAGAATATAAAGTAGCAAGTAAAGAAAAAAAAAATAATGAGGAATGACAAGTCATGTAAAACAGAAGTCCAGACACTGCTCTGTTGCTTGTCAAATCAAGTCACTTTATTAAAATAATAAAACAAAAGATAATAAAAAAATTAAATTAAAATAAATGTCAAGGTCTTTATATTATTCTTTTTATGGTTTTGCTGCTATGATGTTCTCTGTGCTAAGTTTTAAAACTTTGAACTCTATATTGAAAGAAAATAAAGCAGAAAACTATTTTTATATTAGTTATTTTTAAGATTTCATATGAAGATAAATTTTTAAACTTTTCCTTTCTCATGTATGAAGTCAGTTTTGATATCGGAGTAAAAGCTTGCACGGTGCAGAACTTTCATTTCCATTAATCGGTCTCTTTTTTTAAAAAAAATTTCTATTTTTTGTGTAAAATAATTATATATATATATATATTAAAAAATTTGGAGTTAATTCTTAGGAGGCAAAAACTCATATTCCCAATGAATAAATTATTTATTAATTTTTTTTAAAGTTGTCAAACTGATCACTTTACATATATTAACTTATTACAATTTTTACTCAACAATGAGTGAAACTAATTCACATCAATTTTGTGATAAGTTAAAAAAAATCAACTTAAGTCAATTTACTAACTTTGTGAATTAGCTCACAATTCACTCTTCAAATTAAAAATTAGTATTTGAGCCAAAAACTAATAATTGTAAAAAATGTCATAAAAAAATAAGTCATGATTTACGAACATAAGTAATAATATACAAATTAATTGTAAAAATTTATAAAAATAAATAATAGTCTTGAAAAAATAGTTTAAAAAGTAAATAAGAATCTTGCAAATTTATACTGACACTTTGAATTTTTTTTCTCTCATTCAAAGTGAGTTATGCATGTGTACACCCTCTAATTTAAGTGTTGAACTTTATGGCCTCAAAATTGTGATTGATTAAGACGTCTTTGAAAGGTTTTTGTCCTTCACTCTTTAAAATAAAAATTAATATTTGAGCCAAAAACTAATAATTACAAAAAATGTCATAAAAAAATAAAGTCACGATTCACGAACATGAGTAATAATATACAAATTAGTTGCAAAAAATTTACAAAAAATAAATAATAGTCTTGAAAAAAAGTTTTAAAAATAAATAAAAATCTTGCAAATTTATATTGACACTTTGAATTTTTTCTCTCATTTAAAGTGAGTTATACATGTGTACACCCTCTAATTCAAGTGTTCAACTTTACCCAAGTGGCCTCAAAATTGAGATTGATCAACATGTGTTTGAAAGTTTTTTATTTTTCCTCGATCTTACTATTGTCGTGGGTTGTATATAACCTTGTAGTGAATCTTTAATTTTTCTGTAAGCTTAGGTTTCTCTTATCTTTTTGTACTCCTTTGAATCTCAATCATTGAAGGCTAAATAATTCAAAATTAATTCTCCATTTCGAATTTAGTGATTGAAATTTTTGAGATTTTACTCTCAATTGAATCTAAATTCAAATTTGTTTTTACTTGTTCTTCATATTCAAAATTACTTCATTTTCTTATATAAGTTTGAATGAATTTTGGATAATGCTAACTGAATTAAGATTAGAAAATGCTTAATTAACTAAAATTAATTCACTTAACATGTGTGCCATTCACAGTAGAAAATTTATCTAATGTGATTAAGTCAAAACAAATAATATTAATAGAATTTATATTTCATATTTATATTTAGTAACTTATGATAAATTCGTTATTGAATTAAATGGAGAATTTGATTTGTTATCATTGTTGTTAATCTTCTTATTTTTGAATTGTCATTTTCTGTTGCTCAATTAAACTGTAAATCTCCCCCCAAGTGTGTGTTAGTATGCATATATTGTGTTTGATGTTTAGTTCACTGATTATTTGTCTCTAGGAACACAACGTTGATTTACGAAGTATTACACTAACAAATTGCACAAGTTTTGTAACATAGTTGGCCTAATATTTATACAGACTTAGTTATACGTTAGAATGCAAATTGAAATATACAAAAAAAATGAGAGAATTAAAAAAAAGTATAATTTTTTAATAAAACTATTACATTTTTAAAAATATTTTAAATTATAAAAAGTTAAAGTAGAAGTTATAACAAAGATTTCTCGTACTGTACTACTCCCTCTAGTCTTTTTTTATAAGAAACAAAATACTAAATTATTAGAAAAAAATAATTAAGTATATTATATTTTTTATAAATATAAATTTTATTCTAAAAATATTTATGATATTAAATGATATAATTAATAATTTGTATATTTAATAATACTAATAAAAAAATAGTATAAAAGAAATTTAGTACTTAATATATTTTGAATCTATTATTTGTTTCTTATAATAAGGACTAAGAAAATATTTTATTTTGTTTCTTATAAAAAAAAATCAAAAAAAGTATTGTGTTAATTACCTAAAAATATATTCTTAAGAGTATTCACCAATTTACTCCACAAAATGAGCACTTTAAGCTTCTCGTTAGAAAGAAAAGATGTTTTTATCCTCAAACTAAGTTCCGTAGGAAAACAAAAGATTATTTAACACATATTATGGTAATGGTAATAGGAATAAAAATTTGATTATGAATCTTTAAAAAGTTAAACACTTACAAATTCTAGATACATTAGGGCCTGTCAACCTAATATTATTCATGAGTTGTATATCTAAATTTACGGTAAAATAGCCCTGAAGATCCAATCTATGACTTTTTCATTATCAACATTTGTAACTTTTCCTCTGTTGCTCCATATTCAACATCACTTAAACCAATATTTTTTAGTTGTTGTGAATCCAACTTTTCACATGGTAAAATGGTGAACAATAACATTAGAAATCATCAAATCAATGGTAGAGAACATATTCATTATAAGTTTGGGAGGTTAATTGGCAATAGTGGAGAATAACTAAAACTTATTGTAGCTTAGTTTAGTACAATAAGAGACAAAAAAACTGTAACTTTTAGGATTTGTATGTGACGTGAAATGAAAACATAGGCAATGTTAAAGAGAAATGTGATGAACATTTGTTTATTATGTAGAGTGAAGTGAAATTAGGGAAAATCAAAGGAATGAGGTTGTTAAAATTATTAATTTGAAAGAAAATAGAAGAAAGAGGTTTACAAGTGAGAGGAGTTTGATAACATTTGATGTTTTGTGAGAACACCGATGAAGTCATTGTTGTTGGTGCTTTAGAAGTGAAAAAAAGAAGAAGACAAATGCCTAAAATTTAAAATTAGATGTGCAAAGTAGATGGAAAAAAATAAAAATAAAATCTTAGATTGAGAAAGTAATTTTTAAGAAAATAACACGTGTCCAAGTCAAGACTTTCTTTTATTAGTATATAATAGACTGATCCTTTTTATTAGAATCAACTTTAATTAGATATAAACAAAGATTTTAAGTTTTCTAAATTCAAAGCTAGAAAAATTGCTAAGTTTGTTATGCCTCTTTCATGCAAAACTCATGTACATGTTTATAGTAAGAAAAAGTGTTGCATAAACAAGTTTGTTCTCCTTAAGATAATGCTTTGCATTGTTTTTTTTTTTCTCTTTAATTAAACATATACATTTTTTGTATAATGATTGTTTTAAGTATGATTAAAATTTGTGTCTTCTTGAATTAAGTAAACACTTTTGTACAATAATTGTTTTAAACTTACTTTATTCTTTTATTATTATTATTGTCCTTTAATTATTTTGACTTTGAATAAAAACTTCATTTAAATTAAAGAATTTGATTCTATAACAGTAATTTTTGTTAGATTGTATATATTAACTGACACAAAATTATACTTCTTTAATATAACTTTGTTTGTTTTTTAAAGATATTGGCATAACTTGTTTTAATCTTTTTTAAACATATTTATTATTATTATTATTGTCCTTTAATTATTTTGACTTTGGGTAAAAATTTTATTTAAATTAAAGAATTTGATTCTATAACAGTAATTTTTGTTAGATTGTATATATTAACTGACACAAAATTCTACTTATTTAATATAATTTTTTTAAAAGATATTGGCATAACTTGTTTTAATCTTTTTAAACCAGCTGAGTTTTGACTATCAAAACCAGTATAATTATTAATCTCATTTAAAAAAAAATACATTTCTTACTTGTTTTATTTTTTCTCTCTTTTAATTGAGATTGAACAATCTTCAAAGGTAATTCTCTAATTTTTCTTTCTTACATAAATAGTTCTAAATCAAATTTGCTCCAATATTTGGCTTCAATAAATTTTTAATTAGATATTGAGTATCTTATTTTTGTTATTGTCTAATTTACTTTGCAACTTACTATGAAAATTAATATTATTTTTTAATATTAATAAGATTTTGTGACTTAGTTTAGAATAATATTGATTTTTAAATTAAAACTATATAACTATTTTTTGAATTTTAAAGAAAACTTCCTTTTCAACAATGTCATGCTTCATAGTATTTCTTCTTTTTTATTATTAGTATAGTCTCAAATCTTAAACTATCTAAAAAGTGGTTTAAGTTGAAAGACGGGGGGGTTGATTCTGATCGTTTTGGGTTAAAATATTTAAAAGTATTAACTAAAAAAAGAATTTGTTTATCTTTATTTATATTGTGATTTATTTTTACGAGTTGTTATCTGCTTAAATGAATTCTAAAATTTTTAGGGTTATTTTAAAGACATTGACATGTTTTTTATTAGTGCTTATTTTTTTTTCAATTTTTAAAAATTATTTACTATATATATTTATAATAGGAATAATTACTAATTTTAAATTTAAATAAAATTAAATTTAAACGAAAAATAAAAATATGAAATAATTTGTGAGATGATTTAACAAATTTTTTAGAATTAAACTATGTTTTTTTTAAAATTTGAATTAAATTTATTTTAACGTGTTGATCTAACTGAAATATAAACTAAAAATTAATCTTAATGAATATAAAAAAAATCTGAATGATTATTTTCTTTAATTTACTTTTAAAAAATAATTTTTTTAAAGTATTTCTTCAAAAAAATTTGAAAATATAAATATTATTTAGAAACAATTTTTTTATCAAACATATATTTAATCATAATTTCCTAATAACTTATAAAATTATTTTCTGAACCGCTGATTCTTATCTGTAGAGATGCTCTGATCCTCATCGTAACCCATGCGACCCCATGTACTAAATCCGGGCCTACCCATGGAGAAGTTTCGCGAATATAGAAGAGTGAGCGAGGTTACAAATATTACCAGAGAATTTACGGTTCCGAATCAAAAGCCTTTTTTCTTCTGTATACGCATCAGTGCTTGCGTTCAGCGAATTGTGAAGCAGGTAAAGTTCTCATATCCAACGCAACTCTGACCTTTTTCTGATTCGATTATTGCGTGTATCTGATTGATCCATGATTATTGATTGGGTGCATAGAACGAGTTGATTGATATGTTGCGATTTTGGAACCTATTATTGACGAGAAAACGAAAAACAACCTCTAGTTGGTGGAATCTCTCTCTCTCTTTTCTGTTAGAGATCGTCTGAAACGTAATTTCTTTTATGTTTAACAAAGAAAAAAAAAAGGCAGCGTGATATTGTTTTCTCAGTTATAGTTTGATTTGGGAACTGCTGTTTGTAGGCTTTCTGTTTACGTTGTATTGGAATTGATGTTATAGGGTTTGGTTTCGTTTATTTTATACACTTGTTATATGGTTTTGTTTGTGCAGTGAAAGGTGTAGCGAGATCAACATGAGGGGAAGAAGCTACAGCTACAGCCCGTCACCTCCGAGGCGTCACAGCCGAAGAAGGCGCAGTCCTAGCCCTAGGGGTCGTTATGGAGGTCGTGGTAGGGATTTGCCAACGAGTCTTCTGGTTCGGAACCTCCACAGAGATTGCAGGTTTGTGTTAATGAAGGTTTTTTTTCTTTTACCTTTCCAGTAGTTATTGTATTTACGGTGGTTTTGCAGTTGTAGTGTGATGATCATGAATATTAGCTTTTTTTACCCACTTTATATATGTTTCTTTGGTTGATCTTATGTTTGTTGAGGCTGAGTTTAAGAATTTTTTTCCTCTTGTATGTCATATATGCATCGTATTTTTCTTTCCAGCTTTCTGATAGAGCTGGAAATAAAGTGGTTATTTTCTTGGTTAAAAAAAAATAACTGGATTTAACATGCTTATATGTACTTGGATCAATTTGTTTTGTAGAGATAATGGTTACTTATGTTTATTAGTTTTCTGAGGGAGCTTGATTGTGATGAAAAAAGCTAGTATTTTTCCATGACTAGTAACTAAATCCCAATCATACATGCACTTGTGAGCTGATTTAGCTTTTCACTGATTTGCACTATTGCAGGCCAGAAGATTTGCATGGCCCATTTGGTCAATTTGGTCCTCTCAAGGATGTTTACCTGCCGCGAGATTATTATACTGGGTAAGGGTGTTTGCATTGGCTAAAATGCAGTTTTCTTTTGTGTTGAAACCTCTTCGTTAAATTGCTTGAGTCCTGGTGTTCCTTTAACTATTTTGACATTTCCAACTGTGAAGCTGTGTTATTTCCTGAATTGGGATTTCAGAAATTTTTGTGGTGGTTTTTCCCCTACTATTTTGTTTTGTCACTTTTTCTCCGTAACAATTAATACTCCAATTATTTTATGGGAATTTGGTTGTTCTATTGAAAGAGTTGAAGAGAAGAATGAAGTAATAAGAGTACTGTGTTGAAGAGAAGAAAGAAGTAATAAGAGTGTCATGTTGAAGATACCAATCAAGTAATAAGAGTTCCTTTCAAGGTGATGTTAGTGACCTTGAAGGTTCGGAAGGTTGAGTTTGAATTCCTTGTGAAGAAGTTCAAGTCTTGAAGATTTTCATCTCAATTAGTACTTTGGCTTCTACAAGGTTAGCATCCATGTGGTGTTTATTATTGATTTCTGTGGAGTATTGAGAGTGACTTGTGATGTGATAGCTTGAAGTCAGGATCCTATTTGTGGATATCTGCAATCATCCCACCATACATATGCAGGTGTGTTTGCATATTAAACCACGCATATGGTGTCTCTGATGTCTTTGGATTTTATGGTACAGGCACCCAAGAGGTTTTGGGTTTGTTCAATATGTGGACCCAGCTGATGCTGCAGATGCAAAGTATCACATGGATGGTCAAATTCTTCTTGGTCGGGAGTTGATTGTGGTCTTTGCTGAAGAAAACAGAAAGAAGCCTGCTGAAATGAGAGCAAGAGAACATCGGAGGTAAAAGATATACCCCATTGGTTGTATGTGATGATGTTATTTAATATGTATAAGTAGTAGATGCAGATTTGTATATTATGTTATTTTTGTAAATGCTTTTGTTTATTTTTATGTCATGTTTCAAGTGTATTTTTATTTAATCAATCACTAGGGGTCGATCCTATGATTATAGGAGATCTCCACTTCGTCTTTCTCGATCCCCACGCTATGCACGAACCTATTCACCTAGTCCAGACTATTCACCTTCCCCAAGACGGAGGAGATATTACAGGTTTTTGTTCAGTCGCTGATGTAATAAATTTCATTTGTGATGTATAGGATCTGCAATGTTTGTATTAACCATCATTATAATTCAGGTCAATCTCACCAAGAGACAGAAACTTTAGGGAGCGATCATACTCTCGATCTCGATCACCTTATAGGTCGAGAAGCCGCAGCAGAAGTAGGAGTTACAGCAGGAGCATGAGCCAAAGTCCGGGGTACTCTAGGTGATTAACTTGATACAAGCTTGGGGAATGTGGTGGAAAATGCTGTAGTTTTCATTTGTTTTTTATGAGGCTTGTGTGCTCAAATACATCAGACTTTCAGTAGTTTTTTTATATCTGGTAGAAAGGATCTGTCGTGGTTTTCTTTCAGCCTTGTGACAAGACAACTTTTGTTTGTGCTTGTTTGGCCAAGATTTCTATTTGTGCTTTGCTGCATCCATTTCTTGTCATTGATTCGGTCATGGATCTACCATGTATACTGTAATATATTTCTTTAATGATGCAATGTGCTTAACGATAGGAACGCGATGCATTGCATGATCGGTATTGGTGACGGGGCAGACTGCTCATCGCATTGACTCCTACTTGATAATTGTCACTGTTATTTAGGTTCATTTGTTTTTGTCTGTTCTTTCAAAGAAAAAGGTTTCTAATGAAAAATTACGTTTCGAAAAAAATACTAAAAATTATGAAGGTTTTTTTTGTTTGTTCTAAAGTAGTCTAAATTAAATATTTTACTTCCTTTTGACCAGAATAATATTGTATTTTTTTTAATAAGTTCTATATAATTTTTTTATTCAAAGATAATCGAATGGGTCCTTACTTTTATTACCTAATGC
Source organism: Abrus precatorius (assembly GCF_003935025.1). Lineage (NCBI taxonomy): Eukaryota > Viridiplantae > Streptophyta > Magnoliopsida > Fabales > Fabaceae > Abrus > Abrus precatorius. Next base: position 7,057,289 of record NW_020874417.1, read on the forward strand.
TTCTACTGGTCCAGCCAACAGTGATATCTAGCATTTGCAATTTGATATTTACTGAAATCTCATTACAAAACTTTGACTGACATTTATTTAGCTTCAATAGGATTCGAACTTTTAAAGTAAAAATGAACTCCGAAGGTGCATGAAGTGATTGATTATCGGATGACAATTCATTGAAATAGTTATTTTACAATCATATAGGATGATTTTTTTTTTTTTGAAATTTTATGACAAGTTATTTTTTCCTTGATTATAGGTTTATAATTTTTTAAGCGTTAAATATATTTTTATTTTTAAAAAATTATCCAATTTTGCTAGTAGTTCTTAATTATTATTTTTTACTTGCTCCCAATTATTGTAGAAGTTGTTACTATTAATCCTTACTGTCATTAAGACTTCTATTAAGTAATATGACTCGACTAACAAAATCCCAATCCATCATTCACATTTGGCAAAATGATTTACTTCAGCTATGTGGATATTTTTTGTCACAACTTGTTAATTTCTCACTGTCTTCGTCCCCTCCATCTCATTCTTTTATTTGCATTGAATTAGACTGGAAGAGAGAATGGTCATACAAAAAGATGCTTCAATTGGATATAAAAGCATAATGTATCTAATTCAAACCTAGCCTATAATCATGGAAGATAAATACTTCAATCCCTACCAAATCGGGCACAACCCAGCCCAACCTTTCACTAAAAGCATAAATCTTCAGTACCATGAACCTGTCCTTAGTGTCCCAGAACACATTCAAAACCCCACCCAACCTTTCACCAAAAATTTGTTGCCCATACTCACGTATACAGAGCCAATATCGCCCAAGCCAAAATTCGAGCTGCCACCATCTCCACCGATTCCTTCCCTATCGAAACCCAAGACCTTGATTGCCTCCACCAAACAACCTAGCCTTTGCACACTGGGCCGGAATAGTCTTCTAACACGTCTCAACCAGTAGCCAAAGTTGTTGCACCAAACCAATAGTCACCACACCTTGCCATTTCTCCACCCTAAAGCCATACCGCTGACGACCCTTTAGCTTGTTTGAACCACCTTGCCTAAGTTGATTTTCTATGGACGTTTGTAATTGTATGTCACTCTGTGGCGTGTGGTCTGGCAAAACCCATATTCTCTATCTTTATTTTTCTCTTTTAGGCCTTCTGTTTTTCCAATTTAAAATTTATTGAGAAAATGGAGGAGTAAAGGAATTATAGCAAACTGTATGTTTTTAATAAAACAAAATCTACATACAATGTCTTAGATATTTTTGTATTATTTTAATCACAACTAAAATTTTACTACAATGACTGGTGTAATAAAATTCAATATTAAATATTAATCTGATTTTGAAGTGAAGTTTTGATTTTGATTGGAGCACAAGATTAAGTTTTATAGAAGAGCAATATATTATTCGATTGGATGTTTTATCAACTTGGTTACTATCAAATAACTGTAGTTTACCCTCGATAAATATACCTCACTTGACGGACAAATCATTACACACTTTTTTTAAGGAAATTAAACATGAAGATAAGACGAAGTTAGATTTGCCGTGACTCAGAGATCTCCAAAAACTCCGTTTTCATGCGCTGACTGCTCAACATCTCTCTGTTCCAGCTAGTAGGTGAAACTACTTGGTAATTTCGTATTGACTAATGCACACTTAAAAATTTTAAAAGAAAGAAAACTCGCAACTTGATCATCATATTCTTTTTTCATCTTCATCTCGGTCCCACATTTAAACAATATAAAAGAAATGAACAATCAAACTACTTTACATTATATGATCATTGAACATTCTGAGTTCTCTTTCAAACTCTAAAATGACAATTCAGTTACCCTAATAAATAATCTAACCGGCATGAGTGTTCCAATTGATGAAGTTCATATCTTTGCTAAAATTAGTTTCCATTTTTTTTTTTTTTGGCTATGAACTGAAATTTCCGACCAAACACTAAGCAACAAATCCTATGTTCCCATGTTTGCACCGAACTACCAGAAAAAGCATTATTACAAATAGGAAAGGATGGGGACGTGACACCGGCATTGCATTGCCTCCCTTAAAAGCTCCTTCTCTTCTCTGTATTTTCTATCACTCACAACATCATCTAACCCACCACAGCTCTATGTGTATACACCGCATTAAAGAATCAATATTCCCACGCGCCTGCTAAATCAGTTTAATGGGGGCATTTATCATGGTTTTAACCTTCTCTTAAGAATAAAACTTTATTTAAAATATTTAACAATATAAGGTTTTTATGCTATTGATTAATTATTATAATTATTTTGAAAATATTTTTTGAATCATACTATATTATTTATTTAATTAATTATGATAATGTAAGTATTTGTGTACTGAAAATATATCAAAATTGTTTTTTTGTTTAATTAATGTAGTCCTATTTACTTTAGATTTAGGAAAATTAACTTTAAATTATTTAACGCAATTAGTACGTATGTTTAACTTATTACCATCTATAAATTTTATATTTAAAATGTAACATGAGATATAAATCGATTTTATTTGCCAAAACCAAATAAGCACAAGCTTTTCCAATTACCTAACATTCCTTTATTTGGCTAGGAATCTTATCATGTAAAAAATGTATTTTAAGTTAAATAGATATTCTCGATGTCAACTTTATTTTGTACTCAAATATTAATTTAACTTTTTATTTTTAATTTTTATCTTATAAGACATATATGAGTTTATTTTATGTTACTTTAAGATTTTACAAAACTTAAGTATTCAAATTTTATTTATTATTTAATATATTATATAATATAAACTAGTTATTATTAATGTCATTTAGTAAACAGAAAAAGGATAAAAATAGGTTTCAAACAGTTCTGCATTTCTATTTTTGAAGTACCATTTTTCCCATTTAGTTACATTTTAAAGAAAATATGCACAGCACGCACGTGACATGATGCATGTGCTTGACCATTACAAAAATAAGATAATGATAGATGATATGTTCTTGACAATGATAATGTTGTTAATTTTATATTATCATAAGAAGGTGAGGACCAAGGACTCCCTCTTGCTATGGCACTTCCACCTCAAATCCTAAGATAAAGAAAACATGGACCAAGTTTGGGAGCAATTGGTGAAAAGTTGTTGGCCAACATGCGACCATTAGTGAAATGCTTTATGTAGAACAGTGTGTGAAGAATTGTTGGAAGCAGGTCATCATGTGTTTATATTTTTTTTCTCATATATTTTATATTTTCTGTTCCTTTATAGTTTTCCAGATAATTAGTGGGCTTCTTCTTAATCATCTTTTGAGTATGTTTTAAATAATCAAGTACTCTTTTTTCCTTCAAAAAGCTGCCTCATGGTTTTGATTGGAGTAATTAATTCAATTCATATGTCACCTCACCAGATGAAAAAAGAAAACATAATGAAGATTTAAACAAGGTAGAAAGTTTGCAAGTTTACTTGTTTATTTTATCACGATATATCTATTAATAATAAGTAGAACTTATTTGCATTGAAGTTGAAAGAATGTGCATGATTTTCAAAGCAATGTCAACAATTAAAATTAAAAGTGATGTGAATTTCTATGTGATATCAACAGTATTAAGGGAAAATAAAAAAAAATCGCTGCAATTTAAATCGATTTCAATAGTTCATCTAATAGACCCGTAGTAATATATAAGAAAAGGCAAAGAAAATGTAACACAATTAAAACTCGGTAAATATTTAAAATGATCGTGTTAATAGGCGTTGCAATCGATCATTGTTCATTGTCAAGTAAATATATTTGCAAGTCTTGTGTAGTTTATGTATTAAAGTTTTTTAGCCTTTTCATCCAAATACATTTTTATTTAACAGTTTCTGAGAAATAAATTAGAAAAGCTCCCCCTAAATTTTCCTCATTTGAAGTAGGAAAATATTTTTTGACACACTTTTTGATTTGAAAATAAAAGAGAATGTTACACTTAGAGAAAAAAGAGAGAGATAAAAAGGTTAGAAAAATAAAGTGAAATGAAAAGAAAGATAAATATATTAAAAAATTAATGAAAATAAAAAGAAATACATAAAAGAAAATTTTCTATCTGATAAAATAAAAATTATAAATGAGACCCACTTTTTCATACTAAACACAAGTTATTTCTACTGTCTACAAGCATATATATATATATATATATATATATAATTTTCTTACAATAACTGAAATAACTGTAAAGAACTCACGTTAAAGTTAGCTTAAGAGCTGTTTCAATTATAACATGATTTAGAATTGGTAAAACCTCAAAGAAAAATAAAATAGTGTTTGAGTTCATCATTTTCAGCACCCAATGGTAGAAAACCTGCACTAGGATCATGCTAACAACCACATGGATTGCATAGGTTCTAATTTTACCAAGAAATCAAAGGCTAAAGATTCCTTTATGAGAGACAACAACAGGTGGATGAGATCACTTATGACCACACTAAAAAATAATGCAATAATCAAAAAAGCTCAAAAAGGTGTGATCACACTTATCTTTTATCTCATCTTTCTCACTTCTTTAATTCTTTTACACCCTTTTGTCACAATAATAATTTTCTTTAAAATTGGACCCTTGAGGTCACATCACATTCAATCTTGCAGTTAACTTTGGTTCTTCAAGCTTTTTTCCTTTCCCTTTTTAACATCGTGCACCGCACGCACTTACCCTGCGAGTGCTTAAACCACAACATAACACAACACAACACAACAGTAACAAACAAACTGTGTGTTCCTTTGAAGAGTGTCTACTCTTTCCACGCATTTTCCTCTTTCTGTATTGTGTGTCAAGTTTCAACAAACACAAGCTGAGATGGGTAGACTTGCACCATTATCAGAAGAACCCATCAACGAAGAAGATGAAGGAAACAACAACAATAAGAAAGGTCTTCGTTCATGGAAAAACTGGAACTGGATCAAGACCCATTTTTCCCTTGTCTTCAACAAGAAGTCCAACCTCAAGATCCTCCTTAGTGTTCTTGGTTGCCCTCTTTTCCCTGTCCCTGTCCAACCCGAACTACCCTTCAATGAGGCAAGCCCTTTTCTTCTTCTCTTTCTTCTTCATTTCCACTACTTTTTTCCTTCTAAATTCTAAGCCATCATCACCATGCAAGAAAAATGTGGTGCTGGGTTGTTGTTTTGAAACTTCTGTTTACTCTATATACTTTGGCACAAATAATTTCCCCCTCATAATTACAAGACGAAAAAAACCATAATTTTGTTTCCTTTTTTTAACTCAATGTTTTTCTTGTGTCTTCATTTCTCTACAAAAGTTTTCACATGAAAAGTAAATTTTTTTTGGGTGTTTAGAATTGTTCTAATTTGCTTTCTTTATTAATTATGATCGGAAATTATGTTCTTTCATATCAAAATAGTTGCTGGCTTAAAAAGTTAGCTAAAAGTGTTATCTTTTAATATCTTTCTTTATACATGAACCTCTTTTTGCCACCGATTTTATCTTGTTACCAAGTGATTACTCTAAAGATTGTTAGTTAAAATATAAAGGTTTTATTTTTATTATTATTTTTTTCTAGCACAGAGAAAGGAGAAAGGGAGAGGCATATTTCAATACTTTTTTTGTTGTTCATTTGTATGATTATATATTATAGGTGTCATCTTCGGCACAGTATATAATACAACACTTCAGGGCAGCGACAGGGTGCAGGAAGTTGGAGGGGACGGTGAAAAATGTGTTCACTACTGGGAAAGTTACTATGGATGTGGTGGATGAGCTTGGATCCAGTGGTGCTGGTGGTGTTAATATGGAGAAAGGGTGCTTTGTGATGTGGCAAATGGTTCCAGATAAGTGGCAGATAGAGCTGGTTTTGAGTGGCCAGAAGGTTGTGGCTGGTAGCAATGGTGCCATTGCTTGGCGCCACACACCTTGGCTCGGAGTGCATGCCGCCAAAGGCGGCGTGCGCCCTCTTCGCCGTGCTCTTCAGGCAAGTTCATCATCATCATCATCATGTGTTGTTTTAAATTTTCCAACAGATTTGGTTTTATGTGTACTGTTGTGTTGGTTGGGGGAGCAGGGTTTGGTTGGTGTTCTTTGGTGGCATTTTAAAGCCGTATTAGGAGCTTTGTTCCAATTGACAGCTAAATGTGATTGTTAGCACATGATGATGCTGAGTATGAAAATTTTATGTTACCTTCTCTTTATAACAAAGTGTGAAGACCTCCATGAATGGGTGGTGTTCAGTGTTATGTGGTGGGGTTCAGTGTTATGACATAAAATACGAGGAAAAAACCCCTTTTGAATTAATGTGATAAGATGGTGTTTGGAAATCAACATTGTTATTGTGAGAAAAAAAAAATGTTCTTGACACAGATCTATAACTGATGTTGAGTGGCAATAAAATATTTTTAATTTGTTTTAATAGTCATAAATGCAGCTTAACACGACTGCTGTTTTTCATTTTAATTAATGCAAGGCTTTTGATATATCCATTTGGTACCGGCCTATATGATGGATCTTTGTTTCCCTACTAAATTTCATTCATTTGTTCCATCTAACCATATTCTGTGTTTCCTTTTCTTTATTTCTCAGCTTCCTCCCAATACATCAATTGATCATCAACCATCACGTGTAAATTTTTTCGCTCAACCTATTAATTTAAGACCAAAGCCCAAGAAGAAAACTAAAATAAAACAGTTAAATTTGATGTTTACACATAAAATATGAATGCTACTGTTGACTTCTTAGCCTACTGGGTCCACTCCAAGGTGAGACTGAGACTTGATCAACATCTAAAATGCCATCATAATGCATGAATGGGAAAACTTTTTTGAAGGAAAACAATTACTTTTATTTCACAAGCTCTCTCAGGAAGCTAAAAGAAAAACATTTCTTTAAAACAAATCGTAACAAACATGCACTTAGTATCTGTTTGACACTGATTTGAGTGGTTTTGTTTTTGTTGTTACCTTAAGTGACACTATAGTTGTACACTGTAGGGACTAGACCCTTTGGCAGTGTCAGCTGTATTCTGTACAGCACAATACATGGGGGAGAAACAAATCTCAGGTATGGATTGCTTTGTGCTGAAACTCTCAGCTGATCAAAGGGACCTCGTGGAACGCAGTGACAACACAGCTGAGATGATCAAGCATGCTATATTTGGTTACTTCAGCCAAAGAAGTGGTCTTTTGGTGTACCTAGAGGACTCTTACTTGACCAGGATTCAAGCACCAGGTTCTCACCCCACATACTGGGAAACTACAATGTCAACAAAAATTGAGGACTACAGAGCTGTAGATGGTGTGATGATTGCACATACTGGCTCATCAACCGCGTTGATCACAAGGTTTGGAGACAACCTCAAGGCTGGTCCATCCACCACAAGGTTGGAAGAATCATGGACCATTGATGATGTTGCATTCAATGTGCCAGGCTTGTCCATGGACTGTTTCATACCACCTCAGGAACTGCAGAGAGATTGTTGTCCAGATGATGATCTAGATTGGAGATCATCACCCTGGCATAGATGATGGTACTATAGAAACTTGTAATTGTTTTAAGTGCTTCTATTTTTGTGCTAAACAAATTGGTTGATGCTAATTCACGTGGGAGTGTTTATTGTCGCTTGTGTTTGTCTATTCTCACTTTTATTTAAGTGATTTTTGTCTGAAATATCCTTACTTTTAATATGGTTGTAAGAGAAAAAAAAATTGTATTTCAGACAAAGATACTTAAATAGGAATAACAATACACTTTTAAAGTGATAATAAATATACTCCTAATTGATACTTAACATGTATAATGCTTTGTTAATTGTATTACCCTCTTTCACATTCTGTGGTAATAGATGGCAGCTAGTGGTTGTTGATATGGAATTTGATTTTTCTTTTTTTTGTGGCTTGTGCTGATAAGAAAGTTGGTTTGTGTATGAAGCCATTTCTTTCCTTCGTTCCTTCGTTTTTACTCTGATATTTTTTATACGGTATCTTCTAAAAAGTTTTAGTAATAATTCATTTTATAAGATACTTTATAATTTTTATGAAGCATTTATATTGTTTTTTATTTATCGTTAATAATTGAAGTTGGTGAAAATCTAAATAATTAAAAACACATTTAATAGTATTAAATAAAGGAAATGTTTCCTTATTATAATATTTTTTTTTTAAAAAAAATAAAATAAAGAGAGAGAAACGACAAGTCGACAATTGATCTAATTGAAAAAATAATGTGAAATATAATTATTAATTCTAGAAAATGTGCTAGGCCGCTAGCGCACAAGTTTATGCTGTGTTTGGACAAACAAAAGGTTTGAAATTGCATTAATCACTTCCTTGGCTATTTTCATGTTAGGCCATTGCATCAGTTGAAGAAGAACAATACCAAAACTAAGAAAATGCCTCTTTCACCTTCACTCTCACGCCGCTTCGCTTCACGCTTCTTCGCTAAGCCATTCTCCACCACCCCATCGCCACCGCCTCCCATCCGCGTCGCACTCACCGAATCCGCCGGCCGCGCCGTCTTCGCCACCCGCCCAATCGCCGGAGGCCACCTCATTCATACCGCTAAACCCGCCGTCATCCACCCCGCCACCCACACAGCCTGCTACTCCTGCCTTGCCACGCTCCCTCAACGCGCGTCGTTTTGTAGCCAACACTGCCTCCAACGCTCTGAGGTTCGCGTTTTCACATTTATTATGGTTCGGTCATTTTAAATTCTAAATGTTTATTTATTTTTAGTTTATAACTTTAAAAATTCATTTATTTTAAAATTTCAATTAAAATATATTACTAATGTGGATATTTTTATATTATTGTTTAATTGTAAATTATCATAAAACTGAAAGTCATATTCAAGATAGTTTTTAATTAATTCTCAATATAATTTTTTTTATATAAACAATGTGGTAACATTATTATTTTTTATTTTATTTTTATTGTCACTTTAATGCACTTTTTATGTATTAGCTAAAGTGCACTTCTGTGTGTTTGTTGAAGTGTTACTTTTGTCTTGGTGGATATCACATTCATGCAGACATCTTAGTAGGTAAACTTGATGAAGAAAAAGGAGACCACTTTATGTTTTATTGATTTTCAGCGGAATGATTTTATTGAACATCGAAATCATGGTACTTATTTCACATGGTATTTTTATTAAAAAAATTTAATGTGAATGTTATTTTACAAAGTAAGTGACAACTAAAGTTTATAAAATATCAGACATGACTCGTGATGTCAAAGAAACGTGAATGTGATCAAACCTGTATTTTTTCTTCTCTGCGGATATGTACTAATGAGAAATGTGGTGTTGTTTAGGGATATCACAGTGTTGAGATGAAGGCAAATTGGGGGGCTTTTGATGACTATTGCCGGTATGGTAGTTTGTTCTTGAGCATTAAAATATTGGCATCTTCAATTATGATGGGTTTTAACAATCTTTTAAATATCTCACTTGAAAAAAGATTTATGGATCGTTTCATTTCCTCATTGTTAATGGGACTAATTTTGCTCTATGCACTATAATTCTTCAACCCTCCTCCCCTCCCACCCAAAAAATAACTCATGAATCTTCAATGCAAATTTCCCCGAAGCTCACTTTTCTCTTTACCTTGGCATGTATTATACAGAGAGTACAGTAGAAAGGAGAAAACCGATAAAAGGAGCTTTATGTTCATCCCTTATTAGCCTTATTGAATGCTCTTGTCACCTGTGTTGGTGGTTTGAAACTTGATTTGATACACAAAATTATTTAATTTGTCACGTGACAGAAACTTTACTTCTGAATTAGTGAATTTGTAGTTGATCTGAATGTTGTGCATAGCCCTAATGATAAACGATTGAAACTTTTTTTGTGTTTTTTAACACTTAACACCTTTGCTTATTGTTTAGTATTTTATTGTACCTAAATTATCCCAGTGAAACTTACCTGATCTCTTTATAAAGGACCCGTGGTTTGAAATATCCCTTTCTGGTAAAGCGATTGGCTTGCATGGTCATATCAGGAGATGCCAAAAGTGACAGTCTTGACATACTTCAGCCTGCCAATTTGATGCCTGAGATGGTTTTAGAGGTGAGTCATTTAGAAGTTTAGGATAATGACAATAAAATTCAGATAATAATTATATTAGTTAGCAGGTTTCTTCTAAAAATGACAATGCAGAGGTGGAAAGTGTGTATATACTTATATTATGTTCGAGTAGGTTGTATTTATCATCCGCCTTTTTCACTTGTGCCTAGCACACCGTAGTGTTGAAAGGACAAACTTTCTGCTATAAGTGGCCACTTTTTATATAAACTATTCATTACAGCAGGATGAAACAATTATTGATGTATGAATCGGAATCTGATTGGTATCATAATTGGACAGTTTTGGCATCTGTTTTTGCTGCTGTGATCTGTTTATGCATAGCATCACTTTTCAGATGGAAGAAGAGTTTGCCTTGCTAAGGAATGCCTTCACAAAGGCACTTATTGCGGATGAAAATATTGCCTGTATCCTTCTTCAGTCAGGAACATTTTGTATGAAGTAGATATGCAGCACATACGTGAATTATAAGATTAGAGTCAGCTTTTCTTTAACATTTCAAGTTTTGACTAAGCAATGGTACATTAATGTTTTGGCACGAATTCGAATCAATGCATTTCGTATTGAGTTGGCTGGAGGACTATATGAAGATCTTTTTGCATCAGCAGTTGCATCTGTGGAAGCTGAAGCTGCTGTTGGAAATGCTGTCTATATACTTCCATCCTTCTACAATCATGATTGTGGTACAATATTCTTTTATTTTGCTTGATTTCTATCATTCTAAGGATCTTATATGACTTTTCTCTTTTTCCATCTTTTGGTTGCTTGATCAAGATTTCCCACTGGATCAGATCCTTCACATTATTCATCAAGCACAGATGACTGAAAACAAGAAAAGTTTAATTCTAACAAATATGCATGCACGTGTAACTAAAAGGTTACATGCATATACGTGTGCGTATACAGAGAAAAAAAGTTGACAATCCTACCTTGCCTTTTTACCCTGAGAAATGAGCAATCTAACTCAATTGGTTTGCAGATCCTAATGCACACATTATATGGATAGATAACGCTGATGCAAAATTGAAGGCACTCCGTGACATTGACGAAGGTCTGTCTTATTTTATTTAATCGAATGCCTTTTCCCTTGTAACTCTGTAGGTTGAATCTTATAGTAAGTAGTGCATTTGCCATTTGGTGATTGTTGAAGAAAATCTGCATATTTTGAAGTATTTGCATGTGACAGTTCTTAGGTTTTTCTGACTGTTACCCTAACCTTTATCATATCATATCATTTATGACATCAATCCATGATAGAACTTTGGAAGAAATCATCAAATAAAGACTGAACTTGTTTTTATGAGTATTTTGCGATTTCCCCTTGTCTTACATCATAAATGCTTAGGATTTCTGATTAGAGTCAAAACATCCTTTCATCTGATTTGAGACAAAAACCAAAGTCGACCTGCACCAAAGCTTTCTGGCACTGTTTCTAGCTAACCACAATTCTCCAGCATCCTTGATGACCACCCTTCTGTTCTTGCATTATGGCACAACTCTTTGACCACTTTCTATTCTTGTATAGATGTTCTGTTTTACTTCTCCCTGTTTTGTGTTCTCTTCTCACACTTCACTGTCTGTTCCCTTAATTAGTCCCTGCAGTTACCTATCTGTATTTTTCTTTTCCAACTCCCTAGGTCTTTGTTTGTAATAGTTGAATATGAGGGGTTTATTGTAATTGTCAGCTATAAGGCTGACTTAGTCAAAGAAACCGATTAATTCGGTCATTCAGTGAATGGCGGTGAGTTTTTGAAGGGAAATATAGTTAAAGACAATTGTGTAACTAGAGGCTTAAGGTCTCTAATTGTATTCATTCAAGACAATAATATTTTCAAGTTTCTTTTTCAATCTATTACATTGAGAGTGAGTAAGAGAGTTTAGAGTAATTACTGTCTCATGGTATCAGTATTGCCAGTAACGATAGTGACAATGAAAGAGTTAGAAACCTGCATGTTAGATGCTCAAGAAACGACTCAGAAGACGCTCGAAAGAATGCAGAAATCCATCTCAGATTTGGTTCACGCGATGTCAGCCTTGGCTGCCAGTAAAACATTTACGCCAAAGTTAGAAGCGACTAGTGGGACACAAGATTCTACCACGTCCATTCTAGAACGTGCTCAGCTACAATTTCCTTCCTTTGATGGGTCCAATTATCGAGTTTGGAAAGCCAAAGTCGAACAATTCTTTGATCTTGAAGGAACTCCTGATGCACAACGAAGCCGTTTATTACTGCTTTCCATGGATGGTAAAGCGTTTTCATGGCAGCATCATTATGCTCAGGGCCCACAATTCAAAACCAAGACTTGGATAGATATCTTGAACGACACTGGTAGCAGGTTTAATGACAAGGCTTTCGACGATCTAGTGGCAGAATTGGCAAAGCTTCAACAAGAAGGATCATTGAACTCTTATCTTAAGCAATTTGATATGTTATTGGCTCGAGTATTTTTACCTGATGATATAGCTCTCAGTTTCTTTCTTTCTGGATTAAATTTAGAATTAGAAAAATCTGTTAGATTACATAAACCTTCTTCAATTCAAGAAGCAGTTCGTTTGGCAAGACCTCAGTAGAGGATTTTACAAGACATTACCAAGAAACTTGCCAATACCAAAGCTGCAACATCAGAGTCACAATTCAGATATTCAAGAACATGCTCCTCTTCACCAAATCTGAGTCAAAATCAGCCTATAACTAAACTGCAGCAACCTCATTCCACAACTTCTCAATCTGTGACATCGTCAGCATCTCAAATTACTGATTCTAAGACAAGTTCTTCTAATCCATTGTCTAGGAAAGAAGTTAGTGAGAGAATTTCTAAGGGACTTTGCTGGTTTTGTGGTGATAAATGGGACAAGAATCATTGAATGAAATGTAAGGTGTGGGGAAGATTAAATGCAATCTTTACTGAACAAGATAGCATGCACTTAGAAGAGGCCTTCAATATTGAAAATGACACGGACTTAGATCTAATCGAACATAGCATTCAAATGTCAAATGATGAAAATGTCTATATTTCCATTAATGCATTGCAAGGTGTGGCTGGAGATAATACCTTACAATTAAAGGGATTGATTAAAAGACAAGAAGTGCCTTTTTTAATAGACACTGGCAATACCCATAATTTCATCAGTGAGAAATGGACGAAATCTCTAGGGTTGAAGACTTGCTTTATCAGAGATTTTCCAGTGACAGTGGCCTTTGATAAGCAACTCATAATCAACAGAAGATGTCCACAAGTATCTTGGAGATTTAATTTGCATGTGTTCATGGCAGATTTTCTAGTTCTGCCTAGCAACTCTTTTGGTGTTATATTAGGCATGCAATGGCTTATGACTCTTGGGGAAATCTGTTGGAATTGTGCAAAGCTTACAATGCAGTTTCAGCATAAGGGCAATACAGTTATATTATAAGGTGAGCAACATAATGTTGATGGAGTAGAAGCAACAGGAAATCTAAGAGTAATTCAAGGTCAAACTATGTTGTTTGCAATTCAGGAGTCTAATTGCTTCAACCTCAAGGTAGATGATAATTGTGCATGTTTAGCTTCTGATCAGCAACTCCAACTTGATTATCTTTTGAAGCAGTACCAGCACCTATTTCTTAAGCTAACTACACTACCTCCAAAAAGAAAATATGATCACAAGATCTCTTTAACCAGTGATGTTCTTGTTTGTTTGAAGTCCTACATATATCCTCGCCACCAAAAAGAAGAGATGGTTCATGGAGGTATTGTACATATTTTAGACGACTGAATGCCTTGACTGTCAAAAACAAGTTCCCCATGCCCTTGATTGAAGATTTATTGGGTGAATTGAATGGTGCTAAGTTCTTTTCCAAACTGGACCTTAGAAGTGGATATAATCAAGTCAGAATGGCTGAAGAAGACATACACAAAACTGCATTTAGAACCCATAGTGGGCATTATGAGTGGGTAGTTTTACCATTTGGCTTGAACAATGCTCCTGCCACATTTCAAAATTTAATTAATGACATTTTTAGGCCTCATTTAAAGAGATTTATACTTGTTTTTTTTATGACATCTTGGTTTATACCAAGAGTTGGGAAGAACATTTCTCTTGCTTGCAAATTACTCTTCAGATTCTACAAGACCATCAGTTAGCTATGAGTCTTAAAAAATGCAGTTTTGGCAAATCTCAAATTGCCTATCTAGGACATCAGATTTCTTACAAAGGAGTTAAACCAGATCCTTCCAAAATTGAGGCAATACTTCAATGGCCTAAACCTCAGAATCTTCAAGACTTAAGGGGATTTCTTGGCCTTTTTGGGTATTATTAGAGTTTATACACAATTATGGCAAGTTGGCAGCTCCACTGACAGCTTTACTGTAGAAAGAGGTTATATTCTCTTGGTCTTCAGCAGTAGTAGGTGCTTTTTGGTCCCTCAAACAAGCACTGACTTCAGCCCTGTATTGGCATTACCTGATTTTTCTGAACCTTTCACCATTGAGACTGATGCCTCAGGTATAGGAATTGGAGCTGTTCTTTTACAATCAAATCATCCAATTGCTTTTATTAGTAAGGCAATGGGACCAAAGTATCAACTTTTATCAGCATATGAGAAGGAGTTTTATGTCACTCTCTTTGCTGTAAAGAAGTGGCACCACTATTTTATGGGTTAACACTTTATAATCAGAACTAATAAAAAAGGCACTCAAGAAGGTTTTGGAGAAGCCACCTACCACTTTAATGTAAAATTGGGGATTGGAGAAATTGTTTGGTTTGGATTTTAGTATAGAATATAAAAAAGAAAAAGAAAATGTGGTGACTGATGCTTTATCCAGGCAAGGAGGTAAAGGCAGTTTAGCCACCTTATTGGTAGTTACTTTTGATCTAATGACTGAGGCAAAGGATGCATGGAAAACTGATCATAAATTGCTGAAGATAGTTGATAGAATCAGACTAACATAGCAGTCTTATAAGCATTACAGCTTTGATGGCAATATTCTGAGAAGGAAGGGTAGATTGGTAATTGGTGCGAACACTGACCTAAAGAAGAAAATTCTACATCATTTTCATAACTCTGCTATTGGTGGGCACTCTAGCAACGATATCACTTACAAAAGAATCAAGGAGCAGTTTTATTGGAAAGGTTTACAAAAAGAAGTTAGAAAATAGATTCAGGAGTGTGGCATCTGTCAGCAATACAAACCTTTACTTCAGTCACCTACAGGATTGTTACAACCATTGGATATTTCTAAAGAAGCATGGAAATCAATCACTATGGACTTTATTGTTAGTCTCCCTAAATCTAACAATGAGTGTCATATTTCTGGTAATTGATAGACTGACCAAATATGCTTATTTTATGGCTTTGGCTCACCCATTTGGAGCTGTGAAAGTTGCTTTTGGCTCACCCATTCGGAGCTGTGAAAGTTGCTCGAGTGTTTTTTGATCAGATTATTAAACTTCATGGATGGTCAACTGAGATCATTTCTAATAGCGACTTTATTGTTAGTCTCCCTAAATCTAACAATGAGTGTCATATTTCTAGTAATTGATAGACTGACCAAATATGCTTATTTTATGGCTTTGGCTCACCCATTTGGAGCTGTGAAAGTTGCTTTTGGTTCACCCATTTGGAGTTGTAAAAGTTGCTCAAGTGTTTTTTGATCAGATTATTAAACTTCATAGATGGTCAACTAAGATCATTTCTAATAGGGTCTCTATCCTCATGAGCAAATTCTGGACTGATTGATGAAGGCTCAGGGAGTGAAGTTACTCAGGTCTACTGCTTTCCATCCTCAGACAGAAGCATTAAACAGATCAGTTGAAGCCTATTTGCGGTGTATGACAGGAGATCTTCCCAAGAAATGGTCCTCTTACTTGCCATTGGCTGAATTATGGTACAACACTAAATGTCACACAGCTATACAAATGACTCCTTTTGAAGCTTTATATGGGTATCCACCTCCAACTCCTTCTGTGATACTACATGGCGATTCTGTGATACTACATACAGTGAAATAAAGAGAGCAGATCATGAAGCTTTTGCAACAGAATATCAGAAAAGCACAGGAAAGAATGAGGTTATATGCGGATTTGAAAAGAACAGATAAAGAATACAACTGTAGTGATATGGTGTATCTCAAATTACAACCATATAGGCAAAACATTGTGTCTAATACTCATTTTCACAAGCTGGCAGCAAGATTTTATGGTCCCTTAAAAATTATTGAAAGAATTGGCAAGGTTGTATACAAATTAGATTTGCCACCATCAGCTAGAATTCACAATGTATTTCATATCTCCCTATTGAAAAAGCATGTGGTATCCATTGAACTACCTTACACAGATGAAGATGGAGCATTTCAACCTCAACCTCAACCTCTGACTGTTCTAGATAGAAGAATGAAGAAGAGAAACAATAAGGCCATTATTGAAGTTTTGGTACAATGGCAGGAGACAAGCCCAAAAGATGCAGTATGGAGAGACTTGCAAGACACGATAACTCAGTTTCCTAATTTTAATTGGCATGCTAATTGATGGACTTGGGGTCAAATCCATATTTTGTAAGAGGGGAGAATTGTAATAGTTGAATATAAGGGGTATTATTGTAATTGTCAGCTATAAAGTTGACTTAGTCAGAGAAATTAATTAATTCGGTCATTAGGTGAATGACAGTGAGTTTTTGAAGAGAAATATAGTTAAAGACAATTATATAAATAGAGGCTTAAGGTCTCTGATTGTATTCATTCAGCACAATAATATTTTCAAGTTTCCTCTTCAATCTATTACATTGAGAGTGAGTTAGAGAGTTGAGAGTAATTATTGTCTCATCTTTCACATTGTCACGTATTTGACATGTCCTGTATGTTATTTTAATTAATTCCATCACATTTTTTAACCCCATTCCAACGTTCTCACTTTCTCTTGGCAGCTATGGCATCATCCACTCAACCACAATCAAATTATTTTCGTTATTATTGATTTCTTAATGGTACCTTGGATTGAGGATGATTGTTAATGATACCACAACCACAATCTCATTCCCAGCTGTTACTGGAAAAAGTTCTTAAATTTGATTCCATCCAGGCTGTGAATGACGTAGTTTACTATCAAATGCCTATACAATGCCTTTCATGAGGGAGATACAAAGTGGAAGTGTAAAGAAGCAAATCAATGTCACATTAATAATGAAACAAATCGAATAAAAAGTTAATTGTGATGAGCTTAAAGGACATACAAAAGTTTTGATTGACCTATTGCCAATGTTGTCCATCATGGAATGTAGTTTATCTTGTTATATATTGTGATCGTTCTAAGATAAAAAATACTATTAAGTCAATTGAAATATATTAATCGTGTAAAAAAGTTTTAGACTGTCATCCAATCATGAATAACTGTATAATTAAAAATCATTGACTTTTCTTAATAATTATTTTAGAAGTCATATCTACAGTAATTTCTGATTGTTTATTAGTACTATCAAAATAAAATTCAATTTACTTGGTATGCTTGGTGATTCATCATACTATTCCATCCATCATTCATAATAATTCTCCCATACTTTAGTAAAATGTAGATTTTAATTAGGGAAAAACAAGTATAATAAGTTTATCATCAGATTTTATTATTGCAATAAAAATCCACAATCAGTTTCTAACATCTTTACCAGAAGAAACAGTGTAAAATGGTGTAAGAGAATAGGAAATGGGTATTCCCTGCTGATCTGAAGTGCTGATGCACTACAATTCACTTTTGATAAACTGCAGGTGAAGAACTCAGAATCTGCTATATTGATGCCAGCCTGGACCGTGATGCTCGGCAAGAGCTACTGTTTCGAGGTTTTGGTTTTCAATGCAATTGTAGTAGGTGCTTGCATGGAGATTAGTTATCCTTCTGATTTTCTTGTAGACCATGACCTGGTGGGACACACTATCAAGTTTGGTCTTTCGTTTTTGCACTGTTTTAAAGGAAGGGGTGAGAAATTTTAATGGAGGGAAAATATATCAATTGAGAGGAGAGACACTTTATTTGATTTATAAGAAGAGGAGAGAATTAATAAATAAGTTTACTGTTATATTTTTGAGTGGTCAAATAAAGATATTAATAGCCTGTTTGTTTTAAGTTCAAAACTCCATTACTCAAAATTGATCATTTTTTTTTGCTTTGGGAAACACTGGATTGCAACGGAGATTTATGCCTAGGAAGTTGTATAACTTACGTTTCAAGCATAAACCAAATAAGCTGTAAGGATAATTTAATCTATTTAGTGTAAAATAATTTCTCCCTTCCAAATCTTTAATTATGGAGGGAGCTAAAATTAAGTGGAGATGAATTTCAGTATCCTCCCATCTTCATTTTCCTTCAATCAAATAATATGTCAATTATTATTATTATTAATAATACTGCGTCTCCCATTGCAAAATTCCGCAAGTGAGTTTGAGTTACATAAGGTTTTTTTTTATAATGTGTAGAAACGAGTTCTAAGGATTCTCAACCCCAAATTGTGGAATTTAGCTTGTAATGTTCCATTCTAGTTCGTGCATTACTGAAGTTAGAAGACTGAAGGCATTCTTCAGGAATTACATTATCATTTTAGTGGTCGTCGATTTTTAACGATTCCAATTCCACTTACTGGAGAGATTTGTCCACTATCTAATTGCTCAAGAATATAGATTTGTGCGGATGAAGGTAGTTCAAAATTAAAATTTTCTTAATACTGAAGCAAGAGGAGAGAAAAGAAATATGGTTCTGTCCCTAACCTGCAAATAAAAATTAAAGAACAAAAACTAAAACCAAGGCTATGTAAGATCCCAATGACCTTGTGGAGAAAAAGATCCAAACATGTGTTATATATGACCAAAACCTTGGCTGGTCTAAAATGGTATCGTTGGGTGAAATTACTCTGCCATAGTTTAGATGTTTGAAAAATTTTTGCCAACTTTCTGCCATACAAGTGCATTCAATATATATGCGTGTCGATAAGAATTATCAAGATGATAATTGTGACCAACATTCCATCTATTTTTCTCTCATTAGCTCTCAATGGCTGTTGTCGCGCTTAAAACCAGTGATCATCTTTGCCCCAAAAAAAATTTTAAAAAAATAAAATCAAGTGATCATCTTTTATACAAAATTCATCAATGGAAGAGAGCAAATTTACTTCTTCGGTGATATGAACTTTGGTCTTGAAACTTAAAAAAGCATGATTTCAGCATCACAAACTACATTAAATGAATAGATGAAGATGCAAAAGTAAAAAAGTTCAGAAATTTCTAGCACATCATGCACCCATATTTCAAACCAATGTTTTAAAAACTGGATTCAGGAACTGGGTCTTGAGCATATTAAAGTATTAATCCAGTAAAAAAATAGTGAGGTGCAATATATGGTTTGGGAAGCTGTATTTTTACTTCCACATTGCAGCCACTCGGTCCTAAAATGTTGACTCCAATAAACCTCTTATTCATCGAGCAACCTGTCGAGCTCCTTCTTAATTATAATAATATATCTTTCACTGCCTCTTTAATTTTGAGCTTTCTTTTATATTCATCAATCTATCTTTCAACATTTTTGTTCTTTTTGAAATGCTACCAAACCTCATTTTCCTCCATTCTTTCAAATTTGCACTAATTATAATTAACTTTGCATTTATACGTCTTCCAGTTAAAAGCCACGTAGCACCAACTACGTCCTTATAATTCGTATCCTTCAATGATTAAGCAACTCTAACGTATTGCGTTAAGTATTTACAATAAATTGATACCCATTTTTATTGTATACCTATTTAATCTTGTATCATACCACACATTAATTTAACTTATTGTTTTCTATTCGTAATGATGGTATGTTTATAATTTTATACAAAACATTTCTATTTACAGAGATAAATTAAATTATTTTTAAAAAAAATTAAAATTTTCACCTTTTTTTTAATTTTATGTAAACTAGAAAAATGAGTGATAAATTGTCATTGGGTCACTTTACCATCTATAAAATTTTAGCTTTTTTTTTTTATTAGATTTGTTATTTTATTCTTTGAATTAACTAAATTTCTGTTAATTTTGTTATCGGAAATAATGACAATGTAATTTGGTTAAAATATGTTAAATTATTTTATAATTTTTTTTTTATTGAGATGAACAAAGAAAAGATGAACTTTAAATATGACGTTATCACGTCTTAAGCCAAAACTTGTGACATTATATAACATAAAATCATATCATTTTAAAAATAAATTATATATTTTTTAGTTTCTACACTCTATATAAATAGTTTTACTCTTTTAATACTTATCCTTCTTATTTATACACTTAAATCTTAAGCCTTTAACCAACAATGTCTTTACTATTGATATTATCTTCATCTCTTTTGTCTTTCTCATTGCAAAGTTGTGCTTTAGTGAGAGCATTTCAATCACAATATTTGCTTTCTTTCTTTATTATTTGTAATTATAAATGGTTTGTGTTTAGTTATTTTTGTTATTGTTTTTATTGTTATGACTATATTTAATTAAATATTTTTTCCATGAGACTGACATATATTCTTGTGATGTAAGTCCTTTTAAGCTTTAATTTAATTTTATGATATTAATTTATTTATCAATTATAATCATTTTTAATGTTATTATTATTATTGAATTGGTTACTCCAAAAATCACAAGTGATTGATTAATTGAGATCTAGGTGATTGATTTGTCCTCTTAACCTCTAACCTTAAAATAGGTCTTATTTCTATTAATTTATTAATAATATTATCGTTTATCAATTGATTAATTATAATCTATCTTTAAGTGACCAATTTAAGAAGAAGAATAACATGAAAAATACAAATAACATTAATATCATAAAATGAAATTATGGTTTAAAATGAGTGTTGCATCATAAGAATTCACCTCCTCTCCATTTCAAGAGGTATTCAATTAAATATAGTCATAAAAATGAAAGAAAATGCAACTAAATACAAAATATCTATCTCACAATAATAAAGAAAGAAAAATTCTTGTAGCTAATATGCTTCGACAAATCGATGAGAAAAAGATGAAGATGATATAAATGATTTAAATGGTGGAGACGTTCTTTAACGAGAACTTATGATTTAAGTGTGTAAGGAAAAAAAAAAATGTTAAGTGTCAAGTGTGTTTTTACTAGGAAATGAAATCCTTTATATAGAATATAAAATTTAAAAAGATATGATTTGACTTTAAAAAAAATTTAAAATTTTACATAATTACTAAATAATAGTTTTATTCTTTAAATTATTATTATTTAACATAAAAAATTTCACCACTAAATTTAAAGAGTTTGACTCTCTCTAAAAAAACTAAATGAGTAACATAGAAAAGCAAGAATTTTCTTTTATTGATCTTTTATTTTGTTAAGTATCGATATTTTTTTATTGGTCTAAAATGAGGTTTTAACATGTTTTGAATTTTAATTTTATATTTTTAATATAATGAAAATTTTAATTAGTTTTTTACTAATTTTTTTTTATCATTTTACAACATATTATTTATAGAATTTAATTTTTGAACAAAATGTATTATAAATGCATATAATATCTCTTGCTTTTAAATTATCTTTTAATTTTATGAAATTTTAATAGCCTTACTTTTTATATTTATTGTTATTTAATGTAATGAAAAATAAAATACAATATATCTATCGGTGATAATATATTATGATTTTCTGGATTTGCAATTTTCCATAGGTTTTTTCCCCCTGATCAGATCTATTAGTGTTTTTCTCATATAATTCTGTCTTAAAGATATGTATACGTTAACTTTTTCTTATTATTTTTGTTGCTACAGGTATTTTAAATAAATTATTTTTTTAAGATCACATAGAAAAGGCTTCCACAAATAACAAAAATATATAATTAAAGTTCCACTAACTATTATATATATATATATATATATATATATTATTGTAAAATAAAATACTTATGTATTGTGTAAATTGTTTTATCTACTGATAACAAATTATATGAAAAATGATAACAAATGGTAATGCGTTTGCCGAGAGTCGAACCCGGGTCTATTGCTTGGAAGGCAATTATCCTAACCGTTGGACTACAAACGCTAGAAGTGATAATGTTCATAAGTTTTTTAGTTTTAATAATGATCATATCTTTATGTTCCGAGAACAATTTTCTTATTATAATAAATTACAAAAGAAACGATGCCCTTATAGAATATTATATAGATTGAAAAACAAAACAATTAATTACAATATTTTAAATTCATCCTAATGTAAAGTTAACCCTTATCATATTAATTGCTGCAATAGAAAATAATAATCTACATATATATATATATTATGGATATAAATATTTTTAAAATTTTATAAAAATATTTATATTAAAAACTATTAAAAGTCATTAACGTAAAAAGAGTAACGTGTAATGTATTTCTCTTTGACAAATATATATTTGCTAATATCTAATCAAATTGAATGATCATATGCATGACACACGTCAATGTCACATATATGTTATGTACGTAAGTAAAATGTAATGTATTGGATATTTTTTTAATCACTTAAATTATCGTGCATTCAAAGCTTCAATTGTATTTTTTCTTCACCTAAGAATTTACACAATTTGACGTTACATTTACCATTGATCTGTATACTACTACTGCTACTACTGCTACTAAGGAAAAAGCATTAAGAGTCTAGCTAGCTATCCCGTGTGTCATGGTAAACCCAGAGTTGAAGCTCAAGCTGAACCAAAACCACACCCTTTCTTCCCCTATATTTTTTAGCAAAGAATAAAACATAGAAACCACCACTTACCCAAAATGAGAATAATCAAAAAAGTGAAAGAAAGAGAGCTCCCGCCATCTCAGCTTTAGGTGCCTTTATGTGAGGTGTGACAATGCGGTAAAAAGAGAGCTTTTTATGAGATATACTTTCACATTTCATAAAAAATTATTATAAATACCAAACACTTAACTCCTTCATCCTTAAATCCACTCTACCTTTCTTTTCTCATTCATACTCTTCCCTCATTCATTCATTCTCTTTGTGTATCAAACCAACCAAACCCATCTCTTATCTTATAGAGTTGAGTTTGTTTACTAGCTTTTCTTTTTTATTCATAAAGAAATTATCTAAGGTTTCAAGTCAACCACTTTTAACTACATCACCATCACTTAGTACAACCCTTTTCTCTTGACCAGGTTTCTCATTTTCCCTGGAAGTCATGGTGGTCTTGTCCATAAGTTATTCCTCAACTTTACTCACAAAACTCATTAGGGTGCCAAAAAACAATGAGTGGTACCCTTCAAAGAGGAAGAATAATAATGTTGTTTACTGCCAGGGTGGTGGAAATGTGATCAAGTCCTCAAGCATGTCTTCTGTGTTAACAGAAAGATCATCGTTGGTTAGTAGCACAGATCATGGTGGTGCAACTCTAATGGATGCAGGAAGCTTGGTCTTGTCACAAAATGGGAAGAGCCAAGCAGAGATTGTGGTGAAGGATTTGGTACCTTTTGGTGGACCAACATCATCCACATTGATAGGATTGGAAGATGGAATAGGCATTGTCAAATTTCTAAGAGGGAAAAAGTTTTTTGTTACTGGGGCAACTGGGTTTCTAGCCAAAGGTATCTCTGTCTATTAAATCATGTGTGAAGATAATATGATGAGCACATTAATGACTATTTGGTTTGAGAAAAATATTTTTTTAAAAATACAAAAATGTCATTTTTTTTCATTTCGTTTTTATCTTTTATCGATTTGTATAGCAGATAACAAAATAAAATAACTTCTAAATATAAAATGCCATTTTATTTTTACTGTTTATTATATGAGCTTTTGACCAACAGAAAAATAAAATAAAAATAAAGTAGTATTTTTGTAATTAAAATAAAAAATTTAAAAATATTTTCTCCAACTAAAGACCTTCTGTTTGATTTTAATTTTTTTATTTTCACTTTAAATTACAAAATAGTTAGTTACCTTATTTTCATTCTGTTTTTCTTTTGTTTTTAAATATTTGTAAAACAATGGTGAAAATAAAAAATATTTTCAGCAGTTTTTATACAAATATTTAAAAATAAAATAAACATAACATGGTATTTCTATAATTAAAAATTGAAAAATTATTTTCTGAAATTAAATATCTCCTTAAGTTTCATCAATGCTTTAGTGGTTTTTAACATAGATAGTGACATTTATTTACTATTAATCCAGTTTTTATTGAGAAGATTCTACGGACAGAACCAGATGTGGGAAAAATTTATCTTTTGATCAAGGCAAAGAATAAGCAAGCCGCAGTGGAGAGATTGCAAAATGAAGTATGGTTTTATTTAAATTTTAGAGCATGTTTGGTTTGAGAAAAAAAAAAATACATTTTTCATTTTCAAATATGATTATAAAAATGTCACTTTTTTTTCGCCTTATTCCTATTTTTTATTCATATATGAAACAATATCAACATTTGGTTGTTTTCTCAATATTTGCAAACAGTGTGACATTTTTGTAATTGATTTTGAAAACAATAAATAAAATAAAAATGTTCTCAAACCAACATGCCCTTGTTCTTCAGCTTGCATTTGTCAAATTCATGGCTTCATTTACTTCTAGATCTCATATCAAAATTTCACTTTTGTGTTGTCTAGATCATAAATACAGAACTTTTCAGATGCCTTCAACAAACCCATGGAAAATCATACCAATCCTTTATGTTGAGCAAGCTAGTTCCTGTTGTAGGCAATGTTTGTGAACCCAATCTTGGACTAGATGAGGATATATCCAATGTTATAGCTGACGAGGTAGATGTCATTGTAAATTCTGCTGCTAATACAACATTTGATGAAAGGTTAGCCTCTAACTCTACCAAGAGCTTCTTCATCAATGATAACTTTCCATTTTTTCTTTGAGTTAAAGAGTGTAATCATTTGACTAAATGTGATCAGGTATGATACTGCTATCAACATAAACACTATAGGGCCATGCCGCCTTTTGGGCATAGCCAAAAAGTGCAAGAAGCTTAAGCTCTTTTTGCATGTTTCCACAGGTAAAAAAAATAAAATAAAATTGAGTTTAAAACTAAAATCCATGTGCTAATTATGAATTGCATTGTTTAGCCTTACCTACAACAATAAAAGTCTTTTTCCTGAAATCGGCTACATGGATGATACATGCTATTGAGCTAAACTAGAAATCAAATATTGAATTACATTGTTTAAAAAAAATGACAAAATCCTTGCTTTTAATGTGCAGCATATGTCAATGGGCAAAGGCAAGGTAGAATCATGGAAAGACCATTTAGCATTGGAGATTGCATAGCAAGAGAAAAATTTATATCTGAAGTTCCACCAAAATATCTTCCCACATTGGACATTGAAGGAGAAATAAATCAGGTTTCAAATTACAAAGGGAACATGGAAGACAACTTACTAGCTCAAAAGATGAAGGAGATGGGTCTAGAGAGGTTTATTGAGTGTCTTTATATTTTAAATGGCTCGTTATCTTTCTAGTTCCATCATTTGATAAATGATCAAGAAAAGTTGTAGGAACAAAGATTCAGCTTCCTCTTTAGATTTTGATCGCAAAATTTTGGAAGATTCTTAAAATTTATAATCTAATTTGATATTTGAGTTACTTCTTATACAGGGCCAGAAGATATGGGTGGCAAGATACTTATGTGTTCACAAAGGCTATGGGAGAAATGATGATTGACAAATTGAGGGGGGATATTCCAGTTGTTGTGATTCGACCTAGTGTTATTGAGAGTACTTTCAGTGAACCATTTCCTGGGTGGATGGAAGGAAATAGGTAACTTACCACCTCTTTCTCAAAAGAAATTAAAAGAACTGAAGAACCTTTTGTCTAAGATTAAACAATGTGATTTTAATAAAGCATAAAAATCTTATTTTTAAAAACTTTTTAAATAATAAAAATCTTGTTTTTTTAATTCTTATTTTCTTTTAAATTGCTTGCCAGATTCGTTAACACATTTCAAAAGTGACTCTTTCAGCCGAAAAAATGTAATTTCCTTTAGGATAAAAAAAATTCTTAAACAAGCTGCACTCTAAATTTGTCTGATAGAACTAACCATTTTTCTTTTCACTACCAGGATGATGGATCCAATAGTTCTCTGCTATGGGAAAGGGCAGCTAACAGGTTTCTTGGTAGACCCAAATGGAGTACTGGATGTGGTAAGTCGTAAGTGACTTAAACTTACATATTTTTACACAATCCATTATCTGAAAAGTAAAAGAGAAGCAAACAATTCAAAAACTCTATATATTGGTTAATAATTCTCATTTCTCACACTAATATTGGCTCACTCGCTCTCATACATAGGTTCCAGCTGACATGGTTGTTAATGCAACCTTGGCAGCAATGGCAAGGCATGGACAAAACCAAAAGCCAGATATCAATGTGTACCAAATTGCTTCATCTGTGGTGAACCCTCTAGTCTTCCAAGACCTGGCAAGGCTTCTCTATGAATATTACAGCTCCTCACCATGCATTGATTCAAAGGGTAGGCCAATTCAAGTTCCATTGATGAAGTTGTTTAGCTCAACAGAAGAATTCTCTGGCCACCTATGGAGAGATGCTATTAAGAAAAGTGGCCTTACAGCTATGGCCTCCTCAAAGGGGAAAATGTCTCAAAAGCTTGAAAATATGTGTAGAAAATCAGTGGAGCAAGCAAAGTACTTGGCCAACATTTACGAACCCTATACATTTTATGGTGGAAGGTTAGATACTCATTTAATTTCACACTCTTCAACTAGTGACAGAACTAGTTATTCATGTTTCTGTGAAGCAAATAAATAAATAAAAATATGCATCTTATGATTTACTGATTTTAAACCAATAACTATGATGCAGGTTTGATAACAGTAATACACAAGAATTGATGGAATGCATGTCTGAAGAAGAAAAGATGGAGTTTGGGTTTGATGTAAAGAGCATTGATTGGAAAGACTATATCACCAATGTTCATATACCTGGTCTAAGGAGACATGTCATGAAAGGAAGAGGAATGGGTAGTCAGTGACTTATATCTTGTGCCGTGTTGTCACTACTCTTATGCTGCACCAAACTGTATTAAAATATATACCTTTCCTTCTGTCCTTAGATCCTATAGATTGTGCAACAACTACAAGAGTATACTTCATTATCTATACTGTAATTTAATAATAAGAATAAGAATAATTTCTGTAACTGATTACTCCCTGGTTTCGCTTAGATGTTCTTTTTCTGGAATTTGCTTCCAGTTCCACCTTACCCATCTCATTTTCTCAACTTTCTTTTTTGAGGGTCAGTGAGAAGAATGACAAAAATGTTCATAACTTGAAGGAATATAATTATATGTTAAAGTTTAATAGGAGAGAGATCTATATAATTCTGAGAACACAAACAGTGTAATTTTGTCAAACTTCAAAAAAGTTTTTAAACATAAAATTTTATTTTTGATGTGAAGAAAATTTCAACAAATCCGAATCCTGATCCTAATTTCTAACAAAGTAAATATTTAGAGAAATTCAATAGTGTACAAGTGACACCAAGTCCCTTTGGGGAATTATTAATCAAGGAAAAGTATAATGATAATGAATTTAGTAGGTTGCTAAATGTCATTTATAAAGCTACAGGTGCGTTTATGCGCATTAACCGGCCCACTTTATTTTAGTGTTTGAAATGTTATTTAAAATATAAATAAAATACTTATTACACAAAAAATATCATTTATTGTGAAATTATATATATATAAATGTTATGATATAGATAATTTAATAATTGAATTAATAAATAGTTTTATAGTAAAAAATTATTGAAGATATTATTGATTCTAAATAATATGCGTATATGTATATAACCACTTCTTTGCTTTTACTATTACTTACCATTAAACAGAGCTGCATATTCTCGATTTATATTTATTTATTTAGTATACTTTTTAAGATTTCCATATGTTTTGTTTTCTGAATGATATATTTTCCATGTTGGTTATCTGTTATAATTTATTTCAGAGATTTCATTTTAGATCATTATATGGGACATTTCTTATTCTAAGAGTTATATTTAACTTTTAAAAAACATATATAATAATTACGTATTAAATATTTTTATAAATATAAATGACATTACACAAAACAGAAAATATTGTTTTTATGATGCGATCAAATTAACGAATTTAATTTAATATAAATGACATTATAAAAATATTTTTGAGTTATTTTGATACAAGAATATTAATTTGACATTCAATACAATATATATATATATATATATATATATATATATATATATATATTAAAGGACTTAGCAAGCGTAGAAAATTTCTTAAAGTTAGTAAGAGTTTAGAAATTATATTTGTAAGATGAGTATAATTTTACTAATTATTTAAATAACATTCAAACAAAACCAAGTGTAACCACTCCTATCATTCAAATCCACAATTTGTGAAATTTTTAAACTCTCAAGAAGACTTAACCTAGGACTCTACTTGTGAAGCATCTCACACAAATCTTCCCACTCTAAATTTTTTGTCAAGCCCAACACGAAGAAGAAGCTTAATTTTCGTACCCATTTTGAGACCAAAGTGCCAAGAACACTCTTCATTCTCTCGGTCAGATGTACTCAAGGAAGACCAAAAGCTTGCATTCTTAATCCCTCCATTCACACTTACATTCACGATAATTTGAAACCAAAATCCCCAAGTGTTAGTTACTCTCACTGTCGCATACAACGATCCTCACTTTACACCTAAGGAAAGAAATCCACTCAAGTACTCACTTACACTTTTGACTAGGGGTGAGCAAAATTTTGTGACCCACCCGTACCAAAGGAAAGCGAAAGTTGAAATTTAATTTCAAATCAAATTGGATTGGGTCACAGTTTTAAACAGTTAAAAGAATTAAGTTTATCAGATTTAAGTGTTGGTTTTGGTTCTTTTAATTTTTATATGTTCGAGACAGAACTGATTGAATTGTCAAGAGTGAAGAGTTTTAAAAGATGCATGAGACAATTGCTCAATATAGTATTGAATTTAAGTTATTATTCTACCATGAGATTCAAGTAAAATATTTAAAATAAAAAATTGAGGAGATAAATTAAATTTTGGAAGATACAAAGCTTATTGAAAAAAAAAACTAAATATATTAAAATATCAATAGATTGACTGACAAAAAGATTAAAAAGATCATACTTAATTTGTTGGTAAATAGTTCAGAGAAACTATATTTTTAAATTTTATTAAGACATATAACATATGCAAAATAACAGATAAAAATTTTAAGATGATAAATAAGGTTATTGAAGAAGCTGAAAAAGAAAATATAGTATAAATTATGATGAACAATGATGCAAATAAAACATTAGTTCAATTTGATTTAAAAGAGGAAAATGTTTTATTAGATACCTTGTGTTGCACATTATATTAATCTTATGTTGGAGGATTTTGACAAGACATTGTTACTTAAAGAAAATACCGCATGTGGTAAAAAAAAAAATCACTACTTATATCTATTCTAGGATTAGTCTTATATCTTTGTTACATTACTAATGAGGCAAATTTGATTAAACTTGCAATTATATGTTTTGCAACTTCTTACTTGACTTTAAGATACTTGAATGATAACAATGAATTATTTTTTTAAAATGTTTACATCCAAAGAATGGAAAGATAGTTTGTTTGCAAAAACAAAATATGAAAAAAGTTGTTGAAAATCTAGTTACAAATAAGGAGTTTTGGAAAGATATCCTAAGTTACTTAAGAGGTGTTTATCGCTTAATTAAGTGTTGCATTTGGTGGATTTAGAAGAGAAGTCAGTCATGAATTTTATTTATGAGAAAATGGATTGAGTCAAGAAGAAGATTCAAACTAACTTCAATAGAGTAAAATGTGTATAAGACATTAGTTCAACTTTTATAATTTATAGCTTTGGTTTGAAAACTATTTTTTTTTTATTCTCTAATCTCTAATTTCATACAACTATGATAGATAAATGTGAGATATGAAAAAATTTATTGCCTAAACCTTTGCACGCTACACGCTACTATATTAATCTAATTTTGTATTATGCTTTGTATTTTAAAAATGATTTTGAAGTTAAGCGTGGACTATATAAATCTTTGGAATAATGGTAGAAGACATGGAGGAAGTGAATAAGATTGATAGTCAACTTTAACATTTCAAAGCTAAAAAAAGATTTTTTGATACAAAAGTAGCAATTAATGATTGAAAGTGCACAATGATAGAAATCTTATGGTAATCAACAATGAAAGTTGCAAAGATTTTTCATTCGTATATTGAACATGACATATAGTTGCATTGTTGTTGAATAGCGGCTATTATTCTGCTATGATATTTTTGCAGATAAAATTTTGAGATTGCCACCATGCATGGTCATTGTGTTGTGGTTTTGCCATTTTCAAAATGGTGAATGCTATTTATATTGCAAAGACCATATATGAAGTAAAAATAGCGAATTGGATAATTCAGGAGTCATTTTTATCTTTCTTTTTTTTTTCAATAAAGGAACCATATAGTCGTTACTTATCCATTCTAACAATAACTTTTGCCTCTAATGAATCTCTACTGAGTACTATTGTTTATGGCAAGTTTCTCTTTTCTCCATGTAACTTTTGTGGTTGTCATCTCTAACAACTAATGTTGCTCCAAAGAGTTCTTGACGAGTTAAGTAGTTAGAATTTTCTATAATTTTTTTTTCATTTGTTTCTTTACGAGACTCTTTGATATTTCTTAGTTTCATTTTTCACTTTTTTTAATTACTTTTTGTTTTTTTTTTTTACTAGTATCATCCTTCACACCCTCACTGTTTTTTCACTCTTTATTCCTCTAGTTTTTTTTTTTCCTTTATTCAAGTTATCATCTTCATCTATATTCTGTTATGTTTTTTCACTTTGGATCATCTCTTTTTTCATACACGGATTTGTGGTGATAAGACATGCGCAATATCATATCAACTAACTTCAAAGCAATACGTAAATCAAACTTTTATTAGCCAGAGACCATACCTTTGGTCATATCACAACTAGATTTTAGGATAAATAAAGTTCCCTAAACTAAAACATTAGGAGTAAAATTGGAAGACAAAGAAAATCCCTTGTCTAATGGTAATTTATCACATCTAGTAAAATAATTGTATAGTGAAAATCCTGTTCGGACGCTAAATAACTTTCCCATTTAAATTCCATAATGCCCATTCAAAAGCCAATTTCTTTGAATTTTTCCAAAGGAAAAAAAAAGAGTGTAACATGAATTATCACCTAACAATTTACCTTCTAAGTCGAATCTTTTTTAAGATTTTACATAGCTTGACCTTCCAAGAAAAATTAATTTATCAGGGATAAAAAGCAAATAATGAGGTTAGATTTTTTTTTTTTCAGTATAATAAACTTGGAAATTCTACATTCGACTAGGTTCAGTGTTCAAACTATCATGGGTTAGAAATGAAATCGACACAGGCGATTAGGTCTAACCTGAACAGCTAAGCAGCAAGATAATTGGTTGAAAACTTCGACATGTTGATCAGAGATGGAACAATTGTTTGTAAACATACACTATTGCGCATTGAAATCAAAATCCAATTTTCTCTTGTTCGCCACCATGTTATTTGACTAACCAAAAACAAAGTCTGACGAGTTTATATATATTCTTTTCATAGGCTATATCAGGATAGATGATAACTACCAATGAAATTGAA
Organism: Abrus precatorius; assembly: GCF_003935025.1. NCBI lineage: Eukaryota > Viridiplantae > Streptophyta > Magnoliopsida > Fabales > Fabaceae > Abrus > Abrus precatorius. The sequence continues at coordinate 7,088,973 of NW_020874417.1, forward strand.
CATAATTTGTAAGAACAAAACATAATCACTATTATCATGCAACTTCTACGAAAAAATTACGGAACATAGCAAAGCAAATCCTCAATGAAGAAAAAATCCCAGTCATTGCTTCTAAAAATGAGGAAGACAAGAACGAAAAAATATCCACATTTCTCAAGCGTCACAAAAAAAAACGATGTAATCTGCCTATATTATACATCAAAGCAGTCTTGGGCAACCGCAAAAAAGTTTGGTGTGTATATATATTCAAGGATTTAAGTGCCTACAGTAATCTCATCAACGAGGATGCACAACTACCTGAAATTTGTGCAAAATGAGATGTAACTGTGACACGAATATGATATGTAGCAGCTACATCATAGGAAGTAATCAGGTGTTCTACGGGTGACATCAGGTTCTCCTCTCCTAGGAGCAGGGTCAAACTGCAATTACATTTCAAATTTATGCTCAGAGATCCAGTGCACATGACAATATTGTACCATGCAGTATAGGAGCAAAATATGTTAAACAAGATAATATGAGAGACCTGGATAAATGTGTGGCCCTTGGAATCGTCAACCTCCAAAATTGAAGCCATGTTCCCACATCGATAACAGTAGTTAGGTGCACTAAAAATAGTCACAACCTTTTGTTCCTGTTTCAACAAAATGGACATATCTAAATTTCACTCCCATTACTCCAAAGCAAACAAGAGAAAGATTATTCCATGAGAAGGTCAATTACATGAGCCCAGTTAAATCCATCCATAACCAGCTGATGAGCTCTAGCAATCAATTTGAGCTGGTTTGTGTGATTAAACTGTTCGGATATATCCTGTAAAAAAAAAAGAGTGAATTTGAATATAAAATACGATAGCCAATTTCTCAATGCTTCAAAAATAACGTATTCAACAACTTAGAGTTGAGAATTATATTGTTTGTTACCTGGCCAAAAGTATATCCAGCACCACGAGGAGAAATTCCCCAGCCACACCTATCATCTGGGTCAGACCACAACAGATCACACATGGGCCCTTCATGAGGAACCTCTTGAACACGATCAAAGTTCCTTATGTTATCAAGAGTCTCGATTGAAGGTGAAAGTCCACCATGCAAACAAAATATTTCAGACTCAACCTGGAAGGGGAACAATATTAAATTAGATGCTGAATGTTCAAAAGCTTTCAACTATGATCTTCAAGTCTTTAACAACAAACTCCCTTTTCAGTATAGCAAGAAAAAGATTATCATTATAATGAAAATGAATTGCAATTAGACTAGTTGCAAAGTACAAACTAACTTCACAAACTTGAGCATCTTACATTCAGTAACCCTGAAGTTCAGTTTTATTATACAGCCATCATGTCTTGATTTGAATGACAGATATTTCAAAGCACGAGTTCATATCTGGAAATATATACAACCCTGTCTATGCTTTCCACAAACTACATGAATTTGTTAAAAATTACCATATCATGACTTGGTCCATCATCCTACTTACTCTTCCAACATTTTACTTTCCGAAAAGAGCATGCTAAGTTGCTAACTTAAAATTCATAAAATGGGTACTGTTCAAGTAAGTTCCAAAAGACAGTGAAAAAGGTTCTTCAAACCTCTGAAACAAAAGGGGGAGGGAAATGTTGGCAATTTTGCTTAATATAGGAAAAAAAAAGCAATTTCCTAGAATATTCTTTACATAATAACTGATACGTAGTTTATTCTCAATATTTATTGTCCTCTTAAGTCAAATTCCCAAATGAAAAAAAAATGTACTAACCAATGCGGTCAATGGAAAGAAATCAAAAAGGTCTGTAAAGATCTTCCAAACATTAGCATTACCATACCTGCAAAAGAAGCATTCATAAGAACTATCACGAACTTTAAAAAGGAAACAAAGAATTTGATAAGTCAATAAGATAACATCTATTATCAACTGATCCATAGTCTCATATAGATCCTATAGAAGAATTAAATCCAGAACAAGTCAAATTGCATCTCAATCTATATCCAATTACATATAATATTTGTTAGAATTTATTAGGATCATTAGTCAAGAGTGTAGCTCAAGCTTATTAACATGAAGTCTAATAACCTAATATGTTTCTATCAATATTTATCAAACCACATCAATTAACTTGTTACAATTCATATTCATGAATGTGTCACCTTTATGGTCCAATCTCAATCTAAATATTTATGCCTTCATTGAATATTAGGAATCATACTGTTTGTCTTGAAATAAAAGACCACATGATGTAAACAGAACAAACATCATAAGATAATCAAATTGAGTAATACATCACAAGATCCACTTCAAATACATAGGAAGTAATTGCACAAGTCATATCTTCAAAACAAAGAAAGTCCTAATGGTTGTAACCATTAATTATTTGATAATACTAATAACAGAAACACAAAGAAAGCAAGGTCCGTTAAGAAAAGATTGGCAGAGGTCACATCAGATGCATCCTCGACCTTCCCTCAAAAAGAAGCATTTTTTTGTCTTTAATATTTTGAGCAGCATTCCTTTTTGAAGGATAATTTATTTAAATTTACAATATTTTCCCAAATGCCAGCTGGACAAACATCCTGATGTTATCAGTTTGTCTAGGACATCTAGTCTGCAATATTGGATCCATCGAAGTATTTCAATTTAGACCAATATTTCTGTAATGAATATAAGTACAGAACTGTGTATTCTTTACCCACGTTAACGAGAACATAACACATTGTATGCCATCGATATACGGTTATACCCACACAACTTCCATGCATGTAAAGACACTAGCTAATCAAAGTCTAATGTTAAAAGTACAACAATGGATATTCCGGCCACAAAGAAAATCCATTTCCCAAACAGCCTATACAGTACGTATTACACAAGTTTATGAAACCACTGTAGAGTACATCAATAATTAACAAAAAAAGAACTTCGATTGAAACAATATCCCAATTTTCCCATTAGGACCTCAAAATAAAGGTGTTGAAAACTCACTTTCTTAGGCATTCATCATAAAATCCATATACTTGAGTGATCTGTGCAAAAAAATGATTAAGAAAGGGACAATTAGTTCAAGTAATACATGAGTCTTAAAATCAAAGCCTGAACAGTTAACAACAACATTTTGTTAAAAAACTAGAAAGCCTCCAAGACAAGCTAATTTTTGTGGCATTAAAGTATACAAGTTACTAAATAACTTTGGAAAATAAATCACATAATAGACCTTAGAACAGAAGATTTGAAAGAAAGAAGAATGCCAAAGCATACCTGACGACTTTCATGGTTTCCTCTAAGAATCGTAATTCGCTGAGGGTAACGCACTTTCAGTGACACAAGTAGCTGGATAGAATAACAAATTAGTACCTCTAACACACAATACACCAATATCAAGCCAAGGGGAATTAGGATACAAATGATCTATTCAACAACAACAAAAGACTTATCCTTTAGTTATTTAACTTCATCACACAAGCCAAAAATGTATACAACTATATAAATATAAACATGCATCTAACTACATCACTTAGTTATCTAAAAGACGATCACAGCATAATATCCAGAAAAATTTGTAATCCTATAGATGTAATCATGTACATATGCATGTTGATACTAATGGAAAGGAATTTACTATAAATGATGATTAAGATCAATAGCACTAAAATGTTACAACTTTTCTTGATCTCAGGAATAAAAACACCTATCCTGAAACAATTATCAATTATACAACAGATTCACAATCTATTAATTTCAGAGTTGAGATTTTGTCAGAATGACTTTCTTTAATGCCCCAGAATCTCAGCAATTACCTCTGCCTGCCATTCACAAGTTGAGCATTTGATGCGGATAATTTATCTTGAAATATAAGTATAATTAATAATATAATGTGGACTTATTTATAAGTAACATTTATCAACTGCAAGCCTTCTAAATCTGACCACGTTGAAAATCCATAAATAATACTCCACAGTAAACATTCTAATTATATTTCCTTATTATGTAATAAATTTTGAAACTTGAAAGAGCTACTTGCCATTTAGGGACCATCCAATTTTCTATTCACCCTAATTGCATGAGACAGCTTAAATGATTAGCCACACTTTCATAGATTTCATACTATAAAGCATGAATAACATAAAACACAAGCTCTGGAACAAGCAGCAACTATTAATACGTACAGAAAAATCAATAAGTTTATCTTCAATGTACTTACTGTTACAGTTTCAACTGAATAATAACCCCGGTCCACATAATCACCCATAAACAAGTAATTAGTATCTGGACACTGTCAAGAAAACAAATATTCTCAGATATCATATATAAATAATCAGCAAAGTACAATATCAAGGGGAAAAAAAGAATTCTTGTAAAAAAAAGTTCATTTTACACTAGTAAAATGTTAATAGACTTTAACGTGGTAATATTAGGGTTGAAGTGAATTCAAGGAGTAGTTCCCTGGTTATACAATTTACTCCACAATACCTCTGATGCACTTCAATCTTCAAAAGCCTTTTCTTTGGCAGGTCTCAATTAGTTAGTTAAGACATTCCCCAGCTGAAACAGAAGAGTGGAATACAAAAGGAAAGTGATAGTCAGAACTGATACCTTCCCTCCAATTCGAAATAGTTCAGCAAGATCATGAAACTGCCCATGAATATCACCACAAATTGTCACAGGGCTTTTCACAGGCTGTGGTACAAAAGAGAGAGAAAAATTAATGCTTTCTCTCTCTCTCAGAAAAAACTTGCAATTAAAAGATGCATTGAAATAGTGAAATGTATTTGTAATGGAAAAAAAGATATATAGCATGAGCATTTTAAAAAATGGACTAAAAGAATTACTTCTTCCTGCCACAAAACAGGCAACAAAAGCAATAACATCAGACAAAGGAACCCAAATAAGGGGTAATCCCCCACCCCTCCCTGCCCCCAAAAAAATGTTGAACAAACAGCAGCAACTGATTTCTGTCCCCTACAATGGATTACTTTTTATGCAAAGCAAACCAGCAGATGAAAAATTAGTGAAGAGTGAGATCAATGTCTAGAGAAATAGAGTAGGGCCTCATTTAAACGTAAAACAAGAAATAAAAAGGAAGGAAGGTTCACACCTGGACATTACTTTCATCCATTAAAATCTCCTTGGCCTTCTCACATAAAACTCTAACCTACAGCACAATAGAAAACGAGAGCATTAGTTTACTTTTATATTTATCTTCTCAAAGAGATAACAATCAGAGGAGGAAAAGATATTGGAGATAGATTCCAAGAAAAGAGTCACTATTGCTTTGTTAAAACAATCAATAAAAGAAAGAAAGACAATCAGCATCAACATATATGATATTTCCAAGGAAAAATAGTAAGTATCAAAGGGAAAAGAGGTCAAACAAGAAATTATGAAATCTATTCATTTTCCCATCTAAGTCAATTTTCAAGTATACGAACTCTAGATATAAGATCTTCTGCAGGAACAAATAAAAAAAAAAACTGCTGATACAAAAATGACAAAGGATGAAGCTATTGTAAAAACCATACAAGACCACCAAAGTAGCATCAGCATAATGAATTAAGAACCCCGTTTAAATATACAAGTTGGAGACAAAACCCATAGTTAGCTGTTGGTAAACACTGCTTCACTAAGATGCCAACAAGGCATCTTTATGCAGATAACTCTTACTAGGTTTCCACCATGCTATACAATATACAAGTTATTATGCCATCTAGTCAAATACATTACAGACCCATATCTCCGATTCCCGATGTCAGAAGGCTTCAATACAGACATACAGCCGGAGGTACAATGCTCCCATCCTGCACCATTCTGGGCTCTAGAGAGGGTGATGCAACACCACCCTAATGAGTTGAGAGGCTGTTTTCACCCCCACCCAGTCACTCAATCACTGGGAGAAACCTCAAAGTTGCTCCAAGGTTAGTCCTCCAACAGTTCCAAATACGAACAATCCTAGATTATGATTTCCTATATATCAAACCTACCAAACACAAAACATCTTAGTTCATAACCTTTACCATGCGTCATAACAATCTATTCCTAACCTAACAAAGCCATTTGTAAAATACAAATACCATAATTAAACATCCACAATTAAATTTTCCTTCAAACTTCATTAAATTGATGAACTCATATTTCCCTATGCGCGACTACATGACTATATCCAAATCTAAACAGGGAAAAAGAAGCTACTTTTACAGCCGAAAACAAAAATCTGTATTTTTTCCGAACAATCTCCATTTCTATTTTTTTTCCATCTTCATAATTCCTCCGCATCAAGTAAGAGCCACTACTCCTTAGTCCTTATTTTACGCTACTTTCAATTCGATCCATCCAAACAAAAGAAAAATGTAAAAATTAAGCAAAAGACAAATACAATCAAGGTAAATTCCATATCGAAGTAGCAAATAACGAAACAGATCGTAACGATTGAGATATAAAGGGAAATGGAAACCTGTTGCTCGGAAAGCGGCTTGCATTGCATGAGCTGTGAGATCTGCTCGTCGAGATCGAGGACGGAATCCTCCGATGGGAAGGAATTGACGCCCATCTCGCTCCTCAATTGGATTAGGGGGAAATCCTAACCCTAACCCTAAGAATGAATATTGATTTTCTTCGGAGTGGTCGAAGTGCAGAGAGCAGAGCGAGGAGTGAGTGGAGAATGGTGTAATATGTATTAACGGTTGATTTGCACGATACTCAATAAAACGCTTTTGTGGGCTTTTTTTTTGGTGTTATTGTTCTTTTCGCAACGTCGATTTTGCATGCGGTTAGAACGAGGGAAACACAGACTCCATCTCCTTCCAATGGGACCACGCCACGTATACTATTTGTCCATTTGAAGCTGTGAAAGGACGCCCATGTTATTGTAGTTTGCGGAAGGAGATGAACACAACAGTGCCGCGTTACTTTTACACTTTTATTTTTTTTGTTAAATTTTTATTTTTATTTTTAATCTTTGTTGCTAAGTGCATACTTGGTTAATAAAACGTTTAGTCAAACTCTATTTATTATATTTGGTAAAAAATTATTCAAACAGTATAAATTAGAGATTTTATTACGAGTCACATTAAAAAATCATTTTTATATCTTTCATAAATGTAAGTTAATTACATTTGTGACTTTTTTTTAACCTATATGATATGTTTTTATAAACTACTAGGTTTAGTTGGACATTCATTAATAATTAGAATGAAAAAAGAAAAAAAAATGCATAGATATATAAGGAGTGATCACATTATTGGTATAAGTCAAGTTTACTTTTATTCTTATTTTATAACTTTTTTTAATAAAGTAATTATCAAATTAATTTTTAGAATAAAAGTTTTGAAATAAAAAATTTGACATTAATTCAAAATTATTTAATATATTTTATTTATATTTATATATATATATATTAATATAATATATACTATTAAAATTTATGAAAATAAGAATTATTTATAACAATGTTATAGAGATTCAATTTTGATAAAATTTGATATAAATAATATATAATTATCAACGTTTTAATTGATGAAAATTATTTTATATATTAAGTTATTAATCAATAAGAGTAAAAATAATTTACATTAATATAAATGATGTATAACTTTTAATAATATTTAGTTAGATAATTTAATCCTATAATTAATCATTAAATTAAAAATTTTAATCATATAGATCATGTATAAAAAATTTGAAATTAATTTAAAATTATTTAATACATTATTTATATACTTTAAAATTAATGTAATATATATTTTTAAAATTTATAAAAATAAAAATTATTTTATTTAATTTTGACAAAATTTGATACAAATAATCTAGTTATATATAATTATAATTCAACAGTTTAATTGATAAAAATTATTTTTATATTAAGTTATTAATAATATAAGAATGAATATAATTTAGACCAGTATAATTTAATTCTTTTATAATATATATACCAATGCAATGCGTTAAACACTTATCTATTATATCTTATCTACTATTATTATACTATAAATATAAAATTCAATTAATGTCATGTAATAATAAATAAATTTTTTTAAAAAATATCTAATTTGAACAATAAAAAAGTATTTTAAATTTTAAAAAAATTAAACTTAAATTTTGAGATAAATATTAAAAAATAATTATTTTATTTTATAATTAAACTCATTTTTGCATATTCAACTTAACACATGATTATTTTGATAAATATCCAAAAAATATCAATCTACCACTTAATTAACATTAATTGATCACTTGAGTATAATTAATAAGAAGTGAATCAAATTTTGTATAAAGTTCAAGTTAACATATAGTTACTCAGTAAAATTTTACAATCTAAAAAATTTTCTGAGTGTAATTTCTATATTATGTATCACCATGCCTAAGAATATATTGGTTGAAGTAAATTTTTCTTTTCATCAATTAAAACTCATTCCTTATTAAAAGTGGATCAAATACTCAATTAACATTAATTAGTCATTACTTGGATTCAAAAAATTTTATTTATATATTTTTATTTATTTTATTTTTAAGAAAAATAAGTTTGACCTTTGTACAAGCATTAATTTTGTAATTTTTTATAGAGATTATTTACACAATTTATTTGCAATAATAATAATAATAATAATAATAAATCAATCCACACAATCTTTTATTTTATTTTTTAAATTTTTTACATCATTATTATTATAAAGAATCGAATGAATAAGAAATAAAAAAGACAGAAAAAGTTTAAACCTAAAACGTCAAAAGAAATTAAATTAAACATATTTTCTTCAGTTTTTTTTTTCAAAAACAAATTACAAATCAAAAACAAAAATGTTAGGACCCATAAAAAAAAAGGAAACAATAAAACAAAATACATAGACATATTGAAAATATTGAAGTGAATTTAAAAAAATTATTGATTTAACTTAAATAAAAAAATTAAGAGAGTTTTGTATTTTCCTTTTAAATTTAATTAAAAAATGAAACTCTTCTTGTGTTTTATTATACTTAAAAAAAGATCAAATAAAAGATAAATTAAGAGTTTGAAAAATGTTAAAATACCATACAAGAAAAAATTACACAATCAAGAGAGCAAAGAAATATAAAAAATATTATTTGATGTATTTTTGTTACCATTGATTATTACATTAGAAAAAAAAAACTAAAAGAGTGAAAATATAAAAAAAAAAAATCAAAACAGGAATAATCATGCAACTAAAAGCGTAAAGAAATAAAAAAAAAATCTTCCTTAGTGTACTTTTTTTTACACGATGTATATTATGAGAATAAGCAAAGTTTTTCAAAAAAAAAATTCTTATGGTATTTTAATTACTGTTTTAAAAAAAGTTTTTATTTTTAAAAAAAGAAAATTATTTAAAAAAACAAACACTCCTTTACTTTTTTTACTCTTTTTTTTCTCTCTTCTCTTATTTTTTTTTAACAAAGACGCATCTTTATATTTATATCTCTTTTTAAATTTTATTTTTATTTTTAAAATGCCTCTGTCATCTCTTCCATCCATTATTTTTTTATAACCACCGTTCAATTTTTCTTCAACATTCTATCAACTTTCCCACAAAGTCTACCTATTATTTTTACTATTTTAAATTTTTTGAAAATAATTTTTACCCACTCCCTTATTCATCGAAACTCCAAAAAAAATCTATTCATTTTTATACTTCTAGAATTTAAAAATTTTTAGTTTAAAATTTTTCCAAATTAGTTTTCATTCCCTATCTTATCCACTCCCAATCATCCAAAAAATCTAATCATTATTTTTTTTTTTTTTGAATTTCTAAAATTTTGAATTTTGTTTTATCATCTTTATTATTTTGAAGTGGTGGTCGGTGGGTTGTCCTTAAAGCAAAGAAGAGAAAGGAAGTAGAAACTAGGGCCTGAGGTGCAGTGCATCATGTCACACAGATAGCATAGCATAGGGTATATGAAAGAGGGTAAAGATAGAGACTAGCAGATGATAGGGGCACATATGATATACATAGTGTAGAGCTCTCCCCAATGAGAACAATTTTTGATAATCTGTTTTTAAAATACATTTTAAAAAAATGTTTCTCCCATTACATGTATTGCCTTCTTTTCGAAGCTCGGGTTTTTATCATTAACCACTATTTTAATTTCATTTTTCATAACTCATTTTAGGTATTTTTTACTCTCCTTTCAAATTTTGAATTTTCAATACTATCAATCATTTTATTAATATTACTATTATGATATATTTTAATTAATATTTTATTTTCTTTCACATTTTCTAAGGATAGATATTACTATCTCTATCTTCAATAGTTTGATCATTGAAAGGTTAAATTATTATATTGTTAAATTTTTTCTTTCAAATCTCAAATTTAAATTTTATACTCAAATTATTATTTTTTTAATCTATTAATTTTTCATTCAAAATGCTTTTTTTTATTGTTTACTTTTTTTATTCTTTATTTCAATTTTCATAATCAAAATCACATATTTTTTTTTAATTTTAACCAATTTTTTTAATCATTATTCAAAATTTATTATTTTAGAAATTGATTAAGTGATTTAAATCTTTGTAAAGGTTTAAACGATCATATATAAGAAAAGAAGAAGCAACTTAAGAGAAGGGAAAAAAAAAAGGAAAAATGATAATAATAAAAAAGAGTGAAGTATCAATATCAATTTTTTAATAACAAAAATTACCTTCTTAGTAACTTTTTATTTTTAACTATGAATTTTGAGAATGAAGTTGCATTAAACTTAATAGAAAGAGTTTTTTAACCTTTAACAATTTTACCTAACAAAATTTAAACAAGGTTCAAACTTAACCTCCAAAAAACAAAAAACCAGAGGAAAAATGATAATAATAAAAAAGAGTGAAGTATCTATATCAATTTTTCAATAACAAAAATCACCTCCTTAGTAGCCTTTTATTTTCAACTTTGAATTTTGAGAATTTTGAGTTGCATTAAACTCAATAGAAAGAGTTTTTTAACCTTTAACAATTTTACTTAACAAAATCTAAATAAAGTTCAAACCTAACCTCGAAAAAAAATCAAAGAAAAAATGATAATAATAAAAAAGAATGAAGTATCCATATCAATTTTTCAATAACAAAAATCACCTCTTTAGTAACCTTTTATTTTCAACTTTGAATTTTTAGAATGGAGTTGCATTAAACTCAATAGAAAGAGTTTTTTAACCTTTAACAATTTTACTTAACAAAATCTAAATAAGGTTCAAATCTAACCTAAAAAAAAAATGATAATAATATAAAAGAGTGAAGTATCCATATCAATTTTTTAATAACAAAAATCACCTTATTAGTAGCCTTTTATTTTCAACTTTGAATTTTGAGAATGGAGTTGCATTAAACTCAATAAAAAGAATTTTTTAACCTTTAACAATTCTACCTAACAAAATCTAAATAAAGTTCAAACTTAACCTCCTCTGTGATTATATCATTCTTAGGCAAAAGAGTAGTGTTAGCAAATTAACTTAGACCCTTTGCCTTCACCTCAAGTAGAAAAAGAAAGTCAAAGTAAATATACTTAAAAAATGGGTTGAGGAGTGATTAAGTCACCTAAATAATTAACAATGTAATGAAAAATTTTAATTCATCTATATATCAATACTAAAGTAGTACCCTTCCATAATATCTAGGCAGTATCCTTTATACAATTTTTTTAATTTTTAATTTTTATTTTATATTTTATATTTAGCTTTTAATTAGGCCATGTCCCCATAAAATAAGTCATTTTAAATTTTTATAATAGTAAAAAAAAAAATTTAAATATTGATTAATTAAATTATGTACAAGTGATCTTATTAATCTTATAAAAAAAATCTTGATATTTATTATCTATAAGTTTTGTAAAGTGTGAATGTTATTCTTTCTAAATATATATTTTATAAAAATTATCACAACATTTATGTTATTTTCTTTAGTAACTCTCATTGTTATTTAAATTTATATTTAGATTATGTCACGTAATTTATATTTGCAAAAACTCTTTTTATATGATATTATTTATTATTATTGTTGGAAAAATTAGATATTACATTGTTTGATTTGAAGTTCAGTTTCATTAAATATACAAAAGTATTAATTCTAAATATTTGATGTTTTTATTTATGAATAAGTATTTTTTTTATTTTAAAGTGCATGTGTTTAATTTGTTAAAAAATAAAATTAATTAATATATACATGAAAATAAAAATGTGTGTAATCTTATTTATGAGCCAGCATTAGTTTATTTTGAAAATATATATATTTAATTAGTCAATAAAATAAAACTAATTAATAAGTATCTCAAAATATGTATAATCTCATTTTATGACCATGTAAAAGGAGATATATTGTATATCAAAAGCTTTAAATAATTACGGGAGGCAAGGATAAAGTAGATATATCGTTCATAAAAAGTGTTATATATATATATATATATATATATATATGCACAATATTAGAGATTTTAAGAGGCAAATTCTTGCCAATTGTTTAAATTTACACTTATTGATTTGAATAGGGTAAACAAATTTATACATCAATTAAATTGTTGGTTAAAATATGAGAGATTCATGACCTATAAGTCATACATACTAGATAAATTTTCTTTTTGCCACAACTATATGAATGTGAAGATAGTAGTATTATAAATCTTTTTATTTGTTGAATTTAAAGATATCACAAATAATGTAGCTAATGATAGGATCTTAGTTGCTTATTAATTATTTCTTAATATTAATAATGTGTAAAAATAGAAAATAATTCTTTTAGAGTTAAACTTGTGTGATTGTAAATATTATTAGAAATATTGTTGAAATTAAAAATAATGAAGTAGACTACAGAAATGACACATGTAAAAGGAGGAAGATTTTGTACCTTGAAGACATTGAATAATGTTTTGTATATTTTTATTGTATGATATTTAATAGTTGTTGCTATTATAGTTTGAGTAATATTTTACGAGTGATTTTATAAAAAAAACATAGTTTATGTTATATTTTATGGAAAAAAAATAAATTAATGATGCTTCAATAATGATTAAAAATATAAAAGATGGTCTTATAGCTATAGTTGCACAATGGTATAAAATAAAATAAAAAATTCAAGTATATTTAGAGTTGAACAATTCATATAAAGTAATTTATTATTATTATTTTATTATCTATTTCCTGTTGTCATGTTCAAAGTTGAAACTATTATCTATTTTAGAATTGTAGTTTTATCTTATTCAACCATGTTTTTATGAAGGCTAATCAAAATGTTGACTGGTTGATAAAACTTAGAGTTAATTTTGCGTTGTCTTTTAGTTTGATAAGGCTCTTCCATCTTTACTTTCTTTTTGTCTAGATCATGGTATTCTAGATTTGTAATCTAACTTTTGTTTTGTTTTTGAATTTGTAAGCTCCATTGATTAGTAAAAAAAAAAAAAACCTATTATCTAAGCTCTTATGTACTTCATATTTTATATAATATTTTTTGTTATTTAACTACTCAGGCAGTATCAAATAATATGTATCTAAAATATTTGACACATTTTTTTAGATGAACTTTAAGTAATGTGAATAAATTATGTGTTTTAGTATGAATTTCTTAATGGATTAATTTGTATATAAATAGGCTTTATTTAAATATAATATGAATTATTTGATACATTTTAAGAGTATTTTAAAAGTAGATGAGTACTAGTTAAAATGAATGAGTATATAGAATTGCATCTAATAAGTGCTAAGAATGATAAAAACGAAATAGATTTAAAAAAAAAATAGATATTAGTATATTCTTTTAAAAAGAGATATCATACAACTTAGTTTTTTGAAAAAAATATATTAATTTTTAGTACTTTTACTAAATTATAATTTAGAGTAATTTGATCAAATTACAAATTTATTTTCTTTAGAAGTTTATTAAATAAGATTTAAGTATTATAATTATAATTTTTTATATCATTTATTATTTGGAGGCTTTTATTAATTAAAATGTAAAACTTTTTTCAAGAATTATTTAAATTTTTTAAAAGGATTTAGTAAAAATTTAAGCACATAAAGTATTTAATTTTTAACTACTAATAATATTCTTAGAAATGAACTGAAAAAATTATTTTGATATTATAAAATGGTAAAACATGAAATGGTGGAAAAAATTATGTTTTTGATTAGTGTTATGAGAATATATATATATATATATATATATATATATATACCTTTAAATATTGAGAATAGATATTCATATTTTTATTAATGGCTTTTTTCTAATATTAATATCCATCTAATGTTTGATTCTCTTACAACTATTTAATTCCATTTCCTTTTTATTATATATAAATAACTTAATAAAGGCTGTAATATATACTAACTAAAATATATAAATTAAATTAAAAATAGTTATTCTTTTATTTAGATTATTTTAAACCCTTTTCTATTTAAAATTTATCTTGGATGTTTCGATACAAACTTTTTTTTTAAAAATAGCACAAATTATTAGCTACCCATTATAATATAAATTAATATTTTTAAAAGGTATAATTTGTTTTTCAATAAAAATTTACACATGTGCATGCATTTACTGTTAAATATAAAATAAATCAATTTAGTTTTTATATGGTTCCTAGTCAACTTGAATTTTTAAGTGGTACATTTATATATGTTCAATTATTTGTGCAAAGAAAATTAAAGTTGTCGAGTATCTATATTACATTCGAATCTAATTTTTTTTTTTAGGAATTTTTTATATTTAAAATAAAATAAATAGAAGTATTAAATATATCATTTTTATTATTAAATCTTAAAATATATTTTTTCATAAAGACATAATTAAGTTAACACAATATGTGTTTATCTAAAAATAGAACATAAATTACTTAAAAGTTATGTAACTTACAACACATAAAGTGCTCAAGTTAACACAAATATGCTCATTTGAAAACAAAATATAAGTCATTTAAGGGTCATGTGATTTACAACATGGTGTGTGTGCCAAGTTAGAACATACAAGCTTGATTAGATTGAATTTTATTTTATTTTTTTGCCTTTTTAGTCTTAAATTTTGTAGAGAAATAACTTTTTACATACAAATCTAAATTATGCAAATTATATATTTATTTAATATGATTTTTTGATATATGTTGGTTGTATTGATTTAAAATTTAGAACATAAATCCTCAAAGGCGGTGTGACTTCTACAACAATTTTTGACACCAATTAATAAATTATGCTTTCTACATTAATTAATAATCAACCGATATAATAAAAAGTGTAATAATATTTTTAAAAATAATGCAATTTTTTTAACATCAGTTGCTAGATGACTGATTTAGAAAATGCTTTTCAAATATGTTTAAATTTGAAGTTATGTAAAATTCATATTTTTTTAGATCAATTAGTTTTTTAATAATAAAAAAAATGCATCAATTAAACCTTTTTTAATATGATATCATCACCTTAAATATCATATCGTTATGCAATCAAGTGAAAGAAAAGAATCAAACTGAAATACACTTAGTTTTTACAAAAATTATGAAATATAAAATTCTAAAAGACATTAAGAAATATAAAAAATTGGCAAAACATTAAAATTTGAAAAAAACAATTCTCCAAACTCCTATTTCAATGTTTGATTGAATAAATTTTGAAAGGTTATATAAAATAGACATAATTTGAATTAATCAAATTTTGGACAAAAAGTTATATCACTTCAAAGTTTAAGACTAAAAAGGTTGAAGAAAACTTGAGCACACCTTGTGCTAATCCATGCACATTTGTATTAACATAAATTGCATCAACCTTAATCAACTTATATTCTGTTTAACAATTAGTATGGTTGTGTTTATAAAAGTCACTCAAGTGATGTAATTTACATTTGAGCATAGGTGTGTTCTTTCCAAGCACGCCTGTGCTAGTGTATGATGTAACTTATGTACAAATTACAAATTATCTCACTTTTGTGTGACTTATATATCAAGAAAAAAAAAACATTTTGAGATTTTACAAAATGATGACACATTTAAACTTTTCTATTTATTTTATTTTAAATATAAAAAAGTTTTCTCGTGAAAAAACAATTTTCAAGAGACTTAAAAGTCAAATAAAAAATGTAGATAATTTAAAAAATAAATATTTAGTAATTAAATTAAATAATAGATGAAAATAGGTTATTTAGGATAAATTAACTTAAAAGAAAGATTTGCTTGAAATTATTTCAAAAAATTAAATTATTTCAACTATAACTAGAGGATTTATGGTACACCACAAACAAAAAAATATAGTAACTTTTAAATATGTTAATTATATGATAAATTATTTTGAGTAATAATCATGTATCACAATACTTGAAACATACGTCAATGTTAAATTAATTGGTAGTTCTAGACATAAAAAGGAAAAAAAAATCAATCATTTTATAAAACAAAAGCAAAATAGAAAAATATCATTAGAGAATTAATTCTATGATAATTTTGACTAATAAAATCATGTTTTAAAATATTTAATATTTGAATATACACAAAAGACCTCAAAATAAAGAGTAACTAAAATAAATATTACTAATTATAAATGGGAAGACTTTTTTAGTGTAACAGATATAAGTAACTGACTTTATTTTATTTTAAATTTTTTTTACTATTAACTATATGTTATATTTATTTATCTATATTGTTGAAAGTTGTTATATTAAAGCTAAGAACTTATTAGACTATAATGATGGTTTTTATTACAATTTGTCACACATGTAAGAAAAGAACAATGCTAAAATTGATAAAGGTAAAATTTTTTATAGTAATAACGATAATATTGATATTAAAGATGATTTTATTCAATTATTTAGTTAAGTAAGAGAACAAATTAAAGTAATTGTGTTAGCTCAATTTTGTCATTTAGTTGATGAACATCCAATGCAACAAGATTAAAATGTTATATTAATAGAGAAATAATAATGAAACTTCTCACCACACTACTATGCATTAATTGAAATAATCTTGATAAAAAAATTGAATTTTTAAAAATACTTTACTACATTCCTAAAAAATATGGTGATGAATCATATGTTGAGTTGAAATTTAAATCAAAAGGTGCAATTTAAATGATAGTTAAACAATATTTAATGAAAATTTACCAACATTTATTGAACATGAATAGAAATCCATAATTGTAGACATAATTCAATGTCTTTTTATATGACTTCACATATCACACTATCATATGTTTCACAGTTACTTTTTTACCTATTGAAATTTTTTATGATAGATATTGCCTATTTTATTAAGTATTTGTTTTAAACAAAAATATTTTAAAAGATTGTATTTTTATATTTTACCTTACATGGTCAAAAAGTAGACAAAAGAGTGTTGTATTGCCTAAAAAAAAAAGCTTAAATAAAAAAAAGTTCCTAATACACTATTTAATTATTACATCATTTACTTTTATATAAATTACTTATTTATCTATTGATTAACACTTACTAAATATTTTATCTTTTAAATTTCTTTATTATAAATCCACTCTAAAACTACTTAGAACTCATATCTTCGTTGTTTAACTATTAGATCCATAATTTATATCCTTAAACAACTTCCTAAACCTATCCAACATATTCTTTATCTTCTTTTTTTTTTTAAATATTGGTGAGGTCGGAGAAAATGAATAGAAGAAGGTTACATGTGAGTGGTTGACTAATTTTGATGTGAGAAAGATTAACTAAAAGACTCAACGTAACATTCTTGCATAAGCCATAAATAAACATGATCTTCCTTTCAACTTTGTAGAGTGTGATATGATTAAATAATGGATCAATTATATAAATTCTAATGTTGTAATGACTTCTAAGAATATTATTATGTCAAATGTTTAAAAAATTTACATAGAGGAGAAGGAAAAACTCAAATAAATCATGTGTAATATTTCTAAAACATATGTCTCACCTTTGATGTTTGGACAACAACTACTAATGAGGGTTATATTTGCTTAACTGTTTATTTTGTTGATGAGAATTGGAGATTAGTAAGTAAGATTTTTAATTTTTGTCGAATGAAACCACCTTATGTTGAACTTGAATTAGAAATCACTTTATTTGATTGTTTGAGGTAATGGGGAATTGATAAAAAAAATTTCTATTACCTTAAATAATGCTTTTGCCAATGATAATATGTAAGATATTTTAAAAAATCATTTTCGTATGCAGAATAGTTTATTGTATGATGAAAAAAAATTTCATGTGTATTGTTCTACTCATATACTCA
This sequence comes from Abrus precatorius, assembly GCF_003935025.1. NCBI lineage: Eukaryota > Viridiplantae > Streptophyta > Magnoliopsida > Fabales > Fabaceae > Abrus > Abrus precatorius. The sequence continues at coordinate 7,107,143 of NW_020874417.1, forward strand.
ATTTGATTGCATTACCTTAAATAATGCTTTTGCCAATGATAATATGTAAGATATTTTAAAAAATCATCTTCGTATGCAGAATAGTTTATTGTATGATGAAAAAAAATTTCATGTGTATTGTTCTACTCATATACTCAATTTGATTGTATAAAAGGGTCTAAAAGTAGCTAATGAAACACTTTAAAATTAGAGAGAGTGTTAAGTATGTGAGAGGATCCAATGGAAGGATATTTAAATTTCAAGATTATGTGCAAGATGTTAGAATAGACACAACAATTAGGTTAAGATTAAATGTTTCTACTAGGTGAAATTCAACATACTTAATGCTTGAGAGTGTAGTCAAGTATGAAAAAGCTTTTGATATTCTTCGGGTGGTTTATATTAATTATAAATATTATCCATCATATGAGGAATGGACAAAAGGAGAGATATTATGTGAATTTTTAGAACCATTTTATGAGACTATAGATATAGTTTTTGGTTCTTGTTATCTGACTTTAAACTTATATTTTATGCAAGTTAGGAAGATTCAATGCTTATTGAATGAATATTTATTGAACGAGGATGATGTTATAAAAGATATGGTTGCAAGAATGAAAGAAAATTTAAAAAATATTGGAAGAATTATTGTGTGTTGTTAGCTTTTGGAGCTATTCTTAACCATAGTTTAAAGCTTTATTTTCTAAGATTTGGCTACACCAAGCTTCATCCTTTAACCTCTCATGAGAAGGTCAACAATGTAAAGGATAAGTTTGATAAACTTAATGAAGAATATGCATACAATTGTAATGCTATAAGTGGCTCTCAACTTTCCAATGAATCCAATTTGTTGCCAAAGTCACATGGAGATAGAAATAGGTCAAAGAAATCAAGATTTTTCAATCTATGTTCTTTTATGTCATTTTAATTATGACGTATTTCTTATTTTTATTTTGTTTAAATGGTTATTATGTTATATTTTTTAGGAGTTTAAAATGTTTCGAAATGAAATTAAGTCTACCATTAGTAAGAGTAAATTGGATTTGTATTTGGATGAGTCACAAGTTGATTGTGATAATACTAAAGAATTTGATGTGCTTTATTATCGGAAGAATAAAGAAAAGAGATTTCTAACACTTTATATATTAGCACAAGATGTACTTAGTATTCCAATTACTACAACATAATCACAATCTGCTTTTAGTATTGGTGAATGTGTTTTCACTAAATATAGAAGCTCTATACTTCTAGAAAATATACAAATGTTAATTTGTATTAAGAATTGGTTGCATGACTTAGTTGAAAGTCCAAGTGGTAATATTTATTGTAATCACCTTTTATAATTATTATATAATTTGTACAAACATAATTCTATTTTTATTGCTTTTGAGTTTTAGATAACGATGAGATAAAAATACTAGAGTTTAGTATGCAATAAGATGTTGAAGACTAACAAGTGGGTGAAATATAAATCTATTAAGAATTAATGTGTTGAGTTTTCTTTTTTACTAGTTGCTTTATCATTTTATTTTTATTTCTTTGAAAGAGAAAATGACAGAGATGAACTGACACTTAGACAATTTTAATGTGTTCAACATTGCTCTACAATGGATAATGATGAGTCTTGCTGGCACACTGCCTTTGTGAATTTTGTTGTTATATGCTTTTTATTTGTGTTGAAAAGATAAATGAGCTATTGAAATTAGTTTTATTTGCACTTGGACTAATTTTCTTTTGTTATAGATGATTTTATGTAAATCTAGATTGTTTATAGAAATTATGTTACTACACAAATGTTTAATTGCTTATGAAATATTTGATTGTATCTTACATGTTTAATTGTTTATAGAAATTCTTAATGTTGCTTCTTAAGAGAGTGTAAATATTGTTTTGGCATGATTGATAGTTAGGAATAAAATTAAATTTGAGTTAGAAATTTATAATTGTTAAAAATTTTTACCCTTAAAACCCTAATCATAACTCTAACCTTTTGGGTTTTTTAGCCTATAAGACATTTGATTTATTGGACTTTTTAGCCCATACTTTTTGGCCCTAGCCCACATAAGCTAGGACTAGAGCTGAATCAGTTAGATTTTTTTGACACCTCTAACTGTGGATAGATATAAAAAGTTTGACTAAATAATGTATTAAAGATTTTTTTTGCAATAAATTTAGGTGATACTATTTTGTTATAGAACCTTTATTTATCATTTTTTTTATTCTAATGTGCAATATTTTAAAGTTTAAGTAAAAGTAAAAGTAAGTGTAATACTACCTTGATGATATTTACAGCAATTTTAAATAAATTATCAAATTTATCTTTAACATTTTATGTATTTGTAAAATTATTCTCTAGCATTAGAAAGAAATCACTTGTTTTTTTTTTTTGTCTCCTTTCATGTCTTCTAAGTAATAATTTGACAATTTATAAAAATTAATCACACTAAAAAAAATTATTGAAAGGTAAGTATCTCTAATGAGTTGTTATTTTTTTTTTACTGGAAGGACTATACAAAACAAAGCTAAGTGATTTATATCTCATTTATAATCCTAATAAGCAATTAATAGATAATGCGTTATGTGCATATTTTATTTTAAAAAGAATAAAAAAATTATAAAAATATACACTAACTTAAACAATAATATTATATGTTAAGTCTAAATAGATTATTTTTTAATTTATAAACTAATTTGAAGAATCTGTAAAATATTAAGAATAAAATTGATAATTTACTTCACTTTAAGTTCTTATACAACTATTTAAAGTTATTATAACAAAGAAATAATTTAAATTTTTAAATTTTTAAATAAATAATAAAATGTATATATATATTTTTCTATATTTAAATATTTTTTAATGGCTAATTAATAAAATATACAGATAATAAAATTCAAGAAACCCTCTTTAGCTAAAAACAAATTTTATTGTATTATTTATTAGAAAAACTCACTGTTATGATGTGTTTAGCTTCGTGTAAGCTAAAAATCTAGTCTTTCACGTAAAATATCTGTTAAAAAAGAGGAAGTAAAAATGAGTCCTCAATATATCAACGGATGAAAAAAAGTAGAAGAGGAAAAAAAGAAAATGCTATTCTGGTTAGAGAGGTAAACGCAGAAAGGAAAAGCACGAGTTAGAGTCACAATTATAATAGCAATAGAATATTCACACGCAAGCTCTTTTTTCGCCGGTGGATTTCGTTTAGATATTTTAATCATCTTCTTTTCAGCTCAAAAATAAAAATAAAAAATATTGTGTTTGGGAGCGAAGAAAACGTGAAGAGAAAATTAGGAAAAGTTTTGATTCAACTTGGAAAGCGCTTAGAAAATTTCCGTTTCTCTTAGCGATATCATCGCTTAGGTTTTCATCGCCTGAAAAGCTAACTCAATCGAAGCTCATATCTTCTCTCATTCATTCGGGTTCGCTCCTTTTGTCTCTCAATCTGATTCCTTGTTCATTGTTTTCGGAAATCGCATGCTTTTATTTTGTCTTTTTTATGTTAATTTTTGTTTTTGAAGAAAAGTTCTTCGATTCGGATAATGATTTGACAAATTGTGGTTTTACTTCGCTGGATTTATGCGCAACTCGCGTTTTTTTTGTAATTTTGGATTTCAAGTTGGAAATTTGAGTTTTCTTTGAGGCGATCTCGCGTATCTTTCAATTCGTTCTATGATTTGATCCTTTTTACGTTTCTTTTAGCTGATCGTGATTGTTTAATAAAGCACGCACATACGAGGATCGTGGACTAGGAAGCGTAGTTTTGTGTTGTTTTGTTTTTATTTTGTTCAGCATTTGCTTGTTATAAGAGCAAAGTAACGATTTCTGCAACTATGAGAACTTCATGGGCGGATTCTGCTGACAATTCAGCCAATGGTTCTGCCAATACCAATGCCTCGGCTGGCCCTCCCCGGTCAGCATATGTCCCTCCGCATCTTCGCAATAAGACATTGTCCTCCGAGGTTCCAGTGGCATCACACTCGTCTTCTTTGCCAGCTAATGACAGCCGTGCAAATTACGGTGGTCCTGCTCCTCATGGGGGCAGTTCCTTTAAGCCTGATCTCGGACGGCAAGGATATGGTTCTGGTTTTCAGACTGGTGGTGGCTGGAATAGTAGAGGGGCAGGGAGGGACCGTGGGAGGCGTGAGGTGAACCCTTTTGAGAATGATGAAGCTGCTGATCAATCTTTTAGTGAGCAAGAGAACACGGGCATTAACTTTGACGCCTATGATGATATCCCTGTGGAGACTAGTGGAGAGAATGTACCACCACCTGTGAATACATTTGCTGAAATAGATTTGGGCGAGGCATTGAATCAAAATATACAGAGATGCAAGTATGTCAAGCCAACCCCAGTTCAGAGGTATGCCATACCAATATCTCTTTCAGGGAGAGATTTGATGGCCTGTGCTCAGACAGGATCAGGAAAGACAGCTGCTTTTTGCTTCCCTATTATAAGTGGAATCATGCGGATGCAGTATGTTCAAAGACCACGTGTAGCACGAACTGCTTTTCCTCTGGCACTTATCCTCTCCCCTACACGGGAGCTTTCATGTCAGGTGTGGTTCTGATTTTAGATTCTGGTTTGCACTGCCTTCTTATGTCTATCTGTATACTCAAAAGCCAACTTTTGCTTACATCACAGATACATGATGAGGCCAGAAAGTTTTCTTATCAAACTGGTGTCAAAGTGGTAGTTGCTTATGGAGGAGCACCAATCACCCAACAGGTTACTTTTACCCACTGATGTTCAAGAAACTCTGACTTATTTTAACCTTTTTTGCTTGCTTGCTTGTATATACTTTGGTTTCATTTACCATCACCTTTGTTGACATTGGATTGGATTTTATGCCTATGCATGCAATGCTTATATGTGTTTAGGACTTTTTTTAAAGTTTTTAACAAAGAACAGAAAATCTAATAAGCAAAATTCATACCATTTTTCATTTCAAGCATGGACTAGGTTGTGTTGAAGTGAACATAACAAAATATGGTTTCAGAGATTCTGAACCTGGAAACGAAGAGATTGTTCGTACTATCTGTGCTCTATTGTAATTTTATGGTCTGGTGAAAGTATTAACTGGTAGATAATGGTTTCCAATCTCTTAATCATAAAAGTGATTAACTACTACCCCATTGTATGTAACTTCATTTGACTCCTGCAGATTGATAGTATTGTGGTTCTGTACATTTGTATGCACTTTCTTAATTAGGTATTAATATGTTGCATTGTTCAGTTACGGGAGCTTGAGAGAGGAGTTGATATTCTGGTGGCTACTCCAGGAAGATTGGTAGATTTGCTTGAGAGGGCTAGGGTGTCATTGCAGCTGGTAAAGTATTTGGCTCTTGATGAGGCAGATCGGATGCTAGATATGGGTTTTGAGCCTCAAATAAGAAAAATAGTTGAACAAATGGACATGCCTCCTCCAGGCATGAGACAGACACTGCTATTTAGTGCCACATTTCCCAAAGAAATACAGGTATCTCGTGACTCATACTCCGATTCTCAAGCTGACTATGTTTTTGCACAAGGATCCACGTCCCCCCCCTCCCCCCCCCCCCAAATAAAATAAGAAAAAAGAAAAAAGCTTCAAGTGCTTTTGTAAAGCAAATAATTTTTGGGAAAAGTTGAAAATTTCATCTTTTTCTAAAAGCTGGAAACACCTTTTGTTTTCAAATAACCTAACAAATCCATTTACTGTATAAAATATATTTCTACCATTTTTTTTAATGACTGCTGGCAGTATTGCCAGTATATATAATTTGAAATGGGCAGAGGTTGTCTCTCTATTTTCACACTTATGCTAATTTAGATTGCCTTATTTGAGGTGTTTGAGCAACTGCTTTAAAACTTAATAATTACAGAAGACTACCCCAAGAATAACAATGTGAAAGTGGAGGAAAAAAGACACTGTCTTTGATTGAACAAGGGGAGAATAACTTGTTTTATTAATTTGTTGTCTATTTTACATAACTGAAATATTGATAACTTTATGGGTGTGCATGATCAAGCCATGGAACAGTTGCTTTCAACTTTAAAACTTACTGAAACAAAAGTTCTCTACAAGAGTTTAAAGATTGACCAGGTAAGATTTAATGGGATCTCTTTACCTCAGTCTTCCCATGGCTTCCACCTCGAGCTTCAACCAATTATAGTCCCCAAGGAGAGTCTCTCTCCTTTGCAAATACTGTCTGTTCCTAATAACCTTTAGAACCTTGATTTGGACTTCCTGAATTTGCAGAAAATCAAGCACTTCTCTTTTGTTGTTAACTTTTGAATATTTGACTTTTGCGTTAACAATGAATCCTTACAACAACCACCACCAAGCCTTATCTCACTAGGTGAGATCGCCTAATGTTAACAATGAATCCTTAGATTTGGTAAAATAGTTCTTGAAGAAAACTCCAAATCCAAATTTTGTTTCATTGAGGTGGAATGTTAATACGATGCCAATTGTGTTTGTTATGTAGACCCATATGTTTTTTAACCTGGCTGTTTTAAAATTTATATTATTATTGCAAATGAAACTTGATTTGGGAAGGTGAAAGTTTTGATGCATACACTTGGCAAATGCAAACAATGGCTCTGCTTGACTTGTTAGTTGTAGACAATTTTCTTTGGGTAGAGCCAGTATGGTGATTGTGGCAATAGTTTATCCTGAATGAAATGGTGATGATGTGGTTTTTGGGAGATGTTGGTGATGTGCTTCTATTTTTCACTAAGATAGTTAAGTTTGGCTGTGAAATGTTTTACTGGCACTTTGTGCTGAGGATGATGCCTTGTGTGTGAGATAGAAACTCTGATTAATAGAGCTTGAGTTGTTGACAATGTTTAAATCAGCTAGATGTAATTTTTTTTTAGCTACATGATACAACAATGATTATAATGACTCTTCTAAAAAAATGGGTTTGATATAGCACATTTTGCAATTTTCATTTGAATGCAGAGACTTGCATCAGATTTTCTTTCAAATTATGTGTTTCTGGCTGTTGGAAGAGTTGGTTCAAGTACTGATCTAATTGCTCAAAGAGTAGAATATGTGCTTGAGTCAGACAAGAGAAGCCATCTAATGGACCTTCTTCATGCTCAGAGGGAAAATGGAATTTATGGCAAGGTAATTTTTCACCTGTGCGCATTGCTGCTCTTCAGCCTTGTACATGTGTATGCCGTAATTAGTTTTATTTTGTATTGAAATTCTCTATTTTAAAAAAATTTATACTGCACTGGAACAAGTTTTTGCTAAGAATAGGTAAACCTGATTTGCTGATTCATTGTATTCATAGTTTTAACTTCAAGTATTTTGTGGCTGGTTTTTGCAGCAAGGTCTTACATTGGTTTTTGTGGAAACAAAGAAAGGAGCTGATGCATTGGAACACTGCTTGTGTGTTAATGGATTTCCTGCAACTAGCATTCATGGTGACAGGACACAACAAGTGAGTCTGTTTAGGGGCTTGGATTTGTTTGCTTCAAATAAATTAAGTAAATCAGAGTTTAACTTGTGTTATGAAATTCTACATTCCCCATGAGACTTTAAAGGGATTATAAAGTTTGAGCAACTCAATTTTTATTAAAAGAAAAAAATATCAAGGATCAAATATAAATACTTCCTTTCCATGTTCATCTTTACTACCACAGAAAGGGGAGTGTTTTGTGTTTAGGTTTAATTATTAGTTTGGTCGGTCCCTGTATTTGACATCGTCTTCTTGATGAAAAAATCCTATATTTTGGTCCTTATATAAAAAGCTGTTTACGGATCAGTTCCAGCCATTTATCAAAGTCAGAACAATGTTAAATTTGGTCTCCAAATTTGACATAGTTTATCATTTTAATCCCTATTCTTCATTTTGGTCTCTACATATAAGAGTTTTACATTTTAATTCCTATACATGACATATGATTTTTCATTTTACTCTCTGCATGAAAAATACAGTGTCACCATTATAACTTCAATAAATAGTGAAGACTGCTTTGTAATTTTTTTTCTCATAGGGACCAAAATATAAAGTTTTTTCATACAAGGACTAAATTAAAAAAAAACTAGGTATAAGGACTAAAATTATAATTTAACATTGTTTTTACTATAATTGAAATGAGGGTTTTTGAATTAACCATGAAAGCTCGTCTCTTTTTCCCTATTCCTACTTTGAAGGAACTTATTTAAATTTTTAAGATATTGCTGTATCTAAGTTCTTTATTCAAATTTTAAATCTTAAAAGGAAGAAAATTGTAATGCTGTCATCATTTCATTGAGTAATATTTAATTTTCTTGGCACTTCTGCTTCTCAGGTGACTTTTCTAGTACTCACAATCTGCTCTTTCCTTTAGAATCAATAGAATCTATGCTTTGAACTTTCAAATTACCCTTAATTATTTTTTGGGTACTACAGTTTTTCTTTTTAATTGTTGGCAAGCATGATATTATTGTTCTCTAATTCTTTGTTTTGTCAAGAATTGATTTTGTCTATTGTGGCAGCTTCTAGTTGAATCCCTTGCTTGTAATCTGCCAAAATGCTGCTGTATTTATTTTAATTCTTTTTTTACAAAGTCTCTCAAAAGATTCTATTTACTACCAATTTACTGCTTTGGAAACGCCTTCCCAGATATATTGTTAAAACTCCTGTAATAGAAGTTCTCTTTGTATATATTTCTTTTTTTGTGTACTAAAATTGAATGTGTACAATGTAATGATTCTGTATGCAGGAAAGAGAGCTAGCATTGAGGTCATTCAAGAGTGGAAACACACCAATTCTTGTGGCAACGGATGTTGCGGCACGTGGTCTTGACATCCCACGGGTAGCACATGTGGTAAATTTTGATCTTCCCAATGACATTGATGATTATGTGCACCGGATAGGAAGAACGGGGAGAGCTGGTAAAATGGGATTAGCAACAGCCTTCTTCAATGACAATAATGTGTCGTTGGCTAAACCATTGGCTGATCTGATGCAAGAGTCAAATCAAGAAGTACCTGCCTGGCTCACCCGTTATGCAGCAAGGGCGTCTTACGGTGGTGGCAACAGAAATAGGAGGTCAGGGGGAGCCCGATTTGGTGGCCGCGATTTTAGGAAAGAAACATTTAATAAAGGAACAGATTACTATGGTGGAACCGGTGGATATGGCAGTTATGGTGGAGGATATGGTCAAGGTGTGACAAGTGCTTGGGATTAGATTAGTGTCACATCACTGATTCATTCTCACGTTGATTGTATATAAATTTCAGACTTTAATGATGAAAATTTGTCTCTTCTCAACCATGGTTTGCTAACCATGCATTCCTTTCTACTGGAAATCTTTTGTCATAGGAAAGATTTACAATGGCTTGGTTTTGCTGGTTAGGCAAATAAGGTTGGGAAATGCTGCAAATGGAGAAGAAAAAATCTGTATGCAACCCGAAATTTCTGACTGGATGACTTGTTAGAGTCTGTAGAAGAGAGAGACGGTGTAAACAGATTGGATGGAGACCAAAGGGCAGATATTACTGAGTTTAAATGGTGAGTATTGCCGTGTTTTGTATTTTGATAGGTCCTTAGCCTTTGACAGTCTAAGTCAGGAGTTATCCCTAATTAGCATGCACATATTATTGATTTGATTATTCTATCGATCGAACGGTTCTGCGCTTAATTACCTAACCTACCTTTCCTTTACTAGAAGGATTCATTAAAGCAATTTTCTCTGAGTGGCTGTAACTTTATAGCCTATCTGTTGGTAGAAAGTTACTAAAAAATCTTTAATTAAGAATTATTCTTGATAGCTAAGTGTTACCCTTCTCTCTTTAGTTTGTCTATTGTTTAATGCTGTAATTATGCTACATCTTATAACATTTGGCGTACGCACTGATTTTATAAGCTCAATTATATATTTCACCGCGGGTTTTTATTATGTGTACTTAAATTCAGTGTTTACACCAAAAATTATAAAATGTAATCTTATTATCAAGAGACTACTTACAAAAACACTATTAAGCGTAATTCATATTCACTCTTCATTCTTTTCATTCTTGTTCCCGAGGAATGGAACAAAATAAAACTCTGTAGAATAACTTGAAGAGGAATGGTTTGAACAAAGTTTAACATTTCATTGTTTTGAATATTTTCATGACTAAATGGAAATCAATAATCCTACTGTTAAAGTATGAAAGTTTGCAATAGCTAAAAAAAAAGTATCAAAGTTTGCCGTTCGGAAAGTTAAAAAATGATAAATAAAATATTCACTAAACACTATGCACCGAGAATAAAATGTAATTGTAAAAATAATGTAATAGTGACACGTAAGTCTGGGAGTTTTTTGCTTTGTTATCAGAGAGATTTCACTGACAGCAAAAAGACAAGACAGAAAAAGTATACACAAAGGGTTGTCTTAATTCGTTCCATAATTACATTTCGCCCTTAGCAAATTTGTCAAGATTTTTATTGATACGATATAAGTAGTATAAAGATAGCTCTAATTTTTACTTTCTAAGTATTTTTTTCATTAGTCTTTTAAGCTGTGATCTAAGTACTCTTTTTAGCCAAGTTTCATTCAATAGTAATATCCTCTTTTTCCTTTTTAACGTCATATATTTGCAATTAAAATTGTCTTTAAAAAATAATTCTAAACAACATTAGAAAATTTAAGTTATAAATTTTGATTGTATTGATGTTTATAAATTTTGTTTTTCTATAATTTTTCTGGGACAGAATACAAAATAATTAAAATACTCCTGCCTTTGTCCCAAAATGCTTTGACTAGAGAACAGTGACATTTCTTTCCCCTAGAAAATATCTACGACATATTATTAAGCATAAAGTAAATTTTCTTAAAATTAATTATAACCACAAAAAATTACAATAAAATAAACAAATATTTTAGGAAAAGTATTATCTCACATAAATTTTCAAAATTTTCACAAATACCTATGTTTATATTTATAAACTTTCAAATCTATTATTTACAATATATTCAGTCAAAGTCTATCCTTTTCTTTTTTCAAAATTAGCACTTTTTAAATTCTCTCTCATGATCTTTTTAATTAATTATAATAAATTTATTCTTTAATTAATAAACTGCATATACATTTTTTTTGAAATAAAATATTCATGCATTGCAGGAATTATTAACTAATTATAAGTTAAAGAATGAGGTAAAATCAATAGGATAATATTTTGTAAATAATCAAAATATAATTAGATAAGAAATCGAGATTTATTTGGCTTAAAATAATAAGAACGTTGTGAATATAGAACCGTAAAATGTAGCGCTTGAGTTTTAAATTTTGAGTTCCAATAAAATTTAGATTGTTTTAGTCCTAGGTTAATCAAATAAAAATTGAACTTTTTTAGGCTAAAGGTCGCTACATGTTATAGGCCAAGTAGCCCGTTTCTGCACTACGTGAAAGTGTGATGAATTTATGACTTGAGATTAAAAATTAAAAAAGTTATCTGTTACTCCCAAATTCATTATTTTCTTACTCTAGTGTACATGCATATGTTACCAAAGATGATAACAAAAGCAACATTTTCTTTTGCCTAAAATCTTAAAATTATTATTTTTTATTTGAAATTTTTACAATTTAATAAAATTTTCTGCTATTTTTATAACTTCTAAACTTGCAAAACTATTTTATATTCAAAATCATCATAAACTCTCAAACATTTGATTAAAAGATAGTTTTATATATTAATTGATTAACAAATAAATTATAAAAAATTTAAACTTAAATTAAATGTGTAATATAGAAAGATTCATATGCACGTGAATTATTTTTATTTTAAAAAAATACTTTTATTCAAGAATTAGAATTTATAATTTATATACATAAATATGCAGTAGAGCAATAACTTGAGGATTTATTTTAAAATTAATTATAAAACATGATTTATTTATGCATTAGAAAGGGTAGAGGAAGAAGAAAGAAAAGTAAAAGAAGGAAATTGAGTTAGGGAGTTTGAGGTGAATGGAGGAAACAGAGGAAAAGGAGGGTGTTTGGTGCAGAGAGACAGTGCCAAAGGTTTTGAAAATCGTTTGTTCCACATTACCCTTCTCACACACACACCTCACTTCACTCCTTCTTCTCTCTCCCTCTCTTCATCGTACCCTTGTCTCTTGTCAACCCCTTTGGCAGGTACCCCTAGTCCCAACGCTCCTCATTTTCTTTTTATCAATTTTTATTTTCATTCCTTTTTGTTATTATTAATTTTTATCTGTATTTAGTCACTCAATTTTCGAGAGTTAAATAATGCCGGAAATCGCCTTATAGCTGCTCTTTCTCTGGTTAGTCTTTTATTTATTTATTTACTTATTTACTCAACTTATGTATGATTACATTACTAATATTACTTACTTATTTTTTATAGATTTTGTCTGACCTAACATTTTGTGGTTAATAGTGTTTTGGGGGTGAATTTTGATTGATTCTTGTAGCCTAGATATCGCTATGTCAAGCATATTAACCTAGAGTTTGCAAGAGATGTTGAAGACACGCATCTCGTCCTTATTAAGGATAAGGTAATATATATAAATATATTTATTTTTTTATTTCATAGTTTTCTATAAATTTTTGTTTGTCTATCTGTTGAGATGGAAGAACCCTGCTGGCTCAATTGGAGAATAATGTCATATAAAATTGTTATTCTATTCGATGCCATTATTCTCTTATTTTCTGACTTTACCATACATAATTTTGCTTCAAACAATTACTAATATCTTAGGCTGCAGAGAATTCATATGTTTGGTACCCTGATGCATCCAGCTTGATAAAATAAAAAATTTGGTACATGAAGGATGAAACTGATATGACATAGTCTAGGTTTACGTCATTCTTGTGTTTTTATTTATTTTTTATTATTTTTTTTAGTCTTGGTTATTGTATCATGTTGAGTTATTACTATATGTATCAAATGTAACTCATATCATTGTGATTTTGTTGATAATAAATGTAAAGAAAATGATGTAATTATGTAAACTCAGCTCAAAATATTCCTGTAATAGGAGGATTAAAGTAGAAACAAGAAGTTATCATTCCTAACAGAGAAGATAAAGATACGGGTACTGGGAACATAGATTATGAATAGGCACCCAATAACTGATTGCTGAATGCTGATTAATGGGTTTCATTGACCTGTTTGGAGTTAAGATGTAGATATTCTATCTGTTGCTTCTCTGTTATGATAACTCAGAAATGTTTTGACAAGCTGGAATATTTTACTACTGCAAATTAAATATCTATGATATTGTAAAGAAAAGAATTATATATTATAGATAGAGAAGAAAACCTTAGTTGACAATGATTGCACAAATACTTTATGATGTAGAATATATGTTGACTGTAATTCTAACCAAAGATTTTGAAGCATTGCTAGTGTTTTGATTCTCTTCAAAGCTTGGAGTCTTTAAATCTGAATGGCTGCCAAAAAATATCGGATACAGGGATTGAAGCAATAACCAGTTGTTGCCCCCAGCTGAATACCTTTTCCATCTACTGGAATGTCAGGTGCCTTAAACTTTTCTTAATTCTTAATGTGCAATGTTGAAGTTGCCAGTTGAAAATATTTCTTTGGATTCAAGTCAATCTCTTGTAACATACTGAAATATGAGTCATATTCCAGGGTAACAGATACAGGAATACAACATATGGTGAGGAACTGCAAACACATAATTGATTTGAACATAAGTGGTTGTAAGGTACACGATGCCTTGGATTTGTAGTTTTGGATTTCAGTTTATTAATTTAATATTGAATGCTGATTTTTAAAGGTTTGTTATGCGTACATAAACAGAAAGAATTGCATCCAATGTGTGTACATTTAGTTGATGCATTCTTTCAGTCTATGGCTTAGTTTGAAAATCTAATTCAGTGCGGAAAATGAATAGTTATGGCACTTAAAATTGATTTAGCAGTTTAATCCCTACCAACAGCAATTCAACTGAAAAGTGCTGAAAACATTATGCACATGGGGGGTCACTGGATGGCTTCATTTAACAGAAAACTTTCCTTTTTAAATTATTGTCACCATTATGCACATAGGATTTAATTTCTCTAGCTGTACTAGACCATTGTAGGGGGCCCTATGTTAAGATTACCCAAGGAGGAACTTATCAGTTGATGTGAAAGTTGAGCTGAGTTTACCCTTACCATACCACATAAATACATAAATAATAATAATAATAATAATACCCTATTGAAAAGTGTGCTGATGAAAGCATATTTGTGTGCTGTAGAATTCTGACATCTTGTCAGAAAATAATAGTTCTAGCTGTTGGGTTTAAATATACTTTTCAGGTAGTTGTAGCTGTTAGGTGTTAAACTTTGAAGTACCATCCAACTTTTTTTTTTATGGCATATGCACTTGTAATCTACACTTACTTGAGCTTGACTACCCAACATAGAGTGCTGGTCATGGATGTAAGAGTTCAGAAGAGAGGAAGGAGGAAAAGTCAGGATAGGCTTTAAAAGATCAGGTGGTGCAATTGAAAGGCAAAAAGCAATGGATCTTTCAATGAATAATTATGGGGGAAGGATGTTGAGAGACATGTGTGAGTGATATGTGGGAAAAGATGGCTGAAGGAATTAGGAAAATAGCGAAATAGATTCTCAAGAAATCAAGAGGATGGGAACCTTAGGCTAAAGGATTCAGTAGTTGGATGAAAGTGTGCAAATAAAGTCAAGGGTAAAAGGGAATGTTACAAAGTAGGAATGGCAAAATAGGCTAACTTGTCCCTTTTTGTGCCACCCTGCTGTGAACCCATCAAACAATGAGTTGAGTTCAGTCAATCCTGTTTTTATATGAGCTGAAAATATCAGTCTACCCTTTTAAGGCAGGCTAGTGAGTTGACCCGCTTAAAGGTTCAAAAAATTTAACATAATATAAATTAAACAAGTGAAAAATATATAATTAAATTCTAACCTAAATAAATAATTAATTTTATGGATATTAAGATTTAATTTTTTATATTTATTAAATGTATATAAATAAAAATTCGGAGATATATAAAGAAAGTTTTAAATTCTTTTTTTACTATTTATTTTTAAAATATTTATCTTGATTGGTCTGACCCGTCTCCCCTAACTCATTCAAAAATGCAAATTAGGCAGGGTGAAATAAATGGGTTGATGGATTTGAAACCTTCAACCTGCTTCGTTAAAATTGGCAGGTTAGGTGGGTCAAATTGACTAGTTCAACCTGTATTGCCATCCGTATTACAAAGCATGATCCCTGTAAGAATGGTGAAAATTGGGAAAAATTACTTTTACAAGCTATTTAACTAAGGGTAGAATTTTTGCTTTTGGATAGGATGAACACAAGGAACAAGGACCAAAATAACTCCTTTTGTTGTAGAGTTGTAGAATTTAAGAGCTTGAGGTAAAAGAAGCTTAGAGAAAAATGGCAATGGCAAAGTAGTTGGATCAAATACTATATCCATTGAGGTATGGAAAGATATTAGTTGGCTCACAAATGTTGTTTAACAAGATTATGGGGTCCAAGAAAATGTCACCAGAGTGGAGGATTCACACCCTAATCCCTATTTATATAAACAAAGGAGATATATGAAATTGCACAAGTTATGGTGGATCATGCTTATGATTCATGCTAAGAAATTATGGAAGGGTAATTAATTAACAGGATATCAAGACAAGAGACTCAGATATTGAAAATCAATTTGGATTTATTGCCTTGGAGGTCACCCATGGAATTAATGTACTTGTTGCAATGTTTACTAGAGCGCTATTAAAAGCATAAAGAGTTTTATACATGGGTTCCATTGACTTGGGAAAGGTGTATGATTAGGTACCAAGAGATGTTTTATGGGAATCCCTAATGAAGCAAGGAGTTTGTATTGAATATAAATGATCAATGAAGGACATGTATTAGGGGGTCACAACTAGATTGAGAACACATTGTCGTCACAACAAATTTTCCTATAACCATAAAAGATTGCACTAAGAGTTAGCTTTGAGTTATTTTCTCTTAACCTTAGTCTTGGACGTCCTAATTGAGCAAATCCAAGGGCTAATGCCACCATGCTTGCATTTTACAAATAATATTGTTCTGGTTGTAGAATCAAGAGATGAAATGAATGGGATGTGAGAAATGCTGAGATGAGCTTGAGAAGATCATGCTTTTGGTTAAGTAAAAGTCAGAGTATAGGAAGCAAGAGGTGCAACGACTGTAGTGTAGAGGTAAAATGTGGAAGAACAACCTTAAGTCACACAGTTTAAGTATCTAGGGTCTATCATACAGGACAGCCAGGAAATAGAGAGAAATGTACATAAACCATAGGATTCAAGCAGGATGGATGAAATGAAAGAGTGTCTCAGGTGTTATCTGTGATAAAAATTCCACTTAAGTTTAAAGGTAAATTTTACTGTCTGGATGTAAGACTTGTGATGTTGTATGGAATTCTATGTTAGACAGTAAAAAGCCAATAAGAGAGTAAACAGTAGCACAAAGTTGCAGAGATGAGAATGTTGGATTGAATGAGTTGACATACTAGACAAGATAGGATCATAAATTAATGCATTATAAAAAAAGGTTAGGATATCACCTACTGTAGAAAAGATAGTAGAATTTGGTATAGGTTGTTTGGGCATGTGTTCTATATAAGCCTTAGCAAGGAGAGTATATCAGTTAGAGGGCAGCGCAAATTGCTAGAAGTAGAGGGAGAATGGGAGATCAAGAAAAATTATAAGTGAAACAATTAAGAAGGACTTTGAGGTTAATAATTTGTCTATAGACATCATTTATGTCGGGACATTATGATGTTTGGTTGTTGTTGTGGACTGGTAATATGCTCCATGTCCACCACTCTGTTTTAACTTCAACTTACAGTTGTGTCAATTTTTTATGTACTCTACATTGTTAATTTATAGCTTTTCCCATGCATACACTCCTATATAGAAAAACAAGAAACAGATTATCTGTAAATTGTGTATAAAATGTAACAATGTCTGGAATATTCTTTCCAGTATTACTAAATATGCTTTTGGCCTTTTATTTTGATTGGATTTGAAGTGGTATTTTGGTTTTTATCATCTTATTGCAATTTCACATCTACAGTTGTACGTTAAATAGAAATTCATCTTTTTAGATTTGTTACTTCTATCCTCTGAAATATGTAAAAAGTATTTTCTGTGATAATTACAGAATATTTCAGACCGAGGTGTGCAACTTATTTCAGAGAATTATCCAGAACTCAAATCACTAAATTTGACTAGGTATCTCCACTGATTTATAACATATTCTTTTAGATATTGCACATTATGGAATGATAAATATCATTTCCCAAATAATGAATCAGACAGACAGACAGACAGACAGACATTTGTTGAGGGGGGAGGTGGGGTGTCTCCAGAATTTTGTTTCTAGTTCTATGCAAATGCAATTTTTTGCCTAAAATTTGATGTTAAGATTTCAAATTACAGTCTGTTCAGGTGATGCCAATGAATATTAGGGTCAATTATACCTCTTTTGATACTTATATCTTGTAATTGATGCTTAGGTGTGTCAAGTTAACAGATTTTGGGTTGAAGAAGCTATTGCACAAATGTCTATTTCTTCAGAGTTTGAATCTCTATGCATTGTCCAGGTAGGAATTGAAACTCAACATTTAGTTCAAGTTGTCTTGCCCTGGAATTGGATTAATTCATAGCATTACTTTTATTCAGTTTCACAGATGAGGCTTACAGGAAAATATGCCTTCTAACACGTCTCACATTTTTGGATCTTTGTGGTGCCCAGGTAAAAAATCTTGGGTTTTCACAGATTTCTCTGTACAACCCTATCTAAGCTTAGTATGGGTAAATTTCTAGATAATTACTTATAGGAAAATAATATAAATAGGTAAAATGAATAAAATTTTTCTTATAAATTAGTTAACTTATTCACCTTAAGTTTTGAAGAAGTTAAAAGAGAGTACTTCTAAAAAGGTAAAAGAGTATAAGTTGATTTTAATTAATGGGAGAAGTTTGATTTATTTTTCTTCTTTATTTTTATCTTCTATAAAATATTTATTGAGAAGTTTATTCAAATTAGGCCCTAATGCAGACTGCCAATAGATAACAGTTTGGCTTGCAGAATCTCTCGGATGAAGGAGTCTCCTGTATCTCTAAGTGCAAGAACCTTGTGTCCCTTAATCTGACATGGTAAATGAATCATCAATCTGAATATCTTTCTCACTATGTAAAAATAAATGGACTGCATCTAATTTTATGTGATAGGTGTGTACGAGTGACTGATGAAGGGGTCATATCCCTTGCAGAAGGTTGTACCTCTCTTGAATTTCTAAGGTATATTGTATTTTAATACGTTTGAAGCATTACGGATACATTACTGGATGGGACACTTTTGACGTTAGAAAATATTTTGTTGGCCTAGTCATATTACAGATACAAATATATATGTGCTTCTCAAGATATATGGTACAATGTTCACATATTACACCATTCACAAGTTTGCATGCAAGGCTGGTATATGACTTTCATTTTCCAGAGAACTACCATTTTTATATAATAACCTTTGAGTGGCTGGTTTTAAACTTTTAATTGTGACCATTCATGTTTATATATATACACACACACACACACAGAGATGCACACCTACCACCATTAAGTGCCCTCTCTGTATTGTTATCCTGAAATCACTTCTCCTGCTGATGTGTTGAGAGGACATATTTGCAGCTTGTTCGGAATAATTGGTGTGACTGATAAATGTCTGGAAGCACTCTCAAAGTCCTCTTCCCACAAAATTACAACCCTTGACGTAAACGGATGTATTGGCATCAAGGCAAATTCCTACTTAAAAGTAGCTCTATATTTGTGATAACATACAAGATTTAGCTGGACCAGTTTTTTCTAACTGTTCGTTTATTTCTTTGCAGAAACGAAGTCGCCAAGAGTTGCTTCTGTTGTTTCCATATTTGAAATGCTTTAAAGTGCATAGTTAAAGCATGCTTAGCGGAAATTTGGTAATGAAAGCAGTCCTTTTTTAACAAAGCATATAACCGAATTCAATCGCATGCAATTTTTCTTTCATCTCTTTTTAGGCACTTATTTCTGCCTGTTGTATTTTTTTTTTATTATTTTACCATTTTTGTAATAACAAATTTATTCGTGTCTGTTAAGCCATTGAAAAACCTTGTACTCATTCAAGTAATTGTATTTATCTGAATGATTGTCTTCTCTTTTTTTTGGTCAGAAGAATGATTAATTGTCTTCTCTACAGCAGATATTTTGATGACATAAGAAGCCGAGTGTGATAAGCGAAGCTGCTACTTGCCTCGGTTGACCCGAAATAACATTTGTGAAATCAAATATAAAAACTTCGTTTGCAAAATACACGAATGGTAATCTTATATTCAAACAGGGTTGGATCTAGGAAGGGGCAAGCATGGTCCGGTCCCTTCATCGTAATATTTTTAAATTTAATTTGTAGATAGACTAATTAATTTTTTTTTATGATTATGTAATTTACTAATAATTATGTAATCTACTCCAGCGTGCACGTTTGCAAGTGATTTTAATTATGGACGTTTTATTCGCACTGTGTTCATTGCATAATATTTATGTAGATCCCTTGCCATCTGAACCAGGTTTTGAAATGGCAGGGTTGTGGTGGCAGCTGCAATGTAAGGGGATTTGTGTATGTTAATGGACCATCAGTAATCCAACTAGATTAAATCTCAAGATATGATATTATTTTGATAAAAGGTTGAGATTCATAGCTGTTATAGAGATACACAAACTTTAAAAGTAATTTATATATTCAAGTAAATAGACTAGGCTTGGGCCATAGGTACAGGAGATATATTAGGCCTATTTAAGGTGTGTTGAATACATCAGGTCATATTCTGAAGTCTTAAAATTGGCATGGTTGTCAAAATTACCTATTAGTGACATTGAATTGTTGAGTGGAATAATGTCTTCAAAAGTTTTTTCCTGGTTATCCATCACAAGTGAGAGGCTTATATATAAAATGAGAACTTTTAATTGACATGAGATTCAAAACCCGTTCAAGCAAGAAGATTCTTGAAATTCTGTTGAGTATATCATGAAACATGAACAATCATAAAGTAAAAATCCTCCTTTATATACATTAAATTGTGTTTAAGATTGTTAAACTTTCCTGTTTTTATTGTTGGCTACAATGGATCTTTGAAGAATAAAAGAAAATGATATTAAAAGGAAGTATGCACAATGTCTTCAAGGTGTGGATATATACGTTTTTATAAGTTTAATTTGCCTTCACCAATAACTTGGATATAAAATGGGTTGGATGGCAAATTTCTTTCAAGATACAATAAAGAACCTTAAATATGTTTTGCATTTCTACAACTCAAGCCTTGTATGATGATTTTGCATGTTATTTATTGTATAGTGAAGATAAGGCAAATGAATTTGTGAATATTATGAAAGAATAAATTGAAAATTGAGTTTTATGTGTAAGTGTATTATGTCAAATGTCCTTAGAGAATACTCTTATTTATAGACATTGGGTCTAGTCAGGAAGAGTTACATCAATTCAATTGATGTCTTTTTTTTAAAAAAACAATTTGTCTTTTTAAGCTGTGTCTTTTCAATGAATAACCACACATTTCTACTTAGTGTCTTATTTGAAAAGTTATCTTTATTCTAATTATTTTTTTTATAAATAGACAGTATTTCAATCGTATCTATTTATGCATGAATAATCACATCCTCTTACTTGATGGCCATTTATGTGAAGTCTTATTCTTTGATTTACATATTGAAATAAGTCATTATAACCCTTGGATTGAATCAAGACAATTTTTCATTTTAAATGAAAACGAAATAAAAGTACTCTTCCTTATGAACCAATACCAAATTTTCATGCTTCAAAATTGATATGTTTCAAAACTACTTGTTTGCGACGTTGAGGATATTGAGAGTTGTAAAATGGAATTATGTCTTTAAAAGTTTGTTTCAAGTTATTCACCACTAGTGAGAATTGTTATTGGCATGAGTTTGAAAATCCTTTAAAGCAGGGAGTTTCTTGCAGTTCTATTTGAGTATATCATCCTTGAAGCAATAACATTAATGTTTGATATACATTAAATTGTTTAGTTTAAGATTTGTTAAATTTTACCGCTTGATACGAATTATGATTTTTAAGTGATGCTATCAAGTTATATTTTTCATTTTTTACCTATTGGCTAATGAATATATAAATATTTTTTAATGCCTGGCAAGAAAAGTAGGTTTAGAGCTGAGTAAGCGATCACAACACATAACTTGTTTTTGGTTCAAATCACAATTAATTTCAATTTAAGTAAAACTAATTCCAGAATTTTATTTTCCAAAATAATAACTAAGGGTGTAAAAGAAAGGATAAAAATTATCTACCATCGAATATAATATACAAATCCATAAGACTTGTCAAAATGAATTTATACCGAGGTATAAAAAACTGAACTCAGAAATCATCAGGACCATGAATCGGGTCTCTCAGCCCACAGGTTATAACAAGTTAACCCGTGATGTGTTAAACACAACCCATCTTTTTATTCTTTTAACAAAATATTTTAATATTAAATTAATCAATAAATAATTGGTTAATACTTAAGATTTAATCAATAATTCTAGCTACTAAATGCTAAAAGTAAAATTATAAAAAAATGTGTTATATCTTTATTGAGTCAACCTACGGGCCAACCCCCCACTCAAAGGGTTGAGTTGGGTCGATTTTTTCGTAAGCTCATCACAATGATGAACCAAGTTGACTTGACTCATTTTAAGCTTAACCAGTGATAAACCAGCCCAAATGAACAGAATTAACCAGTTTTGACAGCTCTACATAAAATTGACTTTTGTAATTACAGTGGTTCTCAGCATCCTAGGATCAACGGTAGCAAGCAGGTCAAAAGCGTAACGGAATCAGAACACTGCCAAACAAATCATTCTGCAAAAACCTGTGTTTCTCTTATATCATACTATAATACCAATGGTTTTATAGCAAAACATGGATTGAATGCTCATTTGATGCCACTATATTTAAACGGGATAGCAGAAAAATCAAGTATTTGACCTGTCATGCCCATTTTTTACAATCACTAATAGTAAGCATCTCTGCCTATATTGCTACAGTTCAGTCTCATGCCCATGTTAAGCAACTCGCCTCCGTATTGGGTCGAATTCTCCTACTTCATTATCACTTACGCCTTTCCAAATTTGTCAAAGTTTCTGACGGACAGCAGAATAAAAAAATTACCCAAGTTTTGAAGATTATCAATACAGATATGGGAGAAATTCGAGCCCTAGGCTCAGCGGCCCCTATATCGGGAAGGACTTTGTTGTTTAATAGGATGTATGCAGCCAGTAAGCATCTATGAGAAAATCCTTTTAGAAGGAAAAAAAAATTGGATAAGATTAGGAAATAAAATGAGGGAAAAGGGAGGAAGTGAAGGGGGGAGGGGAGGGGGTTAGTCGGGTAGAGGCAAGTCAATAAGGCATAATCATAATTTTTTCTATGAGATAAAGGTGACATGATACAAAGCAGATCATTGCAAGGATCCTCCACGTGGAGATACCTGGAAAAGACAAGCATGATCTACCATTCTTACAAATAACTTACCAACCAAATGCTTCTTTCAGCCTTTTCTTTACGTGTCTCTGAAACTGACCTACAAGGATTGACAACCATCATTAATAAAGAATTAAACATGTACACCCAGATTCTGGAGCAAGAGGGAACAAAGACAGGATTGAACTACAAATTTGTTAAATCAGCACTTTTTCATAAAACATTGGAGGAACAGGTTTAGGTGAAATATAAACCTGAAGATCGTTTTATAACCATGTTTAAATTTATCTTAAGTTTTTACCAGCACGTGTCAGTAATCTCATAAGACAGATTATAGAAAGGGTGGCTCCTACTTCATATCATGATAACTTCCATGAAGTGTTCATTCATGTCAGTTAATGTTTCTTTGCACGACAATCAGAATTCAGATCCTGGTACAAAATCATATGCATATTTCTCTTCTTCATAAGTTCAACAAAAAAGAATAGAAATATTTCAAAGGCTGCCTAAAATTGGAAATTTTTCAAAAAGCCAAAACAGCACCTTCGGATTCAGATAAGCTGCAGTATTACATGGGTGATACATGCATTGTCTGAAATTTTTAGCACACTGCAAGCAATGTGATTTCTATTTTGTAAACCAAAAATATACGGCCCTACTTTAAATACTACCAAGTTCCACCACCTCTCATTGTTAAATTCATCCATTAGATCCATAATTTTAACTCACTCTGTAAATGACAGCACCTTATCAAGTTCACTTTTTTTCTGCTAATAAACCTGAGATACAACAGTCTTCAGTCTTTAGTTTAAAGGAACAAGATCGAAAATGAAACTGAAAACTAGGACAAAAATGAATTTCCAAGAACAAATCCCCAGAACTATAAAAGCCTTAAACCATCCATAAATTGATAAAAGAAATGAAAATCTCTATACCCATTTATGCCTACCTTTAAGTGTCAACGCCTAGATTTATTCTTGCAGCAATGAAATGCAGCTAAGAGAGCTATGTGATCTGAGGACCATTCAGGTGAAGGAAGTGCAGTGTCCTTTCTCAAACTCTCCTCATCCAATAACTCCAATAAAGACTCCACAACCAATGAATCCGCTGAAATGACGAGTCATATTTCATAAAAATGTGACTTTATTAAATTTATCAAAACAATATTATGCTGCATGAACACTCACCAGTGTAAAATATGTAATCTAGAGTGCCAATAAAATCTCTAGTGACATTTGTGAATAAAGGTTCATTTGTTCCACCATCCAGTCTCCTTTTATGCTGCTCATATCCAAGGCCAACTGTTCTAGCAAAAGATGAGTATGCACTGACCTAAATTTGAAGTTAGAAACAACCAATAAAATATTAATCAGGTGAAAAGTTGATAAAAATACTGAACTGAAAAGGGTAAACTAGCATATTTTAAATTAGCTATTCATTAATGTGATGCAGTTAAATGAATACATTACCAGTGGTAACTGATGAACCAACTTGCTGTGAGGGCGTAAAATATTAAGCGGGTCAACTGCTAAATCAGGATGTAAAGGATCTACCTTCCCCATCGCAAGAAGTGCATGAGGAGCACTGCAATGAAGTTTAGAATAACCTTAATGCAACAAGTTATCAACATTAAAACAAGACCTTTACAAAATAAAAACCACTCTTTTAGAAACCAAAAAGAAGTCAAACCTTCCTGGAACTGAATTAAAATCTCCACAAACAATCATGGGAATGTCTGCACTTGCAGCTATTTTCTCCAATCCTTTTAAGAGAGTGTGCACCTAAACAGAAGGGATAAAATTAGTAACACTCCACATTCAAAAAAAGCTAATTGATATAAAACCAAAGAAATGAACGATTTACCTGCCAGAGTTTCACATCCTTTAAATCTTGGGGGACATTTACATGTGTATTTGCCTGAAGTCCACATGCAATGAGTTAAAAGTAGAATAACTAAAAAAGATGTTTTGACCTAAACCTAAAAAAAGGTGGCAGGGACATGGGAGAAAAGAAAGACATCCTATTATGGTTTTCAAAAAACATTGAAACCACACACCTAATTTGTAATCATCAGCAAACCACAATAGTCACCAGGTTAAAACTTAAATGCAACAACAATCAGGGAGCTGGGGAACAATAAACAATCAGCATAAACAACAAAATCCAATGCAAAATATAAAATTCACTCATTGATTGTGAAGATATAAGAACAAAGGGTCATGTAAAGGTCATCAACAATAGCAGCACAAAAGAGCTTACCACACAAAGAAGCTGTCTTTTCCCAGGATTATCAAATGGCTGATTGTTAACTTTTGTTTCTAGAACCACAATTAGTGCAACATTATCCTAAGAATACCAAAAAAAGAAACTTGGTAAGCAACAGTTACACAAGAAATTTATTTATTTTTTCTGAAAATCAAAAGTGACATGCCATCTTTGGCAAAATATGCCACCTTAACCAGCCTATTCAAGGCCGTTTTCTTCTGAGTGGTTGGAATTGTAGCCTCTGTCAACGACTGTGCAGCCTTGTTAAATTCAACCTGCATGCAAGCACACACCATTCTGATTTGTGTACAAATGTAAATGAACTACCTTATACAAAATCAATCCCCTACCTCATATTTCTTCACATGTGAAAATCTATCTCTACGGAAGAATGTTGCACAACCATCAATTGTATTCATGTTTCCACTGTACACCTGTAAATCCACAATAAACAGGTTAACATTTAAAACAATTTTGAAATTGTGACCATAAGGACCAGAATATTGCAACAACCTCATTTGTTTTTCTCTTGTAAAGACCATAGTAGCCATGTTTGTCCAGTTCAGGAGCAAAAAATTCGTCATAATGGTCATTTTGAACCTGGATGGCAAAAAGGTTCTGTTAGCTAATAGGAAATCATAAGTTTCTGAGGAATTGGGTTTTGACCTTTATATAGATCCACTGATCGACATGCATGGAAATTATGGTACTGTTTATTGTTACTTAAGCAATCCATTAGAACATCCTAATCATTAACAACTGCTGCAACATAATTAATTTAATACCAACAACAATAGTTACCAAGCCTTTCCCACTAGGAGGGGTCATCTACATGGATCAAACAACACCCTAATATTCTACTGTAAATCATGGTTATTAACAAACGATTGATCTTTAAATCCTTCTTAATGGTTTTCTTCTATAGGTTTTCTTGGTCTCCTTCCACCTCTAGTGATCTGACTACCCTCCATTTGATCTACTCTCCTTACTAAATCTTTAACACTATTCTTATTACAAAAACTTGAAGAGCCAAGTTATTAAATCAAAGGTTTTCAAACAAAACCACAATAACATGTTGATGTACCTCCTGAAGACAAATAATGTCTGCACGGTAACCAACAATTTCTCGTAGCAAATTTTGCCTGCGATATGGCCAAGAAAGAGCCCATGAAGGGCAGTAATTGTATAGATCATTTGAGGCATATGCTTCAGACAATATATTGTATGATAGAACAGTAAAAGTTCCTGAAGATGTCATTCGCCCATCCACATCTAAATTCCCCATCCCTTCAACAGGTATCGATCGGCGTGGAATAGGTGAGGGCGCAGGAATGACACGTGAAGTTAGTATAGTGTTAACATGGCCCACAGGCAGTTTTGTCTCTGCATCAACTACAACACACTCAAACTTAAGGACATGACCAACGTCATCAGCAGTAGGGGTATAAGTCTTGGACCGTCCAACTTCAAACCAAGTTTCACCACTTCTTTGTGTGACAGCTGCTGGATACAAAGGTGTTGCAGACCCATTCGTCAAGCTAGCACTTGATGCAGAGGCAGATAAACTGGAACTGATTACCCCAGACCCACTACTATTAAAACGCCCAAATACCTCCTCCTCCTCATTTCCATTTTCATTAAGAGCACTTGCAGCACGGTCATGTAAGACACGATGATGCTGCCATGCATCTGAAAAACACTTTGTGGTGCAATGGTAACTTTTGGAAACAGGTATTTTGGCCTTAACACAACCTAGGCACTGCAGTGTGGCTTGCTCAGATGGATGTATGCTACAGACGGCAACTTTTCTATCACTCTGTACACGATACCTGCCAAATGAGGGGCAAAGGATATAGTGTCAAACAATGTAAGAAGTCTAATTTCTAAATCAGATCAATAGAAAATTATACAAAGGCACTATGTTTGGGACCAATTATAGATTTCATCTAATCAACATAATCTAACAAATATGTGCATCGTTCATGAATGACAACTAAAAAATCCAGAACGTACTAACTATCATCCTCAAATCACTTTTATATAATTTGAACCTCAATATATAATTACTACTGGTACAGCTTATCATCCTCAAACAACTTTTAAATAATGATTACAGAACACATCCAAAGACAAAACCCATAGCACGAATGAGACAGTTACAAATAATGCATTCAGCACTCATAAAACTGACGTTATAATCCTGAGTCTTCTTCACTTGATCATTTGATTGAATACAACTTAACCATGATGCCATATCAAAAACGAACTATCTACATAATACCTATAAAAATTGAGCAGCCCTTAAAGTGCTAAGTTTTTGCATAAAAGAACATATCTTAGCAACCAAACAAATTCCACAAACTATTTGACACTGGCATTAATCCAACAACAAGTCCAAACAAGTATCACTACCAGCAACATTAATAGGTAGTAACACAGTCTCCTCAACAAATACAGACATTATAATTTACATGTAATAGGACATGTATGCATGTCTGAAGGCAAATGCAGATACCATGTATGTATATCTTAACTCAAACTACCCTACAAATCACACTAAATAATGAATTGAACACGAAGCATATACCCCATAACCTTTGCCATGAACATAATAATGAGACTAGATACTACATGTGAAAATTGGATACAGTAGTGCATCTGGTTTTGCTTTTTCAGATGAAGATGCCATGTCTGCCTCTAGACACAGGAACGTAAGATACCCCCAACATCTTCAAATCATGGATATGTTGGATACCGACGAATCCAATATGTCTCTACATTCTTTGGTATTTTATGAATATTTTAGTCACTTTAAATTGCTACACCAAACATGGGAATTTGATAACAGAGTATCCCTCATAACAGTATATAAAGATGATGATCTACCAAATATCCCCTTCACAACATATAGAAGTAGAATAACATAATTAAACTAAAAGCTATACAAATAATATAAATTTTAGAATGCTATCTTCACTAATAAAAAATTTGCTGTTGAACTATTCTCAAATCTCACCTAATCCTACATTAAAAAAATTATAGAGCAAATGTGATCCATTGACAACACAACATTACATTACAAGATTATATAAACAGACCACAGATCACTGCTATGTGAATTAGCGAATCCAGTATTAGTAATTTTCTGCCATGATAATATGTGAATTAGCAACAATACCATTTTGAAACAATAAACATAAAGGGGAAAATAAAAAGTAAAATAGACGGAAACAAATTATAGAATGCAGAAGTCTTCGTCCACATTCTACTATATCCCAACCCCGAAAAATGCAACCTTCACAGAACAATCCTAGCACTTAGTACATCATTCAATTACCTATCCTTAAAATCTTTATTAACCTTACATTAGACATGTTTAAAATAATTTCAATCATCACTATGAAAAGAAATAGAAAATTAAAAACCCAAATACCAGTAACACCAAATACACGAACTTCAATTCACACAAGTTCAAAAAATAAAATAAAAATAAAAATACTCACACACTTGTTTTAAACACAAAAACAAGAAAAGAAAGAGAAACAGAAAAAGAAAACCTAGCAAGTAGCAAGCAAGAGAGAGCAACCCAGAGGTTTTCATATAATAATGGTTGTTGTCTGTTTGACCGAAAGTCAAACGCGTTAATTTGGGAAGCCAAGAAAGGAACGAACCACTTATAGCGCAAAAAGTGTCCATCTAAGGGGGAGGTTTCGGGAACATCATCGGTGAAAACGGTCTTATCGGGGCGGCGAAGAAGCACGTAAGGCGTTAGTTCGCAGCCTACAATGGGAATTTCAGAGGGAAGGTGCACGCGCAGCACGCTCAGCATGCTTCTTCACTCTTCTTCGTTATAACAATCGTCACAGCGCGGTAACCTTATCAACACAACTTCCACAACGCCGCGGCGGATACCTGGCGGATCCGCCATTTACTTGACCCAAATACCCGCCAGCCTTGCAAACGGATCTGCGAATTCGGATCGAAGCTTGTAGAAAGAGAGAGATCGATGGTTAGGGTTTTACTGCAGAGGAAGTGCAAGTAATCGCTTCGCTTCTTTCTGCTTTGGTTTTTTTTTTCTTCTTCTTCTTTTTTCTCTTCTATTCGAGAGGTGATGAGAGAGAGACAGAGACAGAAGAGAGAGTATTTGTCAATGAGGATGGTATACGAATACGAATACGATTACGATTGGGATACGACGCTGTGTATTTTGGCTTTGCCTTTGGCTTTGGTTCGTCTTTGCATCTTTCTTTCTTTTTTCTTTCTCCTTTTCTTCCCCTCGTTTCTTGGGACCTTTTCAAGATTAGATTAGATAGATATTTTTATTGCCAAATTATTGGATTTTCTCGTGGCCCTTGAGTACGGTACCCTGTGCCAAAAATGGTCCGAATTGTATGATTTTAATACTTTTTTATTTTTGAAAAAAAAAAAGCAACGGTTTTTAGCTTTCATTTCTATTAAAGTGTTATTTGTTTTTGGTTTTTATATTTAATAAATATATTATCTCGGTCTTTTAAGAAATTAAAAATTTTCATTTTTAAAGCTTAAAAACAATTAAATTTTTTATAAGAGCTAAAATTAAAAAATATATTGTTAAAGATTAAATATCTATTTAACTAAATTGTGTGAAAGTATGACATATGACAAGAAATTATAGATAAAATTAAAATTTTGATATATTAAAATCTTATGAAAGTTTAATTTTGTAAGTGTTTGTGATTTGCTTAGAGACCCAACAACTAATTGGATTAGGTCACTTGCAGCTAGCTTCTTAATGGGCCAAGTATGTTATTCAAGCTCTACCAAATATCTTACCTTGCTAACCACAAAACTTCGTAGTCACTAGCTTACATCTCTCGTGTGTCAAGAACGTTTAAAATATTTAGTGGTTAGAAAGCTTATGTTATGTTAGGTTTACTTCATGGTCTAGTCATAATTTTATCTCAGTTGGTATTTTTATTTTCTTGTGTTTGTAATTTCAACGATGCTTATTAGTTTATAAATTGACTAATGGGTCTATAATTAATTGAAGATCAATTAGATCAATAAAAAACTAGGTCATGTTTAGTAAATAAGATAGAAAAAATATGATATAAAAATTGAATAAGAACAATATATGATAAGAATATGATAAAAAAAATTTGTTGATCAATACTTTTGGTTGCTTGACAAATCTACTTTTAGAAGATATCTAATTTTTTCTCTCTTTATTTTGTGTTAGTACAATACTTCTAATAAAAAAAAAATTATCTCTGTCCTCGTTAAAGTATACTTTAGTTTATTTTTGAATGAGGTTGCATATAAAAAATGTTAATGTATTATATTTTATACTCTTTCAAATATTACTTTAAATTCTTCAAAAAAGTATTTGAAGGTTTCAAACCCTTCTTCGCACACTTCATTAGATTCTTCTCACAAGGATTTAGGCATTTCTTCCTAAGTTATTTGTAAATGTTTAATATCTACATATTCGAACAACATGTTATACAATTTCATCTATTTTTGAAATTATGTCATCATTAAAATTTTAGGAACCAAAGAACTTTAGATATTCTTTGTTCTAACAATGGTGCATTAGTTGTTTTAGGTTTTTATCACTCTTTCTTAATTCATAGCTTGCAACCTGTAAATGAAATGGTCTTCCTCTTACAAGCCACTAAGACAATTTGATTGACATTACGCCACCAACTATGCAAGACACCAGAGCAAAATGGAGAACTTTGATTTCATTATTTCTATTGACATGAGCACATAAGCTTCTTCAATAAAGCAAAGATGTAATGTAGTGATTAGGCATTGAGCGTCAATTAGTCTAGTGAAGAGAAATGAGAGATTTGTAAAACTGTCATAATCCATGGGTGTTATAGCCTTCATTACAGTTTATTTAAGTTAATTTAGATTAAATTCATAAAAATTAATTGAAACAATTAAATTAAATATTTTTAAATAAATTTGAAAATTTTATACTAAATTTGTATCCATCAAGTCTTTATACTCATATGAACTAGTCTTCTAGTTAGATGTTGGTTCATTATACTAGACTAGCTAATATAGTTTGATTTTTAAATTTGTAATTCTTGAAAAATAAAACAACACACAAGAAAATAATTAAATTGTGTGTTAAATAATTTTAATTAATTTTTTTTTATAAATATGCAAGTTGACAGTTAATAAGTTTTTAAGAAAGATTGTTTGATTAAACAAACAGTTTATAAATAATTAAAATAAAAAAGTTATATTATTTCAAACATAGAACAAGTCCTACATAAACGTAAGTCATAGAATAACCTAGTTAGTAAAACAACAGAGAACAATAAACACAAATTTATTCTCAACTTCTAAGAGTTATGTTTAACTCTTGTTACATGAACAAGATTTTTCACCATAGTAACAATCTTTACAAGTAAAGATAAGAAATAGAGTATTTTTTTCACACTAAGTCTTATCGAGTATTGAATTAGTGGAAGAGTTATTATTAATCATAAAATTGTAAGAATTTTTAGTACAATTATCCTTAATGAATGTTAAGTGTGTTAATAATAAAACTAAATATCAAAATAGATCAAATTGTATCTAAGTTTATAATAATTAATTTGTATTATACCCCTCTCCTTTACAAGTAAAGACAAGAAATAAAGTATTTTTTTCACACTAAGTCTTATCAAGTATTGAATTAGTGGAAGAGTTATTATTAATCATAAAAGTGTAGGAATTTTTAGTACAATTATCCTTAATGAATGTTAAGTGTGTTAATAATAAAACTAAATACCAAAAAAGATCAAATTGTATCTAAGTTTATAATAATTAATTTGTATTATACCCTTCTCCTGATGGAAAGTATATGTCTATGATTCTTAGCTTGCTAATGAATAAATAAAACTACGTAATTGCTAGAGCTTTGATAAATGAATTAGCTACATAATGTTTGTTTTTAACATAAACAAGTTTGATTTTGTAGGCTTGAACTAATTCTAGAATAAAATGGTACTTTATACGAAGGTATTTTGATTACTCATGATGTGCATGATTAGATGTAAGGTGGATTGTCAATTGATTATCACATAATGTCATAAGAATATTTTACCTCAAAATAAAATAATCTTTGAAACTATATTAATTCACTTGCTATTGAAGTGTGATCTAAGTATTTTGCTTCACTAAAAACTTTGACACTATTAATTATTTCTTTAATTTTCATATAGATATGCATTTTCAATAAATATACAAAAAATTATTGTGGATCATCTTATGTTAAGGCAACTATCCTAATCTGCATCAACATATGTAGATAAGTTAAGAGATTTCTTTATAAGTCTTGACTTAGAACCTTATTTTGGATATTGTAATAGATTATATATTACTTGAAGATAAAGTGTTCGAGGAGTAAGTCTAAGGAGTGGTCATGTACTAACTTGCTAACAATAAAGTTAATATCTAACTTATAAGTATTTAAGTACATCAATTTCCTTCGAGTATTTGTAGAGAGTAAGTTTAGGTCTTTTTTAATTGTTGTGAGTAGGCTTGTATGGATTGGGTTGATAGAAAACTAATTTAAAATACATTTTTAATCTATTAATATGGATTAAATTTTAAACCATCTATTTTATTTTTCTTAAAATTGATGTAAAACTTAGATTTGGTTTAAAACCAGTTTCAAATATAGTTTTTATTAAAACCGATTTAAATCTAGCTTTGCTTGAAATTGATTTTAAATCCAATAGTTTAAGTTAAATTAGTTTCAAATCAAGTTTTTAAGGCAAAATAAATTTTAAATACATTTATAAATTTAGTTTTTAAGTCAAAACCAATTTTTAATTCCATGTCTTTTAGTAAACCGGTCTTAATGTGAGTTTATGTGATAGATTCATGGATAAATCAATAGGTTTGGAAGGTAGAAACCGCATATCTTCTAAAAGTTGAATTGTGTATTTTCATTGAGACAAGACAATGCCCTTTGAGATTTTTGGCTATCTCTAAATCAAGAAAATGAATAAGGTCTCAAAGAAATTATAGTTTGAATAATTTTTGCAATTATTTTTGAACTTTAAGTAATATTTGAGTATTAGGTTTTTAAAAAAATTATATTCACATTTACAAGCAAAATAATCAATGAGTTACTTGAGTTTTTAATAAATAAGAAAAAATTATCTGTTTATGATCAAAACTATAAGTAATGAAAAATGTAAATAATTATCAAAATTACTATCTAGATGTTTGTTAGAGGTCATGCTATGTAAGCTTTTTTAAACAAATCTCCTTTAAGAGGAGAACTAATGTTGAATGATTGTTACATTAAGAAGAACTCTAAAAGATTTATTTATATGCAAGATAAAACATGAGAAAAGACAATTTTATTGAGAGTCTAGCAAAAGGATTGATTATCTTGTTATGCCAAATTCTAATAATATTTACCTAATTAATAAAATTTTTAGCTATCATTCACAATATCCTTAGACATCCCATTTTTTCCTAACTTGAGAATATAGTTTCACATTTGTTTAAATTAAAGTTTTTAAATCATGATTTTGGTTAAAATAGAAAAGAAAACATATTTGTATTTGCTTTTACAATATTATCAATGAAAGATGTAACTCTCCATCTTATTGTATAGTCTTGAACTAATATAATTTGTTGCTTTTGTTATTTTATTATTCTTAGTTCTTAGATTTTTTTATGAATATTAAGTTGTATTTCATTTTTCAAAAATTTAAGGACTTGATTTTGTCAAAATAAAATAATTTTCATATTGATAATCTACACTAGTATTTATCTAATCAATTTTTAAGACTTCTAAGCAAAATTATAAATCCTACATCAAACAACTTAACTATATACAAATATATATATATATATATATATATACATGAATATTTTAGAAAATATATTATTCTTGTAATTTGTTATTTAATTAATAGTAAGGTTATGCACGAATTGATTAGTACAAAACTAATCCAAATTTACATTTATTTTTAATTTTATTATATGGATTATATTTTAATCCAATCTATTTTATGATATTTAAAACTAATTTTAAATCTAATTTTAGTAGAAAATAATTTTAAATTCAATGTTTTATGTAAATCTAGTTTTCAATTTCAAAATATTGTATTTTAAAGATCTATTTCATTTCCATACGTAGAAAGTTAATTTGTAATTGGAATACTATTATAAACATTGTATTCATACTTTTAATGCAACATAGATATTTCAAGCAATATTGTTTATTTAACAGTAACGTGATCATTATATTTCAAGCAATGAAACAGAGATAACAAGTTTTTATCAACTATAGTAAAAAAATTACAAAAGTTTCACTTTGAGAATATAATGGTTTTCTTGTAGCAGAATATTTTTAATCACAACCAAAAGCAAAAGATCTTAAGTGAGGATTTAGGAGGGAGAGATCTCTTGTGAAAATTTTATAGGTTCACCTTTGCATTATAATAAAGAACTAATTCTCATTCTTTTAACAATATGCAAAACAGAATATTTTGAGTTGAAGATGTGAGGCTGGACTTGGTCATGTTAGTTGGCAAAAAAGAGAACATGTTAGGTATCCAATTTTATTAAGTGGGATCCAAAACATATTTGAACAAAAAAAAAAGTGGATTGAATATCCAATTTTATTAGAAGTATGAATTTTAAAATCAATTTGACTTGAGTTGTAGATTAGATTTTTTGCACAGTCTTAATTAATAATATGCATTGGTCACTTTGTTAGATGATTTAATTTTTTACACATTATTTTTATGACAACACTTTATATTACATTCTTTTCTTAACATGCTTTTGTTAATTTGTTGTTCTTGTCTTTCTCATTTTTGTACTCATAGAAAACGACAACCTCATGTTTATGATAGGATTAATATCGTTTCTTTGATATGTGTCATTATAAAATTATCTATACTAATATAACCTTTATTTCCTAATATCTATTGAGTATTATACTTAGTACCTATATAACCCTTCTATTATTATTATGCCACTTAGTTTATCAAGTCTTTGTTTTTCTCCTACTCCTTCTCATTTCCTACTTTTTATCGTTGTTACACAAGTCTACTAGTGTCATGCCTACTAAGAATGCTGATATTTTTACTTATTTGGACCTACAACAAATAATCTCCCCTTTGCTCTTTAAAAAAAAACATATTTTATTTATAATCCTTGTTCTATTTATGTTTTTGTCAATTATGATTGTCTCATCTTTAATATTATTTTTATTTTTAAATTATTATCTATTTTTATTCCTAAAAATACAAGCATTATTTAATCCAAGTTAGCACCATGTTATGATTGATGTTACGAATATTATTTTTATTTTTAAATTATTATCTATTTCTATTCCTAAAAATAAAAGTATTATTTAATCTAAGTTAGCACCATGTTATTATTGACGAGACTATAACCTTGTTTGTAAAAAATTATTTATTTTTAATTAATCTTTAAAATAATAAGTAAATAAAAAATAATCTTTATTTTTAAACTTTATTATTAAATACTGAATTAATTAATAGAGTTTCAACTTAAGTACTATATAACATGTCAAACACATGAAAAATCTTTATCCTGATTGATGAATATTATTTTTAAATAAAGACTTAAAATAAAGTTTTAGTTTCTATAAAAGTTGTTTGACATTAGTATAAAATTATTTTGATAAAATTTCATAAAATTATTCAAATAAAAAATATATCAATCCCATATTTTAATCTATATTATTATGTGTTGAGTTAATTAATAAAATTTAATTTAAAAGTATTCTTTAAAAAATTATTATAATCAAATCCTATATAAATTAAACAAATAAAAAATATATCAGTCCCTATTTTCAATCTATATTTATTAAGTGTTGAGTTAATTAATAAGATTTTTAACTCAACATTATTACATGTTAAATACTCATTATAGCATTTTTCTTAATCAACACATAATTAATGTAACATCTTTATTTTATTCAAAAACAATAAGAAAATAATTCCGTAATTAGAAAAGAAATATTTAAATTAAATCCATTTACCAGTCGAATATAACAAAAACATGGAATTATAAAATATTCTTATTTATTTTTCTTAAATTTACAAAAAATAAATAACGAGGTAATGAGAATCAAATCAATTAAAAGAAACGTGAAATAACATTAATATACATTGTTCTCATATGTTCACAAGGGATTGATATTTACAAAATATAACATCAAAATATTTTAGGACTCATTTACAATATTTACAATATACAAAATATAACAAGTTCTAGTGAGCAGCCTATCACTCCAAGACTGAAATGATACTAGTCATCCCCATGCCACCTCTCTATCTTTGCAAAATTCTCAGAATCAAGGTTCTCATCTGAGCAGAGATAAAGATCTCCGGAATCTATAGTGCCTATCTGCTAGTAATTTGCTCAAAAGTTCATCGGATTAGTCTTTCGATGTGGTCGTGATCATAATATGTGAACAGATAGGTTAGAACTGTTAGAGTTCTAACTGTGCTTTGGTAGAGGTACATACACAAAGTATGGTAGATTTTATTGTTTACAGGGAAATCAAAAGGTACACTATAGGATAGTTATATTTCTAGCATAATAATTTTATGAGGTACATTATCAACATGTAAGGCCAACTTAAAATAGCAAAATCTATGGTACTCGTTAAATACATATATTAACCTATATTGTACAAAGCTATATATAAGTCTAATACTCTCTCTTGGTACTGTCATCCTGGTTATCTGAAAGGTTATGTAAGGATGAGCCTTTATTCTCATTACTAAGCATATATTCATAGTCACGTCAACAATACAAACAAAAGTAAATACAACAAACCATCATGGCATAAGATCACATATAAATAAAAGCAACACTTATTAATTATTCAACTTATTACATTTCTTCTCTATAACCCTCGGAGTTCTCACTTTACACTTTCACTGTCCCTAGATCCTTTGAGGTCTTCTTTAGCATAGATAGTTGCTGGATAGCCACAGCTATATGGATACAACGTGTGCTAACCCAATCTCTTTTAGCAAAAGCGTGGCCAGGAGTTTAAGTCAGGAAATAAGCGTAAGACCTATGGTGCTCTTACTTTTATTTGTTATGCATAATTCAAGAAGAGTATCTACCACTCTCATTTTTCCAAGATTTCTTAATCGTTTCTGTCTTCCATACTCCTAGTGTATCTTTGAACTATCCATACTTGTCCTTATCTTATTCCTTCCTCATTTTACTTCTCTTTTCATATTTTTCATTTCATTTCTACATTTCTCACTATGGATTTATTCTTCTTATTAGTCATTATGGCCTAAATTCATTATTTACGATAACCTGAACTCATTACCTGTATACTATCATATTATTCATCCCTTCATTTCTCTATTTTACTCAAGTTCATTACTATGTCATATATCAATCAATCATTGCCGAGGGTTGGTCACCCTCGGACTTAGTCCACAACATACATGCTTATACGCTCAAATAAGGATCATACACATCATCAACATCACAAAACATGTTTTTATCCAACATATACTCAAAATCAGGCATTTCATGACAACATTTCCATGAATACAAACAAACTACTTTCTTAGTAACAAGATAAAGCTCTCCTTACCTTGAAATGGAAGTTTAGTGAAGGGTTTTTGAAAGATCTTACTCAAAAGGTTGGGTTCTTCCTAAATATCATAAAAGATCCTATTTAGTAGAGGAAAAATAAGAAAATAATTAAAGGAATGGAGAACCAAGTTTTAAGAACTTACCAAAGAGCAAGAGAAGTGAACTCTTAAGCTTAGATTGAAGAAAGATTGGAGCTTTTTAAGAATTTTTTAAGAAAATGAGGAGAGAAATCAAAGAGAATGGAGAGGGTCGTAACTTGGATTATAGTCCAAGTTTCTCAATTTAGAAACCCTTAAATACCTCTCAACTCGACATTCTCGTTGTAGCGAAAATCTCTTGCTACAACGAAACCTTCTCTTCCTACAGCGAAAAAATCAAACAAAATTTCACTTTGCTATCTGTCATTCTAGCTATTGCGAAAGCATCCTCGCTACAGTAAGAACATCTTCGTTACAGTGAGAGAGCGTCAAATACCTTGATTTTGGACGCTCATTTCTTGGTACAGCGAGAATCCTGCAACTCATACACTTAAAACTCTCCTAATTTCAAGTAACAAGCATTAACAATTCATTCAAAATACAAAATTAATAAATAACAAAATAGGGGTATTACAATTAGGCTCTTTATAAAATTTCTTTCTTTCATTTACTCTAATTGACTATTTTTTTTAATTATAGTAGTTTTTTTTTTACTTGCTTATTTAGTTAGATGCTAAATTTTAATAAATAAAATTTAGCGATTAATTTTCAACGCATCAATTTTTTTTAAAAAAAATTATTTAAGTCTTATTTTGAAATATTTATAAGTTAATTAAAATAAGAGTCAATTGCCTCCCTGTCACATGATGGTATTAAGTTAAAATATCATGAATACAATAACTTTTATTTGTTTATCATGCTTGTTGTGGTATTTGTAAATTTGAAAGGATATTCTATACATTCCTTATTCTAACGATTGTGATTCCTTTAATATTTTAAAGATAAGAGAGTATTAACGTCTTTTTTTTAACTAAATCACTAACTCATTATCTATTCATATAAAATTAAAAGTCATGATTGTTTCATATGTAAGAGAAGATACCAAGTCTCTCACTTATCTAGGGTATCATAGATTTTACCTTTGTTTATTGCCTAATGATTATGGTTGAGATGAAAAGATATTAATTAACAAATTTGATGTTTCTATTTATAGTTAATCAAATAAATCCCCATGTAACATTGAGTTTCTTAGCAATATATCATGGTCTTACACAACTCATGTTTGCATCTTCTTACAGGTGTACACATAATACCAACAATTAGAGATAGAAATAGGTCAAGTTAGGCTTCACTTTGGCTTGACTTGTAACATAATTATTGGGTTTAAGTCTGGTCTCTTACTTGTTAAAGACTTTATTTTCAGTTTGACCTGACCTAACTTGAAGCCTGTTAACAAAGTTTGCTAAAAAAAAACTTTTAATATTAATAAAAATATAAATATTTTATTATCAAGTTAGTTTACATATTTTTCTAATTTTTATTTATTTTATTGATAATTATTAAATAATTATAATAAATTTTATATAATCTTATAAATAATTTTTAAAATATTATTTAAATATTAACTATAAATGTTTCATATTATAAAATTTTTTATATTATAAAAAAAAATGAAACACATAACAAGTTATAAAAATATATATTATTATATATAATTTATTTAAAATTATATTATTTGCTACATGTTTCTATTAAATATATAATATATTATATTAAATTTCTTATTTTATTTTTTTATCATTTTTTTAAATTTTTAGTTTTGAATAAAATATAATTCATATTTAAGTAATTTCTATTTATTATAAATAAAAAAATTATAATATAATATATAAATATTAATATTAATAAAATTAAGAATATAAAAAAAATATTAATATAATATTATTATTTTATTTTTAAATGTAACAAATATAATAATTTATTATTAAATAAAATTATTATTTAAACATATGTAATCATGTATAAATAATTTAAATTTCAAATAGAATATAATTTTTATTTATTAAAAATAAAAGAATACAAACATATTAATCTAATAATTAAATATTAACAATAATAGAATGAAGAATATAAAAATATATTAATATAATATTATTATTTTATTTTTAAATTTTTGTTTGTTTAGTTTTAATTGCATCTTGATTCTGTTCAAAGACTTCACCGTTGTTTAACTTGTTTAAATGTAACAAATATAATAATTAGTTTTATTGATTAAAATTTTTCATGTATAGTACCATGAAAATTTTTAAAATAACCATATCATATTTAAATCTAAATTAAATCTATAATTATTAAAAGTTATTAAATAATATCAAAACATATGAGAATTGATTAAATTTACTAAAATAATTATTAAATATTATTTTATAAAAATTTTATTTTATCATTTAATTATTATTTAGTTAAAAATATTTATTACTAATTCTTAATTAAAATCATAAATTATTAATGTACCATATTAAATTTAATTAAAAAATTAACTAAATATAAAAGCTAAATTTAATTTAATTTTATAATATTTTAATATAATTATATTTAATATTTTTGAATAATAATAATAATATTATATATATATATACATACATATATACAAGCTGGCCTGTTAATTTTAATAGACTTTATAATTGACTTAAATCTGATTTATTTACTAAAACAGACATTAAAAAAAATAAAGCCTTATTTGTTTAATAAAATGGTCAAACCAGATCGTAACTCTCTGTCAAGCTGCCTAGCTTATTTTTAACATTGATTAACAAACTATAGCGGTTATATATTCAAAAGTTTTGAAAAAAACTTAATTAATTAAATGATAGAATTGAAAGTTTTAATTGTACCACCACTGTTATATACGCATATTATAAGACATGAACTAATTGGTTATTCATTTTAAATATTATACAAGGCTACACACAAAGAGTTATATTTATTTCATTAAATTTTAATACGTTTGAATGAGGAGTGAAATAAAAAAAATATCAAAGATAAAAAATGAAAATTATATATAAAAAACATGTTATTTGGATAAAAAAAAATAGTAATATTTGTCTATTTATTTAAATAAATAAAAATAAGGAAAGAGTATATTATATTATATCTATATATATATATTTAAATAATTATAAAAAATTTAAACTAATCTAACAAATAAAATTTTTTGTTATAATATTTTGATCAATACAAATATTTTAAATTTTTTATATTTATATTATATACCAATTATTTTAAATTTAACAAAATCTCTCCTTTACTTGCCCCTAGTTGAAGAGAAACTATTCTTTAGATGTATCCTACCACATCTCATTTCCTCTCTCCTTTGTCTCCTTTCCTCTCAAGAGTCTATTCAAACATTTTTTTATCTACTTTCCTTCCTTCCAACATTAAATAAAAACTGTAAATGATTATCACTATAAAAACTATAACTTAGAAAATGGATTACCTAATCAAGATAATCAATTTGAGTTGTCGGCAGATTGCAAATTTTAATAAATTAAACTAAAAGATTTGAATATAATTTGAATTTATAAAAATAATGTACAAAACGGATAAAACTCAATTTTTTACAAATTTTTGTGAGCTTAACTCATTAAATTTAATTTGAATTCAAAATTTAAATTTTAAGTTTTGAATTTTAATAGGTAAAAGCCAAACTATTTTTTCAGGTTTAATAAAAATTAAAAAATATTTTTTTATTTTAATAAATAAAAGAGCTTAAAAATTTTAAAATAAAAATAAATAAAAAGTATTTGTTTAATCTTGCACTCGTACTCTTGATGGGAACGGAAGTACTTTACAATATTCTATAATTGTATTGCTCTTTTCCACTTTTGCAACTATTCGATGGTGTTCTTTTTTATTATTTATCTTGGGCCGATGTGTATATACATATGTGTGGGTAGTAGGTTTATTCCTTCCTTAAATAATGGTATTGGTTTGATTCCCTTGGTTCATTGGTTGTTTCTATTTCAGAAATAATCATGTCATTTTATAGCTAGAAGACAAACATTTCAGTGGAAAATGAAAATAAATTTAATGCATTATTCAAACTTATTATTAAAAATAATCTATTACGTTTTTTAAACATGCATTTACATTATTTAATTGTCACTCTTAATGGTACAAAGTGATGTCACAGTCAATTAAGTCATAAGTTATTTGACAAAATATTGTACCTTATATTTAGTGTTTACTTATCAATCATTTTAATAATTCTGCTGCTGTCTTAGGATGAGTCACATCTTTGGATTCTATTGATCTTATTACTTGCTTGCCACCCCATTTAAGTGAGCTTTATATTTTTTATGTCAAATGTTTTGAAGTGGTAGCAAAGCTTTTTCAATAAAAAATAGATAAATAAAGGTGGAAGAACACTACTTTTTTTAAAAACATTTTAAAAACTCTGCTTTATTTTTCATTTTCTTGTTCTTTCTCTGTTGTGATAACCATTTCTTTTTTCCAATCACTAAGATAAACTTGGTAAATATAATTGCCAATTTGAATCCTTGATAATCACAATATAAACAAGACGCCTTAATTGCCATAGCGTGTCTCTTCAACACTTTCATCCTTCTTTCTCACAATGGCTAATTCCTTCTCAACACTCTTTCCCTCCTTTTTCGTCGTCACCTTCATCATCACCACCTTCTTCTTATTCTCCACCACTGCCGAAACGCACCGTTTTGTGCGAACCATTTCCCCAACAACGCTGGGTCTCGACAGCCAGGAGAAGCTAACGCACCTTCACTTCTTCTTCCACGACGTCGTCAGGGGACGCAACCAAACCGCTGTGCGCGTCGCGGCGGCGCCGGCCACGGATAAATCACCGACGCAGTTCGGCGCGGTGGTGATGATGGACGACCCGTTAACGGAGAGCGCGGAACCGGGTTCGAAGGTGGTGGGAAGAGCACAGGGAATGTACGCTTCGGCTTCGCAAACGGAGTTGGGGTTTCTGATGGTAATGAATTTGGCGTTCACCGAGGGGAAGTTTAATGGGAGTAGCCTCACCGTGTTGGGGCGGAACACGGTGATATCTGCCGTGAGAGAGATGCCGGTGGTGGGTGGCAGTGGGATTTTCCGGTTCGCACGTGGGTATGCTCAGGCAAAGACTCGTTCTATTGATGTGTCCGAAGCTATTGTGGAGTATAACGTGTATGTGTTCCATTACTGATCAAGTGCACTTTTTTTTTTCAATAGAAAGTTTTAAAAAATAAGCTTAAATATATTATTATCGTTATATTTGAGTATTTTTTTATTGTTAATTTTGATATTTTTATGTTTTTTTTAGTCTTTATTATTGAGGCAATCCACTAAAATATAAGGAAGAAGATTAAAGTAAAAAATTAATAAAATTATAAGAACTAAAATAGAAAAAGAAAAACCGGATTAAAGTAAAATATGCTCAAATATAATTTTTTTATGTTTAAATATGAAATTATATTTTTCAAAATTCATGCATGTCGTCACGGGTGAACATAGCTGCACGCCTGCTGTAATAATTGGTGGTCCAGGGTAAGCCGTTGCCTTGCCCGTTGCCTTGCCCATTGAGTGAAGATTAAATTATGCCATTTGTGTTTGTAGCGAAATTTTTTTATATTTTTAAATAAAAGGTATATGTTTTAATAAAAATATATAATTTAAATTAATTTATATATGTATTTTAATTATAGTATTTATTAGTTTAAAATTAATCTTATATATTTTGTTCCTTTATATAAAGCAATGGGAAATGTTAAATAAAAAAATGAGTTTATATTTATTTTTAATTTAAAACTAATTATATTTATAAAATATTTAAATTAAAATTAATAATATACAAGTCTTCATATTATTACATATTATAAAT
The DNA here is from genome assembly GCF_003935025.1 of Abrus precatorius. Classification (NCBI taxonomy): domain Eukaryota; kingdom Viridiplantae; phylum Streptophyta; class Magnoliopsida; order Fabales; family Fabaceae; genus Abrus; species Abrus precatorius. Next base: position 7,150,374 of record NW_020874417.1, read on the forward strand.
ATATATATATATATATATATATATATATATATAAACCAATATATATTAATAAACCATTTTTAAGAACTTATAAAAAGCTTATAGCACTGGACCATGAATTATCTTCAACATGTTTCAATAAATTTTTCAATATATTTAAACAATTATATTTTATTTTATTTTTTAAATATGAGAAATTATTTTTAAAAATTAAATAAAAATTTAGTGAAAAATTATAAAGACTTACATACCTAAACTTTTATAACATATAAAATGATTATTTTGCATTATTTTAAATCTTAATTTGTCTTAATTTTTATATTCATTTATTACTTAAAATAAAATACTAAAAATTTAATTATTTTATTATTTTTATAGATTTAATAATCAATCTAATTCTTAAAACGTTATATTTGAGTTTTGTCTTTTGATGATGTTAAATAAGTACAACTTTATAAGAATTATCAAATAAAGATATGCAGTCGATACGCATAACCTATTATATTGTATGAGGGATTTTCTCCCTCAAATAAAAGAATATGCAATTTTTTTTATCTTCAAAAAAATTTATATAATTATTTCATATCTTTTTTTTTTTAATACAAGGTAATCTAAATGCTTGCTGTGTTGAAATATTATTAGCCGAAGAATTTTACCTAATCATGACCAGGCACTATTTATCTTTTGTAGTTTCAACTTCGAAACATTATCATATCCTTAGTGTGCAAAATAAGCGAATTTGATAGAAATTAACATTTATGAAAAATATATAATTGATGTTAAAACAAAGCATTGCAAATTTGCAATTCTCTAATTTCAAACAGTTGTTGCTTTGGAATTGGAATAGCTTGTTTTGTCTTCTCTTCTTCCGAACCGTGGAGAGGAGAATATTGGACCAACCTAAGGACAAGGATTTGTTTCGTATGATATATATATATATAATTTATTTTTATATTATAAATATAAATTTTTATTTTTAAATTTTTATTTTTTAATGTCAAATATTTATTCTTTTTCATTGATAGACAAAATATCTTATACCAACATTGATGATAAAACCATGCCTTATATATTTTTTTTAAATCTTACTAAAATTTAAAATATTTATATAATATTCTAAAAATTATTAGAATTATAATAAAATAAATAAATAAATACAAATATGCAAAACAGATAATAATATTTACCATCAACCAACTTCTATATTACAAATAAAAGTATATTATTTAAAAAGTAAAATATTGATTCACACAAAAAAAGTAAAATATTAAATGAAACTACTCTTTTTCACAATTATCCTATGTATATTTTAAAATTAAAATTGATTAAGAATAATTTATGAACTACATTACTTCTCTTAATTTTGTTCTACGTTGTTATTTTATATAAAATATTAGATTTTTTATGAATAACTAGTTTACTTTGATAAAAAAAATTATTATATCTTATATAAACTTTTAAGTATATTATAAATATATGTTTATTATTTAAATTACATTTAATAAAAAATTCTCACTGATTATATTTTTCAGTTTCATGTAAAAAAATATGTTTTCTTTATTAGAAATTACAGAATTCATCACTTTTATTTTTTATATGAAAATAGAATTATTAAAAATATTTTTTTTATTATAAAACAATATAAATTTAGAGAACATACTATTAGTTAATTTTATTTGAGTGAAGTAAACATAATTTACTTTTTCAATCAAATTATTTTATAAAAATCCACACATACACATGATATATATATATATATATATATATGTATATATATTTATAATATTACTAAAATATAAAGAATATGATATACATAAGTATGACATTCACACATACACATGTTTACTAAAATATAAAAAATATGACATACACAAGTATGTTCATAAATAATTTAATCTTTTTATTTTTAAACAATTATACTTGATATTAATTTATTCTTCTAAATACTTTATCATTCTTTCAAACATTAAAAAGTGTATGCAAATAAGTTTTTTTTTTATAACTTAATATAATGATTTATTTTGTAAAACTTACTTGAGGCCTTATTTGATAGCATAAATTTTAATACCCTAATTGATATCAAATTAATATTTTAAATAATAATAATAATATTTTTTATATTTTAAAGTAAATTATCATAATTTAATCATTAAGTTATAGTTTATGATGACTAGAAAATAAGGTAAAAAAAAGGAAATTATATTAAAAATCATTTATAATAATCATAAAAATTATAATATTTCTCATAATGAAAATATTTTTAAATTATTAATATTTCAACGTGGTTCCCCAATATTTTGTTATTATAATATTTAACTTAAGCAATATTTTAATTTAATTTTTGACTTGTTCAAATATTTTTTATGTTAATTCTTGCAATGAGCTACCTTACAACATTTATTAATAAAATTGCATACTTGGTACATAAAGTATATGTTGACACATTATCTAATAAATTATTGTAACATGAGAAATAGAAGATAACACCATTTTATTATTAAGAGAGAAATCAATAATTTAAACATGATAATCAAGTATTGAAAGCAAAAATACATGTTTGTATCCATAAATGATCTTTGGTGGCCCCTCAATTTTGTCATTATAGAATACTCTTTAGTTGTAGTAATTGAATTTGAGAAGGAAGGAGGATGCAAGTCTGACTTCAATAATGAATTTTTGGGACAAGGTGTTGCACATATTAGCCTAATTATGAAATTATGAGAACTACAAGACTCTTAAATGTTTTAATTTTATAAAGAGGTGATATATCAACCAAAGAATTATACTCTAAGTTCAATGAAGATATATAATTTGGTTGTGTTTATTTAAAGTTTGACAATAAATTTTTTACACTACAACTATTTGAAAAGTAAATGTAAAACTATATAGTTAATCTTAGAAAGGATATTGAGTGAATAAAAAATTACTCATTTAGAGCAATAGCAAAATGTTATGAGAAGGCATGCTATGAGAAATTTATTGTATCTAGAATTACCTCATAAATAGTTATAAAGTGAAAACATTCAAGTAAGATCACAAATGCAATAAGACTTTTAAAAATATGTGAATCTCATAAGTATGAATGGTGGAAAAATTTGTAAGAAACTTGAAAAGTGATATGTTGACATGATAATTGGAGGATCTTGATATTATATATACTGAGAACACGAACAGATAATTAAAAGTGATTTCTTTAATAAAGATTTGGTAAAAGAATTTACTTAAGTTTTAAAATCTTAAGTTAGTAATGATAAATTTTCATATTTAGTATAACTATTTTAATTATTTTTTTTCAAAAAACTAACATTTTCAAAATTATTTTTAATTAATTTTTTCAAGAAATCATTTTCATAAGGAGTGAGAATTTAAGATTGCCATTAAGGTAAAAGTTTTTTATAATATAAAAATACAATTATACTCTTCACTATTTTTAAACTTAAATTTAATCTATATTTTTAAAGATCCATCTTATCATTGCCTTTTCATAAACATGTATTACTAACTCGTTATTATAATAAAAGATTATTTGAAGTCATTGTAATTGAAATTTCATAACAATTACCGCTTTATATTATTATCTTTTATTTTAAACTTTAATTTCAATTTTTTAAAATTTTTAAATAAGTATAAATTTAGTTAATAATATAAATAAAATACATAAATTATTATACAAGTAAAGAGATATTAAAAGAATAGAATATCTTTAAAATAAGTGTTAATATTTATAAGAAATAATATTTAAACCAAATACGTTACCCAAAACATTTACCTAAGATATTGTATGACATTCTCAATATTTTTTTCAAGTCATATCAAATATATTAACATTCTCAAGAAACATGTTTACTAAAAACCATAATTGTTAAGAACAAAAAAAAAAATTACATGCTTAGTGCCTACTCAAGGAATATGTTTAATTATAGATACAATTAAAATACTTTTACTAATACGAAGGACCATATAATATATAGTAAGTGTAGCAGCTAGACGCGAAACATAAAGACATTTTTAGAAAATAAAAATGTTTTCTAAAAATTAGAAAAATTGTTACAAAAGTTTATTAAAAAAATTTTGAAATTTTTTTAAAAATATTTTAATTTTTGAAACAAAAAATTAATTCAAAAGTCATTTACGTGTAAAAAAGATATTAGTATCCTACAATATCTGTTTAAATAACAATTATCTTAAATTAATTGTGAAAATTTATTTTAATTTTAAAAAATATTTATTTAACTCTTAAATAATAGGTGTTATTATTTTATTTTTAAAAGAAAAAATTTATTTACTAAAATATTAATTAGTATTTTAAGAAAGAGAATTTTTTTTAAAACTATTTTGACCGGATGGATTCTGTTTGTTCTTACTATCCCTAGGTGCAATTTGATAATTAAGGAAAAGTATCTAAGCAACATAATTTAATCACTTAAAATATTCATTTAATTGATTAAAGTTAAAATGTATTAAATTTTTATTGCATAAAATTAAGAAATATAAATACATGTAGGTTTTATCAATTCATAACTCATGACGATAAAAAAACTATACGTTAATATTATAAATTGATATAAATATTATATTATCTATTTATTTAATAAAATAAAAAATAATTCACTAACTATGAAATAAGTGAATACTAAATATGAAATTAAATTATATTAATATTCTAAAATTATGCAATACAATAAAGAAAAATAATGCTAACGAATAAATAATCCAAGATTAAAATAAATAAATTAGAATATAAAAATACAATAAGATAAATTAGACATAAACAAAAGTATAAGAATTATTAGTAATTTTTTTTATGTAACGTTACATATCTTTTATGATTTTTGAAGAAGAGATAAGTTTTACAAGTAAAAATAAAAGATCAAATATGATATTATAAAAAAATAAAATTAATATCATATTTTAATCAATTTTAAACCTTTTTTATTATTATCATTATTATTATAATTATAATTTAAAATTTAAAAATGAATATATATAAATAAGATAAGACATTTCTACTAAGATAGATTAAAAATATATGTAAATATACTACTAATAATAAAAAATTAAAAATAAAAACTGAGCAATATATATAAAATAAATAAAAGATAAATTTAAAAAAAAAAAACTAAAATCTACCCTCAGTGCCAAGAATGCACATTTTTTTAGTATATATATATATATATATATACGAGACTTATAATTTATATATCAAGAATAAATTTTTAAAATTGTCGAAAGTTGATTTAAGCTTTTGTAATTGTTGCATGTTGCACAGGTTGAGATCAACTGTTTTCATGCAACTTATATATCAATGATAATAATAAAATAATATAAAAAAACTTAGGAGATCGTGAAATTTGTATTGTACATTCAATAGCTATTTTCCTCTTTACTTTTGTTATATATGGCACTCTTTCAATAAATTTATAAAAATGAGAAGTGGGTTTTATACTTAGAGAGAAGGAGAATGTTTAGGCCATAGTAGAAGATAGTGAAATGGAAGAAATAGTGACTAACAATGGTGGTTCGAGTAGTGGTCAGCGAAGCTGTTTTCTTTTCTTCTTCTTCTTAGTATTTTTTCCTTTTAAAGCACTTGTTCTTTATTTTTTATTATATTTTATCTTTTGAAAAATTTTGCTCCCTCCCTTTTTTTTATTTTTTTATTTAGATCTCCTCCTATAAAAGTTTTGCTCTCCCTTGAAAACTTGTTTCTTCCTCTAAAAATTTTTTTGTCCCTTCTTCCAAATCCCTTATTTGGTTATTTATGAGTCACATATTATGGTTCATAAGATGCCAAAATTCTAAACTTTACTCTTTTTCATGTATGAAGCTTACTCTCGGTGCTAAGTATAAGTCTACATAATATAAAATTTCTCTTTCCCAAGTCAAATTGAATTTTCAAGGTTTTTCTGTTAAAACAAACCTATTATTCTTTTATTTATTTTTTAATATATATTTTGTTTAAAATATTTGAGGGCAACTTAAAATTAGTATTCATAGTAGGAACATAACAACAACAACAAAATAGGATTTTGTTAGAAGTGGATGAAATAAATGTCAATAATAATTACCCTACCAGAGTAAAATGGTACTACATTAGGTCTTCTATGCTAAATGAATTATCCATATAAACTTAGAGTCAAGTAAGTAGTTTTGTTAATGAATACTAACAATACTTCACTACAAGGACCAATGTGAAGAACATTTGACAAAGGTCAAGATTATAATGAAATGTTAAGTAAGTTAGAAACTATATAAAGTCAAACAAATTATAAAGTAAAAAAATTAAAGTTTCTATGTACATATATTTTTCTACTTCTATAAAAGATAAATCATCCATTGCTACTTCCATAAAAAGGCAAATAATCCAAACAAGAAAAAGATAATTTTCAATGCTATTTCAACATCCTAATTTTTTTCTTGATATTGTATGTGAATTAAAATTAATATTATACTATAATTTTAATACTTTTTTTTTTATAAACAACATTCAAAATATTCTTGTACTGCATTGTGTAACACCTTAAATTTAATTCTAATTAAATAATAATTTCACAAACTGGATAATCAAATTTTTCATAAAAGATTTTGAAATAAGTGAATTGTTACAAATTAATATCAAATGATTACTACAGAACTAATTCAATTACAACATTTTCAAAATAAATTTTATGTCCTATAGCAGTCCATCTGTCCCTTCACTGAGTCCGGTGCTAATCGTCTTGATTACCTGAAAAATGAATGTAAGGGTGAGTACTCTACACTACCAAAACACAATCAAACTTAGAGTCTCACCTCCAGCACATTTCCAATACCTTAAACAAATACAATTACAGGCAACATTTCACATTCATAAGTACAAAACACAAATCCATGCATACGCACACCAGTCACACTCACTATAGCATTGTGATCACAGATTTACACCATGAATGGTCGTCGGTTACCCCCGCCTCACGGATATCACGTGGGCAGTCACGGGTCGTTCAGCAAAGGTAATGGTCAAAGGTCTAGTCAGGAAGAGAGTGTGTAGCCCATGGTGCACCCGTTCCGCAGTTGGTGTCACCACCACTCCCTCTTCCCCAAGGTATTTCTATCATCCTCATCTCCCACACCCCTAGTGTATCGCTAAACCATTCATAGCACATTACAACGGCGCTAACACGCCTATTCACACATATATTTCATTTACGCATGCACTAATCATGCTTACACATAGCACACAACCCACATTGCATTCAAGTACACGGCACTAGGCCCACATTCATTTCACATTACATGGCACATAGCCAACATTCATCTATATTACACGGCCCTCGGGCCCACATTTGTTCACACACCGCTATACATAGCAAAATTCCATCAACCATATATTCTCTCATCCATACACATAATATTCATATATCACGGCACATGGCCTACATCATATTTCACAGTAATTTTCTATCCTCTAGTCAGGCACATCACAATATTCAACTAAATAATGGTAAATCGCATACAAAGAGTAAGGTAGAGTCTCCCTTACCTCGGATTGAAGACCCACATGCTGAATCCACCAAGAGATGCTCCCTATCAGGATTTCGTCCTAAACACATGGAGAAACTCCATGAGAACTACGAGGAACCACGAAAACAGAGAAAGGGGATAAAAAACTGAAACCCTAACCATTAAAACTCACCTCCAAGCGTCCCCACATGAATTCAACCTTCAATCAAGCTTTCGAACCGCTTTGGAGGGAATATAATTGGTGAAAAAGGGTTTGGAGACGAGAGGATCAAAGGGTTTGGAGACCTCGCTGCAGCGACACGCCCTCTCGCTACAGCGAAAAACTAGAGAAAACTGCACTTTGGTTTCTGCAGAATCTCACTACAGCGAGGCCCTCTGCTACAGCGAGACTGCATCCATAAATACACCCCAAACTGTCGCTCTGTCGTTACAACGAGAAGGCGACAGTTCTGGTCCTTCCTCCCAGGATCCTCTCGCTGCAGCGAGAACAGCCTAGTATCATGCCCTACACTTAGACACTTAGCCCATTTCAGCCCTATCCAGTCATACATACACGTATATACATATACACATCCCCAACATACATATATGCACATATATATTCACAATATATATCTAAAAATACACACATGAATATATATTTTAATTTATATAATTATCAATAATTAATATTACAAAATTCGGGGCGTTACACATTGAGAATGCTATGGTCTTTTAATTTAGTTTAAGAAAACACATTTAATTTTTATTTATAAATTATTTTAATATTTTAAATTATAAAATATTTTTATTTTGATGTCTTGATCTTTATTTTTGAAAAATAAAATGTTATCTATTTAATTTATTCATTTTTAATAGATTAAAGGTCATAAAATATTTTTATATAAAGTTTAAAAATAAATTTAATTAGTAACAATGTATTTATATTTTTGTGAGTGTACCTACAAAATGATCCATGAGATACAATTTTGTTCCTAAGATTTCAAAATCTCTCCAGAAATCTTAGTTATTTTTATAAAGTTTATTTTTTTTGCTTTGATTATGATTAATTAATCATAAGCCACACAAAATAATTCACCAATTATCCATTCTTTAAATCGTAGTCAAATATGACTTGGGTAAGTAATAATATAGCTTTCTAAACTTATTTTTTTTTATTCTTCCAAGTTGATTTTGTTAGAAAGCAAGCAATCTATGATTCAATTCAAAAGTAAGTTCAAAATATTATTTTATATAAACTTAACAAGAATAATTAAAAGTAGTGTCAAATAGCTATAATCATAAAATATAAAATTTTTCCACTAAAATAGATTCTAACTAGATGTTTTTCTTTTTTTAGTTCTTAAATCATCAAATCTCTCCTATACACTTAAATAATTAACAACCACGTCGTAATGATTTCAAATAAAATTATATTTCTCAAACAAGTATGCAATATAAGGAGTAAACCTAGGTTATCTCATAAGGACACAAATTCATTCTATTTCTATTTTTAAACATGCAACGGTGATTAATTTGGAGATTTGTGATTTAACTATGAATTAAAAATGAAAGTAATTTAAATGAAAGCGGATCAAGACAATGAAAACGAATCTAAAAATAAATTTGAGAATGAATTTGAATTTAAAATTTGAAAACAAATCTAAAAATAAATCTGAAAATAAATTTGAATTTAAAATTTGAAAATAAATCTAAAAATAAATCTGAAAACGAATTTGAAATTAAAATTTGAATTTAAAATTTGAAAACAAAAATTGAAAACGAAAATTGAAAACAAAAATTAAAAAACAAAAATTAAAAACAAAAATTGAAACAAGAACAAATAAAACTAATACGAATTAAACCCATGAACCACAGACGCAAACTAGGATTACTATACCAAATTTATCCAAAACTCAAATGCAATAGAAAACAGTCGATCAATATTACATTCAAGAACAAAAACTAAATTCAATCAAATTATGCATGCACAAATCTTAATCAAGAATGGCAAGAAGGTAAAAAGACAAACTCAGAATGCTCAATCAATCTAGCACTCCACGCTTGAGACGAGATGATTTGTGACACCAAATAATTAAGAACACAGCAGGATCCAAAGAGACGCAACCGAATGGAACGAAACAAATTTACTCTAAAAAATGAGAAAATATATTTACAGAAAAACAAAATTATTAAAAGGATAAGAAGAAGGGTCCAAAATCAACCTTTTGACCCCTATATATACTGGTCTTAAATGAAAACGAAAATAAATGGGACAAGGCCACCGCAAGTAAATAAAATTAAAAGCCCTAAATAAAAACCCTAAATATAAAAGGTATATTTTAAGTCTGATCTTCAAAAATTAATAAAAAAATAGGTCCGAGTTCCAAACAGCATGATCCATATGTCCAAATTGAAACCCAGGAAATGAGGAATCTATTGCAAAAAGAATCGATCTACAGAAAAAGTTATGGTCGAAATAGTGGACAAAGGTCAGAATAGCAAAATTATGAAATATAAGGTAAAAGTAATAATTATTTATGAAAACTTCAATCTAATGCAAGAATTGAAAAAACATGCTAAATGAAATAAATAAAGAAGGAAAGATATTTTGGAAGATGCAATAAAGCTATAAATATAAGTACAAAATATGAGTCATCAAATACCCCTACACTTATGCTTTTGCACTCCCAAGCAAAAGGAAGAAAAAAAAATCAACAAGACAAAACCAAACAAAGCAAAATTTTTCAATGGATCTTAAAGTGAAAGTGGTGTGAGTAAGAGGGAAAATAAATTCATCAATCAAAGTATGAAAGAATAAAAAATAATCAAGAATATGTTTCAAACATAAAAGTAAAGAAGAACTTCAATCTAACTAAATCATGGATCACAATTGGCAAAAATTCTCTCAAAGGTATGTGTATCACTCATTCTCTCAAGTCTATAAGTTAAAATTTTCACTCAAAGCGCATCATGAAAGTAAGCACAACTATAAGCTTGAAGAGTCTCTAATTTCCACTATTTGAAACACATGCATCAACAGATCAATAGGACTTTTAGGTAAGTAATGTGGCTAGGAAAAGGTGGGATAAAAAGAAAGTAGACAAGGTTAAAAACCAAGAGAAAGAAGAGTAATGGGGAATGAGTTAAAAACAAGTAGAAAGGTATCTAAAATTCAATACTAAAATTCTTTTTTTGTTTTTTTTGTTTTTTTAAACTACTATTTCAGTGACTAATAATGCATCCAAATTTCCAAACAAAGCACAATATAACATAATACCCCCACACTTATTTTTAACCAACTCCCAAAATAATTTCAAAGCTCATATAATCTCCAAGGTTAGGTAAATCATGGTTTTTTAGGTCACATGGCTTGTAATGAGCTACAAAATCATCAAGAAAGGGTTAATAAAGCTCAAAGGGGTAAACAAGTGAAATAAACGCAAGGTGAGTCAATTTGACTAAGTAGCTAAAATGTGAAAGAAGTCCTAAATCATATCAACAGTGTATGTGAACAAATAATCTCAAAAAGAGTCAAGTCAAGTTCTGGAGTACTTACAAACATGAGTGAATCACACAAGAAAGACAATAAGCTCAAATCTTACTAAGGTAATTATTCTACCAATCATTGATCCAAAATCTAATTATCATGAAAAACTAGCTAAACTCAAATGCATGAAACAATTCTATCATGTTATGGAACTCTCAACTAAGAATGACAAATAAAAAGTTGCTCACACAAATGAAATCTGCAATCAAAGGAATCCAATGAAAAATATGCTAAGGCACACTCCCCCATACTTGAATCAAACATTGTCCACAATGTGGGAAAAGAAATAAAAAATGTAAAACATATGCAAAAAGTCCAAGAAAAATACAAAATGCAAAACACATGCAAGAAAAGGTAAAGGAAAGTATAAGGAAAAGAAACAAAAGTCAAAGAAAACAATGCCCCAAGTGCCTATGTAGACAGATCCTCCATCAAAGTAGGCTCCACTAAGGATAAATCAACTATGTTCTGAGCCGACTCCACTGGTTTGCTCTCCTGAAATAGTTTCAGCTGATGACCATTGACTTTAAAAGTCCTCCCGATAGCTTCATCCTGAATCTCAACTGCACCATGGGGAAAAACATGAGTAATCACAAAAGGTCCATCCCATCTATATCGAAGCTTACCTGCAATCAATTTCAACCGAGAGTTAAACAATAACACTTTCTGGCCTACAGAGAACTCTTTCCTCATAATATGTGTGTCATGAAATCTCCTAACTTTCTCTTTATACAATCTAGAATTCTCATAGGCTTGCAAGCATATCTCATCAAGCTCCTGAAGTTGGAGCTTCCTTTCAATTCCAGCCTACTCAAGTGTCAAGTTACAACTCTTTACAGCCCAATATGATCTATGCTTAATTTTCACCGGAAGGTGACATGCTTTACCAAACACCACTCGAAATGGAAATATGCCTAATGGTGTCCAGTAAGCTGTCCTTTGAGCCCAGAGAGCATCATCCAAAAACTTACTCCAGTCTTTCCTGTTAAGGTGCACCAACTTCTGCAACAGGTGCTTGACTTCCCTGTACATGCCTAATGGTGTCCAGTAAGCTGTCCTCTGAGCCCAGAGAACATCATCTAGAAACTTACTCCAGTTTTCCTGTTAAGGTGCACCAACTTCTGCAACAGGTGCTTGACTTCCCTGTTGAATAACTCAACTTGCTCATTAGTTTGTGGATGATATGGTGTAGCAACTCTGTGTGTAATCCTATACTTCTGGAATAATGCTGCTATGGTCCTATTATAGAAGTGACTTCCCTGATCACTGATGACAGCCTTAGGCATACTGAACCTGCAAAATATATAAGTATAGAGAAAATCTGAAACAACTTTAGAATTGTTAGTTCTTGTGGCCTTTGCTTCCACACATCTGGACACATAATTAACAACAAGTAAGATGTAAAAATATCCAGCAGAAACAGGAAAATGACCCATAAAATTAATGCCCCGAACATAAAAAACTTCACATAAAATAATGGGCTGCTAAGGCATCTCATGCCTCATAGTAATAGTCTCTCCTGCCTTCTGACATATCTCACAGCTCTTAGAAAACCTAGCTGCGTCCCTAAATATGGTGGGCCAATAAAATTCGCTGTCCAATACTCTCTTGGCTGTACTATGCGGTCCAAAATGGCCTCCTACAGATGTGTCATGACAAAAATACAGAATATCCTGAAACTCATGGTCAAGAACACATCAACAGATAACCTGGTCATTACAAAATTTTCACAGATATGGATCATCCCAGACATAATATTTAGCATTACTCTCAAGCTTATTAACCTGGGATCTAGATGCATCAGGAGGTATAACAGAAGTAGCCAAATAATTTACAATATCAACAAACCAGGGTACAAATTCTATAGAATATAGAGTAAATAAATAATCATAAGGAAAACTGTCATGAATAGGTAAAGGATCAATGGTCCCTTTAATATGACTCAGGTGATCAGCAACCTGATTCAACACACCACTCTTGTCTTTTATATCAATATCAAACTCTTGCAGAAGAAGCATCCATCTAATCAATCTGGGTTTAACATCCAGCTTCTTTAATAGGAATTTCAGTGTAGTATGATCTGTAAAGACAGTTATTTTGGAGCCAAGCAGATAAGAACATAATTTATCTAATGCAAATACAATAACCAGCAGTTCCTTCTCAGTGGTGGTATAATTTATCTGAGCTGCATCAAGAGTTCTAGAGACATGAAAATTTACCAACTCTTTGAGATAATATAGCTCCAAGTGCAAAGTCAGAAGAGTCACACATCAACTCAAAGAGAAACTTTGAATCTGGTGGCTGCATGATAGGTGTTGTAGTGAGTCTCCTCCTTACATGAATCAGTGAATAAAAATGATACGTCTTTTTGCAAAAGACTGGAAAGTGGCAAAGCAATCGTGCTGAAGTCTCTAATAAATCTCCTGTAAAAATCTACATGTCCAAGGAAAGAACGCACTTCTCGCACAGACGTGGGGTAAGACAAAGAGGAAATAACATCAATTTTTGCTTTATCAACCTGTATTCCCCTCTCAAAAATAAGATGCCCTAAAACTACACCTTCTCTTATCATAAAGTGGCATTTCTCATAATTAAGCATAAGGTTAGTTTCAACACATCTTTCCAAAACTCTGGTCAAGCTATGCAAACATGAATCAAATGAGGAACCGTAAACAGTAAAATCATCCATAAACACCTCCATGCAATTTTCAATTAAATCAGAGAATACACTCAACATACACCTCTAAAAAGTAGCAGGTGCATTGCATAGATGACATCCTTTTATAAGCAAAAGTGCCGAAAGGACAAATGAAAGTGCCAAAAGGACAAATGAAAGTGGTCTTGTGTTGGTCCCCAGGAGCAATATGAATCTGCATTTAACCAGAAAAGTCATCCAGGAAGCAATAATGAAATTTACCTGCTAACTTCTCTATGACCTGATAGATGAATGAGAGAGGAAAGTGGTCATTTCTAGTAGTCTGGTTAAGTTGCCTATAATCAATACATACTCTCCATTTGTTGGCAACTCTGGTGAGAACCGTCTCATTCTCCTGGTTCTGCACAACAATAATTCCAGACTTCTTGGGCACCACTTGGACAGGTGAAACCCATGTACTATCAGAAATGGGGTAGATGATCCCAACCATCAGTAGCTTGGTCACCTCCTTCTTTTCTACATCAAGAATCCAATCAATGACTTTCCTGTGCACCTTTAAGACATGCAACAGCTTCTCCTCCTGGTCTTCCAAAAGGCTGCTAGAAATAATCACTGGGAACCTCTACTCTACATCCAGATAGGTATATTTAAGATGGTTTGGCAGAAGACTCAACTCTAATGAGGGCGGCTGCTGAACAAATGATAATGGAGGCTGTGGGGCTGCAGCAACCATGGATATAACAGAATCTAGACTTGCACCTATAATGGAAGGTAAAACAACATAATATATGGTAGTATCAATCTCAGCACAAATGAAACATATGCCACTATCACAGGTGCAGCCTGATAAAGCATTAAAGTCTAAATATGAAAACTAAGAAAAATTGAAGTCTGAATCCAAATCTACATCTACAGCAACATCAGAGCCTATAATATCAATATTAATTAGAAAAACAGAATGGTCAGAAATCATAGAATGACTCTCAGCTAGATGTCTCATGGTATAAAAAATATTGAAGTGAACTGTGTCATCTCCAAACTCTATAGACAATGTGCCTGTATGAACATCAATCTTTAAAAAATGGCCTCCCCAGAATCAATGTAGAATTCTCATCCTACATATCAAGAATATAGAAGTCAACTGAAAAAATTAACTGGTTAACTTTTACCAACACATCTTCAACCACTCCCAAAGGCTGAGCTGTGCTACAGTTTGCCAATTGAATGATCATATTGGTTAGCTTCAAGTTTCCCAAATGTAGCATTTTATACACTGCTGATGGCATGACATTAATGGAAGCTCCCAAGTCCAGCAAGACATTAGTAAAGGTTGTTTTTCCAATAGTGCAGGGTATGGAGAATGTGCCTGGATCATCACATTTATGTGGATGACTGGACTGAGACAGGGATGAGATTGTTTGGACTGCTCTCTTCTTCAAATTCCTCTTGTATGTACATAGCTCCTTCAAAAATTTTGCATACCTAGGAATTTTTTTAATGGCATCCAACAATGGTATATTTATCTTCACCTTTTTGAAAGTATCCAGCACTCTTGATTAGACTCCACTCTCTTTGATGTAGAAGCTTTGAATGGAAATGGAAGAGGGATCTGCTGCTGCTGCACAGACTTCTCTGTGACATCTGTACAAGACTAAGCTGGTTTGGCCTGCACTGGGTTGTTATCCAGCTCTTTACTGCTTCTCAAAGTTATCACTGACATTACCTTTAGGATTCACCACAGGTTGAGAAGGTAACGCTCTAGACCCCTGCTACTGCAGATTGTTCATTGAGGCAGCTAATTGCCCAATTTGGGTCTGTAAATCTTGTATAGTAGTTGAAACATTCTGTTCGAACTGTAGACTCTGTGTAGCCATCTGGTTCATCAATTCTTCCAAAGAAGGGCCGGAATTAGGTGGCTGCTGTGGAGCTTGCTGTTTGAGAGGAGGAGGAGTATATTTCAGCTGTGGCTGTGCTGGCTGGTGGACTGGATGCTGCACAGGCTGTGGTTGTTGGTAATTATACCTCTGCTGATATTGTGTTTGGCCTAGACCATATCGCAGGTTAGGATGATTCCTCCACCCTGGATTATATGTAGGTGCAAATGGATTATATTGTTGCTGCTGTTGGTACGGAGGATGTATACTTGCCACCAAATGGGACGGTGCACTGGATGTCTCTTGCAGCTAAAGATAAGCATCCGTGTAATAATCACTGAACATATACCACATGTCTGTGGCGCTACCTGTCCCATTGCTAGTTGCCTCACTAATGAAGTTAACTCCATAAGCTTATTTTTCAGCCTCTAATTATCGACCGCAACCACAATGGTAGTTGTTGTTTCATGCATAGATTTGGTCACACTCCTAAAACTGAACTGCTGTGAGTTCTTTGCCATATTGGAAATCAAATACCTTGCAGCTACAGGGGTCTTGTCCATCAAAGCTCCTCCACTAGTTGCATCAATCATGGTCCTATCTATAGGAAGTAAACCTTCATAAAAATACTAAATCAACAACTGCTCATTAATTTGGTGATTCAGACAGGTTGCACAAAGTTTGTTAAACCTCTTCCAATACTCATACAAAGTCTCTCCTTGCAGTTGCCTAATCCCACTTATTTCTTTTCTGATTGCTGAAGTTCTAGAGGCAGGGAAGAACTTCTCTAAGACTTTTCTCTTCATGTCATTCCAGGTAGTGATTGGTGTTGGCTGCAAGTAAAGCTAGTCCTTAGCCACGTCACATAGTGAGAGTGAAAATGCTTTCATTTTCACAAAGTCTTCAGGCACGTCTATTGGCCTCATGGTAAAGCAGACTACATGGAACTCCATCAAGTGTTTGTGCGGATCCTCTCCTGGTAGTCTGTGAAATTTGGGCAGTAAATGTATCAAACCAGACTTCAATTCATAGGTGGTTGTGCCTTCTTATAACTGAGGCACTTGGATGCAAAGTGGCTGGTGGCCAACATTAGGGGCAGCCTGCTCCTTCAAGGTTCTCTCTTAGTGGTTGTTTTCAATCATCTGTCTTGTATTGCACTCTCTTTGTGATTGTTGTAATCTCTGAAGCCTTGACCGTATTCTCTCAATCTCAGGATCTAACGGATACAGTGTACCTAGTCTAGACCTAGTCATGCATGGTTATAATCACAAAAAACATCGTGCACTTAATAAACACTCACAAAGTAAATAATGTCAATTTACAAAGCAAGTATTGTAAAAATGTGAGATATGGATGAATTGAGGCCTTGAGAAATCTCTTTTTGGTATAAGAAAATACCACAAAAATTTTCAGAATTTTTTGAAATGCACAACTAAGTAAACTAGATGCCTAAAAGTAGGAAAAATAGGTAAATAAATAGTAGAAAATAAAACAATTTTAGAAAGCAGGCAATCTTTGAAAATTTGGGCAACGAAAATTGGCATCGCAAGTTGTAATGAATAGGAAATTTTTTTCTACCCCAAATGCATATGCAATAATGTCAATTCTGAGTTTTTTAGTCAAAGTTATGCCTGTTTTAAGATTTCACAATTTTTTCTTTGCCACTCACTTGTATATTTTTTCTACTACTCTTTTTGCAAATCCGACAACTCTACTATCCAAAAGACACTAAAAGAAATGTGGACACAAAAATTCAACTCAAAATTCAATCTCTAACTATTTTAATTGATTTTTCTAAAATCGGGTAAATAATAAGTGAATAGTAACCTACACTGGCGACGCAACACAAACGAAAACGAAGCAAACGCAAAGATGCCAAGACTCAAAGACACAAAGATGCAAACAAACAACGTAGGAAATTAAATAGAGCTGTTAGCGCATGTAATAGAATTAAAACAAAGTGACTTGTATCTCCGGCAACGACGCCATTTTGACAACCACGTCGTAATGGTTTCAAACAAAACTAGATTCCTCAAACAAGCATGCAACATACGGACTAAACCTAGGTCATCTCACAAGAACACAAATTTATTCTATTTCCAATTTTAGACATGCAACGGTGATTAATTTGGGATTTGTTATTTAACAATGAATTAAAAACGAAAGTAATTCAAATGAAAGCAGATCAAGACAATGAAAATGAATCTAAAAATAAATTTAAAAACAAATTTGAAAATGAATTTGAATTTAAAATTTGAAAACAAATCTAAAAATAAATTTGAAAACGAATTTGAATTTAAAATTTAAAAACAAATCTAAAAAAAAATTGAATTTAAAATTTGAAAACAAATCTGAAAAAAATAATTGAAAATAAAAATTGAAAAACGAAAATTGAAAACAAAAATTGAAAAACAAAAATTAAAAACAAAAATTGAAACAAGAACAATTAAAACTAATCGAATTAAACCCACGAACCACACATGCAAACTAGGATTACTATACCAAATTTATCCAAAACTCAAATGCAATAGAAAACAATCGATTGATATTACATGCAAGAACAAAAATCAAATTCAATCAAATTATGCATGCACAAATCTTAATCAAGAATTATGAGAAGGTAAAAAGACAAACTCGGAGCGCTCAATTGATCTAGCAATCCACGCTTGAGACGAGATGATTCACGACACCAAATAATTAAGAACATAGCAGGATCCGAATAGATGCAAGCGAATGGAATGGAACAAATTTACTCTCAAAAATAGGAAAATATCTTTACAGAAAAATGAAATTATTAAAATGATAAGAAGAAGGGTCCAAAATCAACCTTTTGCCCCATATATATACTAGTCTTAAATGAAAACAAAAATAAATGGGCCAAGGCCACCGCAAGTAAATAAAATTAAAAGTCCTAAATAAAAATCCTAAATATAAAAGGTATGTTTTAAGTCTGATCTTCAAAAAATAATAAAAAATAGGTTTGAGCTCGAAACAACATGATCCATATGTCCAAATTGAAGCCCAGGAAATGAAGAATCCATTGCAAAAAGAATCAGCCAAAAAGGAGATCTACAGAAAAAGTTATAGCTGAAATAGTGAACAAATGTCAGAATAGCAAAACTATGAAATATAAGGTAAAAATAACAAGTATTTATGAAAACTCCAATTTAATGCAAGAATTGCAAAAAATGCTAAATGAAATAAATAAAGAAGTAAAGATATTTTGGAATATGCAATAAGACTATAAATGTGAGTACAAAATATGAGTCATCAAATACTCCCACACAATGAAGCATCTCTGATACCTTTTAATGAAGCTTTAATAAGCTTTTGGTCATTATTTTAAATCTATACACTTTTATTTTCTTTAAAGCGATAACTTAGAATCCTTAAGATTCGTGTTTCAGTTTTTTTTTTATATTTTGGACATACACACTCTAAAAGTTGTGTTTGTCATAAAAAAATACTTGTGAAAAGTTTAATTATTCTAGTGAAAAAAAAAAAATCCCATGATGAATGAGAATTTAAGGTTATCTTAAGTAGTTGGAGGTGAATTAGGATATAAATGTATTTTTCTTACTCTTTTACTTATTAAGTTTTATTTGCAATGAGATTATGAACATTAAAATATTAATACTATTATCTTTTAAACTACATAAAGTGTTGTTAAATAAATTTATATTCTTAATTGCTTATTTAATTTATTTATTTATTTTATTTACATCTTTTCTTAAGAACCTTATTTATCTTGTCTTTGTAAAATTATCTTTTAAATCTTTAAACAATTTATTTTTATAATCTATTTTGAATATAAACTTTATTTTATATAATAGTTCTTTTGAGTGTATATCTTTATTAAAGATAGGTTTGCATTTCTATAAAATAGCTTGGTGACATATTCCACTCTTCTTATTTGACTATTAACATTTTTATTAAGCTTCTAGAATCTAAGCAAATACAAGAGAATATAGTTAAAAGTGTTTTAAATTTTTTAATAAAATTTCAAGTTGGTAAAGCTTTTGAGAATCAAAATTCAATTTTTCTTCCCGTGACATTCTTTTATCTATTTCATGCACTTTTTTTTTTATCTCCATAATAATATTGAAGTTTCTTTTGTAAGTAATTGTTTTTTAATTATTTTTAAAGTGTGAAGGTTTTTGGAGGCATTTCAAGAATAATAGGAACATAAAACTTAAAGAATTGTATGAAATAATAATTAGGTTGGGAGGAATGGATTTATGTAACAAAGGAACCAGACAGTAGAAAACATGGGCTTGCTAATCAAGGATTAAACATAGCCATAGGTTTATAAAGATTGAATTGGATCTAATTAAATTTAAATTTAAATCAATTAGATGATAACTAAAATTGATAATGTTAAAGGAAATGAATATTTTACTGTATTTATTAAACTTAAAAAAAATACTTTAATAAAAATAAAATTTTGTTATTTTTTTTTGTTGGAAAATTTTAAGTTATTTTAAGAATCTAATTTAGTAACTCATAAAATCTTTTAAAATAAAACATTATGATTATAATTAAAAGGTACGTATTTATTATTTAAAACAAAGAGATAAACGCATTCTGTTTTTCTAACATCTTTTTTTTTTTTGGAAAAAGATAAACACATTCCGTTTTCTTTTTAAATTTAGTTTCAAAACAAAATAAGATAAATCGAGAGGATTCCATTCCATATATATATGTACACCTACGTGTCCTCACTCACTATTCACAGTGATTCCTCCTCCTTGTGATTGACACGGATCGAAGAAGTAGCACGCGGTGGGTGGAGCGTTGAAGAATGGGTACAAGAGAGGTGTATGAAGAGAAGCTACGGAACGGAAATCTCCACCATGACCCTACCCTCAACCCTGGCCTTGGTTCCCCTCGATGCCCTCGCTGTCTCTCCCTTCTCAACCCTAATTCCGTGAGTCTCTCTCTTTCTCTTTGCCTGCCAATTAGGTGTTCGATGAATTGACTCAACCAAATTAACTCTCTTTTTTTCGTTTTTCAGGAAAGAGGCGAATGGACCATCACTTCCGTCTTGCACGACGCCACTGCTGTTGTGAGTCCCTCTCTTCTTCCTGGCGATTTTAATATAAGTATTGAACTTCACTTCGTAATTGGTTTTGATTTTCGTTAACGAAATTAAAATTACTGAGTAAACCTTCACATTAGTTTACGAAATTTTATGGGCGAATATTTGAGTCCTCGAGATATTAAAATTTTTTGTTAGTCCCTGATTTTGCAAAACGAGTTCACCTTTGTTTTGTTTTGTTTTAATACAAAACAATGATAAAAATAGAATAAAAAACGGCTACAAGAAAATTTCTTTTTACAAGGTCAGAAACTAGTAAGGAATTCTAATATCTCAGTATCCAAATGTCCGACCCACACAATTTCAAGGACTAACTTGGGATTTACTCTAAGATCAATGTGAATTTACGTTTTTTTGTTATTTTTCTTTTTATAAGTTGTGTTTTCTGTTTAATAGGCTGGCTCAGGCATTGGTAGTATGCTTAGTGCAGTTTATGGTTTGAACACAGGTAACACTATTTTTCATGTTCTTCTTTATCTAATGTCTTGTCAGAGTATAGTTATTCGGGTTATTTAGTTGTAATTAAAGGTATTTACAGTTTCTATTTTTAAGTAGGCATCCTATTATTTGTTGATAGTGTTATTTGAAGGTGTTGCTAATTAATCTTGGGTTGTAGGTTTACCTTATCTTCAAAATCGTCTGAAGGGACCGAAGTGGCTTCCTTTTGTAGTTGGGGTATGTAAACTGTAATGAACTTTTGAGTTTCCTTTGTAAATTACAATTACTTAGCTTTATGCTTTGTTGATACCTTGAATAGACCTTTTGTAGATGCATTTATCATTTTTATGTTTTTCTTTTATATTTAGCAGAACAAATATAGTGATGTGCTGTAGAGCTTAATTATATTATATTCTATAGCTAACTTATATCTTTTCTAATTTGTTTGCAGATCCCTCCGTTGTTGATATTCTCAGGCGCAAGTGCTGCATTTGGAGGTAACTTCTATACATGACTACTACTTAGATTGATATTCGTCATTTGAGTTTTAATAGTTCACACGGCTGAATATTTGACAACAATTGGCAATGGCTCTAACTGAAACCATAGGTTATGCCTCATTTTTCTTTTGTTTTATGTTACTTGGATGATTGGATCATTATTGTATAGCTTGAGATTTCTACCTAAGGATATGAAGGGTGGGTTGGACAGGAATTTGTGATTTTAACATGGATCAGAAGATCCTACCTTAAATGTGAAATTATATTCAAACAAATATATATACGTTTAAATGACTCCGAAGGAGAGGAAAGTTCAACCATTACTGTCCTGTCACAGACAAGTTTGAACTAGCCATCATCCACAAATCAAAGATGAACTTGCATGAATGGCCAGTAACTGTGTCTTATGAGTTATGATAAACTTTGATCTCCAAAGAGATATTAAACCCTTCATGAGCTTCTACTTAATAGCTTAGTTTCAGAAAATCTGGAGTCATTGGCACTAAAATGATTGAATGGTTGTCATATTTGCTTGCTTTTTAAGTTAGAAAGTGTGCTCAGAGGGTAATTAAAACACCCATCTCAAACGGTTAGATAGAACTACTTTCTCTATCCTTTTAGAGTCTTACTTGTTTAAAACATCTTAATAGGGTTTTAAAAATTGAATCGGACCAGCAGTGACCTACTTAAACTAGAGTCAGTTTTCATTAGCTGGCTGGTTTGGAATTTGCATACAATGTACAGATCTTGTAATGCAGCACTGGAATCTGTTTCACTGCTGTTCAGTCATTTCTCCCCCACCTGCCATGACCTTTGAATCACATGACTCTTTGTAGAGCATGAAGGAGCAATTCATGGTGGAAAGCATGTGTAAATGAGGCTCCTTAGCATAAGATTGAAACCTCAGCTTATGTAAGGGAGAAATAGAAATCTTGTAGCATTAGTGAGGGTAGAAAGGATTTAAAAAGGGAAATGAAATGAAAAAACAGATTTCAATCTCTGTAGAAGCATTGTGGCTGTGATGCTCTGTTTAGGACATGACTCCTCCTCATGCCCTAACAACTGCAAGACCAATACGTCACTTGAATTGAGCTTTGCAGCAGTAGACATCAATATGCACCGTTCTGCTACAATTGCACCATGATTTGGTGAAATTGACTACTCTACTCGGTTATCAATATTGTTTACAGGTTGAACTGATGTTTACAATGTATTGTTATTTGTCTTTTGGTATGTCTTAATAGTTTCCATGTGAACATCAGTTGAGGTGTTTTAAGTGTTGTGGTTTATTGTAGTGATGATACTTACATGCTTTAAATACCCATGAGTAATGTGGATACATGTGAAATTTTTAGGTTATGTGCTACCAAAGTTCACTCAACTCACTGTAACATCCTATTATGCTGCTTCGAGTGCCTCACATTATGGAATCTCACTTCTCACCCGCCATATTGAAGAGAACTACAGGACCAAAACTCAGAATCTCAAGTGCCTCTGAGGATTACTCTCAGGGGTAGTTAAAAGGAAAATACATTACCCTTTGGCAATTTTGTTTACATTATCGTCCTGAGAATGGTTAGGATTGTTAAGATTTAATATGTAATGTTTTTTGTTACTCTTCGTGAAAATGCTTATAATGTGAATAATGGTTCTTTATATTTTACTATTCAGTTATAATAGCTCATTTATTGAACCCATATAGTGTTTTAGGGGAAACCAGTTAAGAAAGAAAACCAACAAAATTCAAGTCAACCTTTTTAATCGTTATTTTATCAGTAAGATTAATTTACAAGATTGTTTTTCTCGATAATAGTGTAATACTGAGCAGTCCATCCTGGAATTCTTAGCTAATATTCACCCATCAAATTTAGTGGCTTAGTTGACACTACAATCTGTTTCCCTTAATATCAAATCTAGTCGTGTACAGCTGCTGAGGCGGCATCACATGCTCTGAATGGGGCGTTGGACCAGTGGTTTGTTTTACTGTCGAATGAATTGCCGTATCTTTAATATATTTGCATATGCAGGAAGTCCGTGGCTAAATGGGATAAAACAGGTGTTTTTGTATTTGTGGTTCAAGCTCACGTGTGTCCTGTTTCAGTGAAGCTCATTGCTTATTATTAGTTATTTCCCTTCATCTTGCCAGTGCCAATTGTGGCATTGCATCAAGCTGAAAGTGGCCTGGCTTAAATTTAAATCCCAAGTTCTAGAACTAAGGTAGTATAAGTAGTACCAATTTCGTTTAGAAACTTGGCACTTACAGAATTTGTTTTTTCACAACGAGATTAAAGTCTCAAAGAAATAGTCTAACAACACTTACATCCAGTAAACATCTTTAAAAGAGTAGTACTATAATGTTTCAAAAGTAAAATATTATAAGACAATAGTATCTGTGCTAAAAATATAAAAAAGGGTTGTTTTTATCGTTCTTCCTCTAACATTGTTGGATATTAGCAAAACAAGATCAATAACTATTATTCATCGCGGAATGTTAGGAATACACTCTAATTAAAGAAAATTATGAAAGTAGAATATATAAATATTAAATTAAAATTGAAAGAGACTTACACGATTTTTTATAATTTTTTAAGAAATTTTAATTAATAATTAAAAATGTATTTAAAAAGTATGTTAATGACATTTCTCTTGATAATTATTAACATGATGCGAATGTAAATATTAATTTTAAAGGTTATTTATATTAAATTATTATTGCAGCCCACAGTATATTTGTTAAAAATATTAGAGGCAATAACATAATAATAATAATAATCCTTTATCTTAAATAATAATTTTTTCTTTAAATAGTAAATATTAAAAAATTAATTAATTTAAATCTTTAAATAATTTATTTAGTCACAATTTTTTAAAATATTAAATTAATTTTGAATATATGTTTATTACATAAATATGTAATTTAGTTGGAGAAAAGACTTTAGTATAAGATGTTCAACGGAGTTAAGATTTAAATATAATTATATTAAAATCATTCGAAAACTAAAATTACTTACAATATTCGTTAAAAATTTAAGGTGCATGGATGCACCAAAGCTTAGAAGGAACCTAGTAAAAATCAGCACAGAACAAAATGTTAAACTAAAAAAACTAAGAGACAAGTGAGAACTCATTCTCCTCCTAACATCTACTTTGTTTCCACAAACAATCAAAAACGGATGCAAAACGAAAAAACAAAGTAGCCTAACACTAAAAGCTGTTTGGTTAGTTTTGGAGAGGTTTGGGTCCCAAAGTCCTAAACTGCAGCAAACTAAATGGGCAGAAAAATGGGTCAATTTTGGCCCAGCCAATTTTTTGGGCCTGATACGAAGTTCTGTGTGTAATTAAAAAATTGTAATAGGCATTCGTTCATACCTTGGACCTTTATTTTAATAGTGAAAGTTGTATTTCTAATAAGCTCAGAGTTTTAATTATCGATTGACCAAAATTTTTTTTAATTATCTTACTCCATAGTCACATAAATGACGAGATTAGAAATTAATAAAAGTATTGTCATAATTAACCTTGTGCTAATTAAAGATCACATTCCTTAATTCCTTATTTCATTATAACGTTAATGTGGAAATATATTAAGCCAATATATATAACTTGATAAAAGAAATCAAAGATTGAAATGCATGAATTGAATAAATATTTTGGCTAACAACTATTTTGAATAGTTGTAGGTATATAAGGCACTGAATCCCTAAGCACAATTTGTTTACTCACAACTTCCATAATCCATATAGTCACCATTGTGTCATTGATTATTTAACTTACAAATTATTCATTAATCAATATAAGCATTAATAAGTAGTTAAACACCTTTTCTCAAAAATCTTTAAGGTGCACAGAAATAGGCATTTACACCTGTCACCTTATCTTACTATGATAAAACATCTTAGTTGGAAACCAAAACATTGACGTCCAATGACTGCACACTTCACCATCACCTTTACTACCATGTACACATACTTCCATGCAAATAAAGGGCATCTTTTACCAAGAAAACTACAAAGTGCAATTACTTAATTACCATAAAACCTAATCTTACTTTCATAGAATGTAAGGTTTCAATTAACAAAACACAACACATCACTTGATACCTATAAGGTTGCATCTTCACTTGCCCTTGGTTCCAATTACCTAGTTAGTGTTTTAAGCTGCTAAGGATACTTGAAAAGACCAGACAAAATAAAATAAAACCTTAACCTCTATCACTATTTTGCTCCATGTGGCAACTTTACTTTCCTCCTTCATCCTTACTTGCTCGGTTGGTCTATTCACTTTCAAGAAATAATCAATCAAACGAAAAATAAACATAAAATGATAGACAAATAAAGCTTTAGGATTTCGAAATATCGAAACACTAAAATAAAAGAATAGTTACCTTCATATCTGGGATCGCACCACACTAACTAACCTTCAAATTTCTATTCAAGTTTGGACAATGAACATGATGGAGATGGAGACATAGTTATGATCTATGGTGAGTTAGAAGTTAGACCTGTCAAAGACATAGAAGAAATGATAGAGACAGTGTTTGGAATGAAGCAAATGAGGAGTGGAGAATGTGACCACAGGCTGGCCTCTTAGCTGGCAAAAAAGAAGTGAAGATAGCAGCTAGGATGGAGAAGTTGAAGAAAGAGATTAAATATTGCAATTTGCCAGCAACAAAATTGCTCATAATTTAAATCAGAAGAACTAAAAGTGTTATTATGTATTATAACTAAATAAATAAAATTGTAATAAATATTAAAATTGTTTCTAACAATTAAATCTTTTTTTTTGTTAGAAGCAAAACATAACTAGTCTATTACATAAACATGGTATTAAACTAAAAATAATATTACTAATTAGTTTAATTGTATTTATTATTTTTATTCTTATACATTGATTTATATGTAATTTTGATTTTTTAGTTATAATTATTTTATTTTATTTTTAATTATTCAAATTAAGTCTTTTACTTAAAAATTTTGTCTAATAATTAACAAGTATATAATATAAATATAACATATTATTGAATGAAATTTTATAAATATTTAATTTAAATAATTAAAATTTTAAATATGAATAATTAAAATTAAAATTACATATAAAATGAAGTACAAGACTAAATGTTTAATTAAGCATTACTAATTCTAACAACTTATATAATCTCATAAAATAAATATCTACTTTCAACCAATTAATTCATCTAATACATGTTTAATTATTCTTTAATATATTCTTGAATTTGAGCACCTTATATACATTAAAAAATTTCATTAAAAGATCTATCTCTGTTGAAGAAAATAAAACAAATAATTTATTGTATTTTTATTTCGTTTACTTCGTAACTAAAACGAATCCATCATCCGTTTATTTTTAAATTAGGTAATTCTGATCCATTAATTAATAAAATAAAAGCAATTAAATCTAAAGAATCAACATTGTTAAATCGATTAATGAAAAATGAATACGTGGCAGCTAATGTGATTTGACACCTAGGATTGTCAACAACATTCTTGCAAAGCTTGGAAAAGGAATCATTCAATCATTCTGGCCTCATTTGGTTGAACAACATTCAAGAGTGTACCTATAAGGAAAGGTCAAAGATTACCTGCATATCTTCATGCTAGATTTGCTACTTGATATTACAAAGCTCTTCAGACAAAATGTAAAGATGGAACAAAGCCTTTCTGACACTTATGAACTTTAAGAATGAGATTTGGGTGTTGGAAGCAAGTTCTTCCTCGTTCTCTGGGTCAAATTAGGGACAAAATATTTATAATTGTGGCAAGAAATAATGTTGACACATCGTACAAAAAATCTGTTTATTGATTTGACACTATTAACGCTGCAGATTTTAATTGCTTTCATTTTATATCAATGAAAATATCAAAATTTCACAATTTAGTAAAAGGATGAATTTGTTTTTTTAATAAAAATATAAGAATAAATATTTTACATAAAAATTTTATAGTTTCACATTTTATTTTTTATATACTATTTTTTAATCTTTTATTTATCATATCTTTAATTTATTATATATTTTTTCTTTTTACATCAACTTGACATCTCAAAATAAATTTTAAAGAATAATTAATTTTTATATTATAAATAAAAGTCTATTATTTAGAAAGTAAAATATTCAATAAAATTAATTTTTTTACAGTTTACCATATATATATATATTTAAATTAAAATTAACTGAGAATAATATGCGAATTACATAATATTTTATTAAAATAATTTTACTTTATATATATATTGTTAATTTAATTTTAAATCTTGAAAAATTAAATTTATTCTTTAACTTTTTTTATTACTTTATATAAATTTTTAAACACCTTATATATACCTTCATATATTTTGATGTTTCATGTTTGTAAAATTTTATACTATTAATTATTATGTGAGTATTTTTGTTAAGTCAAACTTTGTAAATGCATTAATATATTCTAAATTATCAAATTAAGAAAATGTCAAATTTTAAAATAAATTAAACGCTAAATAACATAAGATGTTTAATTATTATTTTTTAAAAAATATTTTTGTTCAATCAATCCTTTGATGGGTATAAGAGTAGTTTGTAGCAGTTTTTTTTAAATAATTTTTGAAAGTTGATTGTATTCATCAAAAGACTAAGTTGATTGTTCCGTTTGACAAATCCAATTCAGGTTGAATGAACATTATGATTTTGGTAGAGAATAAGGCCATTTATATAACTTGTATTCACACTATTATGGCTTCATTAATTCCAAATTGCTATACTCAAACTTTGTCTAGTTAATTGAACTCACCTGTTAACTAAATACCATAAACAGAAGAACCCCTATAGGTTGGCTCATACTATTTAAATACACGGTTTTGACACTTTTTTATTAATTTATTTTTTTAAAAATCACGTACATGCCTTATAAATTTATTATTTTTGGAAATTATTTTAAACTTTTTAAAAATAAAATAAAAAATATATTATTGAATGTATTTAAAAGAATGTATTATTAATGTTGCTTTAAAATTATTTTATATTTAACTTACTTTGCTTTTGACGGAAAACCAACTTAATTCATCTAAACTGTAAGCTCACGTTAAAGACATTTTTAGAGTAAAATCATATTTCGTTGTCATATGCATTAATTAAGAAATTAATCAGTCAAAATATATAAATTATCTCAATGTTACTCCTATTGATGTCATTAAAGGGATGTTTAAGTTGATATTTAATTTAAATTCATTGCAGTCAAGATTTAAATTGATGTGATAATTTTGCTGTCTATTCAAGAGACTAAGAAAATGGAGAACCACAAAAAAAAATGGAATTGAGTAAAGCAAAATCAAAATTCATTATCAGAGCCATGAAGGGGCAGGTGATAACGGGAACATTACATATTTTGAGGAATCAAATTTATGAAATTGAAAACAGTGGGGTATGAATTGTTACTTAAGGCATCTTTGCAGGAAAAAAACAATATTTAGTCCATTTTTACACCACACACAAAGTGGGAATATTCTTTGACACAAATAATAATAATTTTCCTTCTTGAGTTGCCATAATGAGATGAGGACTCTCCCACTTGATGGTGGAAGGTTGTACATGAAGCTCTTCAAGTCCAACTTGCATTTCTGCTGTATACTAATACTACCCTATGACAAGTGCACAGAAGCTCAAGATAAAATTGATTTCTTTAGGTGGGTATCACATGTAGTTCTGGAACAAACTTACTTGACCAATTAGACATGATAGCGTTGTGTGTGGGTGTGCCTACTCTATGTTGAAGATCAACTGAACCATAGCATTGACTTGCTAGCTGGTGGTCCTATGTATGTATGTGTACATTTGGATCCATTAATGACTAGAGCTAATTAAGTAGCTCCTAGGACTCAGAAGCATTATAGAGATGACACTCATGCAAGACAAAGATGGAGAGTACCTCTTATTCTCAATTCTTATCTCAAGTTTCAAGCATTGTTTTTCTTATTTTTAATTTTGAATTTCTTGTAAATCCAAGTGAAGACTTCAAAATTGTACAAAGAAATAAATGATATGAAAAAACTTTGAAGCATCAAACACAAAGAAATTTCACAAATTTAAGTGTAATAGATTTAAAATTGTCGGAAAAATGTGTATTTGTATATTAAAATGCTAAAAATATATTCATATATTAATTATTAAGAAAGAGAACTAGGTAAGGAGAGAGGTTCGCTAGTCCTGCTTGATTTGAACTGAATTAGCTAGATATTCAATGTGATACCGACTTTAAAGTACCTTAAGACAAAAAAAAATCAATTATTAACAAAACATAAAAATATTTTTATATTGGTATATATATATATATATATAAAATTAAGTGAAAATTTGTTATTTACAATAATATATATTGAGACCTTATAAAATAAAGAGTATGAAATGATTTCCATCTTTATTGCTGCCAAATTTACTTTAAGGATTTGAATTTTATCCTCATCAATTCTCATCTTCATATAAAAGAAAGAAAGCAAATTACATTCACATATCTTGATGTTTAACAAAATTTTATTTAACACATCTTTATTTACTTAAACCTCATATAATTCATACAATTGCATAAAAAATAAAGATAGTTTGTAACTTTGTATTATCAAGAAAGACATATGATGTTATATAAATTAAAGAAGGTTTATGCAGGGTGAAAAAAATCTAATAAAATTTTAATAATCTATGAGTGTAATTTATAAAAAAGAAAAGTTGCTGAATGAAACAGTACTCTAGGCGGTGTGATTTGTTGTTATTCTGGTTAGAGGTTTGTGCAATAATTGAGAGTGAGTGGAACAACACTGAAAAGGCAAAGAAAGATGGTTCAAAATGGTTGTAGCAGGGCTTTGGATCCAACAAAAATGGCCTATATGGAAGATGGTTTGGCGTTTATTGCAACATATAATGTTGTGGCACCACTTAGGATGGGTACAAAGTTTTGGTATTTTGCTTGTGTTGAAATTGGGCCTTGTGAGAAGTTTAGCATAATAAGGATACTTACTGTAGAAACTGTCATCCTCGTTTGTAAACTTTATTGAGGTGTGGGCCGATGTTTCTTAAATTCCACTGTTCTTTACCTCTCTGAATCTGAAAGTAAGAAGTGGTCCTCTCTGTCATAATGTGTGTACTCTTTTCTCTCTCTCTCTCTCTCTCTCTTCATTGTGGCCTTTATCATCTTTGCTCCCTCACATGCGCTTTATATGTTGCATTTACTTGTGGGGTCTTGGATAGTTGGATTGATGTTAACACCACGTCGGTATTGTGGGATTGTCTTTATTTATATGTTACTCTTTTTTTATGCCTTATATTAATTTAGGTGGGGCTTTTTGACGAGTTCAAACACAGTTTTATCTCTTTTTTAATCTAAGGCAAAACATACATATATAATCAACTCTATAACATATGGACCAAAAGAAGAAAATTTTTTTTAGAAAAAATAGGTATATTCACTCTACAAAATCTATGTATATGAAAATTTAGAAGAGTTATTTTAGGCAGGTATTTATCTAACATTAAACACATAAATAAACTGCAACTTAGCCTATTGTTTTAATTTCGAGTTTTACTAAAACATAATATCTTAAATACTTAGAGGGAGAGTTTGATCATATTTACAGTAATCTTAAATATATCAAACAAAATTATTTTTAATAAAAAATATTTGTGGTTTAAAAACGAAAAATTAAATTATCTCTTAACCAATAGTTAGAGACTTTTTTTTATTTTTATTTTTTAAGATAGAGAGGTTATTGAAATAAATTTTACTTCTTTTGTGTATATTTTTTAATGTAAACTAATAATGCATGATTCAGTGAGAATAACTTTATGAAATATGATTGATGTATGTAACTAACTTTTATTTAGTGAGAAAATGTTTGGTGCACAAACATTGAGCGGAGCTGCTACTCCTACATGTTGAACATCAAACTAATATTCAAACTGTGTTTCATGCGGACGGATGAACTAAATAGATTTGAAAGGGAGTAATCAGTGGTGAGATTTCAAAATCTTGAGGATGACACAACATATGGGGTGTTGCAAATTCAGCCACAATTTTCAATTTATTGATTCAAACCGTGATTGATGCTTGGCGCTTAAATAAAATGAGATTAGAATCTGCTTCAACAATCAAATTCGTTGTAAACAGAAAACTATTTTTGTAATGGCCTTCAATTTTATGAGCATTTAAGATCTTGATCTTCTACAAAGTAACTAACATGAAGTCAGGACCTAAAACACATTTTCATGCAGAATCCAACTGCTGAAAAGAAGTCTCCTTAATTATATCATAGGTCATCATGAGATGGGAAATGACCAGTGTTTGTACTACAAAAGGGTTCTGCACATCCCTTTTATTTCTCATCAGTTAGTTGAGAGTGTGCGACCAGAATTGTAGTGGAAGAAAGAGCTCTTTTTATTTTCTTTTAAAAGGAAAAGAGGGTCAGAGAGATACATTTAGTACATAACATATAACATAGGTCATGACAGCATATAATACAGTGCCTTTTATTTCCATGAAGAGACTTTCTAGTCACTTCATGCTATCATTTACTAATTGCTTGGATAAACATGCTCTTAAAACATAAGTATTTTTTTTAATGTTTCATGAGACAGCGTTAACAAATAATTGTTTTATAAAAAATAAACTAAAACAATTCATTACAAGGATTGATGAGTTTCTCTGGTGGAGTGCTCAATTTCTTTTTTTTATAGGATTACACATATTACAAATTATATGTATTTCATTATAATTTCAAATCTACACATTTTCACTTTTTAACTTCTGCTCTAGATTTTGTCATTTGTCCACTGTCCAATGTTCCATCCATTGTCGTTACATTTTCAATGTTAATTTTTCTCTCTTCTCTCTTATATATAAAGAATGTCAATATTACCATTACAACACTCACTCATCACAACAACATTCTGCATATCATTATTGTGACTTTTATTACTCTATCCGTAGAGATGAACTGTAATTTTCTGTTTTGTGACTACATTTATTTTTATCGTAACAAGATTCTGGAAATGCCTATAAAACACAATTGACAGAAGTTTTTTTTTTTTTTAAAGAAAAGTATTTTTCTTATTTTTGTGATATTGCCTAAATTGAAAAGTTTGCCAGAAACAACCTTTTTTTTAATACGTATCTAACTTGTTTTACAAATTATTAAAAACAATTTAAAACAAAATTCATTATTTATAATTGAATATAGAATTGTTAAGCATAATTATTACATTGATCTAACTAAAAACTATGCTACACTCCAAGTTTTTGCATATTCTTTTTAAATTTAATGTTGGTTAATAGTAGTGTAAAATATATATATTTTCGCATGAATAGAGTTAACTAGCTAGACACGTCAACAAATTATAACCATAATTAAATTCTTTGAAAATATAATAATGTATGATTACATAATTGAATAATTAATTACGGTTAGTGGGACTGACAACGAGTTCACTTTTAAACGAAAAAAATAAGCATTAAGTAGAGTTTTGTTCACAAAATGAATTCACTAAGCTTGGCTCTTGTCCACAAGTGAATTAAAATCAAGTCTTGTTTTCATCATGTATATAAAAAGTATGCATTATATATAACAAGTACATAGTTGGTTGAGCCATTATTTAAGGTTGAGGTCAATTGTTCATATGTACTTGTTGGGTGGAAAACAATGGACAAACATGAGTCCACCTCCACTGAAGTTTGTCGACGAGGCCTTCATCAATGATTCATTCATCTTATTATCCTTTTTATTCTTACAATCAAACATGTTCAACCCTTGTAATTGCTTTCCTTAATGCTTTACTTTGAACCATATACCTAGCTAATTCTAGGTTGCAATAGATGATTCGATTAAATGCAGGTCTCTTGTGTGCTTTGCAATGTGATAGGTGGGTTTGTCTCTTCATTTAAAGACTTCATTGATTTGGTTCCAATTTATAGATGATATGATTGCCTATGAAAATATAAAATGATGATAAAGTTTTCTGTGCGCTAAGACATGTATTTTAAAGTTTAAGTCAAATTTCTAAATATAAGAAAATAATAAAAAAATTTATTATTAATTTTAAATGTATTTTATTAAATAATAAAGAATTAGAAAGATAAACTTATAAATTATATATATATATATATATATATATATAAAATTATTTGAATTAAGATACATCCCTTTCTTTTATTGTCATAGTCTGTGAAAAGTCAATTTTAAGCTCAAACCAAATTAAAGTTGACTAAAATGCCAATAGACTTAAAACTTAATTAAGTAACGTAGGATATTTATAATTTAATGTAGTGTACAAAGATTTAACTTTTAATCAACGATAAGTTGAAATTAATGAATTAAACTTAAACGATAGTATTTAAAAAGAATAAAAAAGTTATACATTATAGAATAAAATTAAACGTACTTAATATAAAAGAAGTCATGCAACTTAATAAAAGAGAAAAATTTTTAAAATATGTTATTTAAAAAATAATAAATTTATAATATAGGAGTGCTTTTTTTTAAAAGAAAAATTTTAGTCATATATGTTCCCTTTCGCGTCTTTCACTCTCTTTTAAGATGTAACATTATCTCTCTTAATGATAAGTTATTCTTGTCCGTGTAATATGTTTTTATCTAAAGGAAAGGGATTGAGACATAGCAAAGGAAAAATAGTTAATTTGCTAGTGATTTTATATTGGTAGTTGCTAAGTGTTCCTGCTTGAGAAACACTAATCTTGAAGTTTCTGATCTGCAGTGATGACGTCTCTCTGATTGTTGCTGACGTGGGGAGGGTACCTGCAAAAGGCACTCCGATGCTGAGGTCAAGATTCGGTTATGAGCAATAAATGCTATTTTAGTAATGAAAAATTAACCCTTCACCTGTACTTTTACCTTCCTTATATAGGCACTGTAATGGGCTAATGGGCCTGTCAAGCTAGTCTTGCTTTTAGCCCTTTATTTAAAATAAATAATATCTTAATTATTACCCTAAATTGGGTTTAATTACCTCTTAATCCTGACGAAGGGTATCTGGCCAAATTAGGCCGAATAGGTACTCGGTTTCCTTTTCCTACAAGTAGGACTGAGTTGGTCTCTATCCAGTATACTAGCCCCCCAAGCTCGAAGAGGTAAGAAGCGAGGGCTTTAAATAATAATAAGTGGCAGGCTTTTTTTTTTTTTGGGCAGTTGGTTAGGGTGAATTTGAACAAGACCGAGGAGGGTACT
Source organism: Abrus precatorius (assembly GCF_003935025.1). Classification (NCBI taxonomy): domain Eukaryota; kingdom Viridiplantae; phylum Streptophyta; class Magnoliopsida; order Fabales; family Fabaceae; genus Abrus; species Abrus precatorius. The sequence goes on from NW_020874417.1 coordinate 7,185,163, forward strand.
CGGTATTGAATGGACAAGTGGTGGTAACATTTACACTTAACTGATGTGCATTAAGTGTATATCAAAGGGTATTCAGTTTAGTAACAGAATGATGGAAACCGAGACAATAGATAAGAAATGATGATATAAAAATAAATAATTGTGAAGAAATATTCTAGAATGTTAGCCGTTAGGGCTTCCTCAGTGTGTGTATGAAATGAAAGGGTACCCAACCTCATCCGTTGATCTGAAAAGGATCTGACGGTTCGAAAGGAGGGGCGTCTTTTCGTTTACCTGACACCAGATCCCCTATAAATATATGGTGGTCCCTGCATCCATTTTCTACTCTTTTGCTTTGTACTGAAACGTGCAAACTGTTGCTCCAAAACGAAGGTATTCAGAGATCTTCACCTTTTCTTCCATATCGACTACTTTTAAGGTGCGTTCTAATTTCTCACTTACTTTTCCTTCATGGCCGAACCTATTGAGTGGGAGGATTCTCTGTCCAATGTCTCAAAACCAAATACTGTCGAGGTAGACATAATGAACGAAACTGAGGGGAGTGGCGAGGTTTTATCCATACCGAACGAGAGGGCTGAAGAAGCACAAGTCAGGGAATGCAGCAACGAGACCGAGTCGTCTGCTTCAAGTGATATTGACGCTTCTCAACCCCTATCGAGTACTAGTCCCCCTAGGGAAAGACAGGTGTTCCCCCCTGTACGATACCTGGATACGAGTGGGTGCATGGTGAAGTGACCACATACTTTTCTTGTTTCCGAAGAAATAAAAGTCTTCAATTTTTTGTAGATAATTGTGACATTTCCTTGTGGGAGGCCTCTGAGCTGTATCCGATATGCCTCAATCCTTGCAAAGGGGACGAAACCGAGAACCATGAATTTGTTTTCTTGGGGGGTGTTGGAATGATCGACACCTTCTTTATGTATGAATATATATTTAAGGAGTTAAGTATTAGGCTACCCTTTGATGAGTTCCAAATTAGAGTTTTGAGGGTTTTAAATGTAGCGCCGACACAACTTCACTCGAATGGGTGGGCGGCAATATAGGCCTTTAGGATACTTTGTAAATTCCATTATATAGAACCTAGTGTAGGCCTATTTCTTTATTTCTTTTGTATCCGCCCATCAGACTTAGCAAGGTGGGTATCTTTAGTAAGACAACCTGAGTTTCCTTTGTTTAAACCTTATACTTCGTCCTTCAAGGGCTTCAAAACCGGCTACTTCAAGGTGACCGTGAACCCTGTAGGTAGAAATTATTTTTTTGATAGCGAGAATAATTCCCTCTTCCCCTTTCATTGAACTCGGACGCCTCGCCGATATGACATATTCCCCGAGGACATGTTATCGGCTAAGAAGTTATCAGAAATTAGAATTTTTGAAGTCCCTCCCCCGGGAACTACCTGCCTGACATATACTCCTCGTGCTCAAGTCTCCATGTCCTCGTTGGGATATGGGTTTGACTTATTTTTTTGAATCAAGTTGTATTGATTTGACTTATTATTTTTAATGTAAGCTTAATGGCTCAACGAGGTGTTGATGTACCAACCTTCCGTCGTACTTTGAAGCAGAGGACGCCAGAAGGTATAGCTATTGAGGAGCACTGACACCCTCAAATTGATCAACTTCCGGAAGTATCTGAACCTCGCCCTCCTCCCAAAGACCTAGTCCTTGCAGAAAATCAGCCCAAGAAGCGCAAAGACAAGGGCAAGGGCAAGGAGACCGAGAAGGAGAAAAAAAGAAAACATGTCCATTCGGGTGGGCCAAATGCAGTAGAAGGGGCACGCAAGCAAACCCGAACGGCAGCTACGGAAAGGGCGAGTAGTTCCTCCAATCCGGTAATTCCTCTGGATATGCTTACCGAAACCTTCCTCGCAACTGGAACTCACGCTGGCCGGCTAGCTGCTCCTAACTTGTTGTCTAATTCAGGAAAAGAATTGGTCAACAGTTTAAACTTTGAGTCACTCTGGTGGTGCTATGCAGAACTTCAAGTACGATCGACAGCTATGCTTCAAAGGCTGGTTGTTGATCTAATTCTTGAGGTGAAGAATATGCAGAAGGCGTATTCGGCTTCACAAGAAGCCCTAGCGGAGAGCCGAGAGGCTCAATCCAGCCTTGGCGAGACCATTCAATCCTTGGAGGCTGAGGTCAATCAGTACAAGAAGCACTACCAGATAGTGGAGGGACGAGTCAAAACAGCCGAGGAAGCTTTGAGGGCGAAAGAGGAGGAAATGGAGGCACTAAGGGTGAAGTCTGCTCAAATGGAGGAAGCACTAAGGGCCAAGTCGACCGAGATGGAGGAAGTCTTGGCACTTGAAAGGAAAAAGGCTGAAACCGACCTGAAGGCTTTTGCCGCAAAGTGTTCAGAGTAAGTTGCCTTTGAACACGAGTCTGGTTTTAAGCACGCTGTTCGTCAATGTCATGGATTCTGTCATGTCTCGGCCGACTTTCATTTTGACATTACTAAAGACTTCTTCGGTGGCCGGTTCATACCTTACACTGAAGTAGATGACGATGTAGAATCGGATGCCGAAGCCCCTAGCCGCGCTGCTGATGAACATAATCCTCCTCCCGAGGGCCCTGGACCGGATGCTGGGGAAGAACAATCTTAGAATTATCTTTTTCTTTTGTACTGTCTGGCCAATAGTGCCCCAATTTTGTAATTCCTCACAATTTTGAAATACAACTTTCTTTTTTGGATTTTTGTACCTGTGTATTGGAAACCTAAATAACTTATCCAATCATAACCGAACGCTTATTATACAATTCATACAATTAATTGTAAGGATAACGTTTGTAAGGAGATTCGGTAGCGATTAAATAATTTTCTATCCTTGACCTAATAGGGGTACTCGAGAGAGAATTTAATTAGTTCAACCTTAACCAAGTAGAAATACTTGGGAGGACATTTTAATAATGATTCAACCTTAGCCGAGTAGGGGTATTCGGGAGGGAATTTAATTAATTCAACCTTAGCCAAATAGAAATACTTGGGAGGGAATTTTTATAATGACTCATCCTTGGCCGAGTAGGGGTACTTGGGAGGGAATTAATTAATTCAACCTTGGCTAAGTAGAAATACTTGGGAGGGAATTTTTAATTCAACCTTGGCCAAGTAGAAATACTTGGGAGGGAATTTTTATAACGATTCAACCTTGGCCGAGTAGGAGTACTCGGGAGGAAATTTTTAATTCAACCTTTGCCAAGTAGAAATACTTGGAAGGAAATTTTTATAACGATTCAACCTTGGCTGAGTAGGAGTACTCGGAAGGAATTTTATTTATTTAAATGAAATGCTTGAAAGAAATCCTAATGCATCAAAAATCGTATAGTTGAAAAGTAGTATTTTATTGATGAGGTGCCTTGTTAAAAACCTTTCCAGGAAAACCCCTTTTCACTTTCTTTTAAGAGGACAAAGCCTGGGGGAGAAAAAGAGTACACCGATTACAAATTACAAGCCTTTAACTATAGTAATGCTTCAAGTGTGTAACATTCCAAGTTCTCGGTATAAGCTTTCCTTTCAATATTTCTAACTTGTATGCTCCATTGTCTAATCTTGCCGCTACCCGAAAGGGGCCTTCCCAGTTAGCTGCTAACTTTCCCTCTCGCTGATCTCTTCGTGCATCTCCTGTTACTCACCATACTAAGTCATTTTCATAAAATTGTCGTGGATTGATTTTGGAGTTAAATTTTCTAGCCATCATTCTTTTGCTGGCCTCGGTCATAATGGCTGCTTGGCCACGCACCTCAGCTATTAAGTTCAGGTTGACGGCCAGAGTCTCGTTATTAGCCGATTCCTCAAAATTCTCCCTTTGAAATAAAGGTTCTCTAATCTCTACCGGCACCATGGCATCAGTACCATAGGTAAGCCGAAAAAGAGTTTCCTTTGTTGTGGTTTGCGGCCCCACGGTGGGCGCCAAAATGTTCCTGCTTGAGAAACACTAATCTTGAAGTCTCTGATCTGCAGTGATGACGTCTCTCTGATTGTTGCTGACGTGGGGAGGGTACCTGCAAAAGGCATTCTGATGCTGAAGTCAGGATTAGGTTCTGAATGCTATTTTAGTAATGAAAAATCAACTCTTCACATGTACTTTTACCTTCCTTATATAGGCACTGTAGTGGGCTAATGGGCCTGTCAAGCTAGTCTTAATTTTAGCCCTTTATTTAAAATAAATAATATCTTGATTATTACCTTAAATTGAGTTTAATTACCTCTTAATCCTGACGAAGAGTATCTGGACAAATGAGACCAAATAGGTATTCGGTTTCCTTTTCCTACAAGTAGGACCAAGTTAGTTTCTATCCAGTACACTAAAGGTATATCCTCCCTTGAACTTTTCATATAAAAGATGGAAAGCAAAGAGAGAGAAAAATAATACATGTCCAAGAATATGTAATATAATTATTATACTAAATTAAACTTGAACCAACCCTAAAACATGTAATCAGTTTAACAAAATTCTAAGATGGGTTTGCAGCAAGATTATTTACTGGACAAGATTGAAATTAAGAACTTTGGTTGACTTTCGATTATGAAAACACAGTTTTCATTTTCGGATTATCCATAAATAAATATAAACGTATACAATATACATGTAATTTTAAGTTTCAAAAAATGACTTTATGCTGAATCATGCAATAAAAGTACAGTATGCTTTTCGTAAAAAATTATTTATAAAATTTTAATTGTAAGATAAAAAATATTTTGCCAAATAATAACTTGTTTGGAGAATGAATTGTTTCTTAAAAGTCTTTCATACATACGTATAATATGATATATATTTTGTCTCTAGTTAGCGTTGTAGCTAGAACAGAATATCATTAAAGAAACCTTAATACGAAAACAGCACACTCAGCTAAAGAATAATTAATGTATATGCTTAAGTCTTCTAGGTCAGGACTACACGATGTGCATAAGAAATCTGATTGACTGCATTCAAGAGTGGTACTACATATTGGAGGTGCAGATCATGAGATGGCCAAAGCAGTAGCCAAGTTAAATTATTTACCAGCCTTTTAGGATAGTTGAGTTTCTCGAGACTTGAACTTGGAAATAACAGCAGGAAATGGGACGGGTGGAAAAGTACCGAAGCCATATAAGTAGAGTTAAATATCCAGAATTGAATAAAATTTTGGTACGTCTGAACCTCTCATGTATATTTAAGCCAGATTAACTAATGTATCACTGATCACTGCGTGCCGCTTCTATTTTAATCTTCCCGAAAAAAAAAAAAACATTTGAGGTGGAAGCACACATGGTTAGAAAGGGAAAACAGGTGACTTGACAAAGGATCGAATATCCTACCTAATTAAGTGTTGACCATTTGTGCCGGTGCTGATTAAGCTTCTTCACCTTAATTAAGGAGGCCCAATTAATATTGATTATTCTAACACACTTGCTGTTTACCAGTCACCTCACAAACGGTAGTATGTTTTCATTGACATAAATGTTATCTCTCTTATATTATAATTAGCTTAAGAGGGGATTACATTAAAAGTCTTGTCTGCATGGTGGTATTGTTAGTCAAAATCGTGTGTCCCAACAATATTGTTGAGGAGAATGGACCTTTAACATGTGTGCGTGATTGGTTGCCTTTTTCTCTGAAAGTTATAGGTAAGGTAATACATTGGGTAGTGGACATTGTTGCAAATAAATCACTGACCCTTTGTGCTGCCAAAATAACAGATGATTAAAGTAGACAGAAGCATCAGTACTAACTATCAGTCTATTATTGTTAAGGAGAACATGTCCTCCTCCTCCCTCTTTCCCTAGAGAAGGAATCTCCCAAGTCCCATATTTATACTCACCACACGAAAACTAACCCACCTAACATTTGTAATTCTCTCTCTCTCTCTCGCTATGTGTATCACAGACATAAAAGCAATGGGTACAGAAGATGGGAAAATAAAGATGGCAGTCTAACTACCATGTTCATATGTTCCTTAAAGTCTTTGAGAGGAAAAGGAAGACACATCCTTTTCTGAGGGTTGGTTTTGCCATTTTAAACCCATGAAAGCCCTTGGTACCACTTCCTTTGAATGATGAGATTTGTGTTTTGGAAACAAGGGCATAAAAGAAGTGACCCATGCGTTCCTACTTGTGGGTCAACAGTACTCATCAACTTAGTAATTATTGACTATTGTCACTTCAATTTTGAATGATTACCCAATACTCATTACACATGCATCAACTCTAATTCTACCTCTAGATCCTCCACAACACTTTCAAATTTCCCTAACATCAGGACCACTTCAATTTGCTCAATATCTGCATCCAGTAGAGTCAACTGGGGTCATCCTTTACTACAATGAACAACACAGAAAATGCTCGAACATGTTCTTGCAGAACCAACATGCACATGCTCTTGCAGAAAATGTTCCTTCTCCCATTTATTGACTCAGAGAAAGCACAAGAATACGAAAATGTTAGTGTGTGTGTGCGAGTGCGTGTGTTTACAAGCCTCGATATTGCTCACTTTGTCTCCTAAGCCCTAGCTAGGTCTCGTAGAATATGGAGCTAGGTTCCTCCATGCATCTTAGAAAGACAAAAAAGACATAATATTAAGCCGATGCGTATAGGCAAACACCAATAATACATCTATATAGAAAGATGTCTATGCATCTTCATATATTCATACACCTGTCATTATTAATTTTCTCTTTACATTTTGCACTTGCGTAAATAAGTGAGTGAAAAACAAAAGGAGCAACTACACATGTAATTATGAAATTAATTAATTTGGGGAGCAAATGGTGCCTGCTAATGGCATGGAAATATCACTTTCTTTCTGCAAAAATTTGAGCAGACCCATCAAATCTTATCATCATGACCTTTCACAATTACATTGCATTGAATCAGAACTCACCTCTCTCATCACCCCACCTGCCTGGACAATATGATGGATTTGGGCACACGTGTGTCTGGACAAAATGTTCATGCGCACACAACTGTCCCTTACCCTTTACATGATCCCCACACGTGTGAAACGATTTCCCAGTCCGGATCAAGAAACGACGACGTGACTATACATAGTTACATACATAGGTTATTTGCAATGAACCTATAATCTATACCCCGCTCTTAAATCAGCATATAGTAGCTAGAACAAAACACATGTTTTTCTTTCTTTCTTTCTTTTTTCGTATATATAGTATCTAATTTTAAAATCAAGAATGCCTAGCAAATCTTTAGTTCAGCAACCAATGCTTTATGGTTAGCAAAATAAAAGAAAAATAGTAGAGAAAGATTAATGGACGGTAATCATCATTCAAATATTTAATTAAATAGATTGTAATAATTAAACCACATGTAGCATATATATGATGTAAAATTCAACTGTTAATGTAAAAAAGAAAGAAAAGAATTAGAAATGAAAACAAATTCTTCCTACAAGTAACGGAAAGAAAATTCTCATATTTTATAAACTGAATCCCAATTCCCAGAGCCGCTCTAAGAAAGAGTCGCTGCGAAATCTAGTGATTCTGGTTGTGCCAAATCATTGGTTATTGGCCGATATTTATGTACGAAAATTATGGAAACATGTTATTACAGATGAAGATCCAAACTCACATGGTCGTGGACACTACCGCGTTTGGAATGCGAACCAGAGGCTCCAACAACCTGCGAGGACCTGACATTATTAATTTCCTCGCCACCAAACAACGTCGGCAACGACCGTTCATGGTTGAAACTAGGGTTACTAGTGCCACTCGGAACTCGCCAAAAGGCCAAGGGGCTTCCATTAATAGGTTGTTGTTGTTGATGAGAAAAAGAGGTTGTTGTTCCGTAGAACCTGTTTGTGTTGACGTTTGTGGTGTTTGGGGCGTTTGTATTCCACGTTGGATAAGGCATTGGTGTTGTTGGAGTTGAACTGAAGCGATAGTTCATGAGGTTATACACGTGGTGATGCCCGTCGGAGAAAGTGCTTCCGTGCACCATGGTTGACTGAAGATGCGCGCGTTTCGCATGTTGGCGTTCGCGTTTGTGCGCGTTTTGGTGACCCCCTAAGGCTTGGGAAGTGGGGAAGTTTCGGCAACAGTAGTGGCATTCAAATCTGCGGCTACTCTCGCTGTTGGTGTTGGTGGGGTTGTTGGTGTTTGTGTTTGTGTTGGTGTTGGTGGTGTCGTTTGTGGTGGAGTCGAGGTCGAATGCGTTGATGTTGTTGGTTGTCGTTTCATTGGATTGGGTGTCGTCTTGGGGTTGGACGGCGTCGTTTCCGCTGGCGAATTCGATGCCAAAGAGGCGAATGCCGTTTCTCTCTTTGATGGGATTGGGGGGTGCGGGGCGGATGAAGGGGAGCTGAGAGAAGGAGTCAACGTTCATGAAGTCGTGGGTTTCTCTCTCTGTTGTTGACTTGTCCATTGAAGAGTGAAGAGAGTGTGTTGTGTTGCTTTAGTGTGTTTTCGTGTGTGTGTGTGTGTGTGTGTTTTAGTGTGTACAGAGGAGAAGGCGAAGAAGGAGATGTAGAAGTAGAAGCAAGAGATAGAGAGAGAGAGAGAAGGGCAAAGGGGTGTGGTGGGTCCTATAAACAGAGGGAGTGTGGGGACTAATCTATGGACAATTGGGTCTGATCCATCTCAGAGTGAAGCCTGACAAGGCCACAAAGTCTGAGTCTGGCTTCGCCTTCTCAAAGTACCACCTTCACTCCCTTTCACTTATTTTTGGATCCACATGCAAGTGTAACTTCATCTATACACCCACCCACTTCTTTCTTACCAAAATAATAATAATAATCTTATTATTCACACCCCTAAAATAACACGTCAAATAAGATAAAAAAAATAAAAAACACACACACACACAATTAATAAATTTAATGTTTGATTTTAACAGCTGTTAACCAATTTAATTCATAAAGAATAATATAGCCTTTGACTTTTATTATTATCAAGAAATTTGATTTCTAATTGTGGTCATGTTTATTCAATTTGGTTTTCATTATTTAGATATCAAATTAAGTAATAATTGTCAAATTTAAGTATGAAAGATCAAATTAATGACGATTATTACAAGAATAATATAATAAGTACATTTAATGTTAATTTTTAATTAAAATTAGATGTTCACCATAATTACTTATGTGGACCTTTAAGTTGTTTTCTTTTTTTATTATTAGAAATATTAAAATAATCTTCAAGTGATTAATGGCATATGAATATAATTATATTAATTAATAAAGTCATAAAATACTGTAAATAAATTAATTTTTCCTCTTTTTATTGTTAGTATTAGCATACAGGGTTTCTGATATTTACATATGTAAATATTACTTTGAATGTATAAATTAAAAACGGAATCGTTTAACTGTTAAAGTTCTTATCTTATTTACATGGTTAAATATTACTGTGCATATATAAACTAAAATTGACACATTTAATTGTTGATTTTTTTTTTAAATCTACACTTTTGTAAAAGAAAAAATACATTGATTTTTCTTAAACTTTACAACCTTTCATTAAGGGTGTCATTTGAACTAATTTCACTGTAATTTGTTATCCTTTTTTAAATTTCAGTGTAAACTAATTGAAAAAGTATTGAAGAATAAGAATTTTGCTACAAGGGTAACCTTAGTTTCTTAACATTTTATTTTTATATTTATTTTATATCCTATATTTCTCTTTCTTTTTTATCCAATCACTCATCATATTTATCACTTTTTTCTTTTCTTATTTCCTCCCTTTCGAAAAATATATACACCTTCAAGAAAGTTTAAAGATAACTTTTCTCACAAGAATGAATTGATATTGTTAAATATTAATCCTTGTATAAATAAATCTCTACCACTTTATTTAAATCACTTGAATTTTGGAAAATTTTACATGAATTCTGCAAATTTTGATTTTCATATTAAGCAAAGAAAAAAAAAAGAAAAACTTTTGTCCTTTATTGTGTTTTCTTTTTTTTCCAATTTGGTTTCATAACTCTTTCTTTTTAATTTCAAATATTGCGATGTTATTTGTCACTAAATGGGATTCGTTAACATGGCACTAGTGGTGATTTCCTAACTTTAACGTTGCTATTAAGGATTAAATTGTTTACTTTTACTTATGTTTGAACGCCAACTACGTTGGGAAAAAGATGGCATGCATTTTCTTTGAGCTGTGCTTCAGGACGACAAATTTCTCATATTCACGATCGTTAAAATCCAAAGCCAAAAACAGTTAGGGGGTCTTAGCTAGATACGGAAAAGCAAAAATCAAATTAAAATATGTTGTTTTGGTAATACTTCAATTTAATTTTTTAAATTCATTTTCACCATTTCTAATTATCCTAACCATCATCAACCAATTTCACCCGCTGGAAAAATTAAAGGAAGAAAATATTATGTTGTGATAGATGCTACTGTCTTAAAAGTAAATTTTTGGGTAAACTTTCAACATTATTCTACACTTGATTTTGCTCTTCAAAGTTTACATAGTTTCACCCCTGCACCGTGCAGTTGGAGTCATAAGTGGTGAAGTCTCATAAATAAAATTTGTGAAAATTAAAAACTTATAGAGAATAAAGATTATTATTATTATTATTATTATACCAATAACAACTAATGATGATTAATTAAATGATAAATCAATATTTTTTACAATCAAACATGTGAATTAATTGAAAGAAAGTTGTTTTAATTTAATGTGATCTTCAATTTGAATAAAAAAGTTGTGTTTAAGTATTAACGTTTATTAAATTAAATTAACACATTAATGTGAAATAACATTCATGCCCAAAAAACTTATAATATCTACACAAATTAATGTAAATTAACATTTATTGTGTCGTGAAATTGTGATGATTTTGTGATAAAATATTTACACAAATATTTGTCACCTTTATTTACACATTGGGATATTCATAAGATATTTGAGGCTTGTAACTTCACACTCAATGAGTAAATATATGAAACTTGTCTTTTTGATGTCACTCAAATAATAGAGCTATTTATTTATTAAGAACTAATTCCTAAAATAATAACACTCAACCTCACATTAAATATTATTGCACGTCATAGAGATCAGAGTATAGTGCAAAAAAAAAAATAAAAAAAATTAAATAACTTTGTTTGACTACTTTGTTTGACTACTAACTAAATATTTGTCATACTTTCCATTGTGCAAGACTTTGAGCTATCTCCTTCATCATATTTATGACACTTTTTTAGATAAAATTTTCCTTTGTGAAGGATCCAAATTCAATATTTAAAACCATCAAATATGTTTTTAAACCACCACCACTAATTAAGGATTATGAATTCATTAAGCAATATATAATTATTTTAATTATTATTACCCCATTCTTATTTATAAAAAATAACTATCAATATATTTTTGTCTTAATTATAAAAAATAAAGATTCACTTCTAAATGCATTAATTGGTAAAATCTTGTTAAAAAGGTACTCACCTTTTATTCATGTACACATTCTATATAAGATGTCAATTGATATTATATATATTTTTGAAAATTTGTTTAAATACAAGACATATAACTATTCTTTATTGGTTTTAATGAATTCAATATTTATTTTTTATAAATAGAATCAGATGTAGTATTTAACAAGCAATATAAATTCTGTGTAAATGTGCATTCTCTTGCCATTATAGGATGGTTGATACTCTTTCATATAATTCAACTATTTTGCTTTTTGCCTTGTCATCTCAAAATAATTAAATTTAGGTTATATAAAAATGAATGTTAATTTTTTAATAAATAACTTCTTCATTTAATAAAAATATACTTGCTAATGGAGCTCGCCTGTCCAATATTTGCATATTTCATCCGTAAGATAAAAGAAAACTTTTCAACAAAGAAGGAGATTTTAATTCAAACACCAATGTATAATAATTATCATATTTTTTCTTAATCATGCATGATTATATAACTAAATTGGCTATGATAAACTATTCATTTGTTACTCTATACAATGTGCAAGTCCTCTATTCCAATTTTATCATATATTTATTTATTTTTTATTAGTTTCATTTTAAATTTTAGAAATAAAAGTTAGTTACTTAATTTAATCTTATTATTTTATATAAATTGTATCACGTTTTGAGATGAGATAAAAATAACCCAAAGTCCAAACCTTATCTTAGCGCGGATAGCGAGTTTATACAAGTAGTATGCTTCATGATACTATTATTTTTTCAAGATGACTTATTTAAATATGTATTAAAAGTTAAAAAAAATAAATACAGAGTTAATTCTTTATTTTCACTCTTAAATTGATTGTATAAATTGCCTAAAATTAAAAAAAAGGAAACCTACATCATAAAAGAAGCAACTTGATGTCAGCTTGAAGGAAAAGTTGTCACATGCACGGATTGTTGACATCAAGGTCTCAAAGAAGTTTTAACATTATGATTTTTTATTTAAACGTATAAAGAATGCACGTAAATAGGATGATATATTAAACACTAAACTTAATTACATTATTTGTCCCTATACTAAAATGTACATAAAATTTTGGTCTTCTTAAATTTAACTATTCACGATGGTTTTTTTAGTTTTTTAAATATTCAAATTAAATCCTGTTAAATTCGTAGACTATATATATATATATATATATATATATATATATATTAAAACTATGAATATCAACCCATAATTATATTTATTTATAAAAAAATAATAAAACAATATAAACTGCAAGTGACCTTTGGGCTAACCCTTCCTAAAGGTTCTGACCTAATCAGAGTGAGTTAGAAATAATTGTATTCATTTGAGTTCTAAATTTTAATGTCCAAACCTTGGCAGCTCTAATATTTATATTTGTATTTATAAAATATCTTTTATTATCTTATATAAACCTTCAATTTTTAATAAATATTTATATTAATAAAATTTTTCTTATTATTTTATATAAACTTTCAATTTTTTCACAAATATCTTTGTTTTTATATAAAATCTATAATACTTAATAAATTATTTTTTAAATTATCATAATTTATTAAATTTTTATCATTTTAATATATATATATATATATAATACCAATGCATTACCCTCGCTGCTGTTGCCTAATTTTATAACCGACGTACCTTTATATATATTTCAAATTTTAAATTCATATAATTAAGATATTACAATAATTATCAAAATTATAGTATTATTTAAAAAATGCCTGATTTAATTTTTTAAATTGAAATTAAATGATTAATAATACCATTTTATCAAAAATATTTATTACATTTTTATAATTTTCATATAATAAATACGTTATTTAGAAAAATTATTATATTTAAATAATTATTCTCAACTCTAAAAGTTTAAATTAATGAGATTATTAGTTTAATATATTTTTATGCTGATATTATTAATCACATTTTAATGTTTTCTACTGGTAAGATAATATAGATTTACCATTACTGGTGAGGTGCATACATGGTTTCTCAGCGTACACATCAATTCTTTTTCGTAGTTTTATGATTTGATTTTTTAAATGTATCTTTAAGGATATATAATAAAAATTAATAAATAATATTTTTATTTCACGTTGAAAAAAAAAAATTCTTATTTCACGTACGTGTATTGAAGAGACAGCAGGGATGTGTTAAATAATGAATTGTAACTTTAGAAAAACTAAGAAATGACCCCAACTTCTTTGGTAAAGTCTCTCTCTTTCTCTTATAGTCTCTTTCCAGGACCATGCATGGTACTACTAGTTGGTGTCGGTTCTTTATTTCTTTGTTGGCTGTTTTTTATATCTGTTGCAGGATTCTGCAGCTCGCTAGAGTGGTCCTCAACCATGTTTAATTCATTCAGACGACACGAATGGCTAAGACCATGTAATCTCCCTCGGTAACTAAGTACGCACACACCACACTCTTCCATTTATTCCTTTTTCTTGTCTTTTTTTTTCCCCCCTTTCTTCTTTCTTAATAATTAATTAGCTGCTACTTATAATGTCCTTTGTATATATTTTTTTCTTTCATTCCCCTCCTCTCTCTCTCTCTCTCTCTCTCCCCCCATGTGTGTTTTGTTAAACAAAAGATAATAGCCTTTTGGTTTTCATACATATAAATACATGAATATTGGGTGAGTTGTGAAATTAGTTTTCACAGGATAAATTAGTAATAGAGTAATGTTAAGTTAATATTTATTACTTTTTTTTTTCAAATTTAATCTGTAATATAACAATTAGACTGTAAAACTTATTTTTGGTATGGTCGTAGAAAAGACAGCTCTCCTATTTGGGGGAATCAAATTAAATACCATACTTTTTTTATTAGTATAGTTTGATATCTGATGAGAATTCAGGTTACTTTTTTTTTTTGGGCGTCAATTCTCATATGAAGTCTAAATGAAATGCTATGCTTGGTTGGGAGTTCAGGTGTATGTACCTAGGCATTGCAAGATACATAGGTTGTAGGTAATGAAAGACAAGAAGAACAAGGATTGTATGGCATTAGGTTTGCAGCCATCATGATATATTTGACTCTACAAGAATCATGCTACTGAATGAAGGGATAATTGTTGAGAGATGGCTGGGAAGTTGATAGCATAGATCTTGAAAATCAGTATTGTTTGAATAAAAAAATTATCGAGATTCAAATCAAGTTCTTTCCTTTTTCTCGACAGATAATTTGTTTATTTTATTGATTTTTATTGTCTTTTATTTTTTATTTTTTGAGCTGGATAATAAGAAATGATATAGTCAAGTCTAAAAAAAATTAAGTCAATCTAATATTTATAGTGAAAAATCAAATTAATTTATACTACATATTGGATCTCATATCTTAATTAAGAAAGTCATGAAAGAAATATTTACAATTTTAATCAATTCCTTTTTCAAATCTTATAGTAGTTGCACGATCTCTTGCATGTAAAATAAATAATGACCAACAAATAGAAAAAAAATATCCTAAAACAAAATTAGAAGTAGCTAATCAACTTCTAGAAAAGAGATATTTGTAGCTAGGTTACTCAAAATTTAGAGAACCTTAAAGAGCATGAGTTATATATTCCACAGAATCTATTTTTTTTTTCAAAATTTTATATCTTTTTTCAATCTATTGAGGTACAAAGCATTCAGATTTCTCAGAACACAGTGAGCACGCAAATCCCAAAAATGCAGTTTCTTGTTAGAAAATCACGGGAGAGTTATTGAAAGTAAAATAAGATGATGGCATTGGATTAATTTGTCTTTAATTTGCTCTTTAGTTGAATTAAAGAACTAATATGGGTTCCCATGTCATATTAGTTCTTTAATTTGTCTTTCAGACTGTTCTTTAGTTGAATCTTATGTATGTGTATAAGAGTTGGGTTACACTTTGTAATCCTTTAATATATTTAGTTCGCTGATAAAAAAAATCGTTTGCTCTTTCAATTAAGTCAATTTCCATTTACTAAATAATCTGAACAAGTTAAACTATTCTAATACAGTGTGAGGAAAATATTATCTTTTAAATATAAATAAATATGAATAAAAAATTATATTCTTGCTATGAGATATCTAATTAAAAATTAATTTATAAAGACAAAACACTAACACTATCCCTGAAATGACATTACGATGAAGCCAGAGAGCATCTTCATAAGTTGAAGGAGCAGGTAACTAATATACATATAAATAGGCAAGTCTATCAATTCCTAATATGTATGAGAACATTAGATTCTCCTAAATCTCAACCTCTATATTCACTTTGTTTTAGTCAATCTATAGCACTTGAACACATTGTTTAATATGAGTTAAATCATACACGGAGATTTAGCACTGCAATTAAATTGATGGACAAAACGTATTTTCAACTAAAAAAAGTCAATGATCAGAAACAAATATATCCAGGGGGAATTGAGAGAGGTACTAGTTAAACTCTTTCAGATGCAAATATACGGTAGATCAAATAATCAATTAATGCAATTATTTTGAATAATTGACGATATTTTGTACTTTGTACTAGTGTGCATTATAAATTAGATAAAATTAAAAAGTAAGAGAAAATTGAAAAATTACAATCGAGATATATTCTTGATTAAAAGGAAATATTTAAAATTATATAAATGATATGCATTAAAATATAAATTTAAGGTTGAAAAGAAAAGAGTAAAGAAAGACACGTTGTATTATTTAAGGGAGATTACAATAACAGATTAAACTTATACTCCTAAGGGAGTAATGTTTAATTTGATACTAAGAGATATATATCGTGAATTGAATAATTTCTTTTTAATTTAAGTAAAATGCAAATTTTTAAATTAAAAGGAAAATGTATAAAAAAAATGTTTAAAATTACAAAGGACATGTATAGTTTAATCAAGAAAATTTTACAAATTAAAAAAGTCATATATATATATTAAAAAGTAAATATTAATCACACAATTATATTGGATTGTTAAAATTAAAAAGATTATATAATTTAATATAATAATTAAGATTTATCCTTTCCAGTCTAACTTCTTAAAATGTTCATATGACCATTAAAAAATTTCTAATATTAATCATTTGTGTATAGTTAGATTTATTTTTCTCACCTTGCGTGTTTTCTCGCTTTCGATTCTTTCACTGACTGGAGTGCGAAATGGCAAGTCATCACATTTACCATTTGTTAACTTGAAACTTACTCCTAATTCAGCTAGATTGAAAAAGAGCGAGGGTGACCTTTCTTGCATGTTGTTAGAAGGAGCAGAGAGAGGTTCCCTTTGTCAATGAATTTTTCACATAATTTATCTAAAATGGTAATTTAATGATATTTGTTACCACTTTCTTCTTTATGGTTATTCATGAATGTTTGACTCGTTTTGCCTTTATATATATATATTAACCGCAACTACATTTCACTCTTTCATATGTCTAAACCTTTCTCGGCCATCCAGGACACACGTCACTATCCACACTTTCTTTCTCTTTAATATTGATTTTCTCACTCTGGGCTATGTTATTTATGATGACGATGATCAGCTTTCTGTTTATGCAAGATTTATATCCTTTTTCCATGCAAGATATAGTTAAGTTACAAGAGAGATTGACAAAAAAAGAAAAATCATCAACATTGATTCTAAAATCCACTGGTTATATTTTCATTCTTTAGTGTCTTTTTTATTTTTCTCTAGCAAGATCACATTCAATTACTCGAGAATAGGAGTGATCCAAATTAATTCAACCATATATTTGAGTTGAGATAAAGATATAGCTAATCTATTATCTATCTACACGGTTTAATTGGTTTTTCTATGTTTCTAGTAACTCATGTTCCTTTCATTGATAGATTTGCACCGATTCAAATGTGGACCACCCTTTAATCACTCCTTCTCAAGAAGCCCTTGAAAACGATCACATCCCTTAATCCCAACAACAATTGTTGTGCAAACCTCTTTGCCAATAAGGTCACTCTCATAAGAGGCTTTAAGAGAGGGGACCATAGTTAACATATGGGGTTTCAATGAAAATGCGCCACTTTCATGTCCTAATAAAGTAGAAAATTATCAGATGTGAACATGAGAAGTTGCCTATTAGCTTTGCCTCTTGATTTGGCAACATCATGAGCGACGTTTCATGAATCTAGGAAAAGGACATGACTTTAATTATATGTTTATACATACATTATAGTTTTGCTTTTGATAAGTAAATGAAAATGCGTAAGCAGCACACGAGCAAATGTAAATCTGAGTATATTTATTTTCTTCTCTCTTTGTTTGGTCTAGAGTATATCTATTTTAATCTTTTGAACTGTTCATCGATTAAAAATCTATTTGCATTTTTTAGTTTGTCCAGTCCCATTCACATTAAATTATCTCTTACTGGCAATATGTTGCTTAATTATTGTTGGTACAGCTTTAAAATAACTAATTCAAAGCTTAACTATAATTTTATTTTTTTTAGTTCGACATATGTGCAATTTTTTTTAATTTTCGTAACTAATTAAGTTTTTAAAACTTTTAAAATTAAGAAAACTTAATTCTTTTATTAATTTTTTTTCTTCTTAAAGCACTAAAATTATCCTTAAAATGCATCATAATCCAAGTTTTAATCGATGAAAATTAATCTTACTTCAGTTTCAAAGAGTTGGAGTAAGTATAATTTTAGCCACCAAAAGATAATATTTCTGATGTATTAGACGTGATAAAATAAAAAAAATATGATATAAGAGTTTAATCAAAACATAATAAAATAAGAGTCCTTTGTTTTATAATAGGATAAATTGAATTTTCATATTTTTTGAAAAATAAAAAATATATTATACTTTAATTCATTTTAACATAAACAATATTTTTAATAAATATTATAAATAGTTTTTTTAAATTTTATATATTTTCTATAACTCTTAATGCGATACCATAAAATATTTTGTACATTCTAATATCTTTAAATTTTTAAAAGATGAAATATTTTTTTTAAGGATTCTATTGTTGATTTTGAGACTTTATCCAAATTGTTTATTTAGTTGTTTTTAAAAGTTGACAATAACATTAGAAAGTAACCATTGATGATGCTGAGAGTTAAAGAGACAACCTCCGTCTTGAATAATGCCTGATGCACATTGTAATGAGAATATTACAGGGTTTAATTAATTAGACAGATTCATTAATATTAATCTTTAAATAAGTAGTAAGTTTTTATGAAAAAAATATAATTTGTTTTTAATAAAAGTTTATTATATTTATAAAATTAAAATAAACTCTATAAAGCGGTACCATTTTCTTTAATTAGCATATACAGTGAACACAACAATATATAAATAATTAACAGTTCATCCACATGATGGTATTGGCTAGCTTTTCAGGAAGGGAATTCCAGCTACAAGCCAAGTCTCCATAAATACTTGACGTCCTTATATTGGGAATAATGACTCAAACACATGTGAGTTGTGACCATGAATATGTCCAAATTTGGCACTCATCCACACTGCGTACCCACCACCAGCAGCAAAAGAGTCAGAACACAGAATAATGAGAAAGAAAATGAAAATACTAAGTACAGTGTGTTAGATATATTTTTCCTTTTTATTTTTGGTGATATATTTTCTTAATAATCATAAAAATATTATATTGTTTTCAACAACTAGTTAAAAAATTGAAATAGGAAAAATCTCATTTTTACAATGTCCTCACATCTTAATTAAAAATGTAACGATGTGAAAAAAAAATCACATGAAAATTGTTATGATCATAAATTAAAATATATAAATTTAAGAAAATAACGTAATTGTATGTATATATGATTGTCTTTCAGATAGTAAAGAAACCCCTGCTCTGGGCATGTTGGTGTGGGTTTTCTTCGTCGTTAGCTAGAGATATATAATACCGAAGTTCTCTATACTTTTAGCTTGCAGCCACCCTTTGGGTTAATTGCTTCTTATTCGGTGTGTACGTATAGGGCAAAAACAAGAAGGGTCACTGTCCATTAATTTGTTCCTTCTTATCTCTTTCTCTCGTGACTGTGACATTGCTTCCCAGAACTACAGCTTCGGACCTTGCTTCGGACCTCCCAATCTGCTTGTTCTACTTTCCATGTGCTGAACAAAGTGGGTTAGGTTTGAAGAATGGGTGTTATCCCTTTTGCAATTAAGCCTTGTGCGACAAAAATAAATATGCAAACATAATTGTTTGTCACTACTTTTTATTTTAATGCAATGCTTCTATCCGACCAAGATCTATAATTTTATTACTATTATTATGATAGCGCTAGTTAGATTCATGTTCAGAATATGTTTTTCAAAAATTAAGGTTCTCATTATAAAATTCACGCATTTGGGTGCCTTTTTGGGATGAAATGGATGGACAAAGGCTAACAAATGATTGATGCATAAAGTTTAAATGAAAGCACGTCTTTCCTTGGATTTTATTTGAAAACGGGGTAAATTAATTTTTACATCCTTAAAAAAATCAAGTATTTTATTACTTTTATAGGCAATGATTTATTGATGAAAATATAATAAATACTTCAACTAGCTAAAGGAGCCCAGACATACACCAATTTGAAAGGGAAAACAAGACTCCTCCAACTTAGCAGAAATTCACATTGAAGATATAGTTTTAAACATTTGAATGAAAATAACAATGTTCCTGTGACCTAAATAGTTCACATAAACAGAATGTGAAATAATCTATCAAGTTCTTTTACATATTTTTTATTTCAATTTAAGCGTTCATTTGTTGGAAATAATAAAATAAAAAATAGAAAATAATATATTACTAATTTAATAAAGTAAGACTAGAATAAACTCTTATTTTTTAAATATTTAATACATATTAAAATAGCAAACTAGATTTATTATGTTATTTTATCTCAATGTCCATTTTTAGCATATACTCTTTCCATGATAAGTTTGCTCTTAAAAAGTAAAAATTAAACTTAAAATATAAAACAGAATTATTATATCTTATTAACAAACACTAAAAACAAAGATTCAAAAAATTATATAAAATACAAATAACATCAGGAACTTTGTTGATTCCAAACTAATTATACAAAGCCATAACTATTCAACAATGTCATTCCTCTTTTATGATAAACTTTCTTAGACAACCAATCAAGGATAACTCGCCACGAAATAATTAAACCTTTGAGGGAGAAAGACAGTTAGAAAATTCCTAAGTAAGAAGGAACTTTAAAAAGGACTACTCTGCACCTAGCATTAATTTAAGGTATACTTTAAATAATATCTTTAATAAGTCAATATAAAACAATAAAAGTATAATTTAAATTTCTCTAAAGTTAAAATGAAGTTATCATACACTTTGTTGAAAGTTTTAGTATTCCCAAAAAAAAATAAAATTTGAAGTTACAAATAAATGCACTTGTTGATTATAAATAAAATAAAATAATATTTTAATTAT
The DNA here is from genome assembly GCF_003935025.1 of Abrus precatorius. Classification (NCBI taxonomy): domain Eukaryota; kingdom Viridiplantae; phylum Streptophyta; class Magnoliopsida; order Fabales; family Fabaceae; genus Abrus; species Abrus precatorius. The sequence continues at coordinate 7,205,920 of NW_020874417.1, forward strand.
GATTTCCACATAAATTATATTTGCAAGCACCTATTATTATTGTTCGTTAAACTTAAGTGATTTTTAAGTTAAAAAATTTTATGTTGAAAATAATAAAAAATAAAATAAACAACTTAAAGAACTAAAGATGAAAAAAAAAAGAAAGTTGATTTGATATGAATAAAAGTTTAGGACTTCGATTTCTTATTATAATCATCTTTATGTTCTCGATCCAATTTTACTCAATTGTATTATAATAATTATCAATTATTATTACTACTTAATTATTATATATATATATATAATAGACTTTTTTTTATTTATATGTAATATTAATTATCATAAACAACAAATAAATAAGGACATTAAGAAATACTATGTTAAATACAATTAACTGATTAGAAGTTTAAGTGATAAATTAATTTTTGTAACTCTTAAAGAAAAAAATTACCTCTTAGTTTTATTAATCAATAATAGTAAAGTTGCCTATTAATTAATTACCTAAAATTAACTCTAGATTGATCAATTAAAAAATATAAAAAATGACAAAGAAATAATTTAAATTGATAAATAATATCAATATCATAAAATCAAAAGTAGGATTTAAAAGTGATTATACCACAAGAATTTATTCCAGTCCCATGATAAGGGAGGTTTAACTACAAATAATCTAAATAATGAAAACACAAGAAACTAAACACAAAGCATCCATAATCTTGAATGATAAGGAAAGAAAACCCCTCTGCTGATATTTTCTGCGGAAAATGTCACTTTTTGGAGATCTTATGAAGGCAATGAACATAATGAGAGAAAGAAATGATGTGGGTATAAATGATAGAGAAGTTTTAGATGAGAGACTTAAGACGCTACTTCAGAAATGAGCTTTTAGAGCACTAACTTAAACAATGATTTGTAGAAATTGCTTTGTAATAATTCATTTAGAGAGTCGTTAGTATTGAACTGCTTTGAAACAATATATTTGAAAAATGGTTAGCCTTAAACTGCTCTCAAATCTGATAGAACAAACCATCAAAGAAGAAAGAAACGATAGGCAGGGACTCGAACCCTGCGCATGTGAGACCCATCTCTCTATCTCCATCTATCTCTTCCGCGGACAGGAGTTCAACTACTAGATTAGATGCATCTTCTACTATATTCATTCTACTCTACGATAAATCATGATATCACTTTCACTCCGCGGTTCTTCCTTTTCTTGAATGATGGAACGTAGGACTGGAACTCCCCTGCCGGAAACTGCCATACTGAACACTTATAGAATGATTGAACTCTTGCCTTTGAAAAGACTGCCCTACGGTTATCTGGTAAGAATGGCTCAATACCCTCTTCTCTTCTAGGGAGTAGAGACTTTCACCTCCGACTGCAAAAGAAAATCAGTCATCGTTGCTGTGCTTCCTTCACTTGTCCTTTCCCGAGCCTTACCCCATCTTCCTTAATTAGATTGACTCGTCAAGTTAGAGATTAGATGGTACGCCGATGTCGGCTTATTTATATATAATATATTAGTTCCAATCTTTCACTTTCCTCAGCTTCCATTCTGCTGTGACCAAAAAAATGGAAAGACTTTGATTCTTTGTACTCTATAAGCTCGATGTCCTAATCATATAAATTCAATGGATAGCTAAGTCTGAGTTAATCCCTCTCGAAAGGGAGTGAAGTGACCCGTTAGGATTCAAGCTATTCATGTAGAGGTGAGGGCTGGCTTCATTCCATCTCCTAAGGCCTGGGATGCCCAATCAACCCTC